>NW_027223763.1:9706813-10306813 GCF_028538775.1 Myotis yumanensis
CAGATCATTGATGATATTGTACCAGTGGGACAAAAGGTGTGAAGATATAATAGAAGAAAAATTTGCTCAGCTGAAGGAAGGCCTGTGTATGAAGGTTTAAGGGCTCGTCTTATGTCAGGTAGAGTCAGTATAAAGAGATTCCTAACTAAATAGATCTTAGTGAATTGTCAAAACTATACATATAAAAAAAATTATAGGGCCATCTAAAAATAAAAAATAGCAAGTTATATACAAATGAATCCAAAATGGACATGCCTCAGTCTTTTCTGCAATACTAAATGCCAAAGATAATGAAATCGTTTTGAAGGGGAAAAGTTGTAACCTAAGAATTTTATATCTAAATAAATTGTGATTTATGTGTAAAGGAAAAAGCCAGATCTCAAAAACATACTATATCTTCTATGTACCCATCTTTAAGAAATTACTTGAAATTATACTCTGAGTAGAGCACACTTAAGGGCTCCACTATGAGGAAATAATTCACAGTATTGAATACTAAAGCCAGATAAACTAGAAATAAGTTTAAAATGTTGCGCCTGGCTGTGTTGCTCAGTGGTTGAGTGTCAACCTATGAACCAGGAGGTTATGGTTCAATTCCCGGTCAAGGCACATGCCCGGGTTGCAGGCTCGATCCCCAGTGTGGGGTGTGCAGGAGGCAACCAATCAATGATTCTCTCTCATCATTGATGTTTCGATCTCTCTCTCCCTCTCCCTTCCTCTCTGAAATGAACTTAAAATATATGTAATGTTGCAATTCTGATTGTAAAAATTAAGGCAAAAGACAACGATTATTCTAAAATATTAAAAATGACTTTAAAAACACAAGAAGGCAGGAATAGTGAGGGATCCAGTAAAGGTGGGTTAAACCAGTCCTACTCATAGTGCGGTCCCTCCAAGCAGCAGCATCTCCTGGAAGCTTACTACAAACAGAAATTCGTAGGTCCCACGCCAGGCCTATGGAATCAGAACCTCCGGGTGGGACCCACAACAGTCTCTCTAGATGATTCTTATACATGTTCAAGTTTGAGGAGCACTGAGTTAAACTCCCTTTTCAATGGTAATAGATATGAAAATATCATTTCCTGCTTGATTATAACATTTAGAGAAATATATATTATACACTGACTAAAACAATGGAGAATGTTGGAAAGTAATTGAATACTGGAGAATAATGGAAAGGCAAAGAAAAGAGTCCATGCATCAAACAACTGAAATTTTGTTTGATGAAATTAAACAACCCAGAAGGGTGGAGCAAAGGAAAAAAGATAATCATAAAACAAGTGAAACCAAGTCACATATAGCCATCAAAGCAAATGGCATGATCTCCTTTATTAAAAGACAAAGGTTCTCAGGTTAATTTAAAATAATCCAATTATTAATGCCTTATTAGAGACATGCCTAGTTAATTCATTATCTTTTCTCTTTCTCAGGAAACTCTTTGCTGCTTCTTTAGCTAAATTGATTTCCTGATTAGAATTTTCATAGCACTGAATGTCTCCTTTAAGAGCACCCACCGCCATGGTTGCAGTTTTAAATTTGTGTGATCATTTGACTTTTCTGTCTCCTTTTCCAGACTGTAAGCTCCTTGAAGGCAGGAACCATGACTTTTTGCTCAACATTTTTGTGCCGGCATTTAGCACAGTATCTGTTTAATGAATGAAAGCACAGGGAAATGTCTCTAGGCACACGTAAACATGTAGAAAGGAGAATCCAACAAAGTAACTACCAAGAATTAGTAACATTAATGCCAGGCAAACTAATAAAACTGTGGTTCTTAAACGTTCCCGAGCATTAGAATTTTCTAAGGGGTCTGTTAAAACACAGGTTGCTGGATCCCATGCCTAGAATTTTTCTTTCAGTCTGTCTTGGTTAAGTCCTGAGAATTTGCAGCAGATTCCCAGGTGGTGCTGCTGCTGCTGGCCCAGGGACCTTTGAGAAGGACTGCTCTACAAAACAGGGAAATCTTAACAAAGGGCACAGTTCGCAGTGAAGGTTTGGATCCCTGAGCCTTTGTGCATCAAACGGCATTATATCTAAATACACAAAATAAATGTAGAAACACCACAAAGTGGGAGGATTTATTACAGGGAGTCTTTGGCAGAGCAGGTAGACAAATAAGAACATAGGGATACAGGTGACCTAACAACTTTGAATCCTGCAAAGAGCAAATAGATCTTTTCCAGTGTTCAGGAACCAGTCACAAAAGTTATTTAACTACAAACTTTAAAGTTTCTGTATTGAGACAGAAATTCCACAAACAGAATAAGAAGCCGATTTGAGCAAAAATACTTGTAACTAATATAAAGAACAAAACGTTGGTATTCTAATCTACGGAGTCTTAGCGATTTAAAAAAGGTAAGTATACCTATAGAAACATTGGTGGTAAACACAGAAAAGTCATGAACGAAAAACTGCAATTAAACATGAAAAATAGTAAATTTCCTTGCAACTCAAAGAGGTGGAAAATAAAATCAGCACTGCATTATAGTTTCCCCTATCAGTCAAAATTTAAGACAATAATATCTAATGTTTGCTACCATGTATGGAAATAGTCATTTTCCCATCTTTCTAATTGAGATACAAATTGGCCCAATCTTTTGATAGGTAGTTGGTGCTTTGGTTATCAAAAGCCTCAAAAATGCATACCCTTCATTTATCCTGTGGAAGTAATGTGCAAAGATTATGCTCAATAATCTTTATTTTGCCATGATGTGCAAAAATAATGAGCACATGTGCAAAAATTTCTACAAGTATGTGGATCATAGCATTATTTTTATATATAAGGGGAAATTTTGGGAGACATGCTAAATGTCCCCTGATGTAGGAGGCCAACGCAGCAAATTCTAAAGTCCAGTGGAACCATGCAGCCAATAAGTGCAGTAGAGATCGAAGTTTATTGATTGAGCAAGATGTCCACAAAGTATTGTCGATCGAATGCACCAGGTTACAGAGAGGATATAGATCGGGGCCGCCCATTCAAGGCCTGCAGCAGCCAGACAGATGATGTCAGTGTAAGGGGAGTGAGGGGCGGGGTCTGGGGCAAGTTGAAAGGTGCACGTTCTACCCTAGGGGTAGCTGCTACTCTTTGTTTTGGGGATTACAGATGATTGAAATTTCTCTTATTCTTTTTTAAAAAAAAATTTGTATTTATCAATATTTTATAATTTTCCCCCAGTGAACAATATTACATCAGAAATTTTTAAGAAGAAAGAAGTTAGGCAGACCCAAAAGAGAGGTAAAAATAAAGTCTGGTGGGACCTGAGAGGAAGAAGTGACCTCTTCTGCTGGGGGGGCATGGGGAGCTTGGGGGCAGGGAAAGGTCTTGGAGATGAGGGGACCCCAGCGTGGCCATTGCAGAGGGGCTGGTAGAGAGATGGGCACCGGAGGTCAGTTTGGGTCACCACACTTTTCCAGAGCACCGGGCCCTGAGGGTGGAGCGATGAGGGAGAACAGCGTGTGCCAGGTACTGTTCTAAGCACTTGACATAGAAATTTAATCCTCACAGCAATCCTATAAGGTGGTCCTATTATTACCCCCGTTTTACAGATAGGAAAACTGAGGCACAGAGAGGTTAAGAGATTTGCCCAAGGTCACACAGCTCCAAATGGCAGAGCTGGGATTTGAGTTTAGATAGTAGTCGACTCAATTGGGCTCCCAATTCTAGTTTGTTGTCCCCGAAAGAGGAGGAGTTTGGGGGGGAGGGAGCTGCTGCTGCTGCTGGATGGGAGCCAGGCACCTGTTCCCACACTTTTATCTCCTCCTTGGACAGAAACCGGCAATTACACCTGTGAATTCTGCGGGAAGCAGTACAAGTACTACACACCCTACCAGGAGCACGTGGCCTTACACGCCCCCATCAGTGAGTACCTTTTGTTGTTGGGGGAGGGGTGGGCCAAGCTGTAGTCCCAGGCTTTGGGGTGTTACTAGGGGAGGGCGAAACTAAAGGTGAACTTGGTCTGGGCCAGTCTCTAGGTGTCCAGGTGTGATCTGGGGCCACCTTACTCGAATAGCTGGGAAAGCCCCACCTTTAAGCCAGGAAAGCCCGAGTCTTCCAACAGTGGATTCAGAGGGTGGGCACCATTCATCCAAGTCCTTCAGTGGCCCTGTCCCCACCTCCTCTAAGCTCCTCCTAATCATGTTCCTGAATCCCCAGCCCCAAAGCCAGCACCACGTGGTGCAGCCCCAGTCTGAACCCATGCAGAACCTACCCCAGGCAAGGGATGGCCAACTAGACGGGACAGCTCCTCTTTGTCCTTGGTGGTGGGAAGGGTGCGAAGCCCGAGTGCTAAGCCAGGACTCAGATCCCTGAGTGTTAATCCCCGTGGATTCATAGGCTTGCATGTGACCCGGGGCAGGCCCTGTCCGATGCCTGGCCTCCAGTCTTTCCTTCCAGAAGGGAAATGGTTCTCAGGGCCCTTCCCACAGGGACATAGCAGCCTTCCGTTCTGATGCTGCCGATTCCCCAGTGCCACTTCTGGATGTCGGAGCGGGCTCCCTCACCCTTCCATCCCTAGCATATGAGCTGGAGGCCTTCAGTCCTCAACCAAAATCCAGATGGAGGCGAGGCTTAACCAACTTCGCAGGGCGGGATGTTTAGGAGTGGATGTAGGAGTACCCCCTGCTTTTGTTTCTTAGGACAGAGCTAAGTGGATCCCACTCCATAATCTCTAAATGGGCAGAGCAGCAGAGGTGGAGGGTCTCCCATGGGCGAGAGCTCCCATCCTGAGATCCATAACTGGGCTAGGATTCTTGTCCTACTCAGCCTCTGACCTGTGCCTGTCACTTCCCTTCTCTGGGCTCAGGTTTCCCTTTGTGGGAGCTCTTGAGGTCTTTCCAGCCCAGGGGTCTGAATTCTAGGCATCTCCAAACCCTCAGGCAGGTAGACCAGGTGGCCCAACGAGAGGAACCCATCCTGCCAGTGAGGCTGGGGATGTATGGGCCACCCATTTCCCACCACATGTTCTGGCCTGGCTGGAGGGGGAGGATACCAAGTTTCCGCTTGGTAGGCATGACCCATCATTTGACTAGTGGTGCTGGTGCTGAGTCATCAGCGCTGTGGCTGGGCTTGAACTCCATGGCCTGGACCCTCTGAGGACCCCTCTTTCCATGGGCCAGACTGGCAGCTGTATGTGGACATCTGTCCTGCTGCCTGGTTCTTGGAGAGGATGCCACCCAGAATGCACTTAGATGTTAGTTGCAAGGCCGGCCTGCAACCACGGTGTCAGCCTTTGGAGCGCGCCTTCAGTGCTGCTTCTGTTCTCCCAGATTTCTGGAATAAGTTAAATACAGTCATGGAGTTAACAAGGGGTGGAGTTTGGCTTTGAACCTTGGAAAGGCATTATGAACATATCTGTCACTCCCAAAAGTTTCCTTGTGCCCTTCTAGAATTCCTTGGTCACCACTTCCCCATTCACAGGCAAGCACTGATCCGCTTCCTATCAATATAGATTGCTTTGCTTTTTCTAGAATATTGCATATATGGAATCGTACTCTTATTGTGTGTATGGGGGTGTCTGGCTTCTTTCATTCACCTTGTTTTAAGATTCTTCGTGTTTGCATGTATCCGTACTTCATTCCTTTTCATTGACGGGCAGTAGTATTCTATTGTCTAGATACAGTAAGTTCTCACTTTAAGTCGTCCATAGGTTCTGTAATTTTAAGTGAAATGATGTATAACAAAGCCAGTTTTACCATGGGCTAATGGACACAAGAGTTACGTTCCTATAGCATATCATCAATGTTATAATGAAATGGCATTGAACAAAGTTACATTATTTGAGGACCTACTGTATAGATACCACAATTTTTTTTATTTAGTTATGGATGGTCACATGGATTGTTCCAGTTTAGAGCTAATACAAATAAAGCTGCTGTGAACATTTCTGTACACATCTTTGTATGGACAAATGCTTTCATTTCTCTTGGGTAAATATCTGGGAGTGGAATGGCTGGATCATATACTAGTAGCAGGTGTATGTTTATCTTTTAAAAAACAGCCAAATTGTTTTTCAAAGCGATTATGCCATGTTACATTCCAACCAGCAGTGTACTTTTCTTTTCATGTAATATTCTTCTCTAATTTGGGTATCAGAGTAATACTGGCCTTACAGAAAGAGTTGGAAAGAGTATTTCCTGCATGGCGTGTCATTTAGGTTACAGTGACTGATAATATTGTTTAAATCTCTACACCTTTCCAGGGTTTTCAAAAACATATGCTTGTTCTGCCAAATACCGAGAGAGGAGAGTTGAAATCTACAACTTTAATTCTAAATATGTTGTTTCTCCCTTTAGTTCTGTCAGGTTTTGATGCATATATTTTGAAATTTGTTTTTAAGTGCACACACTTAGGATCATTATGTCATGATGAATTGACCCTTTTAAAATTGTTCAATGCCCTTCTTTATATCTGGTAATACCCATTGTCTGAAATCTACTTTATTTGATATTACTATAGCCACTACAGCCTTCTTAGGATTAGTGTTTGCATGGTATATCTCTTTTCATCCTTTGCTTTTTACTTATGTGTGTTTTAAGTGCATACATATACTAGTAGTTGGTTCTCACTCCTTTATGCAGCTTGACAGTCCCTGCCTTTAAATTAAGTGTTTAATCCATTTACATTTGATATATTATTTTGATATGGTTAGATTTAAGTTTTTTATCTTGTTGTATTTCTGTTTGTTTCATTTCTTCTTCTTATTCATTTTGTTGTCCTGCCTTCTTTAATATTAATCAAGAATTTTAAAAATTTCCTCTGTTAGCTTTCCACCTATACTACTTTTCCTTTAGTGGTTACTTTGTGGTTTATAATATATATCTTTAATGTGTTATAATCTACCATGACTTTATATCATAACATATTATATGTTATGTGAGAACCTTATCACAGTATACTTCCATTTACTACTCTCCTATCCTTTGTGCTATTCTTACATCATACGTATAAGTGTTAACATATATATCATACATAGTCTAAATAAGTTATAAAACCAACAATTATTTTTTGCTTTAAACAGTCAATCCTGTGTTAAAGTAATTAAGAAATGAGAGAAAATGCCTTTTATATTTATTACATATTTACCATTTTCTGTACTTTTCTTTATGTAAATCTGAATTTCCTCTATTATCCTTTTCCTTTATTCCCTGAAGAACTTCCTTGAACATTTCTTACATTGTAGGTCTGTTGGTGAAAGATTTTCTTAACTGAAGATGTTTTTGTTTCACCCTTTGAAGGACATCTTCTCTGGGTATGAAATTCTGGGTTGAGAAATTTATTTTAGCACTTTAAGAATGTCATTATTTTATCTTCTTTGCTTATGTTGTGTCTTATGAGAAGCCAAAGGTCATTCTGGTTGTTATTCTATACTTGATGTATCTTTTTTCTGTGGATTATTTTAAATACTTCTCTATAATACTGGCTTTAGTAATTTGATTATGGATATATAGTATTCTTTGGCTTCATCTTCTTTGGGGTTTATTGAGCTTTTTGGATCAGCGGGTTTATATTTTTCATCAAGGAAAATTTTCAGTCAGTATTTCCATAAATATTTTTCTTCCCCAATTTCTCTTTTGCCTCCTGTTGAGACTATTGACATGTATGTTACATTTTTTTTACGATGTTTACAGATCAACTGAAGCTGTGTTCAGTGTTTCAGCCTTGTTTTCCCTGTGTTTCTATTTGGATTGTTTCAAGTGCCCTGTTCTCAGGTTTGCTGATCTTTTCTTCTACAGTGTCTTACTTTGTTTCATTGGAAATATCCATTAAGTGAATTTTTCATCTCAGCTATCATATTTTTTTATCCTTGTAATTTCCGCTTGGTTCTGTTTGACATCATTTCTTTCTTCATTATGTTCATGTTATCCTTTAAATCTTGGAGCATATTTATAATAGCTGTGTTAAGGTCCTTGTCTGCAGATTCTATTGTTGCTATCATTTTTGTGTGTTTCTGTTGACTATTTTGTGTTTTCTTCCTGTTGAATATTATTCTCGTTTTCCTGCTCCACCTGATGGCATCCTTTTTTTATCCTATGCTGCCTGTTGTGGATGCAGTGTTGTTGAGTGTCTGGACTTTGCTATCTTCCTTTGAAAAATGTCGAATTTTGTTCTAGTCGGCAGTTAATAAGATTAGCTTGATAATTCAAAGGCTCGATTTTAAGCTGTGTTGGGGTGGGGTGTGGAGTACAGTAGCCTCTCCTTATCCTCGGTTTCACTTTCCATGGTTTTAGTCAACTCTGGTGTAAAAATATTAAATGGAAAATTCCAGAAATAAACAATTTATACATTTTAAGTTGCACACTGTTCTGAGTAACAGGATGAAATCTCATGCCATCCTGCTCCATCCCTCTTAGAACACGAGTGATCCCTTTGTCTGCCTTATCCAGGCTACATAACTACCCACCCCTACTTAGTAGCGGTCGCAGTTATCAGATCGGTTGTCACAGCACACAGTGCTTGTGTTCCAAATAAGCCTTATGTTAATAAAGGCCCCAACACCATGTACATAACTTCTATTACAGCCTGTTGTTATAATTGTCCTATTTTATTATTAGTCCTTGTTGTTAATCTCTTAGTATGCCTAATTTAAAAATTAAAATGTGTCACAATATGTATGCCTAGCAAAAAAAAATGGTACCTCTAGGATTTAGTACTATCTGTGGTTTCAGGCATTCATTGGAGGTCTGGGTATGTATCACTCCTGGATAAGGGGAATACGGTAGTCCTTGTGCTAGGGTCAGCGTAATCCTTCTAAGGCCTGGCTCTTCTGGGTTTCAGCTGAATGCCTAGGTATTCAGCAAGGTCTCCTCTCTGGCAAAGGGGGACTCACACATCCTCTAACCTTGCACACCCCTGACTCCTCACTCACGCGTAGCCCCGCAGTCTGTTGGCTGCCAGGCTTTGCAGGGGTCCCTCTGCACGGTTCAGGAGCTCTCTTTTCTCCCTTCTTTGTTATCCTGCCCTTCACAGTCCAGCCACCTTGGAAGCCCTGAACTCTGACCACTGACTCCTCAGTTCAGGGTGACTGAGGTGCTTTCTTTGGGCTTCACCTCTGTGTTCTGGTCCAGGTCTCCCCAGGCAGAGAGCAGGAGTGGTCACGGGGCTCATGGGAGGTCTTCTTTCATGATTCACAGGAGGCCCTGCACCTCCTTCTGTTCACGGTCTGAAACGGTGGTTTCACGTGTTTTGCCTAGCTTTACCTTGAGTCTGGAGGAGGGCTAGTCCTACACCAGCGGCTCCATCGTGGCCAAAAGTGTGAGATCTCCAGTTCTCTTCCTCAGACTAACACCCACAAGGATTTCACAGATTAGACCCTGTGGATCCCGTCGCCCACTCACTTCCACCTCCAGCCTTTGGTCCCACGAGGCCCACTTGCCGCAAATTCATTTCCACTCCCCCCTCCTTCAGGGAGTTCCCCTGCCCCCACCCCTGGGCCCCGGTCTCTTCTCCCTCTTAGTGGCATGGTTACTTTTTTCAAATCCATATATTCTCTGAATGTTTTGCTCCACTTAAACTTTCAGCTTCACAGGAAGAAGAGATCCCTGTGTTCTCTTATTTTTAAATCTCTCTTTTATGTGTAAATATCTCCTATGTTTCTTACAAGAGCAATCAGCCAGCCTGTCTAAAGCTCTTCCTTTCTCTGTGAAAGCCCAGGTAGGAATTCCAGCTGGACAGCATTTCACGTGAGAAGGTCAACACATAGTGTAAACTATGGAATGAAATGAGCTAGGAGCCTGGGAAATGCATCGTGGCTCCATCCCAAACTGCTCTGTGACCCCGGGGTGGTGCCTATCCCTCTCTGAGCCCCTGCATCCCTCTCTGCCTATGCCCTGGGGCCATTGGAGGGTAACGTGTGAGATAGGCTTGCCTCGAGGAGAAGCTGGGGAAGGTTCTAGACTCCCAGGTTTTTCTCAGGCTTCAGGTAGGAGCGAGAGTCTTTGCTTTCTGTGGACTGAGAAGAGGTGTCTACCCTCGAGCATGGGGGGTGGAGGTGGGGGCGGTGGCTCGAGAGGCCACTTACTCCGCCAGCTCCAGGGGCTCCTGGGGACTGAGAGCGTGACCCTCTCAGGTACCGCCCCCGGGTGGGAGCCGCCGGACGATCCAGACACGGGCTCTGAGTGTTCACATCCAGAGGTCTCCCCGTCTCCACGCTTCGTGGCCGCGAAGACCCAGGCGAACCAGTCGGGGAAAAAAGCTTCGGCCTCCGTGGTCCGATGCTCCACCCTCTTACACCGCACCCCTCCAGCCACCCAAACCCAGACGTTCCGCACTCCAAATTCAGGATCTCCAGCCAACAAGGCAACCTCAGGTACCAACCGCCTATGTCACCCCACACTCCCTCCATCGCCCCTCCCCCCACCTGCCGTAGCTGTGCCCGGGGTCATTGTTCCCTTGCAAGAGCAACAGTGGGGGTCCCCTAGTTCTGTGGGACGAATCTGGGTCCTGGCTCTGCCTCCGACGGGCCCTGAGACCTTGGCGAGCCGCCTCACTAACCTCTCTGAGTCTAAGTCTTCTTATCCTAAATCAGAGGGTTGCACAAGAGAGTTTGCAAAGTTTTCTCTTTTTAAACAAGAGAATATTTCCCCCCACGTCATGGCCCAAGGTGTTTTTAAAAACTGCTTTAAATTCCTTGCCAACATTTGGACGCTAGGAGGTTTTATGTGAAACTTGATCTCCAGCTGACATGGACAGGTCAGCTCCGGCCGTTCCGGACCCACTTTCCTGCAGTGCACAGCTGCCTCCTGTATTCATAGAGCATGTGCTCTCCAGTTTTCCACAGTCCCCACCACTCCCTCCTGCCTACCCAACACAAGAGCCATGTGGCGGGTGCCATTTCTCATTGTGATCGCACTGTTGTCTGTCTGACATGCAGCCCAGTTCATCCATTCATGTCCCCTGCCTGGAAACCCCTCGGCATGCGTTTGCATCCCCCATCTTTCCGAAAACCCAGCCTAAGAACTCATTTCTACGAAGAGCTGTTCTCCTCGAAGCAGAGTGGCTGGCCGGGAGCTCTGTGCTCTTGGCCTCCCGCTACTCGTGAGATCGCTCCCTGGGCCGTGGCCCAGCAGGAGACCAATGGATGCCAGCTCCAGTGTTTTCCGGTCCAGGCGGAGAGGGGCTCCGACCCCAGAAGGGTGAACAGCAGTATTTCTCCCAGGAAAACGGATAAGACGCATGTGTGCTGAGCGCCAGTTATCAGGAACCCTGACTCATGCCCAGATGGAACGAGCCTTGGGCCGCCTGCCTGTGGGCAGAGGGTAGAGTGATGTAGGGTGGAGTGATGATGTGGTCCTTCTGGGATCAGGGACCTTTCAGTTGCTGTCAAGAGGCCCACAGCCATCCATTAAGCATACAAGTGATCAGACTGAGTTCAGTGACCCAGTAGGTTGGACTGGCGATTGACGAGCTGTGTTTGCCATTATTCTTTGGTTCGTGGGCTACTGTGGGGCAAGGATGTGTTCGTCAGAAATGTTTGAAGATAGGCTTATGAAGTTTAGGTGTCCCGGAAGGAGAGTAAGTACGCAATCAACCTTGAACATCATGGATTTTCAGGTACCGTGTTGAGAAAAGCCGATAGCTGTTGTATTTTTCTAGAAATAGGCTGGTCCTCATGGGCTCGTCGCTGGTAGATGTTGGCTCAGCTAACTAATGGGATCACAAGTTTCAAATGTTTGCTTTTTATTCTTGACCTTATGGCTGGGAGTTTCTACGTCTGTAGTTCCTGCAGGGAGCTGCCTGGAAGGGGCAGCTCTTGGACCTCAGTGTCCCCAAAGAATCATCCGGAAGCTCTGGGACTTGCTTCTAGCTGCCTTTATGTGACCTGGGAGATTTGGGGTTGGGGGCAGAGCAGGTGGGCAGAGCAGAGGACACCGGGTTGCGGCAGGAACCTGCACGGCAGAGCTGGAAGTGGTCACCGCCTTCACCGTGTTGGAACAGGCAGCTCTTCCTGGGCGGAGGTGCGGGCCTGTGCCTGGGACCTCACCCACCGTACAGCCCACTGGTTTGTGGCCAGAGGTGCCCGTGGCAGGGAGAGCTGATCAGAATTTGCATTATGAGCTGAGTACTGGGAAACGAATCATGACCTCAGTTGTCCTAAGTTCTGCCAATAAATTGGCAAGGCTGCATGAAAGTCCCCCGCAGAGGGGTCGCCACCCCCCTGCACGCACGAGGATTAAGATGCAGAAAGGACTCGCTTGTGAAAAAGGAAGCGTCTGCCTGTGCGAGAATGAAGTCTCATTCTGCCGTCTTAGGGGATTAACAGCTGTTCAGCCCCGGGAACGTGACAGCTTCACTCTCCTGTGGGTGTGTGTGTGTGTTTCACCTATAAAATGGAAGTGACGGTGTGGACCTCGTAGAGCTATTGGGAGAATTAAGAGAGACCCTGGGTGTAAGGCATCTAAATCAGTGCCTGGCACATAGTAGGTGCTCAGTAAATGAGTGCACCTTTCCCCTAGGCAAAGAACTGAGGGGCTTTCTTTGCCCATTGAAAGATGACTTCTTGAAGGAGGCAGGTATGGAGCTCTCGGCCCAGGCATTCTGTGGGTGCGTTTTGAAGAGAGGGTTATCCTTGTGATGTGGACAGCCTCTGCGGAAGGAGGCTGCATCAGGAGACGTCGTTGGGGCCAGGGAATGGGGCATTGAGCAGGACCTGTAGGAGCCGCCTCTGGCTTCCTTTCCTGTGACCCGATGATCGCCCAGAACCGCGGCCCCCACAGCCTGAGCGAGAGCCCTTCTGGCATGGGGTGGACCGGGTGACAGTGGTATTTCCCACAGTGAGTTCCTGAAACCACCATGTTTTGAGGAATAGTAAGGAATCTATCCACTAATTTAAAAATAGGCGCCTTAGCTGGTTTGGCTCAGTGGATACAGTGTCGGCCTGTGGACTGAAGGGTCCCGGGTTCGATTCCAATCAAGGACACATGCCCAGGTTGCTGTCTCGATCCCCAGTGGGGGGCATGCAGGAGGCAGCTGATCAGTGATTCTCTCATCATTGATGTTTCTCTCTTTCTCCCTCTTCCTTCCTCTCTGAAATTTATAAAAATATATTTAAAGAAAAGTAGGCTTCAGTGGCCAAATCCATTTGGGAAGGCTGGATTAAGTAAAGCCAGATGGGCCTCTTTTCAGTGAACTTCTCCGAGCCTTCGACACGCTGGTGCAAGTTGCTTCTCCCTAAGAAAGGGGCTGGGTCGGCTGTTCCACCCCGTGACTTGTTCCCAGAAGTCTTTGTCTCCTGGAGCATCCAGCACCCACTGTGCCAAGAGCTTGGAAAAGCCGAGTCCCCTCCCAGCCAGATATTCAGTTTCAGTACCTTCCGCAGGTGGGGGAGAGGTGGGCACTAAATTGGTATTTTCCACCTTGGATTCTGTCTCTGCCTCTGGGGTTACAGGCAGCGCCTGGGAGAAGGTGAGCCACTAAGAAAAGTGCCACCTGTAAGTGGAGATGCCCAAGAAATCATCAGGAGCTAGTCCTTAACCCAGGTGAACTCTGACTGGACCTCACCTGGCCTTTGGCCTCCTGGGGTGTGGGCTGCCCCCGCTCTGCCTGGCACACCTTCTCTCCAAGGCGCTCCTGGCCACCCAGGGGCCACGGGGCATGTGGAGCTGTCCGGCCCACCTGCTCTGCCAGAACTGCCTTCAGGAGACAGTCTGCCCTCCTCCCTGCTCCATTGTGGGCCCTGAGACAGGGGAATCTGGCAGAGGGACCAGTGGGGGCAGGTCCACATTACTTAGTGGCACACGTGTGGCTGCCCAGGGGCCCAGATGGGAGACCCAGGCCCATTTGCCGTCTGCTCACTCGGCTGGATTTCATCTGCGAGCTCCTGGACAGGTCACCCACACATGCCCCTAGGCCTGGACCTCCGCCCCCTCTGGGCACTGTCCGGAGGGTCTCCTGGGGCCCTGACAAGGTATCAGGTGACTCAGGTGAGCTTGAGGAGCTGGGGCTCTGGTTGGGGATCCTGGAGCTCCTCATTGTCTGATCCCCCCCAACATCAAGCCCAGGTACCCCAGCCTCTGAGCCGCCTCTGGCATGCCCCCCCCCCCCCCCCGCCTTTGGACCTAGTGCTGATCAATCACCGTCGTTTTCTCTCGCTCTCTCCTGTCCCCACCAGCAGAAAGCGCTTTCAGTCGGAGAGTAGAGAGCAAAGCACAAAACCACTTTGAAGAGACGAACAGCAGTTCCCAAAACTCCAGCGGTGAGTGTGCCCTGTGCCAGGTGCCCTGTGCTGAGGTTGCCGGCTCCGTCTGCTCCCCGCTGTGGGCTGGGTTCTCCATGATGCATGCTAGTGGTGTTGGGAGGGGGCTGAGAATTAGGAGGCCAGGGCTGGGCAGAAACCCAGGGGCCTAGTCTTCCAGGGGCCTCCTTCTGGGCCTCGGGGGCATCTCGGGGGACTGTGGCCCTTCCTGTCTCTTCCCCATGGAGAGAGGAACTCCCCCTACCCCATAGCCTGCAACATCTACACTCATGGCCCCAGAGAGCTGAGCCTAAAAGAGCCATTTCTGTGTTTTTAGGGAAAACATCATAGCCATTTTCTTTCCAGCAGAGGCAATGGGGTTACAGCAGAGAGAGCTGTGGCCTGGTAAGCCAGAGGCCCAGAGTTCTGGCTCCACTTCGGACCAGGAACCATCATCCAACGGTTCCCTTCCAGTCCCTGCCCACCCAAGGTTTGCCTGAGGTTCTTGGCAGTGTTTTGGCGCCCCCTGGTGGCTGCCTCCGCCAAGACCCTGGCAGAACAGAGAGGGCCTTAGAACAGAGCTGCCCAAGGCCCCTCTCCCCAGATAGACCTGGGTCAGCCTGGCGGGGCTGTGGGGGGGTCACCAGCGGCCCCTGTCCGAAAAGGCATAGCCAGGCGGTCTGCACAGTGGCAGCCAGGGCAGGAAGGGAAGGGGAAAGAGTTCTGACACTGGTTATAGTAAAGCAAGGCATTCCTCTCTCGCACAGTTGAGGTTCCGTTCGTCATGCTCGGATTCCGCTTGTGCCCGCATATCCTGGGCACTGCTTGCGTATAGACAGATGCTGGGCGCAGCCTGACCGTCCATCAGGGGCTTCATGAAACAGTTGGGAACACAGATTTGAATGTGGAGGCTTCTGTGTAGGAATCTGAGCCCCAGCTCTGTCTCCAGCCAAGGTTCGAACCTCAGCTCCGCCCCCTGTGAGCTGGTGGCTGGGCCTGGACTCTCAATTCTCCTCCGCTGTAAAGTGGGGATAGCACAGACGTCCCTGCGTGGTGAGCATTCAGCAAGTGTCCTGCAGAGATTACGTACCCACTCACGTAAGCTCTTTAAGTAAACCCAGTTATTCTACGAGTGCCCTGAGCAAGGGAGTGAGGGGTGCTGGGGGGAGGGGGCCCTGGCAGGACCCCTTCACTGTAGAGAACGTGTCAGCTTTTCCAAGCTGCTTCAACCCTTTTGAAAAATGTAATCCGGCAGCATCTCCAACAAGTGGGCTTAAACGTGGTGGCGTTTTGCCCAAGGCCACACAGGACTAAGCATCAGGACCGGAGCCCTGGCCTCCCGGGGGTCTCTTCTCTGAGCCGGCCAGGCTGCACCCCCTGCCTCTCCTTCCACCAGAGCCGATACTCAGAACTGGGAACGGGCTGTGTGAAGGGCAGACACCGTTTACTGAGCGCTTACTCTGTGCCTGGCGTGTGTTCAGAGCTGTGTGTCTTTCCTGTCTTCACGTGTGCCCCAGCCCCAGCAGGAGGGTTATCTTTTGTTTTGGGGTAAGAAAACGGAGGCTCAGGAGAAGGGGGTAGTTGCCCCAGGTCCCCAGCTTGTAAGCGGTGGAGCCAGGACCCCAGCCGAGTCCACCTGCACTGCCACCTCCTGCGTCTGAGGCTCACCTGGCAGCACCAGGCAGCGTGGGGCAGGTTCCAGCAGGCAGAGCAGCTCACAAGCACAGCCCCCGGGACCAGGACCTCAAGCAGCTTCCCATCCTGTGGACATTTCTCATTGTGCTCTGTGGGCTCACCTTTGGAGAGTTGAGTGTGTCCTAGAGCGGTGGCCCTGGCTGCCATTGCCCTGCCCAGCGTCCCAGCCCCACCCCGGAATCTGAGCCTGGCTCTGTGCTCCCCTCGTCTGAGGGCCCCATCTGGCTCACCACTTGTTAACAATGGAAATAATGACAGTCATCTGAGAGCACCAGACCTGGAGGAGACCTAGCTAAACTGTTTCTCTTTTGCAGAAACTGCAAGTCCCCTGATTTCCAATACTTTCCCTCTCCTACAGAGTAAGTGGTGGTCCCATGGGGGGGCTGGAGAGGGCAAGGCCGGGCAGGGAATGAACTGAGTGGCCCCAGCTCTCAGGGCCTCCCCAGAGCATCTGACCTTGGGCCGCCCTCCCAGGCAGACAGGGCAGCTAGTAGCACAGGAGGAGTGCCCAGCCCAGGCGGGTGGAGGAGTTGGCATGGGGGACGAGGCAGACCCCTGACAGTGGCAGCCGCCTCTGTCCCCCAGCCCCGCAGGAACACAGACCTCCCCATGTCACCCATCCTCCTCCTCTCTTTATCCTTCCCTCCTTTGTACCCCTTCTTCCTCCCTCGTCTCTTGGGCATTGACTCGAGTATTGGGAGCAGAGATGAAAGATAAAGGCCCACTTGTCCCGGTCCTGTGTGCTGTCATCCTCCCTTCTCTCCCGCCCTCCGCCTCTTCTCTGCCCTTTCAGCGTCTTATCCCACTTCTTGCTTTTCTGTGGCTTTCTCCACTTCTTACCCTGTTCTCCAGTTTCTTCTTCCTCTCCTTTCCTCTGTGTGCATTGCCTTGTTTGGGGGCTCATTCATACATTAACTCATTCGTTTGCTCAGCAAACAGTGATGCCCGTGTGCTTCCACAGGCAGGCAGATGGGCCGGGGAACCAATAGGACCCGGTCTCTGCCTGAGAGCTCCTGTCCCTCTCCAGCCCACCCCCAGTGCCCAGACAGTGCCTGGCACACAGTAAGCACTCAGTAAATGGCTGCCTGACCGCATCAGAGGCTCTCTGAGGCTGCACGTCCTCCTCTCCCCATCGATCCTTCCTGCCCCCGGCCTCCCGCTCACCCGTTAGTGCCAGGGGCAGGTCAGGCTGGGCCCAGAGCCCCAGTGTGTGTGGGGGTTCCCAGTTCCAAATCCGCCCACAGCCCAGCAGGAAGGCGCCCAGGGTCCTTCTGCCCCTCAAACGGCTGCTTCATTTCTCCCCGCAGAACCCTACACGTGTGGCGCCTGTGGGATCCAGTTCCAGTTCTACAACAACCTGCTGGAGCACATGCAGTCCCACGCAGGTAACTGCCCCCACAGCCCATGGGGCGCTGCAGCACCCCCTTCCCCCCCTCCCCCCCGCAGACCAGGGAAGGCCACTCTTTCCCAGGAAATGGTCACAGGACATGGGCCCTGCCTTCAGAATCCCCGGTCCATCGGTTATAACACGGTGGGGTTAGGGGGACAGCAGGCTCGGGAGAGCACAGAGAGTGGCACGGGGCTGAAGCAGGCTTCTGGAAGGTTGTGGCTCCCATGTGGAACCTAAAGGCCAAATAGGAACTGACCAGGGAGATGTGAAGGTGGATGTTGAGAGTGGCTTGAGGTCCGAGTGAGCAGAGGCCAGAGATGCGAGAGGGGAGGCCCAGGGAAGGCCTTGAATGTGAGAGGGGAGGCCCAGGGAAGGCCTTGAATGCGAGAGGGGAGGCCCAGGGAAGGCCTTGAATGCCAGCTCGGGGCATTTAGACTTGACCTTACGGGGAATGGTGACAGCAGTTGAAGGCTGCCCAGGGACCACGGCCTGAAACTCCCACAACCCTCTCCCTCCCTCCCTCCCTCTGAAGCCCCAACCCTCCACCTGCTCTGCCCACCTCTGGAAGCTGAGGCTAATTAGGGAAGAGTCTGGAGCTGGTGCTAGGCCCTGCCTCAGGCAGTTGGGCAGAGGCCATTAAAATGCAAATCAAGGCTGCACCTCCCGGTGGCCCCACCTCCTCCAGCACCTCCACTTTTTCCATGAAGAGCTTTGGGCCGCTTTGTTCTGGTCCAGTGCTGGCAGAGAATGCGGGAGGCAATCCGGTGCAAAGCCAGGCTGAATCCCAGCCAGGCTGCGTCGGGATTAAAGGATTGACTCCATAGAGAGAAATTAAACGTCATGATCTGCGCAGTTCACAGCGCTGCTGCTAAGGGGGATCAGCCTCGAATAACACCAATCTCATTAAGAGGCTGCTGAACGGCACAGGGTAATTCCCGCTAATAAACTTCCTTTGGATGCCGGAGGGAAACCTGTCTTGCTTTGTAAGAGGTCAGGAGCCTGTTTTGTCAGCAGTAATACTAAAGACAGCTAACATTTAGTGAGCGATCAGTATGTGTCAGGAGGTTATTTCATTCGATCTGAACAAGCCTGTTCGCCAGCTGACAGGATCCCATTGTACAGATGAGGAAACTGAGGCTCAGAGAACAGAATCACTGGTCGAAACAGCTACTAACATAATTTGAGCTCTTCCTTGGTGCCAGGACTTATCCTAAGAGTTTCACACATATTAGCTCACTTAACCTCAGAACATCCCTCTGAGTTCAGTGTCTGTATTAGCTCCACTTTACAGATAAGGAAATGGAGGCACAAAATGGCTTAGTAACTTACTGATAAATATACTGAGAGGTCCAAGGCTGTGCAGTCACGATGTTAGCCCTATGCTCTTCCTCCGTCCTGCATTGCTCCCTCCCTGGGGGACAGCCTTTATTCCAGCTTTGCACCCAGCCCTTTGGAGACCAGACGTGAGTGTGTGTGTGTGTGTGTGTGTGTGTGTACATAGGGATAGCCACACAGAGTAAATGTTATGTCCAGCTCAAGCTATAAATCAAGCCTTTTTACAGAGCATTTACAGTACCTCACCCATGCAGTAGCAGCATCTGAGATATGGAGGGGAACATTTTATTTTATTCAACCGATACCAGACAGTGTTATCTAATGCTAGGCTGAGTAATTTGAATTCCAAGTCCTGCGGACAGTCAGAATGAGGGAATGACCCTGCAGCTTGTCCAGCCCCAGCGTTTTGGAGGGAGGAGGGGAAACTGAGGCCCAGAAGTGACGAACTCATGGTCACACCCACAGCCCTGGCAGAGCTGGGTTCAAACCCAGGCCTTTCAAATCCTTGTGCTCTAGTGGAGAACGTCCACAAGAAAGGCTGCCGGTTTCCGTTTTAAAATCTGCGCTCCCCCTTTTTAAATGTAAGATCTGTTCATTAGAAGAAATTCGGGGAAATGCAGAGAAATTGGGAAATGAAGAACGGGCCCTAATCTCAAAGTTAACCACTGTTACTCTTTTCATGGGCTTCTCTTCAGTCGTTTTAAAGTCGGATTCATTGGGACGTAATTTACAGAAGTGAAGTTCACAAGTTTAAGAGCACAGTTGGACGGGTTAACCATCCACCCAGAACGCCCCCTCCTGCCTCCGTGCAGCAGGCCCTCCCTGCATCCCAGCCCTCGAAACCACTATTCAGATTTTCTGGTTTTTGAGTCATTTTTGGTAGTTGATGTCTTTCTAAGAATATATCTCTTTCATTCAGGTTACCTAATCTGTTGGACTACTACTGTTTGTAGTATTTCTTTATAATCCTTTTTATTTCCATCAACTTTTCTCTGACGCCCTTTTACCAAGTAGATGTTTCCTTCTCTTCCTAGCTTGCTCAGAGTTTGTGTCATGGGTGGCCGTTGAATTTTGTCATATTTTAATGTGCATTTATATCTGTGGGGATGATTTTTTTATTTGTTTTTTCCACTTAGTATAGGGCATTACACTGATTGGTTTTCAATTATTAACCTCAACTTGGATTTCTGGGATAAACTCCATAGTCATGATATGCTATTCTTTCTATATATTACTATCTCTAGCTTGCTAATATTTTGTTAAGGACTTTTGTGTATATGTTTACGAGGGATATTGGTTGTCGTTCCTTTTCTTGTAATGTTTTTCTCTGGTTTTGGATCAGGGTAATGCCAGCCTCATAAACTAAATTTCTAATAAATATACTGAAAAGGCCAAAAAAAACCACTTTGAAGATGTGAGAGTGTGAAATGCTTTAGGGTGTAACTGGAACCCCTCCCCCATTTCAGAGCTAGAATTCTGGGGTTGTGCGGGGGGCGGGGGGGGGGGGGGCTCCCAGCCAGACCCGTGCTGTGATCCCCATTTGCTCAGCACTTACTCCATGCCGGGCACTGTGCTCCGCCCTTTCCCTGCGTTTTCTCTTGTTAGTCCTTCCAGCAGTTGTGTCCCATCTGTGTGATTATCTTCATTTTTCCAAATGATGAAAATGAGGCTTCGCAAATCTATGATAGCTGTGTGAGGAGGAGCCAGGATTTGGCTCCAGGCTCAGTCCCAGGGGGCATGCGTGCCCTCCCCCGCCACGCTCTAGCTCTCCTCTGTTAGTCCACAGGCCTCTGATACTTTGGGGTGACACACCGTCCCCTTTGTGCCCACAGCGGACAACGAGAACAACATCACCTCTAACCAGTCCCGATCGCCACCTGCTGTTGTGGAAGAGAAGTGGAAACCCCAGGCCCAGAGGAACAGCGCCAACAACAGTAGGTCTCTTCCAGGCTGGAGCCGGGGGCCTCACGGAGGTCTGCCCCACGCACCTCCAGCCCCAGCTCAGGTTGCTCCCTTCTGCCCGCATCCCCACCACCTGTGCCTCCCAGGGTGACGGAAGGCCACGCATAACAGTTTCCAAAGCACTTGCACACTTACTAGTAAGAACTCATAGGATCGGCAAAAGGGGGCCTGGGGAGAGGAGGTGACCTGTGTGTGATCAGAGAGTCCAAATTGGTGACAGGATCAGAACTGGAATCCACTCTCGCAATTTCTGTTGGTCGCTCTTTCCTGACATGTTGGCCTCCTGCATTTTATTCACTGGAGGTGCCTTTATTAGCAGCCATTGCTATACTGAGGAAGAGGTTAGACCAGTGGTCCGCAAACTGCGGCTCGCGAGCCACATGCAGCTCTTTGGCCCCTTGAGTGTGGCTCTTCCGCAAAATACCGACTTCTGCGCATGGGCCACGAAGTTTCAATCACACTGTACATGCGCGCCCGCACGTGGTATTTTGTGGAAGAGCCACACTCAAGGGGCCAAAGAGCCGCATGTGGCTCGTGAGCCGCAGTTTGCCGACCACTGGGTTAGACGAGTTGGCTTCCAAAGTCTAGGTGACTGGCCCATGCAGCAAGTATGCTGCACACATACCAACCACTGTGTTGTATTCCCACGCCCATGGCAGGCATTGCCAATCCATCAATCATAGAATGTTATTCTCGTGAAACTCATGTAATTTCTGTGCAAGATGAAATCTGTTCATCATTCCTAATAATAGATGCTGGGAGTATTAGTCTGCTGCTGGAGCCAGGAGACTCAGATGCCAGGGTTAATCCGATCTCTCCTTGTGTCCCCTGCCAGCCACGGCCAGCGGTTTAACATCCAACAGCATCATCCCCGAGAAGGAGCGGCAGAACATCGCAGAGCGGCTGCTGCGGGTCATGTGCGCTGACCTGGGAGCGCTGAGCGTGGTGAGTGGGAAGGAGTTCCTGAAACTGGCCCAGACGCTGGTGGACAGTGGCGCCCGCTACGGGGCTTTCTCCGTCACCGAGATCCTGGGCAACTTCAACACGCTGGCGCTGAAGCACCTGCCGCGCATGTATAACCAGGTGAAGGTGAAGGTGACGTGCGCCTTGGGCAGCAACGCCTGCCTGGGCATCGGCGTCACCTGTCACTCGCAGAGCGTGGGCCCCGACTCCTGCTACATCCTCACTGCCTACCAGGCCGAGGGCAACCACATCAAGAGCTACGTGCTGGGCGTGAAGGGAGCGGACATCCGTGACAGCGGCGACCTGGTGCACCACTGGGTGCAGAACGTACTGTCAGAGTTCGTGATGTCGGAGATCAGGACGGTGTACGTGACGGACTGCCGGGTGAGCGCGTCCGCCTTCTCCAAGGCCGGCATGTGCCTGCGCTGCTCCGCCTGTGCCTTGAACTCGGTGGTGCAGAGCGTGCTGAGCAAGCGGACACTGCAGGCCCGCAGCATGCACGAGGTCATCGAGCTGCTCAACGTGTGCGAGGACCTGGCGGGCTCCACCGGCCTCGCCAAGGAGACCTTCGGCTCGCTGGAGGAGACCTCGCCGCCGCCCTGCTGGAACTCGGTCACGGACTCGCTGCTGCTGGTGCACGAGCGCTACGAGCAGATCTGCGAGTTCTACAGCCGGGCCAAGAAGATGAACCTCATCCAGAGCCTCAACAAGCACCTGCTCAGCAACCTGGCGGCCATCCTGACGCCCGTGAAGCAGGCTGTCATCGAGCTGAGCAACGAGAGCCAGCCCACCCTGCAGCTGGTGCTGCCCACCTACGTCCGGCTGGAGAAGCTGTTCACGGCCAAGGCCAACGACGCGGGCACGGTCAGCAAGCTGTGCCACCTCTTCCTGGAAGCCCTCAAGGAGAACTTCAAGGTGCACCCGGCGCATAAGGTGGCCATGATCCTGGACCCACAGCAGAAGCTGCGGCCGGTCCCGCCGTATCAGCACGAGGAAATCATCGCCAAGGTGTGTGAGCTCATCAACGAGGTCAAGGAGTCCTGGGCGGAGGAGGCCGACTTCGAGCCCGCCGCCAAGAAGCCGCGCTCCGCCGCCGGCGACAACCCCGCCGCTCAGGAAGACGATCGGCTGGGCAAGAACGAGGTGTACGATTACCTGCAGGAGCCCCTCTTCCAGGCCACCCCCGATCTCTTCCAGTACTGGTCGTGCGTGACCCAGAAGCACACGAAACTCGCCAAGCTGGCCTTCTGGCTCCTCGCGGTCCCGGCCGTGGGGGCCAGGAGTGGGTGTGTCAGTATGTGTGAGCAGGCGCTTCTCATCAAAAGGAGGCGACTGCTCAGCCCCGAAGATATGAACAAACTCATGTTTCTGAAGTCCAACATGCTTTAAGACTTCTACTTCCGAACAAAAGAGAAGCGAGAGAGAACGGTAGGGGAAAAAAATTTACACAACACTGTCGCCAACAAAGGAAAGGAGTTTAAGTTCTAAACACTGTGGACCTCATTCTAAACGCCCCCTGGAAACTTAAGTGCTTTTTTCCAGTGTGTGTGTGCATGTGTGTGTCCCAGCACGCGGACCGTGGGTGCGGGCGCGAGGCTCTCTTGCTCATCTGCGTGGCCGCCGTAGCTTCGCGCACGCGTGCACACACATACTACCCTGGTGCATGTCCACGCCTGCTCGTGGGCGCGTGTGCATTAAACTGGGCGTGTCGGGAAAGCCGAGGGTGTGGGAAAGAGGGAAAACGCTCACCTCGTTTCCTCGGCAAGGGGCTTCGAAGACTTGGTTTTCAGGTGCGCAGGTTGGTAGGACGCCGATGTTGCAAGGTGTTCAGGCAGCTGAGATCTGAAGTGACTTGACGCGCTCTGTCCTCAGCCCATGGTCCCCCTTTTCCCTTCATGCCCCCTCCCCGCAGCCCTCCTCACCCTAAGGCGCCCTCCCCGGCTGCCCCGCGATGGATTCTCCAAACCGCATCAGATGGACAGTTTCTGCACTGGACTTTGTTCTTGTTCACCTTCAGGGCATTGAGCAGCTGCCTTCGAGACACTGGCGGGTGTCACGGGGCAGCCGCCTTAGAAACACACCTATCTATCTCCCCAAATCAGGAAAGGAGACTTTAAGAATAGAAAGCTGACTTTTGGCTTTTTAATATAAGAAGAAGAAAAAAAGACATATTTCAGAGACGTATAGATACTATCTCCACTCCTTAATTCTCTTCCTAACATTTTAGCCGTTTTTACCTTTTGGTTTTGTTTTTTTTTCAAATTTGATTTAGACTCTGCTAGGAGGCACTGAATGTCTATAACTTATGTTTTGAAGGTTGTTTTTTTTTTTTTTTTAATTGCCATTTTTGTTCCTCAAGTCACACTGTAAACGAGCTCATCTCAGTGGTCTATTCGCTCTCCTCCGGTTTCCATTAGCCTTCCCTGTACGGTCCCGTGTCTGTGTATTTGAACAGCCAGGACCACGCCCTGGTCTGTGCTGTGTGGAGACCAGGAGTGGGGTTGGAGTCGCAGGTTCCACGGGGGTGGGGTTCGGTGGAAGCCATAGGGACGCCTGTGGGTTAGGATTTCTCCTGAATGTAAGTGGAGGCCTGCCCTCCTGGCTCGCCGTGTCCGGTACTGCGAATGTCCAACTGATATACCCAGAGTGCGTTACACTACTCACCACATCACTGACACTCTCAGCTCAGCAGGGACTCCTGAGCTGACCCACGTTCACGTCCGTCACACCTCAGACCCACCGCCTCCCACCCCTCCCCAGGACCCCAGGGGTTCCGGTGGGTCCGTTGCCCACAGCCCTGGGGTCCCCGCACTCGAGCCTCAGCCCTCCTTCCAGTACAGTAGTTGCGCACGGTGCCTTGTGGGCCAAACGATTGATGTCTGGAGGGTGGGATGGCATGAGGCCACACTGAACTTGATGCTGTGAAAGATGTCTGTAGGCTTTTCTCTCCACGAGCAGTTCCGTTTCTACACACTCAGTCCAAACGCCGAGGGTGGCCCTTCCCCCCCGCCCCCACCCCTATAAGAGGTGGTTCCGTCAGGATCAGTGATCAGCCCCGGCCCTCCTCTCTGTGAATAAAGTGCTGGTGGTCTCCCGTCCTCCGGTGCCCATGGCTGTGGCATTAGAGACGGCGACACCAAGGGCTTCAGGCTGAGGACGGCCACGTGGCTTCCACAACGGCACATTCTACCGTCTCGGGGGCTAGGGCGACTCCACCCCTTCCTCCTAAGAAAGCATTATTCAACTGCCAGATACCTCGACTACAGAAAGCACTGTACCCTGCCCTCTCCCGGCCCGTGGCAGATGGGCAAGCGACGCTGGTATAGAAACACTGTCCCCGGGGGCCTCACCTGCTCACTTTGCCTCATGAGAACCACCCCTCCGAGACTTGGATGTACTGAAATGTATGAGAGTGGGCTGTGGGCACGTTCTCTCCAGCAAGCCATGGCCTCAGCCACCGCCCTGCCACTTCCTCACCCAGAGAAGGGCTAGGTGTTTCCCCGCAGCGTCTCCAGCTGGGCTCACGGCATCAGAAGAGCCTCCATTCGCACTGGCCGATCGCCTGATGTCACTTCCTAGAGTGTTTCGGCAGACTCCGGGCCTCCGGGCCTTGCAGAAGGTGGCTGCAGGGGTGCTGAGGAGTGACAGGTACCTCCAGCTCCAGGTTCCTCCCGCCCTGCTCTGCTCTGCTGCCGGGGAAGGGGCCACACCAGGCGGGTCAGAGCTGCTCCCTTGGTGTGGTCGGTGGAAACGGCCTTGGGCCCATCCTCCCTCTACGTGGAGCAGAGCTGTGTGCTGGTGTTGCCCATTTGGGGGCCAGTTCGTTAGGAAGTAGGCGTTTCATTTTCTTGTAAAGCCATCAGAGACCAAGTCTAGATGTGCATTTAGAGTCTTCGGACCACGGGATGTCAGCCCTCCAGAATGAAATTCGAGTCTCACTAAACTCTAGGTACCGAGTCACGTGTCGTCATCTGGTCTTCCGCCCCACCTGAGTTTAGTCCATAGGACAGGCGCTGGGGCTGCCTCGACCACCTGTGGTGACGAGGTGGCAGGTAGCCATCTCTCTCTTGCAACCTCTGGATCCCCAGAAACTGGAGTCGCCCCTCAGCCTGCTTCCTCACGCAGGCAATTCCCATAGTGCAGTTCCTGCTGCCACCAACCGCTTAACAACCCAAAGATCTCACAGGTCCAGCCACTGGCCCCCGATTTATAGCAATATCCACCTTGTTCAGATTCTAGCTCAGCCAAAGGATGGAGGTGGGCTCTTCCACTTAATCTCCAGGCACCAGATCTGGCCTTGACCTAGGGAAGGGTCTTGTCTCCTGCTTCCTACTCCTCTGACAGCTGTGGGACTTCCCAGCACAGGCCCGCGGCAGCTGGCAGACCAGGGACCGTTCCTGTCATGTTCTGGGCAGCTCCAGGTGTTCGCCTGCTGACTTGGACACAACTCGTCTCAAGCCACGTGATTCCCAGGACAGAACGGGTCTTTGTTTTGGCGTACACGGACCCAAGAGGAGACTGCGGGGTTGGCCCCTCCCCTGAGGTCAGCTGGCTTCCCCACCCAAGCCCAAAGGACCGTGTCTCGTGGGTGGTCCTCAGATTTGGAGTAGCCAGGGGGTCTCGACTCCACCAAGATCAGCGGTGCCATCCCAGTCATCGTGAGTGGATGCTCCTGTCCCAGCAACGTCCTGCCTTCCCTGCGCCTCGGTCAGCCAGCCAGGCTTCCCCCCGGGTGGTAGTTAGAAACCAGGAAACACAAGGGAGGAGCCACCTGCTGCGTCTGCTTCCAGCCCACCTGGAAACTTCATGCTTGGCCTTCAGAGTGGCTGTTGGCTGGGCAAGGCCTGTTGGCACACTGAGGAGTGTGGGTCTCCAGGATTCTAGGAAGGACTGTTTGCCTACACCAGGTCCATAGGCTGCCAGGAGTTCTCTCCTTCGGTTTGCTCCTGTCCTTTGCTTTCAAGAAACACCAGAGGCAAACTGCAGGGCAGGTTTTCCACTGTGAAGCCAAGCTTCTGTCTTTGGGAGTCCCCCATGCTTGCGGGAGGCTGCCTGCCTCCTCCTGGACTTGGACCGGCCTCCTTGGAGAGTGCGTGGGCCCCTGGAGAGATGTCAGGGATACAGCGCATGCTCTCTGGGCTCCACGGGTCACAAGGAAGGTTAGAAATGATGCTGGGATGCAGATGGAGAAGGAGGGCCCGTGAGAAATGGCCCGGAGGGGACAGTACCTGGAGATTGTCATCGTGAGGGACACGCTTGCAGAGATGGAAGAGGAAGGGCACAGGGCATGTGGCGGGCTCCTGCCCCCTGGAGCTGGACTGAGTTCATGGCTACGCCCTGGCCTTGGGGATGTACCTGAAGGAGGGCTCCTAGACAGGCTGCTGCTTTAGACAGAACCAAGAGGCTAAGGAAGGCTCAGGCTGTCCCCAGAGACAGGAGGTGAGGGTTCCTGTCTCGGCCCTGCCTGCCCTGGCCCAGCCCCCGGTATCCACCTGGGCCGGTGGGAGTCTTGGGATGGGGCTGCCCCCCTCTTCACTGTGGCTAATGTTTGCTAGGCCAGTTATGGTGAACCAATGATACAGTGTTTTCCCTCTCCTCTTCCCCTCCTGGCTCCCCCCTCAGGATTTTCTGGAGGATTTGATTGTTTCTCTTGGGCTCTCATTTGGGTTTGAGGATCGTAGTCAGTACAGCCCTGCCTTTCCCCGAAGGGCCCTGTGCTTTCCTTGCGAAAAGGCACCTGCTCCCGCATGGATGAGGGTGAAGATCCTGTGGGTCTATTCATGCCCCCCACCGCCACTACCACGGTGTCGCTTCAAAGACTCAGCTCCTGTTCCAAGGAGGATCTGCTGGGTTTGCAGTTGGGCGTCAGCATTGGACCCATGAGGGTCCCACCCATCCACTGGGCACCTTGACTCTTCAAACCAAAGTTCCTTACAGGGGCACAGCCCAGCCTCGACTGCAACCTCAGGGGCCTGGGATCCCTGTGGCGCTTCCTGAAGTCCAGGTTGGCAGAGACCTGGGGGTCTGAGACCAGCTGGAAGGAGGGGCTCCCACAACCCAGGTGCCAGCCAGTCCCTGCCGGGGACCCCCTCCCGCCCAGCCAGGGCAGCTGGGTTCCCAAGCAGTGAGCCAGCTCGTGGACTGGCCTGGGGCTGGGACTCACCACCCAAGAGACAGAGGGACCTGCGGGCTGAAGGCTCAGACCCACGTGGCAACGTGTCCAGGGCCATTCAGATCCCAACCATCAGGAAATCATTTTGTACAACCACCCGAAGCAGAGATATTTTTTAAAAAAGGATAAATTATTTTCAGTTCTCTTCTGACCCTACCTTTGTCTTTCCCCCACAACTTCCCGTCGGTGATTCTTTCACATCAGGTAAAGCTTGAGAAAGCCTTGGTGCCCCTCCCTCCCAGGCCCCACTCCGTAGCCACGTGCGCACACCCCCATCCTTTCTCAGTAGTGAAGACGTTCTAGGCAATACCATAGGCACACCTGACTGTGTCTCTCTCTTCGAGTGCAAGAAACTCAAGTCATCTTAAAAAAAAAAAATAGAAAAAAAAATTTACAAAAAAACAAACACAAAAAAATATCTTTTTTAGGCCAGAGTTTTCTACAGGTATTAATGAATATTTTTCTTAATCCTTATAAGTTTTATGTGTTTAATATTTCTTAATACCGGTAGCATTAATTTATACTTTTGTAGCAACACAATATTTTTATAAACAGCCAGTGCTTGGCTTGAGTCTCCACGAGGGGTTTATGCAGGGCCATCTTGGGACCCTGTGTACCATGTACTGTATTTAAAAAAAAAAAAAGTTACCTAGTGTCACCCTTGCTGTGTTAATTAACGAAAGATGTTGTTTGCGGTCTCCTGTGTCGGTGTGGATCCGACAGCTCTGCAAGGGGTCGCATTGCATGGGGGTTGCGTTGACGGTTCTTGTGTGATGTGTGAGCCCCCGAAACCAAACTTGTGGGTGTATTTAAGGGTTTTCTGTTTGTCCTTTGGGTTTTTCCGTTTCACTTTGTTTGGGTCCCTGGTACCGTTTCTCCATTTACAGCCAAATCAATTTCGTGGTGTTTCAAACTTTTACTGATGTCACATGGAGGAAAGGAACAGAAAAAGGAAAGATTTTTACGAAGTAATAAAATTTAAAACTGAGCTGTTTAAATGTTGCTGTTTTTAACTGTCTGTTCTTGTCCAAAAGTGGGACATTCCCAGGGAGAAGAGGAAGGTTCCACTCGGTTCCTTAAATCGCCAAAAGCCCCCGCCCAGAATTCAGAACCCCTCGACCGACCCCATGAATTCTTGCAACATTATTTCCCAGTTGGTTGATGCCAAGGCAAAAGACATCCTTTTAATGGTTAGAGAGGATCAGTTGCTTAAATGATTTCATGTCGGTGTTGTATTTATGGTTTTACAATAAAACAACCTTTAGGAAGATGGCAGTGTGTGGTGGTATTTTTTGGGTGTGGGGTTGGGCTGTGTCATCCAGTCAGGAGCATCTACTGGTGAGTGGAGATGGATCAGGGGCAGAGCCCCTGGGGGTCACAGCTGGAGTCCAGCCCAAGGCCAGTGCTGCTAACGCATCTGAGCTCATCGCTTACCTCCAGCACCAGACCCGGCTCAGCCAATGTTTGATAAATGATGGAGGGACATGGCCAAGGGGAGACGGGGTCCCTACAGGCCTGGCTTATGGACATGGTCCCGTGGAAGAAAGGACGGATTTCATCTGAGTCCTACAGACCCAGTGCCTAAGGGGCAGATCCACGTTCGCCTTGCCCAGCGGTCATTCCTGTGCCTCTTGTGAGCCTGTGGCCTTGGCCTCCCCCGTGATGTGCGCGTCGTTATGTGTTGTGTGTGACATCTTGTTTTCTGGGGAAGGGTGTCCGGGACTTTGCCAAATTCCTGATGGCATCTGCGAGCGCCCTCCACAGTGAACTGCTGGGTGGACTTGCCCCACAACAGGCACAGGCACAACAACGCTCCGATTGAATAGAGTCCAGCCGAAGGCAAGAGGGACAAAGATGCCATTGGAAGATGCGCTGCGGCCTGAGTGGGCGGGAAGGGTGATGGCCCTTCAAGCGGGAACACCTGTGCAAAGGTAAAATCGCCGTCTCGCCGTCAAGACGGATGCCGGACACCCAGCGCCTCTCTATCCCTGCCTTCAACCAGGTGCAGGCTGCTCCTGAAGACAACGTGCTACTTGGGTCAGCTGAACACGGTCCATCGAATCGCACATTCAACAGCTCATGTGGGCTCCAGCTGGGCCGGCCTCCCGGGGGCATCAGCCCACCCTCTGAACCATCCCGTGGGGGTTTCTTGCGGTTAACGGCGTGGACAGCCCTGGGCCAGCAGCCGGAATGTAACCGGGGAGTTTCTATGTGGTCTAAAACAAGCCCGGAGTCCTGCAGCTGACAATCCTCCCCACACCTTGGAGCATCGCCAACAAGACCAGGGCCTGGCCCAGAGCCTGCCTACAGCAGAAGGGCCAGCCTCGGGATGTTCAAGTTTAAAACAGAGTAAGTTTAAAAATAGCCACATCTATTTTGTATCAGAAGTGAGGGACCACTTGAGAATCCGGGGAGTCCCCAGGGCAGCCACTTTGCCAGCAAGGATTCTGGGGCCTCCAGAGATGAGCCTCACGGACTCCGGTCTCGGGGGTCACAGGTGTGCTTCAGCCCCACCGCACCCCTGAGGGATGGAGTCAGGAGCCAAGGGAACCTTTTGCTGGGAAGGCTTTGGCAAATAGGGAGACAGATGCCTCGGGCCTGGGCAGGGCTGGTGAACCTCAGGAGGCCCCGTCCCTAGGGGCTGCTCAGGTCAGCTCCCGCCCCTCGGCGAGCAGGGTGCGGGCCCCGGGCTGCCGGGACTTCCTTTCCTAGAGAATTGAGAAGCCCAGGTGTGTATATGGACGCTCAGGTTTTAAATGGCGCCTTCAGAGCTGTAAAAAGTACCTTCCAAGCCACACACCCCATCCACCAGCTGGCCTGCCTGTGCACCTGTGGCGGCACCCTCTGGTTTAAACATTTGTTCTTCAGGTCACTCTTCAGAGTGGCACCTTCAGGCGCCACAGGTGGCTCTGCTGTGCGAGGCATGTGTGGGGGGAGCATGGTGTGGACACGGTGTGATGACATTTGTCACTTCCCCCTGAACCCACTGCCTAGACTCCACCCACTTGTGCCCAGAGGGCCCTGGCCGTGACCACAGATGTGTCCCTCAGGACAGCCCTCTCCCAAGCGCTAGTCTTTGGAGGAGACAGTGGGAGGAGGACTCTGTGTGGTCTGACCAAGAGGGTTGCAAAGATTTCTGCACCTAAATCCTTGCTCTGGGTTCATCCCCTCAACAAGGGATGTGGAACTCCCTTCTTGATGGGTCTCTTAAGCACATGGGCTAATGGCATGAGAAGCAGCCTTGACCAAAGTAGCCGTGGCCCTTAGCAGGCTCACCCCAGGGAGAAGCCGCCCTGCCTGGGCTTCTGCGGCCCCGGCAGCTTCCACTCCAGGACAGGAAGCTGGGCTCCCCTCCCTCAGCAGCAGCCGTGTCCCTCCGGGCTCTGGGTGGAGGGAGCTCGCAAGAGAGATTCATAACCCGGACGTTTGTATGTTCAGTGTGTCAATCGGAGGCTCCTAGAGTCGTGCTCTTGGGCCAGGTTGGTGCCTGAGTCACTTGGATGGCCTATGAAGGGAGGAGAAGCCAGCCGGACCGAGGGCTGCGGGTCCTGGCCCAGGGCCCTGCTGGTCGTCATGGACAGAACGTGAAGGTCAGTGAACATTCTCCTGGGGCAAAGGGCTGGGGAAGGGCTCCCAGGAGATGGGAACTCGAGGGCCTGGTGGGGAAACAGCCCAAGGCTTTTCAGCTCCCGGCAGCTGGTGCTGGGGCCGTGGCTGTGGCCAAAGTAAAACGTTGGAGGGGGTTCCATGTGGTGAAGAACGGGAATGATTTCAGGCACTGACCCGCCCCCCCCCCCCCCCCCCCGGGGCACATAGGGCACCTTATTCTGACCCTGGGTCGCTGGTGACCTGTCAAACCTCCTGCAGAAACAAGTACCCAGAGCGTTCCCCTCCTCTAGCTTTTATGAAAGCAAAATCCTGTTTTATACTGTTGTCGAGCAAAGGGCACTGTGCTCTATGTGTCATGACTTGCACAGCCAGTTTCAGGCAGGGAAGGGGGTTCTGTCACGTTTCCCACTCCTGGGCCGGCTGGGCTGCTCCTGCCCGCCCAGCTTTGTCCCCCCCTCCCGCCCCCATCTCCTTCCACGAGGATGACAATGAACAGTCAGGACATGGAACTTCAGGAGCCCATGATTTGGCTTTTATTTGAACCCGGGTCCCTCGGCCCGGCCTGCCCGATGTGGGGCCCTGGGGCAGACACTGGCCCGCAGCCTCCCCGCCGTCCTCTGGCCTTGGACCGCTGGCCTTGGACCGGTCAGTTGTTGAAGCGCAGCAGCTCCTCGTCTCCTGTGGACACAGAGGCTCAGGGAGTAGGTGTGGGGCCCGCCTGTGGGTCCAGGGCAGGGGAAGTTGGGAGGGGGTGTCATGGAGGGGGAGAGGCAGCTCGGGCCGAGCCGGGGCCTGAGGCCAGAAACTCCCGCTTGCTGAATGGCTAGATGTCCCCACAGTGCATGCCACAGGATGGTCTGGTTTTCAGCCCCTTCTGACTGACTTTAGGTGCCGTTTCCCGGTGGGGAGATAAGGCACAGTAACCTCACGAGGCTGCTGTTCCTGCAGTGCTATCACGGGCGTACCTCGGAGATATTGCGGGTTGGGGTTGGGTTCCAGACCAGCGTAGCAAAGCGACTACCACAGTAAAGTGAGTGGTAATATCTGCGAAGCGCAGTAAAGCCAGGTGGACCTGCCCTGTCCTCCTGATAGCATCACCATCACTATCAGTAACAGGTGCCGTTCGCTGAGCACTACCCGTGCCGGGCACTGGGAAGTCGGGAAATAAATCAGTGCTTTGTCCCATTTTACAAGAGAAAACTGAGGCTAAAACTGGCACCTGGCCAGTGGGGCCGGCCCGAATGTGGCAGCACCAGGATCAGCCCAGTTCTGCCAGGCTCCTCAGACTGCCCTGCACACCCTCTGCCTCTACCTGGTACCCCAGGTACTGCATCCCAGCTGGGCTGAGGTCTGGGGCTTGGCCCCACATGAAAGACGGGAAGCTGAGGCCCCGGGAGTGGATGGGCTGGTCACCTGGTACAGAGTCCAGAGCTCAGCTCTCCAGGCCCCACCTACAGGGCTCTCCCACCTGGACCCCAACAGCCCCTTGGCCCAGCCCGGCACCCCACAGGGCCTCCTACCGTCGCCAGGGACGCCGCAGTACTCCTTGCACTCCTTCTCGGAGTAGAACTTGTTGCCGTTGCCTTGGCAGCCCCCATATTGAAATTGGATGCACTTCCCCTGGACGGCATCGAATGCCCAGAGCTCCATGAAGGCTCGGCAGGGCCCTGTGACGATGGGGAGGTTGCAGGCCGCTGTGGAGGGGAGGGAGGCACCGCATTAGTAATCCTTCCGCTTGGCTCACCCGAGGCACAGGACCTGAACCAGGGGACCTTGCTCACCGAGACCACCTCGCCCCTTCTAGACTGGGGACCTGGCGCCTATGAGAAGAAATCACTTGCCTACAGTCACCCATATGCAAATGGCACTTCCTACGACTTCCGGAAACTCGCCCTGGATTTCCACCCCGGGAACATCCTCTCTTAGCCACCGGTTCAGTTGGCAGGCGGTCCGTCGGGAGGACGGCGCTGCCAGCTGCAGCGTGCACAGTGGCAAAGGGCCCGGACTCACCCACGCTTCTGCAGGTCTGCAGACACTCCTTCTCCGAGACAAAGTTGTTGCCGTTGCCTAGGCATCCGCCATATTGGAAAGGCTCACAGGCCATGGAGGAGCCGTTATAGAAATACCTCCTGACCATCCCCAGGCAAGGACCTTCTGCGTAGCCCAGTTGGCAGGCATCTGGGGAGGGGCGGAACAGCAGCACCTACTGAGTGCCTGTGTAGCTGCCAGCAGGCTGGACACTTCCCAGGCATCCTCTCAATTAGTCTTCCCCTCTGCACCACGAGGAAGGATTACCAACTAATTTTATTGACGGCACCGACGCTGAGAGGTAAAGTGACTTGCCCAAGGGTCACACAGAGCTGAGGTTCAAAATCATGTCTGTTGGACTCCAATAGCAATGCTCATTTCACTCCAGAACACGGGGAGTTACCAGCGACCCACAGATCCACCATCCCATGTTGGCCCTGTCTACCCAAAGCCTGTGTAATAGTAGCAGTTGATAACACACTCATCAGCACCCAGGCCAGACAGCCTGACCTCTTCACTGAGCCCCGCTCCCATGCCCTTATGGAGCAAAACCCTACCTGGATACCTGTACACAGCATGCATTCCCCTTCCTCCACGAAGTCCTAGATCTCCTCACCCCTGCTTCCTCTGAGCTACTCCAGCCTCTTAGCTGACCCTCCCTTTTGGGTCCATCACCTTCTTCCCTGGCTGCCTCCCCCACTTGACCAGAAGTTCCAAAAAGACATGGGCGCTGTGTCTCTGTGACTCCCGTGCCCAGCACACAGTCTGGGTTGGAGCAGGTTCCGTGTTTGCAGAGTGAGTTGTTGGTAAGTACTGTCAACTACACGAAGCCTCCTTCCCTCCTTCCCCACCTTGCTCCCAGCCTGGTGGCAGCTCGGCAGGTGGTTATGCTGTGGTACAGACGAGGAAACCACGGCTGGGAGGCCACACCGTGAGACAGGCTGAGAACTGGCTTCTTACCATGGAGCTGAGACCATGCTTCGTCTCCTCGCTCCCCTCACACCCCCTGCACAGGGCAGAGGACTTGATTTGCCTTTCCTAGGCCTAACCCTGGACTCTAGTAGGAAAAAAAGAGATTTTATAGTCATGAAGGCAGCCACTGTGAGTCAGCCATGGTCCTTCCTTTCTGGAGTCTGACAGAAGAGGGTGAAAAGGTGCCCGATCATTACCTTCTTTCTTCATTAGACCAGTTACCGGTTGCCCAGCCCCCGATCCTTCCTGCTCCTGGGGCAGCACAGCCCGCCGGGCTCTCTGGGGAGACAAAGAAAGGAAGCTGTTGCAGGGACCTTGCCATATTGCTCACCTGTACCCCTAGAATACATACACCATTTGCATTGGGAATCAGGCTGTAGACAGAAGCACAGATACCAGACTGGCTAATGACCTGTTTTCCAGAACACTTCAACCCCAATTCCAGAATGGGCATCATGGGACAGATTTCTGGATTGAAATGAAAAATTAGAACCTCGAGGCGTAACAATACCTCACATCCAACCTCCAGTGGAAGTGCCAAAAGGATATAATTATGGAAAAGGAATCTACCCCACAAGCTGGAAACCAAGGAAGGGTAGTGTTCCCATGTGAGCAGCTTGAAGGCACTGGATAGAGAAGATGTGGTGCATATACACAATGGAATACCACTCAGCCGTAAGAAAGGAACAAGTAGCGCCATTTGCAGCAACGTGGATGGACCTTGAGAACGTTACGCTAGATGAAATAAGTCAGAAAAGTTAAGAGCCACCTGATTCCACTCATATGTGGGACAAAAACCTGAAACTCGTGAACACAAACAGCAGTGTGGTGATGACCAGAGGGAAGGGGCTGGGCGGGAGCAGGGGGTCCTAATATATGGTGACAGGAGAAGGTTTGGCTTTGGGTGGCGGGCACACGGTGCAATATACAGATCTTGTAACGTAGAACCCCTCACCTGAAACCTGTATGTTCATGTTGACCAGTCACCCCAATAAATTGAATAAAGACAAAACAAAACACAATGCATGTTTAAGTTGTATGTTGGCTGTAATACATAGCATTTTTCTAGTCCTCATCATTTATTGTTTAAGAAATATAATAAGTACTAGGAATAGAGGCTCAACAAGAGACACTGAACCAGCCCCCACACCACTTAGACACTAGGGTTAGAGAGAGAGCATGAAAGAAATGTAATACACGTTAAAGTAAACTCATCTTAATGTAAAATTAAAATTACATTTTTAATGCTGTAATTTTATGCATCAAAGCTTTCCTGTAAAAAGTTTCATCTTATTTTAAAGCAGCTTTATATTTGTTGATGTAGAGTTTGACGCACAGAAAGACTCGCCTTTGAGTAACATTAAAGTCTCTAAACCCTCGCAAAGATCAGAGAGACTATCTAAATACTAGTACATATATTTATCCCCCAAGTGCTGCTAATTGGGAAGAAGTTCTCTATGAAAGAACAATTTACAAAGTTCATCCGCATCATTTTCCTAAAAATTGGACATTCAATAATATTTGACTGTTGAAACAATAGAAATGAAATTTGTCATTTAAAAAATATAACAACTTTGCCAGAAGAAGATGGCATGTTCATGTCCGATAGCTGTAACCCAGATTTTTAGGAAGCTTGTCACAACATTCTACATATCATACTTTTGAAAACAATGGTCTGGTGCCATCGAAATCCCGAGGTGAAATTGTCTGAGTGGAAGTTGAAACACAATCACTACTTTCCTTGAAATTGGGGAATCTCAAGAATCCACAGTCGCCACACACCCCAAGGAGATGAAGCCTTGCCCTCGTCCTTTCGGGGTAGCATTTGCTAGAGGGGGGATGTAAACGGAAGCAAAACGAGTTAAAAGCCTTACTTGTCCTCCTGCAGGCTCGTAGGGGCCGCTGAAGGTGCCAGTGCCAACAGCGCTGGGAAACTGTGAGTAGAAAGCACATGTTAGAGCTACTTGTTACATTAGACCAGTGCGCGTCAACCAGCATTGCACAATACCCAGGACAGAATGTCAGTTCATGCTTGATGTTAATCCCTTAAAGCAGGGGTCCTCAAACTTTTTAAACAGGGGGCCAGTTCACTGCCCCTCAGACCGTTGGAGGGCCGGACTATAGTTTAAAAAAAAAAACTATGAACAAATTCCTATGCACACTGCACATATCTTATTTTGAAGTAAAAAAACAAAACGGGAACAAATACAATATTTGTATTAGCATGTGGCCTGCGGGCCGTAGTTTGAGGACCCCTGCCTTAAAGGAACAACAAAGCAGTAATGAATTCCTGAATTGAATCGTGGGCATAGGCAAGTTTTATTCCTAAAGGCAATGAAGAATCCAAGGGTAAATGCCACATTTACTGGAAATCAATAATCAGGATCCTCCAGTAGCGGGAAAAGGTCTGGAAGGCTCGGATTCTGTATTTGATGGGGTCATTAACTAGGGAAATTTGGAAAATGTAGAAAGTCATTAATTAGGAAAATGAAATCAATCCAAGTGGCCTTGTTCAGTATCTACAATTGTTCAGCTCTGATCCTGGCACTGGGGGGAGATTACAAAGATGTGTGAGAAGACACCATCTCCATCTCACTGGGTAGACAAGTCTGTACATGTGGAACTAAGCCAAGAGAAAAGCGGCATCATAATAACAACTAATTAATAAAAAAAATTAATAATAACACCAGCCCCCAAACGACTGGGGATTATGGCGACAGCAATGATCTGGACAACGTAAAGAAAAAGGGGACAGGGGATGGAACATTTGTCCTTCCAATCATAGAGACAACAAACATCCTCTAAGAGTGTTTTCTCACAGCCTTGACGTGGCTTGGAGCCTTCTTTGAGAAAGAACTCTCTTGTGGTAAAGAAATGTCTACTTGGCGTTCAAGAAGTCCACTTCATTTTTTAAAAAATTCATATAAAACGACAATGGAAGCTTTTAAAATCAGAAGTAGCATCTGTAATATAATCCCACTTAGTAAGAGTATATCTAAACCCGTGCCTCTGTCTACCCAATCTTCCTGCCATTTGGCCTCCAACTTTTCTGCATTGTTTTAATTCTTTATATAAGTCAGTTTTTATAAAAATCAATGGTAATTTTTCTTTAAAGTGTAGAAGCAAACAATACGTTAACTGTTAATTCTATGCGGGAATAAGGACATTGTCCCTTTTTTTGCTCTTGTAGTTTTTCAATTTTCAAGAATATATTTCTAAGTAAACATTATATATATTTTTACACACATATATAGATTTATACACACATCGGCAGGATAAGTTAGGCTACATAGTTTTCAAATAATCAGAGAGAAAAAAGAATGGATAAAGCTCAGTCAATATGGCAAAAAGCAGGAAAATAGAACAGAGGCGTAAGGAAGCCCCAAATCAAAAGGCAGCCTAGACGTTCTGCCCGGTGGTTTGAGAAGCTGCTTGCTCTCGGGTTTATTTGTTTGTTTTTTAAGGTAAAGTAATTTTATTTTCATTTATTGAGTATTGTTATTTCATGATGAAATACTTCACTGGTTTTAGGCACCATGCTAAGTCCTTCTGTAACCTGTCATTGAATTCTAGCTCCTGGAAGGCAACTAACTACTCCATTCCATACGTGAGAAAAGTGAGGTCCGGGTGGTGCCGCAAGAAGCCTAAATGGCAGAACCAAGATTGAGCCCAGGTGGGACTGACCTCCAACCCCCTGCCCCTCGCTGCCTGCCCCAACCCCTCTCAATGGCCCCCCACCACTCCCACCGCCACCACTACAGCGGGACCTAAGCAAGGGCAGCAAAAGTCAAGCGGGGGTTGGGGGGTGGAGTAGGGGAAAGAGTACTCACTGTGGATGAAGTGAGATCTGGTTCCTGCTCCCCAGGGACACACTCTCCTAGGTCAGAGGGCAGGAGACGGAGGTGAATAAGAGGACCACACTTGGGGAGCATCCTAAACAGGAGGGCTTCGCTACTCTCATGAACTGTCTCCTGCAATAGCCCACTCATGAATGGCTCCGCCCACGTGGCTTACTGAAGGTCATTCATGAGAAAAGCTACAGGCTGGTGGCCGCACCATCTTCACCATCGGCGTCATCTCCACCCCACCACCAGCATGTCCTCTGCACCATCACAGGGCAGCAATGGCTAACATTTGTTGAGCGCTTACTAGACGCCGGGCACAGTGCTATTGTGTTTAACGGCTTTATCTCACTGACTCCTCACAGTAACTTATATGGGAGACATTGTTATCCCCATTTTACAGATGAGGAAATTGAGGCTCTGGAAGACTGACCAGCCAGACGCCAGCCACACAGCTCAGTTGGAACCTAGGTGCTCTAACTCTGGAGGCCATGCCTCAATCCTAACACTCTATTTATTACCTCTAAGAGGTACCTGTGGAGTCTGGCTATCGCCTCACTTAGACACGTAGCAGTAGAGCGAGCATTGAACTGGTTCTAGTCCAGGCTCTGCGTGAATTTGGACTTGGAGCAAATCCAGGGGCCCCAGCTGCCTTCTCTGTATCGAGGGAAGAGGACTGCCGCTCTGCTTACCTCAGAGGGTTACAAGGCAGACCCCGGGGCTAGGAAGACGTTCTCTAGGGGCCGTGAAGGATGAGGAGGAGACAGAAATGTGGGTGGGGTCGGGGTGCCACTTACCTCTGTCGGCCATGGTGAAGATAGCGTCCTCAGGGATGCCCACACCCAGGGCGACCTCCCTGAACTCCTGCAGCAGGCTCTCCCGGAGCTGTGGCCCCCGCCCTGTAAGTGGGAAGCAGAGAAGGCTCCTAGAACCGCAGGGCCTGGGCTGGCAGGACCTGCGAGGGTTAGGGGAACGTTGAAAACTATTGGTCCAATTTGACCTCTTCAGCACAGGATGGAAAGGTCAGCTCCAGAAAAGGAAGAAGGGTCCCTCCCAACCCCCTGCTCGGGTCTCCCCACTCCCACACAGGGCCCTTCCTCGGGTTCCTCAAGGGCCCGGAGGCTCTGGAATTCTCCGGTCTGGAATTTTAGCGATCAAAAGAAGAGGATACTGCCTGAAACGGGAGACTGAGTTCTACCTCCTCCAGGCAAAGCAAATGCTCTCACATGTCCTGTAACGGAAGTTTTATCTGAAGGGAAAAGCAAAACTCCCCGTTCCTCCCCACGCCACTGTCCCTAAACCACGGGTCCCCTCCCACCCCCAGCTCCAATGAGCTTAGCTGGTTCCAGGCCTTTACCGTAGAGCTTGGCAGTAATTGTGGGTCCATGGTGGCGGCTGGATTTCTTGGTCAGAATAATGGCATACTCATCGTAGTTGGTGTGGACCACATAGGACTCAATGCTGATGTTCCATCCTGCATGGGAGATGCAGGAAGACCAAGGGCTCAGTGGTCAGGAGCCTCCTCTGGTCCGCGATCCTTCACCTGCTCACCCACACATCATCTGTTCAGCCATCCTATCTACCCATCCCTTCCATATTCTTGTTTATTCATCCATCTCCTCCGTATAGTTATCATTAATTCATCTACCACCACTTCATCCATCCCTCTTCTCCATGTATCAATCCATAAATGGATCCATTTTCCTTCATCCCTCCTTCCTTCCTTCTCTCCTTTCTTTCTTTCTTCTTTCCTCCATCCCTGAAATTATCAATTTATCTGTTAGATGATGATTAATTCACTTATCTGCTATTCATACATATGTTTATTCATTTACCAAACATTTGTTTATTCTCTCACTACAATCATCCATCCACCCAAATATTCCTATATTCAACCCCGAGCACAATTAGTTAACACACAGAGCATATTCAATAAACATTTGCTGGATAAATGAATAAACTCATGTCCAAGTCCCTCTATCACATGGCACCATGCACTCTGTACATGGTAGATGCTTGGCAAACCTTTATCAGCTGATGCCTAACATGAAGACTGATGAAATTTTGATATTATCCTCACATTCACACCATCACTCTAATTCTGGGTGTGCATGTGTGAGGGAGTGATAGAGAGACAGAAGGAGGGAGGGAAGGATGGAAAGGGAGAGAAGGAGGAGGAGAAGGAGGAGGAGGAGGGGAGGAGGAGGAGGAGGAGGAAGCATTTGGAAGAAGGCTAGATGACATCTCGGGAAAATAGGAGGAAGGTTAGAGGGGGAGACAAGGAAAGAGCTGAAGACATCAAGGTATTGTCCGGCGAAGGAGAGAGCTGTGGTGTCTCCTCCGACTCCACCTACTGGATTTGTGATAGAGGAACTTTCCCTCGGTGTCTGTTTTCTCGTAAGTCCCAGAGTGCTCCTCACAGACGCCTCTCCTGGAAGTGAACAGACCACAGGCGAGGTAAATGCGGGTAGAGGCCATGGTCCTACACCCCTTCTCCTTCCTGTTCTTCCCAAATGTCTCTCTCTCTCTCTCTCTCTCTCTCTCTCTCTCTCTCTCTTTAATTGGAAAGTAACATTTTCAATTATCTTGTTTAAGCCTCACATCAGCCTTGGGGGACATCTCATCCATTTCACATATGAGGGGCTCGAGGGACAGAGAAAAAGGGACTAATCCATGCCATTGCTTAGCAAAGCGAGTACTAAAAATCAGTTTCCTTAACCAAATCTGCACATTATGTCGATTCACTGGGAAGTTCGAGGGGTGAAGTAATGCCTTCGTTGATTACTCTGTGTCTCTCTTGCCCCAGTTCCCTTACGTGTGAAACGGGGGTAATGATAGTGTCTACCTCACATTGTGGCTGAGAGAATCAAATGAGGTTTTGAATGTAAAGAACTTAGCGTAAACACTACACACATCTTAGCTGTTATTGTTACGAGCATTACTTATCGAGCAGCATTGGTGTGCCAGGCGCTGTGCTACATGCTGGGGATACAGAGGGCAAGACAGGCCCTGTCCCCATGTGAAGCTTACAATTGAGTGGGACAGGGGGCAGGCCAGAGGCCGATGCAGTCAAGTGCACCACGTTCAAGAAGCATGAGGTGCTCCAAGAGCACAAAGGAAGGCATGTAACCTGAACCTGCAGTGGTCAGGGAGGGCTTCCTGGAGGAAGTGACATAGAGCCTGAGTCCTGAAGGATCCATAGGAATTAGCCCAGGGAGGTGGAGAGAGATTTTCCCAGTAGAAGGAATATATGGTGCAAAGGTAGTGAGGTAGGAGAGGATGAAGGATTCCAGGAACTGAAAGAAGGTCCACTTGGGTAGGTCACAGAGTTCATGGTAGAGAGTGGGGCAGGGGATGGTGAGTGCTGGGGGCAGGGGGGCCTGGAAGGCCATGTCAAAAGGGTTGAAGTTTATTCCCAAGGGCAGTAGGGAGCGATGGAAATGTTTCAGCAGATTTGAATGTTTTGAAAGGTCTTTCTGGTTGCTGGGTGAAGAATGAATTGAATGGAAGGTTCGAGATTAGAGGTGGGAAGAAAAGCAGAGAGGTTGTTGTAGACAAGGAGGAAAGAAAAGGGGTGGCTAGTGACAGGGAAGAGGGGAGAAGTGAACAGATTGGAGAGAATCCAGAAGAGAATGGACGGGGCTTGATGATGGGCTGACTGACAGCAGGGAGAAGGATCCAGGCCAGCCCTCTCCCGCCCAGTTCCAGGTTGGGACCCTGGTGGGTGGAAGTGCCCTTACTGAGCTAAGGGATGCCAAAGAGCGAGAGCAGATTGAAGAGCTGGCATAACGTTGGGGGCACCGCCCGCGAGGTGCAGAGGGGACGGTTAGAAAGGACACCCTGTTGGTGGAGCAAAGCAGAGAGATCCGCAGCTCAGAGGCCAGGGCCTGGCTGGAAGGAGAGGTCTGCCACTTCCCAGGGTGTGGTGGCGAGCGAAGCCAGGGTGGGGTGGGCCCTCGTCCCCCTCCCCTCCCACCCCATCCCCGAGCTCACCGCCAACGAGTAATGGTCGTGCTGATCTGCCTCTCGGTCGCTCCCTCTCTCAGCAGCAGCGTGCTCACGGTCAGCCTGTCCTTGAACCTCACCAGCCGGGGGCAGGTGGAGCCCATGGCCACGTGGAACCATTTCCCGTAGAACTAGGAGGCAGCCACAGTGCTCGGGGTTGGGATTTGCCTCTGACCTTGAGGAAGACTTGGCAGGTGTCTGCTCCCCTCCCTCCTCTGAATGACTCAATTTTTATGTGACAACATCTTATCGCTAATTGGAGGCCACACAGCTTCAAGGGCGGACGGAGCCCGAATGGTGGAACTTCAGGCACCGCGGCAAGCTTGGAGTGGGGAGGTTCAGGCGGTTCTCCCCACCCCCACCCCCCGCCCGCAGAAGGCCTTACTCTGCTGATAGCTGAGGGCTGTGCTCACTGGGATGGGGTCCACAGCCTCGTGCCCTGAGGTCATCATCAACCACTGCTCTCCACGGGCGGGTCAGGAGACCCTGCACTCACCACTTCTGAGCACTGCATGTTGGAAAGTATCGCCTGTCCTTGAGCTGATGTGGGACAAGCCTGACATCTCCTTCTCCTGACTGTGTGTCAGGGAGTTAGAGAACCCTCCATCCCTGCAGAGGGCGCCGAGCCTGCGACCCTTCGCCATCCCAGACCCCTCCACCCATGACCCTTCCTAGTCCCTGAAAGTGAGTAAAATCCACAGGACGCACAGGTAGGACAGTATGAGAGCCCCTTGTACCCATGTGAGACCTGGGTAGACAAGATCCTGTTCCGGGTCACCCAGTGACTGGGACAGAGCGGGGCCAGGAAGGAAGTCCCAGGACTCCCCGCACACAGCACCCTGTCCAGGCCTCTTATGCCCATCAGCCCCGATCTCTGTCCTGCTTCTCTTTTCCCATAACCCCACATGCCCGCCTTGGGCCACCCCAGGCCTGTGAGGGCAGGGGACCCGGGACAGGCTAACGGGTGCTGTGGGGTGCAGTGAGTGATTAAAGGGTGAGGGCTGGGCATTGTGGGGGGCTGCAGGGGTAGCAGTCCCCATAAAACCTTCTCTGGACGGGTTCGAAGGTGAGGGCATTGGACTTGGGATGTCAGATGAGTCCCATAGAATGGCAGGTGCATAGAGTTGTCGCTTCAACAAACCCCAGACAGTCTGTGCAGGAAAAGCCTTTAGAGACCCACCCCTGAGTTCCAGATGGGGAGAGTGAGACCCCAGCTCACCGCCGTCACCCCATCACCCCGGAGGCCAGCCTTACCCTAGACACGTCGAAGTTCTCTTGCACTTGGATGTTGTCGGGCGGTGTGGGCACAGGGTTGGCACTCACCGCCAGGCAGGCGGTGAGCAGCAGAAACAGGGCCCCGAGACTCCACATGGCTCTGGCTCCTCTACCAAGGGGGTCACTCACAGGCTCAGTGGGGACAGAGGAGCTCCCTGACCCAGGTGGCTGCAAACTGAGGTTGGGGAAGGGACCTTTGGTTTATAGGTGACTTTGGTGTTTGCCCTGCTCAGCCAGGACCAATCAGGGCCCCAAGGCCAGGGCTGGTCGATCCCTGTGGTGCCCTGGCTGGGGCCAGGAGGTATGTTTCAGAGGAGGCGTTGACCAAACACAACAGGCCAGCTGCAGCCCAGGCTGGGTTCAGCCCCAGAAAGGCTCCCCCAGAAGCACCCCACTTGTCATGGGCATGTGAGGGTGAAGGACCCAGGTAGCCCTGAACTCCCTGCTGGTCATTCCACCTGGACCACCTGTGAGTCAGGAGGATGAGCCTGATTGAGCCCATTTCTCACATGAGAAAACTGAGGCTCAGGGAGAGGAAGTGACTTATCAGAGACCATAGGGAAGTCTATGACCTCCTGTCCCCAGGGTTCCTTCTCTCACCACTGCTTTCCCATAGCCCCAGCAAGTTATAGTAGAAACAATGATGACGATGATGATGATGATAATGATGATGATGATAGCTTCCATTCACTGAGCACCTGCAATGTTCCAGCACTTGACACTGACCAGGAACCGAACTCAATCCCCACAACCCCATACACTAGGTGCAGGTCCCCCTTACAGACAGGAAATGTGAGTCTCCGAGAGGTAAATGACTTGCCCAGGGTCTCACGCCTGGTTAGTGGCGTTGCTGGAGGAGGTAGCATTTGGTGTGGTTGAGAGCCTGGGCTCAGGAGCCAGACTGCCTTCTGTGCAGCCTGGGGTGCGGAGAAGTGGGAGCGGGAAGCCCTGGCTCCCGGTTCTGTGTGACTTTGGAGTGACTTTCCCGCTCTGAAGCCCGCTTTCCTCAGTCCCCATTCTGTCTGCCAAGAGGTTGAGGCCATGTGTGTGACAGTCCACTGTCCTACCTGTGTGCTAGACCCAGGCGTGCCTGTCTTTGGAGAAACCAGGCCTAGTGTAAGAATGGCATATAACAAGGAGTCATTAATAATTGAAATAGAGCCTGGCTGTGGTGGCTCAGTGGATTGAGCATCATCCCATGGACAAGAGATCCTGGGTTCGATTCCCAATCAGGGCACATGTCCAGGTTGCGGGCTCGATCTCCAGGAGGGGGCACGCAGGAGGCAGCTAATCAATGATTCTCTCTCATCATTGATGTTTCTCTCTCTCTCTCTCTCTCTCTCTCTCCCTCTCCCTCTCCCTCTCCCTTCTTCTCTGAAATCAATAAAAATACATTTATAAAAAAAGAATCAATATTGGGGAAAAACCACAATGGAAATAGAATGCCCTATTAAGGCTGCCTTCAGTGTGCCACAATGGCTTCTGACCTTCACAGCAGATCTGCATGGGACTATCAGGCCCCCTGGCTCATGGGAAGCCCGAGGCACACGGGTGAAGAACCTGGGCCCCTTTGGACAGGGCTGCTCATCCGGCCACGCAGCCTCTCCTGGGGGAGGGGAGAGGCCAGAGGCCCAGCCAGGATGTCACTTCTCCTGCCTCCGGGGCTGTTTGCTCTCTCGAGATGATTAACCAGCACAGAGGGAGCAAACTGCCAAGGCCCACTGGACTTTGGGCTGCTTTTAAAAAAATTAACCCTGGGACTCAGAGATGCACGGCTGGTAGTGGTCAGGAGTGCTGACCCCTCTCTCCTCTCTGGCCATCAGGGTGGGGCGATGGAGGCTCTGGGTTCCTGTCCTCCTAGGGGACGCAGGGATCCAAGATACCTGGCCAGATCTGGAACCATGTCAAGGGGAAGGGCCCGTGTAGGAGGCTTCGGAGCCTCAGAGGTGTCCTGAGCTGTGGGGAAGAGAGGCCTCATTATCAGATGAAAACTCGGGTTCTATGCCCTACCCGGTTTGGCTCAGTGGATGGAGCGTTGGCCTGCGGACTGGAAGGTCCCGGGTTCAATTCCGGTCAGGGGCATGTACCTTGGTTGCGGGCACATCCCCCAGTGGGAGGTGTGCAGGAGGCAGCTGATCGATGTTTCTCTCTCATCGATGTTTCTAACTCTCTATCCCTCTCCCTCCCTCTCTGTAAAAAATCAATAAAAAATATTAATAAAAAAAAAGAAAACACGGGTTCTGGGAGGGAATGGAACTTGTTCAAGGTCATCCAGCTTGTGGCCGAGCGGGGGCACAGATTAGACTAATGTTCAACACCCTGAGTCCCCCTTTATTCATTCGTCCGGTCATTCATTCACCAAATGCACACTGGGTGCTTGAGGACAGGACGGAGAACAGGACAGGACTCCTGGTCAGGCTGGGATGGGAAGGAGGGAGGAGAAAGTGATAAGACTGGATTGGCGACTGCAGTGATGGGGGAAGCTGTGGCCAGGGGAGAGGAGTCAGCCAGACAGAAGTGCATGCGGTGCGTGGTGAGGAAGGTATTCCAGACATAGGGAACAGCAACTACCAAGGCTTAGAGGAGGGAGATGGAGAGAAAAGCACTTGGAATACAGAAACCAAACGAAAAAACCGTAGGCCAGGAGCTTGGGGGACAGAGGGGAATGGCAAGATGGGGAGGAGCTGGGCACTGGGACCTGTTTTTTGGGGTGGGGTGGGGGGTGGGGGAGGCCTGGTGAGTAGACCAGCAGGGACATCAAGAACATTGGGCAAAACTAAGATCAAAGGTTGTGGTCAAGGTTCAGGCCTCCCTCTGCCCATGGTGGAAGGGGATGGCACAGAAGCTGACCCTTTTTCCCCAGGAGGTAACCAGCTGCCGGCCTTGCCCCAAATGCCCTTGGACTTGGAGCCAAATTCTGCCCATTCCTGGCAAAGCGGGAGGTGAACAGCACCCCGGACTCCATGCCCGGTGACGGGAGAGGAGATGTCCTCACCGCCCATGATCTCGAGGCTTTGTTATCACCCCCCACCCTTGACCCAAAGAGCTAGGCCACTCAGCGGTCGGGGTCCCAGTCCTAGTAACTTGCCTTGTGACTGTGGGGCAGTGCTTCCCTCCCTGGCCTCCCCTTCCTCATCTAGATCTCCAAACGCAGGTAATAACAACTCACGTGACCAGGCTTAAATAAGAACCAGTGAGGGGCATCTGTGACAGTGCTCCCCGAGTGTACACACCAGAGGGACCAGCGTCATCACAGGCACTTAGCACAGCGTGTACCAGGCAAGCTCCACACAGGCCGCAGAAAGGCGAGAGCATCCCATGTCCACTAGAGGGCAGCAGAGGACTTGCAGGAAGACCGCGGGATTGCTCACAGCCGGCGCAGTACAGACCCGGAGCCACTGTCCCCACCAGAGAGCTCCTCCCCGAACCTGCTTAAGATGGTGAGTGCAGAACATTCAGCATCTACCTTGTCTATCTCCACCCGGGCTACAGAGGTGGATGCTTCGTGGGGCCCCTTTACAAAGAGTTCCCTGGCGAGCCAGAATTGGGAACAGCCGCTAGAGACCACGAGGTGGCTGTACCCCGAAAAAATCACTCGATGAAGGTCCTACATAGTGCGACGTGCTGAGCACTCCAGGAGCACGTGCTGTGGAGACCTCCCAGTAAGGTTCTATCATTTTACTGTGATAGTAGTCGTATTGTGCAGACGGGGAAACCGAGGCTGGGAGATCAGGTATTCCAGGGTCAAAGGGCAGGCAGCCAGAGGGTAGCAATTCAAACCCAGGTTTGTCTCCCTGACACCTGAGTCACTCTGCTCACCTCCCAGGCCTGATAGATAGCAGGACCTCGGGCCATGTTCTCCCAGAGACCTGGAGCAAGGGTGGCTGTTCCCTTCGCTGAGCTTCTCACCGCGGGCTCTCCCTTCCCCAGATGAGCCAAGGGCATGCTCCATGTCTGCCCCACAGAAACCTGGCCCTTCTCTCCTCTTTGGGGCCTAGCACGGTGCTGGGCACTGAGTCGGTGCTCAGTGAATACATGCTAATTGACTTATTTAGAACTGTGAGGTCAGACCCCAATAAGGACCACCCAAATAGAAGACAGCTGAGGGAGCCTGGGAGGTTGAAACCCTCGCCAAGTCCTTGAATAATTACCCGCGAGGGAGGGAGTGATACAATGAATGATACCATTTAAAAAGCAAAGAGCCCTTGCTCTGTGGTGGCTTTTCTTTGTGGCCCCGATTTTGAGTTAGTCTGTGCATCTGGGAGGATTCCCAAGGCTTCGTCCAGCAGAGTGACGGTTAAGCCTCTGAGCTTTGCACCCAGACAGACCTGGTTTCTGGTCATGGCCGTGACCCCTTCTTGCCTGTTCGATCTTCACTAAATGACTCCACCTTTCTGAATGCGGGTCGTTTCCTCTGTTAAATGGGGTTTAAAAGAGCTCCTTGTGGCGCAGAAGAATTAAATGATGAGAAACCTGTCATGTTCTTGCTCTTTGGAGAGAGCCTAGCAAATAGTAAATGCTAGCTGCCCTGGGGGGAGGGCCCTGGGGGGAGGGGCCCTTAGGTGCTGTCAATTCAGCTTCCTGATTGTGAGAGCTGGTGGCTGAGCCTGGAGAAGCAAAGAGGGAGGCTCTTTGGAGCTGAGTGTCCTTGAGGCCTGGCTGCCCCGGGAACAGAGCTTGTGGCCCAGGGTCTGGTTCCCTGGGCACCCATGAAGAAAGGGCTCCCACAGAAATAAACTCCCGGAGGCCTGCCTGCCTCCAGGAAAGGGACAGGCATTTCCTGCCCTCTCAGGCTGCTCTTATCTGTCCATGAACGCCGGGCGTCCAGGGCCGGCCTGACTCCTGGCTGACCGAGATGACGTCACCCTATGTCCTCGGAGGGACTAATAGAGCTCTTTTCTGAAACCACGCGGCAAGCAGGCCTCTTCGGAAAGTCCCACTGGCCTTTCCTCAATGAAGACAAATGAATGCCTCCCAATCAGCTGCCGGGGAAGGGCAGCAGGAACCCTTCCTGGCTCTTTCATTGGGCGAGCGTCCTGAATGGACACTTCTCTCCCTGGAAGAATCCTTGCAGGAAGGAGCCGGCAGAGCTGACGTCAGCGAGTTCATGAGTCTGTCACCGGAGTCCAGATATGCATGCAGTTCCCCTCCTGTGAGTATGGGGACAGCAGTATGTTTGTGCTGAGAGCTTCCATTAGTAATAAAAATAGTAATAACAACTAGCATTTATTCAGCCCTGACCGCATGCCAGGCTCTGTCCTATACAGTGTATATGGATCCACTCTCTCAATCCTCACATCATCCCCTATGAGCGCTTATTAACTTCTCACAGGGTAAGCCAACCTTAGCCCCACTTTACAGAGGAGGAGACTGAGGTTCAGAGACCTTAACCACCTTGCTCAGGCTCGCACAGCTCAACGTGGGGTTGAGAGAGGGAGTGGGTGTGCCCAAGGTTCTGGAGCTGGGAGACACAAAGGTTAGACCTTAGGGTTCATTTCTAATTCTCTTGACTCCAGCTCAGGCTTCCCAGAAGCCTGCTTCATTTGGGTCGTTTGTAAAGAATCCCTTTATCTTCGGGGTTGGTGAGGGTTCCTCTGTGGAGGGAAAAGACCTTGGGAAGCCCCATCCTCTGCTTCATCAAAGACCTCGGCATGGTCTGGCCTTGCTGGGCTGTGCTGGGCTTTGATGGAGACCAACTTCTCCAGGGAGGCTGCTCCACGTGCTCAGAGGTTCCTGAGTTGGATGGAAACTCCTCCTCTATTTGCCCTTCCTCTGTGGTCCTACTGGGTGGCACTTGGCATGGTGGCTGAAGACACATAATCAAGACCACCCGGGTACAAATAGACAGACCACCCCGGGACTAATCCCACTTCTGCCACCCACTAGCTGTATGACCTTGGAAACGTTCCTGAACCTCTTCTTGCCTTGGTTTCCTAACTGCAACACGAGGATAGTAATGGGACCTACTTCACAGAGCAGTTATGAGCAATCAGCGAGTTAATACATGGCAAGTACTGGGAACAGTGCTTGGCACCACATAAGTTTGCTAATTGTTATTTATTCCATGGCTACCAATTGTCGCTTTTATTGTCCTTTCCCCCCAGTTGTCTGGAAGCTCCTTGGGAGCAGATTAGGCCAGTGTCTCCCATGCCCAGTCAAGCAGGCCTGGCCTTCAAGTGTGGACTTAGTGTGTGATGGATAAGAGAGAGTGTGATCAGAGCCCTGAGCTGAATGAAGGCTCTTGAGGAAGACGCCTCAGGCCAACTTCCAAAGGTCTTCCTTGATGGCCAGCCCATGTAGATGTCAGTGATGGCCGGGGGGGGCTTGTCTGGCTCACAGAGTAGGTCTGTTGCAGCATGCTTCAAACCCAGGTCTCCTGGCTCCAGTCCTGGTCTCCAACCACAGCTCCAACCTACCTACAAGTTCCTTTAGCTGCTGCTCGTTGTTTCATAGCCAGACCTACTTCACAGAGTAGTTCTACTTCACAGAAAAGAGCTATATTAGTCCCTCCGAGGACATAGGGTGACGTCATCTCAGTCACCTCTACCTGCCCCACCCGGCCCCACCTGTGTGTTTGCTTAAAATAAAGGAAGATGAGTCCTTTGGAAGCTCAACCAGAAGATGGAAATGGAAAAAGTCACCTAAGAGTACACAAAATATCCTTCAAAGCAGTTGAAATCTTGTATATAACATTGAATAAATATGAATTTGGGGCAAATGTGTCCTTAGATAAAGAGAAGAAAGACCCTGAGTGAGAGAAAGGCTGGTGTGAGTGAAGGCTGGTGTGGCCAAAGCAGACAGAGATGTTCTTGGCAGTAGGGTCTTCACACACTCTCACATTGACTTCACCTCATGAGGCCTGGGGGCCTTTTAAACACAAGAATCCCCAGGAGTGATCTTCCTGATGCTTGTGCTGTCCTACAACCCATCCTGCGCTGACTAGGTGTCGGGTCCCCAAGGATCTGGAGAACTCAAACCGGGCCCTAGACATCTAGGTCGCTCTCTAGATTGGCCAGCATTCTAGAAACTTCTGATGATCCTCGAGCTCTTGATGAACATCCCCAACCCCAGCTAAAGATTCCAGAGACTCCTTCTAACTTCTACATAACGTTTTAAAATTTCAGAGAGATCATTCAGGGATTCGGAATTCTGGCAAATCCCTTCAGTGTTTCAGGATTTCTGAGCGCTGCCCCCAGTTCTAATGTTCTGAGGTACCAGAGACCATCTTAGTCTAACTCTTCTGGAGAACTTACGGCCTTATTTCATGGGGCCAAAGAACCCCAAACCCCAGCATTCTGGGGAAGGCCTATAGCTTTCAGGGTTCCAGAGGTGTCCTCTACAATTCACACATTCTTGGGAAGGACCACTGGATTCGAAGATCCTGATACGTTACTGGGTCCCATGGAATTCCTAGTGCTTAGGGGTCTGGACAAGTGGCAGTTCTAGAGTGAGCCTGTGACTGGGAGATGGGGGAAGTGGAGACTTATCCCCTTGGGTCTTGTGTCTATCTCTGGGAAAGTAAGTGGGAGCTTTGCTGAGCTGGAACTAGGAAACTGGAAAATCGTGGCTGGTTCCAATGGGAAAAGGAATCATCCAAACACAAATGAACCGGCAACAGCCAGGGTCCCCCTGGGTGGTCCCTGTCCACCCTCCCAAGGCAGCTAAGGAAAGTCTCACGCTCGGTGCCAGGGGCTTTCCCTGCCTGAGGCCGGAGACCTCCCAGCAAGCAGGGCCATGATGCAGTGAGATAAGGGCTCTGGGCAGGGGAGGAGCCCAGGCTCACACATACGGAGCCACCCAAGCTGATGTGGCATCAAAGTGACCTAGAGCAGGAAAAGTGACTTTGTGGCATAGCAGGCTCATCCTCCCCCCCTCCCTCGGGCCTCTGCACAAATGTCACCTGCATGAGACCTTTCCTGCCCCTGATGTAGAGCTGCACCTGCCCTGGCCGAGGGGCCTCCCCACTGTTTTGCTCCACAACATTTATCCCTGACCTCCCACGTATGTTGCCCATTTTCTCTTTGTCCATGAGGATAAGGATCCTTATGCTTTGTTCAATGCTGGCCCAAAGTGGGTTCCCAATAAATATTGGTTGGATTATTAATTTTTAAAATCCAGATGGTCAATTCCATCAAATTGTCTTGTTGACTACAAGTTGCTTTTGGTTAACTCGCCTGCAATAGGCAAGGCTTTGTGATGTCCTCCTTCCACATAGCAGTGGATTTAATCCCCGTGACCATCCCGAGAGGGGCTACTACTGTGTCCATTCTGCAGATGAGGCCACTCAGGCTCAGAGCAGCTAAGCCACCTGCCCGGGATCACTCCTGGATAAGTGATGACGCCGGGATTTGAACTTGTGTGGCTCAGTCTGTGGGCTTAACCACAGCGACCTCTGTCTGGCCCAGCTGCCTGTGGTGTCTGCCGTTACCTCACCGCCCTGGGCTCTGCCTCCATGGTCACTGTCCATCCACAGTTTTCACTGTTAAACACAAGTCTTGCCTTTCGATTCCTGGCTGCTGGGGGCTCCAACCTGGGCTGACCCTGCTGGCCCATTTCAGGGACCAGCCCTGCAGAGACTCAGTCAGAGGCCCTACAGTGTGGACGGCTCAGAGAGGCCAAGTCGCCTGCCCCAAGTCACACAGCATACTCAAGTGTCGCTGTGAGGCGCCTTGCTTTAGTCTGTGGGTCCTCACTTCTCTTGGGACAGGAGAGCATAATTAGGGCTATTTTCCAGCATGGTGGGTAGGAGAGCACTGGGTCTTTTCTTGCTTGGTCTTGCACTGGGCAGTGGGGTGGGAGCAACGGGACTTGTTTTCTCGGGCCATGCCTGTGGGCAAGCCTGAGCATTTTCCAGTGATGACTGCCACCCCCTGCTTAGGGCATCCCCGGCTCCCTGCTCCTTCCCAGTGCTCCCCCAAGCCCGTGGCTGAAGCTGGCCTGCTTGAGGCCTCGCCAGAGCCCAGGGTCCGGGTCTCAGGGGACTCCGACACGAGGCCCGGCTCAGGTGGTTCTGGTTGAGGAGTTTCTTCGCCTCCCTGCACTGGTCATGTTACTGGTCCCCCTGCCTCCAGCTCACCATCACCAATCAGCCCACCTGCCACAGTGGCTAGTGTGACCCAAATGCAGATCTAAGCTGGTGACTCCTCAGGACCCCTCTGTGGCTCTCCTCTGTCCTCGAGACAAGCCCAAGCTCCGGATGTGACCCACAAGGCCGTGCTCTGCCTGCTGCTGGCCACCTTTGGAACATCAGGGTCTCTGGGCCTTCGCCTCCACAGCCCCTCCCTCCACCTGTGTTCACCTTCTGGGCCTTTATCATAGCTCTTCGGCAAACCTTCTTTGACCCCCTCAACAATTTCTGAGTGGGGGGCCTTCCTCCATGCTTCCCCTTCAAAGCACATCTGTCCCCCACCAGACTGTGAGCTCCCTGGTCAAAGCCAGCTTGCTCCTTGTCAGTCTTTTCACCACCTTGTTTTGGAGTGGATGCCGGTGGTGTTCCTGAAAGAGTGAGTGCCTGAACCAACCAAGGAATTAGCCATCTGGGCCTCAGTTTCCCTAACTGTAAAATGGGACAGTTAGGTTAGCCGTGTGGCTCTTTTTATAATGAGGTCCTCCCACTAGCACCTCCAATTTCTCATGTCATGTCTGAGATTCCCCTTAATTATGGACCCACTGCACCCTGCTAAGCATGTACCAGGAGTCCTCAGGTTCCTCACCCCCCTGACCCTCACTAGAGCTCAACAGGACAGGAAACCGTGCCCCCCATCCGACTGACTGAAAACCAGGAAGTGGTCTGGGGAGGGTGCAGGGCTTGCTCAGGATCTCAGAGACCTGTGGCACCAGAACGCAGGGCTCACGGTCCCTCAGGCACCAGGCCACGTGCAGGGGCACAGAGAAGCAAGCCCCTCAGCCCGCCACCTGCCCCAGCTCAAGACCAACTCCATTTCCTTCAGGTCTCCTTCCTGGAGGCGCTCATCATTCGATTCCCCATGCTGTCCCAGTGGCACATAATAGTTGCTCAGTTAAAATGCATGTAATACAGGAAAGGAGATGGAACCTGGAATATTCCTGATCAGAAGGGGACACACACTGCCAAGAGTCCTTGCCTTCTCCTCCTCAGGCTCCCCCGAGAACCCCTCGTCTGGGATGTCCCCATGGGAAGTGAGTGACTACCCAAAGGACAGGACCAGCCAGACTAGGAGCTGAGGCCTCTTTATTGTCACGTACGTTTCGTCACCTGCTGCCTGGCTTCTCCTGAATCCAGCCTCATTACTCATAGTCTGGGGTGGCACCCTCCCTTTACTCCCCAAACGGTCCTCCAGCCGTCACCCCTGACCCTCAGGAATGGTCCTTGCCCAGCCAGGCTGCAGAATGGATGGGCAGCTGCTATCCCCATTTAATAGATGGAGAGACTGAAACCCCAGAGCAAAGAGCCCGGCCGAAGGTCACACGCAGTCTCCTGTGTTTCCATTTTGCGCTCAGCAGGGAGGGAGGGCTCGGCTAGGGCTCCGTTTGCTCTCATGCGTGGGTGGCTGGCTCCGGCCCCGCCGCAGGGAGCTGCCGATCTGGTCTCTGAGGGCCTCCAGTCTCCGGGCCAGGTTTGGAACTGTGGCCCCACCTGAGGGGTACGGTGACACTCAAGGCCTGCACTACCCTGGGGTCATCAGGTCCCAACATCCTCTGGGGAAGCTTCAGATGGTACCTACTCGCCCCTGCCCCTCCCCCATCCCTCACATACACCCTGGGCTTTGGTATACATCTGGGCATGAAGGTGGCCCTAGGAAGAGAATTCCAAGTTTGGAAACTAGAAAGTTCTTAGGAATTAACCTCCTAACATGTGCCCTATTTCAGAAATGGAAAGACTATGTTCCAGAGAGGGTGCGTTCAGGCCCAAGATCACAGAAAACCCCAGGGGCTCCTCCCTCTTTCCCTTCTTCACCTCTCAGCACTGGCGACGTGTTTGGGGGCCCTGCGGGCAGGGGAGGTGCAGAAGGTACCACCTCCTCCTCGGTGAGTATCTCCGCCAGGACTCGGGTCTGAGTCCAGTCGCTGTGACTCCTGCGCCAGGGGCAGTTGGGTGGTGGGAGGTGAGCCTTCAAGTGCCCAGGCCTCCTGCCCTCCCACCCCAGTGCCCCAGGCTGGGCCCACCTCTCTCTGGAGCACTTGGCAGAGCCAGGGCTGCATGGGGGCACCCAGGGTGGGGGCCGGGCAGATGGGGGAATGCCGTCGGGGGCCTTAGGGCCAAACACCTGCAAGAAAGACCACAGCCAACACTGGCGACCTCAGCCCTGCCTCTCTGTGCCCCACTTCCAGGTGCTGATCACAATGCCACCAGCCCTACCACACCTGCCCCAGGTGGCACCAGCACTGCCAGATGGACATAAAGGGGTGGGGTGTTGGTTACTTCTTCTGTGGGCAGAATCCTCCGTGCCCAGAACAGGGGCTGGTACAAAGCAAAGAGCTTAGAGGAGAGTCAGTGAGCGAGAGAGTGAAGGAGTGAATAAGCAAATCCATAAATGAGCAGCATGTAAGTGAATGAAGGAATAAGCAAATGCATAAATGAGTAGCATGTAAGTGAAGGAATAAGCAAATGGCAGAGCGAGTTCCTAAAAGAAGGCAGGAAGGAAGAGGGAGGCGAAGTAAACAGTGATTCTGAACCCTGGGCAGAAGGAGCCCAATCAGCCACTTTCCCCATGGCCTCCAGCTCTCCTAGACTCCCCGCACCCCCACCGTGGCCTTTCCTACCTGGGGCAGGTGGAGCTCCCTCCGTGGGCAGGCCCAGTGGGCCAGTGGGGCTCGGCACAGGGGGCAGAGGTGGCAGCAGGGGCAGGAGCAGAGGGGTGGCAGGGCCTGCAAGAGGTCATGTCAGAGGCTCCCTGTCATCCTTGCTCCTCCCCCTTCCGGCTGGGCAGAGACTCACATGGCAGGAGGGAGCGGGCACCATCGCACAGGGACATGGTGGGGCTGGGCCAAGGGGGGGCTGGTGGAGGTAGCAGGTAGAGAGGAGGCGCCTGGAAAGAACAGGGGGTCTGTGCCTGCAGCCCTCCACCCTACCACCAGGCTGGTCCCCACATCCCCCGTTTTAACAATACCCCTGGGCACTACGGCGTGCCAGGCACCGTTCGCAGTGCTCAACATATGAACTCATTCGATCCAACCTTTAAAACAGCCCTATTCGGTGGGCACCAAATCACCTCCATGTTACAGCGGAGGAAACCAGGCAGTGAGAGGCGGCATGACTCACCAAGGTCACCCAGCTAGTAGGCGCCAGAGCTGGAATTGGAACCCAGGTGGTCTGAATCCAGAGGTCAGACTCTTAACCGTTCCCTTTCCCACCTGCCCGCTGTCCCAAGGCCTGTCCCTGGGCTGGTGGCCGTGCTCACCGCTCCAGCTCATGGACCTGCTGGGCCAGGACGCGCTGCTCATCCCGGGCCAGGTCCCGGCTACTCTGCAGCTGGCTCTTTTCCTTCCTGGGAAGAGGAGGCCCCAGGGAGGTGACAGGAAGCAGGGCTGGTGGGGGTATCAGTCAGCCCCGCATTGCAGGGCAATATGAGCCCCAGCAGGTAGGTGGGGCCAGAACAGAGTCAGGGAGCGGGGAGGGGGCCGCTTGGCAGAAGCAGCCCAGCAGTGAGGGGTGGGCACGGAGTCCCCTGGCGAGGCCCTACCTGAGCCTCTCATTCTCCAGCATGAACTCCTGGAGCATCCCATAGAGGTTCTGCTGGGCCCAGGCCACGCGGGTCCCACTGAATCCAGGGGCTGCAGGGAAGGGGGAGATGGCTGGGTCCACAGGAGCCCAGATGCTCTCCATGTCCCACCTGCACCCCCAGGGAGCTCATACCCTTAAGGTCCATCTGGCTCAGTTGGGACCGTAGAAGCCGATTCTCTGCCTGGAGCTGCAATATCTCCGTTTCCAGGCGCTGGGGCTGCTTTGCCATAGGGGACTGCAGAGAGAGGGGCCCGGAGCTGCCATCTGCAGTGGCACAAGTCGTGCAAGGGCTCTGGGAGTGGGGAATGAGGGAGCCTAGAAACCAGCCCATGCTTCCCTCACAGGCTTTGCATCCTGGCACAAGGCTACGTCCACCTGGAGGGGGCACCTTGTCCCAATGCATCGAAGTGCCTATGGCCTCCGCTGCGTGCCAGCAGGGCCCCCTCTAAGCTGGACCCTGCTCCAAGTCCAACCCAAAGTAAGTTCTGTTCAAATCTTGGTTCAGAACCCAAACAAGACTCCACATCAGACCCCAACTCAACTCAGACTTAATCATGATACCACTTGGGATCCAGGCTGGACCCTGAATCATATCCTAAATCAGACTTCAACCTGAGACCTGCCACAACTCTGACCGTGACCCTGACCCTGACCCCATCCTACCCAGTCATGGCCCCATCATCAAGATTCCAACTCTCATCCTAACTCTGACTCAATCCTAGATTTCAACTGTGACACCAACTCAGGTTCCAACTACTGCCTGACCCCAACCATCGCCTCCGCCACCCCTCGGCCTGTGTCTGCCTCCATTCACCTTGGGGGCCTGCGGCCGAGTGGTGACCCGCTGAGCTCGGCTGGCGTATCGCAGGGTGCTGAGGGTCTCAGGAAGGCATTGGGCTGAGGGCGACACGCAGGCCACCTGGGGAGGATGCCCCTGAGTGTTCCTCTCTGGGAGCCCCTCCCTCAAGCCCCACTCTTCCCTGCCAGCCCCACTCAGGTACCATGAGGGTGACCCCGCGCCCCCCCAGTGAGTCCGCCAGCAGCTTCGTGAGCTTGCTGTCTCGAAAGGGGATGTGGCTTTGCTTCCGCCGCGGGTCCAGCAGCAGGGAGATGCAGTGGCCTGGGTGGGAAGAGAAGGCCCAGCGAGGTTATACCCTTTGCCCAAGGCCACGCAGCTGGTCTGTGCAGAGCAGGGACCTGCACCCACACCCCAATGCCCAACACAGGGCCTGGCACTCAGCAGGGGCTCAGGAAATGTCTGGCAAATGGACTGAATGAAGAGGCTCCTCAGCACGCGGCAGAGGAAGGCCCTCGGGGGTGGAGGTGGGGAGACAGGTCTGTCCCTTCTTCCCCTTGCTGGGCCTCCGCTTTCCCAACTGCACGAGGACAGGCTGAGTGTCTGAGGGCTCATGCTCTGCACTTGAGGGTGCCTACCTCCCAGGTTAGAATGCAGCTTTATTCTAATAGAATCAAGTTTATGGGGTTTCTAGATTCATCAACAATGTTCTAAGAGGGGAGACACGAGTCAACAGCAAGCTGAGGCCGGAAGGAGGCCTGTGGCCCCTGGTTCACAGCTCTTCATCCACTACATCCCCTGTCTCCTCCTCCTCCTCCTCCTCCCCTGCTCCCCTCTTCCTGCACAGCTACAGGCTGGGCAAGAGGAGGGACTCACCCAGCGCCAGCAGGCTGCGGTTGATGCTGTTGGCCTCGAGCATCAGCTCCCCACGGGATCCGGTGGCCGCCACCTTCTCGCTGCCAGCCAGGTCTACAAAGCACAGCTTCCCTCCAGCAGGGTGTTCCCCGGGACCCACGGGAGGCATCTGCTGGGACTGGGGGGTCAGGGCTTGGTTTCCACTACGTCCTCCTGTGCACACCCGAGTTGCTTTATACACCCTGAGGCGGACCCGGCGCCAGCTCCTTCCCCAAGCTGGACCACTCACGGTTTGGCGGCGGATATGGAGTGTGAGCAGGGCATGGCTTCGGCTGGAGGCCTGGTTCAGGGTGTGAGCTGAGCTCCTTCGACGGCTAAGACCTGGAGGGGGAAAGCAGCAGGAGCTGGACCTGACAGGAGGAGCAATAGCAGAAAAGGAGCAAAGGGATCCTGGGGAGGGAGGGGCCTGCCTGTGCAAAGGCTCCACGCGGGGAAAGAATGATGGGATGTGGGGTCTGGCTCTAGCACGAGCAGGTGAGAGGGGTATCGACTGAACTGAGTGGAAGAATGTCAGTCAGAGTCACAGTTGATAAACATCCCTCAAACTGCTGTGTGAAGGGCGGAGAGCGAGCAGAGAGATCAGCTGGCATAACCCTGGCAGGAGCCTGGAGTCTCACCCAGGACCAGCCAGCAGGCTGCGGGTGAATAATGAGATATCTCATAAACATTAGATGAATGAATGAGACTGGAACAGAGGGGCCCTATAGGCTAAGTTATAGGCGTGACCTTTGCCCTCAGGACACTGGAAGGGTCTGGAGGGTCTGGAGGGGAAGAGGGATGTGGTTTGCCGCAAGGAAGAGCACAGATTGGAATGGAGGAGCCTTGAGTTGGGAAGATTTCTCTAGGAAGAAAAAAAAAAAGAGGCGGACTGAGGCAGAGGTCCTGGACTGGAAAGAGGGTGGGCCCAGCTTGAAAGGCAGAATCAGCAGGAGGTCTGGGTGGGATGGGGGACATCCTTGGGTGGTGTCTGAATTGTTGTTTTGCTGGCCCTTAGCTCCCACAGGGGTCATCTCTGGTCACCCACAGCTCCAGCCAGGGGCCCCCAGTGCATTCAGTGAGCAGTAGAGGGACGGGCTTCCCTTGTACCCCCAAAGCTCCCCTGAGACAGCACGCACCCATCTGCAGAAGTTCCATCAGGGCCCCCAGACTCCCAAACTCCACCACCCGCAGCTGCTCCACATAGAAGCCCCGAGTCTTGTTCCAACGAACAGGGAGGGGCCGGGGAGACCCCAGGCTCAGCAAGTCTAGAACCTGGGAGATGAGGGTGGCGTGTGAGGGAAGGGGCCCGAATCCAACCCTTACCAACATCAGCCCCCCCCCCCTCCCGCCCCCACTCTGCCCCTCGACCCAAGCTCCTTGGGAAGCAAGGCCTCCAATCTATTGTGCCCTTTCATTCATCTCCGTCCCCACCTGCTCATTGTAGATCTCCAGGTAGGAGGCGTGGAGGCTGACAGGGGCGCCCAGGTGCTGCACACGGTCCAACAGCCAGGCGAAGGTCCTCTGCATGATGCCAGCCAGGCTGGGGGGTACAGGCAGCCCCTCTCCCTGGGGGCAGAAACACTACCACAGTAATAACTACCCTTCCTGGTGGCCTTAGCTACTATGCCTCAGGAACTAGGCCAAGTTCCCGTATAACATCTCATTTACTTCTCTCAGTCAGTACTCTCGCTTCCATTTCACAGGAAGGCTCTGAGCTTGTCAGTAAAAGGCACAAAATTTGCCCTAGCTGGTTTGGCTCAGTGGCTAGAGCGTCCACCTGGGGGACTGAAGGGTCCGGGTTGGATTCTGATCAAAGGTGGACACACCCTGCCCCCCCCCCCACCCCCTTTGTGGACTCTATCCCCAGTAGGGCATGCAGGAGGCAGCCAATCAATGACTCCCTTTCATCATTGATGTTTCTCTCTCTCTCTCCCTCTCTGAAACCAATAAAAAAAACATATATTTTTTTAAAAAGGGACAAAATTTGAAGTCCATATTAGGCAAATCCTTTCACCTCTCTGGGCCTCAGTTTCCTTGTCTGCAAATACATGGGGCTGAGTCGCACTGTCCAAGGCCCTCCCTGTGGGAGCCTGCGCTGTCAGTGGCTCCCCACAGACCCCTGACCCTGCAGGGGAGCTCAGCCCACCTGGGGAGGAGGCCCCGTGAGGGTGTAGGTCTTCCCGGAGCCGGTCTGGCCGAAGGTGAAGATGGTGCAGGAGAAGCTGCGGGCAGCAGGGGTGTGTGGCTGGATCTGGGCAGCAGGCGTGGTGGCCGGGGGTGGGGCGGGGGGGGCGGGCAGGGCAGTGCTGGGGTGCGGGGCATCCCCAGGGCCTCACTCACCCGCGCAGCGCCAGCTCCCCGAGTCGCCGCACACCGCTCGCCCGGAACACGTCCTCCTGGGTGCGCGCCCCATCCAACACGGCGCCGAAGCGGAACGCCACGTCCGGGCCCCCGCCCGGGGGGCTCACCTGATGGAGGGGGCGGTGGAGAAGGGGGCGGGGCCGGGCCGGGGAGGGCGGGGTCTGGGGCGGGGCCGGGGAGGGCGAGGCCTGGGCAAAGTTGCCTGGGGGCAGGGAGGAGGCGTTCTCCGTAGGATTTTTAGGTTCTGGGGGTGGGAGGGTGCTTCACCTGCAGAGTCCTGGTCCCCGAGCAGTGCACCGCGCTCTGTTCCCCTCGGCGCAGCTCCGCAGCGCTCATGGGACGCACCCTGGGGTCCGACGGGAGGGAGGATGGTCCATCCCGAAGTCTCCATCCGCCCCTTCCTCTCTCGGGCACAACCTAGCCAACCTACACCCACCTGAGCACCACCTGGATGGGCGTTTCCGGCCCCTCGGGGCCCTGCTCCAGGCTCCGCGCGGGGTCCCTGTGGCAGCAAGGCGAGTTAAACTGTCCTGTGCCCAGCGGGCCTCGAGCCTCCCAGAATCTCCGCTTACCCATCGGGGGATCCCCGCTCCTCCATGTCCTGCTTTGCTCACGGAGTTAGCTCTGCTCCCCTCTGTTCCTTTCCCTCCCCACCACCCTCCCTTCTCCACGCTGGGACTGGCTGTGCACACCTACATCCCCCACCCCATCCCCCCTTCCCAGGCAGTCATCCATCCGGAAAGGCTCGGCCTGCCCCGGGCGCTAGTTAAAGATTTACCCAGCCTCACCTCTGTGGTGGAGAGTCTCCCAGCGAGGGACCCCCAGCTAGGGGGTTCTGGAGTCTGAGGATCCCTTGCTCTTGCCCAGTCCCATCAGGAGGGACCACCCAGACCAGCCTCCTCTGTGTACATTTGGGGACGCTGAGGCAGGGATGGGAAGGCCGCATGGCAGAGCCTGGACCAGGCTCTTCCTACTCTATCCACATACTCCTCCAGGTTTGTAATCTTCCTCCCTCCACCCGCCTCCCTAGCAGCTCAGGCTTCTTCACTTCCCAGGGCCCAGGGAGGGGAGAGGCAGAGGTGGGGGGCGGGGGGGGGGGGGGGGGGGGTAGGTCTCAGCTCCAGGAAGACCTGCCGGATTGAGTTCTTGACTGAGCTGAAAGAAGGGCCCAAAGCATCTGGTTAAACATTGGGCCACCTGCTTCTCCAGTGCCAAGGCTGACTCCAGGCCAGGACTGCTGTTTGTCCCCGTCCTGGTCTGGCTTATGAAAGCAGCAGAGATGTCTGTGAATGAGCTGGGGTGGGGCACTTACCCATCCAGTGCCAGCCTCCATGCAGGGCACTGGGCAGGAATCCCCTAGTCTTGCTAGGGAGTCAGGTAAGTACTATCTAGGGTGCAGGGGCTTTGCAGGAATTCCGAGGCCTGTGGGGGCAGGAAGTGAGGGTAACAGATGAGGGCGATACGGCTTTTTTTTTTTTTTTTTTTTTTTTTTTAGCAGGAAGGATCCGTAGGGAAAGTTAGGGAAGAGCCAAGAGCTACCTGTCTGCTCTAAAATAGCAGAGAGTCTTGGGCAAGTCTTTTCCCTTTCTCACTGTTTCCTCCCTGTAAATGGAGATGAATGATTTTACTTAGTTGTTCTGAGATTCAGATGAGACAGCGTACAGACAGACGGTCCCTGACTTACAATGGCTCAACTAAGGATTTTTTGACTTTACAATCGTGCAAAAGCAATAGGCATTTAGTAGAAACTGTACTTTGAATTTTTCAGCTTGATCTTTTCTCAGGCTAGTGATGCGCACACAGTGAGATGCTTTCTCATAGTGTTGGCAGCAGCAGCGGGCGGAGCTCCGGGCAGCCACACAATCATGAGGGCAAAGACTCATCGGCACTCTCCAGTATAGTATTAAATGAATTTTAGACGTCATAGATTTTCAATTTGCTGTGGGTTTATTGGGCCATAACCCTATCATAATTCGAAGAGTGCCTGTATTGGAAAGTGATTCGGAAATTGTGAAGATTTACCTAAAAGCCAAAATAAAAATCCCTAGATGATCTTCAAGATTCCTTTCAACTCGGAAGTTCCTTAACGTATTATATATTTTTAAATCCTAGGGCAAGCATTACTAGTCCTGTTTTTCAGATGAACACACACACACACACACACACACACACACACACACACACGAAAGCAGAGGTAAGGCAGGGCAGGCTAAGGAGGAAGCAGCTGTAAATGGGAGGTGGGGTTTAAGCCGGGAACTTCGAGCTCTAAGTTCTGGTGCTTTCTACCTGCCCTGGCAGGCTGAGTTTCTAGGTGTGAGTGAACAGTTGCTCCCTTAAATGCCCTTAAAGGGGTTAAGAACTATGGGTCATTCACACCTTAGTGTGTGTTGGTTTTATCAGTTTGCTGTCTGCCTCACACTGGACTGAGATGAGCCACACCAAAACGATTTTGAATCAAGTGCAGGGACAGGGAAGATGTGCATATTGGGGTGTGATGAGCTGTTTGTGGGGACGTTTGCACCAGGCTCCCCACCTGAGTCAGAATGTGTGCACCACTGGATGCTCTGAGCCTGCCCTCTATTCCCAAACCGCACTTTTCATCCAGAACGGCTGGTGCCGTGGTTGAGGGAGGGACAGAGGGAAGGCATTTGGGGGAAACTGCAGAGAAATTTAGAAGCTGGCTGGACCCCACAGGGGTGTGTCTCCAGGCCTCGCTAGAGGGCAGCAGAGTACCGTGCCTCCATGGCCCCAGGGCTGCTCACAAAAGAGGCTTTGTGAAGTGCAGCCATGCTCTCTCCATACATTTTTTGCCGAGCTCGAGCACTGTGCAGGGGCTAACCAGCCTGATGCTGTGGCGAGGGATGAGCAGGCCCACAAGAAATGCTCCTTGAGGGAGTGAATAAAAGCCACATTGAGCAACCAGGGACCCTCTGTGCACGCCCCTGCTCCCGGTTCCAGCCCCTTCAATCCACTCCTCCTTTCAATCCCACTTATCCTCCCGGGGAAAACCCTGCCCTGACTCTCTGGGACCTCAGAATAAGGACTGAGTTCCCCCACTGAGCCTCAAGCTCGTTCGGACTGACTCTATGTTCTGCTGACCCCTCTGTTGTCCCTCTCCACTACCCACCGCCCTCCATCCCTGCATCCTGTGCTCCAGCCCAAGGCTTGCCTGGGCTTCCCTTTAATTCTTCTAGACATTTGCTCCTGCTGTCCCCTCTGCTGGGAAGGCTGTCTTCTGCCTGGTGGGCTTGTCCTGCAAGCCTTCCCATAGAAAGCCTTGCCCATCACGCTCTTCCCACCAGGTCAGATTGGGGTTGTGTTTGTCCCTGCCGCCTCCTGGGACTGTTCAGTGCTGACTACACTAGATTGGTCTTCCTGTCTGTTAGGACCAGGGACTGTGCCGGCTTCAGCACAGGGCCCTGCACCCAGTAGGAGCTCAGCAAGTGTTGGTTGGACAAGAGAAGGAGCCAGGAAGGAGGAAGGGAGGCTGGCCATCTCTCCTCCCTCCTGCCTCTCAAGGCTAACCACAAACACTTACCTTTGTGATGTAAGGATTCCTCCAGGGACTCATTTTTCATGGAGATCGTCAGCCCCTGCCACAAAGCTGCTCTCCAATGTGCCCAGAATCTGGGTGACACTCTCCCAGCCCCAGCCAAGCCCCCAGGTGAGTCTGGGGCTCACCTGCCAGACAGCCTTGCACTGGACTTGAGGGGGGACAGAGATGAATAGAAAGATCGGGGAGGAAGGCAGTTCTTTCCTCCTGTGGCCCTCATCTTTCATTGTTCCATTTGTACCCTCGGTGGAGGCAAAGCCAGATGGATCCAAGGCCAGTTGTGAAATTTTCCAAACAGAGCTTGCTGTAATCTTTAATTAAAATGTGAATTTAGGCCATAGGACTCATTACATAAAATTCTCCAAAGCAGGCACCATAGGGAATCATTGAGTGTACTCCTCTCTGGTCCCCTACCCCCATTTTACAGATGGGAAAACTGAAAGGAGGGGCGGTACAGGCTGGAGCTGCACTGGCATTCATGGTGAAGAGCAGTGATTTGGGGAAGAAATGGAGAAAGTCACAGCAACCCATGGGCACTCCTGGGCCACTCTTTCCCCTCAATGCCTGGCTTCTCCCTGCTGCATCCTGGCGAGGCTTCTCTGGTGTCTGGGGGGTGCTGGCGGTCATGCCAGGCTTCCTGCTCAGCAAGCAGCCGTGCGAAGGTAGAGAGCCTCTCCCAAGGCCCAGCGTAAGGCCCGGCACAGAGGCACACCCACTGACTGTCTGTCTGATGGAGGACGGTCCATGCAGGAGGAAATGATGCCTTGAAGTCAAGTTCATCTTCTGGTGAAGATGAGCGTCCATGGGGGGTTGTGAAATCAAAGGACTCAGGGTTGTTGAAATTCCCAGTTGTTTTGAGGATCTCAGCTCTTCTCCCTGGAAACATAAGCAACTTTCCCCTGAGTCAGTGTACCCACTGGTCAACCAGGAATGACTTACCTATGAGCTGGATATTTTCCTCTAAAAACAATCATGTTAATGTGCAAGAATGTTAAGGGGTATTAAGGACCCTCTCTTGCACAATGATGCCTCATGTGTCTGGAACCTTCTGAGTCAGAGGAATGGGAGTTAATATTTATCGAACACTTGAGCACTTTTTCTACTTCACTTTAATTACTTTTTAAAGCAGCCCTCTGGGACTGGCACTACAACCATTCCCATTTTACAGATGAGAAAACTGAGGTTCAGAGATGTTCAGTAATTTGCCCAAGGTTACACATCCACTCAGTGATGTGGAAATCTGACCGGCCCCAAAACTTGTGTCCCATCCTCCACTCTCTGCAGCCCTTTTCTACGAGCTGTTCTGCACAGCTGAACTTGGGTAGGTGAAGTTGACCTGTTAAGTACACACTTGCCTAGTTTAGCCATCTCTGTGGAAACGTGCTCCCGCGCCGGCTATCGCACTGCCCTGCCTTCTTCCCTGGGGAATGCTGAGTGATACTTTAAGGCAGCGGAGCTCCACCCCTGGCATCAGAATCACCTCGGATTCCAGACCCTGCCTCCAGGGGTTCTGGGTCATTGGTTGGGGAGTGGGCCCAGGTGGATCTAATGCACAGCAGGACTGACAGCTTCAGCTTTCCATTTTCCTTGATGACGGAAGTCATCCCATCCAGTGTGTGTCTCGGCCTATCTCCTGAGAGTGATTTCTTAGATCTCGATGGGCATTGTGAGACCTTCTGTCTGCTTTTTCTAGTGCACCCACCTTTCTGATGAGCCATCTCACTGTGGTCCCTGAAGTCCCTCTGTTCATTTCTAGCTTGGGATCTACTGAGAAATCATAGGCTGAACAGGGCAGAACGGCACACAGGTCCTGCCTGTCCTGACCAGGGGATCCATTAAGAGTTTTCCAGATTTTTCTTCCTTTCTAGTTTTCTTCTACACAGGTGACAGTAAGCTGTCCAATGTAGAGGATGCCACTGCACATTCAGTTGGAATGTTAATTTAGCACACCCAAAGCACCCGCTATATGCTGGGTCACAAACTAGGTGCTAACAATCCACGGCCTTGTTTCGTTGTGAGCACAGAGTGGCTACCTCCTCTCCCAGGAAGCCCTCCTGGATTGGGATGGGACCGTCCTCTGTGGACCCACACCCTCCAACACCTACTGCCCATGACCTTAATCCATTTGGTGGTGGTGGGGAGGAGGGCATCCACATCTGTCTGCTTCAGAGAACTCTAAGCTCTCTGAAGGCAGAAGCTAGTCGGTGAATAAAGCCATACCTGTTCAAATGGTAGCAGCTGGACCTAAGTGCCATGGGAGCGCAGGTGAAGAAAGGGAATTTTGGTCAGAGAGCAAGAGCTGGGGAATCTGGGAAGGCTTCCTGGAGGAGGTGGCATCGGGACAGGTTTAAAAAGATGGTTAGAAATCAAGGCAGACAGAAGAGAGAAGAAGAGCATTTCAGGCAAAGGGGACAGCATAAACAAAGGCCCAGAGGTGGGACAAGTTGAGGAGCAAACTGTTGCTTAGTGGGATGGAAGATCAGGAAGGTTGGTGGGACCATACTCCAAACTGCCCAAAGCCGAAGCCTTCATAGAAGCCTGGGGCATGGTCCGGGCTAGGAACTTGTCTTCACTCACTGTTCTGGAGGAGCAGAGCCGGGGGATGCCCGGGAGCCCCCTCCTGTGATTATTCTGGCTCTTCCCAGGAAAATACACCCACCTTATCAGCAAGGAGGACACTGAGTTCTGGAGGCCTGGGTGGGTGCCAGGCCCCACTGCTGACTCTCTCCTCTGGCTGCTAAGGATCTGGAACACAGGCAGGGCTGGGGCTTCCACATCAGCCCCAGCCCTTAGAGCTGGTCGCCAGGGAGCAGCGGGAAGCATGTTTCCCAGCTCGAGTCTTCATCCCCTGCTCTGTCACTCAACGGAGACAGCCCCTCCACCCGCAGCTTTAATACAACGGGAAGTGTTCACCCCAACCACAAGCTCTTCCGTGTGCATTGCACCTTACAGTGTACAAAGCTCACACATCTATCCTGCTTCTCACACTAACCCTAGAAGGAATGATGAACTCCATTGCATAGATAAAGAAACTGAGGCTCAAATTATTAAGGCAGCTTTTGAAAGGCTCTTGAGGAGTCAGTGGCAAATGCAGGTTTTGAACCAACCCCTCCTACCTCCCGAAGCCTGAAAGTAGGGGCCTCCCAGCTGGAAGAATCCAACAGGCCTCCCTTGGGACAGCCCTCCTGCTCTGCTCTGCCCAGCCACCCCAGCCCCTGTGGTGGGCAAGCCCACAGCCCCAAGGGGCGGGGACAACTGGTTATTTCCAGCCTGGTACTTAAGGGCTGGCCAGGCAGTGGGGTGTGGGCTGGTCGGAGGGCTCTGTGCTCCCAAGAGGGTCTGGCCTTTGGCTGCTGAGACCTAGGCAGGGGGTCAGGGATTTCTGTCCAAGCCGCCTGGGCTAGCCAAAGCTGGGCAGGTTTCCCAGGAGAGGGGAGGCCTCCCCCTCCCCCAAAAGGTAAGATATAGGTAGCCAAGACGCACACAGGCAGCTCATTCAACCCCCTCCAGCTCAGCTGACCCTGCTCTGGGCTGCGGCCCAGGCTGCAGCACTGCTCCTGCTGCTCCTGAGAGATGGAAAGAGCAGACGGCGGTCCCGATAGGGGCCTAACGCAGCCACGGGGGCCTGGAGATCAGTTAAGAGCAAACATTATGCTCTGAGCACTTCCCTTGTGCCATCCTCCCTCCCAGCAGGTCTGCAAGGTGGAGATGACCACCCCTCTCCCACTTGAATGAGAAATGCTATTGCCGCACACACTGACCCCCTTTCAAAGCACCCAGCATTGCCTTCGCACATGCTGTTCCCACTGCCCGGAGTGACCTTCCTTTAGGTTCACCCACATGATTGGCTCCTCTGTCTTCAGGCTTGAATTTAAAGAGCCATCTTTCATTGACATCCTTCCTAAGGGCCTTGACTAATAGGTTTCCCCCACTCCCTTACCCACTACCTTATCTCTGTCACCCTCCTTTGCTTCCTCACCAGCATTTCTAGTTATAGTTTTATATTCTTGTTGATTGTCTCTCTCCCCTGAGAGGGCAAGGACAAAGCCTATGTCCCCAACGTCCCGCAGAGGGCCTGACACATAGACTAGACATTTAGCACATGTACAAGGAAGGGAAGCGAGGGCGTTCGCCCACGTCCTCACTGTTAGAGGGTATCGTCAGCATTCCTACCGGGCTCTGCCTCTTTCCACAGACGCCCCGTGCTCCTGTGAGCACGCTCAGAGGTGACCTGGTGACTGCCCACGCCCTGCACTGTTTCTCCCTCAGCCCTTCTTTACTAGTAACTCCTCTCCCAGGTCCTCTGGCTTCTGCTCGCCTATCTCCAGAGCACAGGCTGCTCACCCCACCGTCCACTGCAATATTAGAAGGTTCTGCCCCGCCCCTGTGGCTCAGTGGTTGAGTGTTGACCCATGAACCAGGAGGTCCCTGGTTTGATTACCAGTCAGGGCACATGCCAGGGTTGCAGGCCCAATCCCCAGTAGGGGGCGGGCAGGAGGCAGCCAATCGATGGCATTTCTCTCTCATCGATGTTTCTATCTCTCCCTCTCCCTCTCCCTCTCAAAACCAATAAAAACATAATAAAAAAAAAAGAGCACAACTCTCTCTCTCTCTCTCTCTCTCTCTCTCTCTCTCCTTCTGGCAGAACAGGCTGTTCTTCACCATTCTCATATGCTGAAGAGGAAGAGTTTAAACTGTGACAATGTATTTTTCTATTTATTTCCTGAGCCCCAGCCCTGGGCCAGGCCTGTGGTCACAACATCGAGAGCGAAATAGCCTTGGAGGAGGCCTTCGCGATGACGTTGGAGATCTGTGATGGCCTTGGAGCCGCAGCGCAGCCCCGGTGCTGGCGGAGGGGCACGTGCGCAGACCCGAGGCCTCTGAAATCTCATCGGGCATGCGCATCACCTGGGCGCTCAAGACACAGACTCCAGGACGAACACCTGGACCGAGAGCCCGCGAGTCTCGCCAGCGCTCAGGTGAAGCTGCTGCTGCGGCGGCGCACGGACCACACTTGGAGGAGCGGGGTGCAGGCCCAACTGACCACGGAGGACAGTGCGGCGCAGAGTGAGTACGGGGCTTGCCCAGGGTCCCCGGGCCGGGCGGCAGGGCCCGGGCGGGACCGCCGACTCCCCTCCCGGGGCCAGGACTCAGGAGTTGGCAGCGCAGGCCGCTCAGTGTGCCTTTGTGCGCGGCATACCTGAGCTCACCCGCCCGCCCGGCCCGGCCATGAATAGCGGCCTCTTTCCTTCCTGCCCCAGGCCGGCGGGTGCGCCCATGGCCGCCCCTCCCCTGCACACACACTCACACACCCCGGCCGGCCCGGCCCGGCCCGGCTGCTCTCCCTGTTTGGGGAAAGTCAACAAGAGCATTTGAAAAGTCTTTCTGTGTGGAGAATCTGTTTGTATAGGGGGAGGAAACGGCGAGCTGGCCAATAGGTAGAAATATTAATGAAGCTTGTTATAAAGGGCCCATTCACGGCTCTCCGGGTAAATAGGGCTCTTGTCGGGCTGCCACGTTATCTGCCAAGTTCAAGAATGTGGTTTGAAAAAATAGAATTTAAAGGGGGTGAGGTGGAGCCTTAAATGGCCGGCCTGCTGGCGCTGGAGCCAAATACAGAGGAACCTCGGCTGGGGCTGGGGGCGCTGGGCGCTGGGTCCTGGTGAGGGGCTGCCAGGGACAGGGCCGGGGGAGGGGGCCGCCGAAGAGGTGGGCTCAGAGAGGCCTGCGCGCTGGCGTGGACACCCGTGCAGAAGGCCTGGTGCCGTCCCTTCCTCCCTGTGGTGTCTGGCCCACGGCTTGCAACGCTATTCAGCCCCCGACCCGGTGGTGGTGGTGCGGGTCAGCAGTGGGGCAAGGCTGCAGGGGCATTTCAACCTGAGCGCCTCCAGGAATCTTGCCCCGTGGGGTCTTGGTAATGGAGGCTCTAGGTGGCAGGATGAGGGCTTTTCAGTAACTCTCAGTCATCACGTGCCGCTGCTCCACAGACCTCGGCTGTCGTCTCTCACCTACCGTGTTCTACTTTGCGAATTGTTACCCAAACAAGACCCGAGAAAGAGCATAGAAGACTGAGACATTCAACCCACTCACTTCCCATGGGGCAAATTCTGGGCTCAGAGAAGGAGAGTAACCAACTCAAGGTCACTCAGCAAGTCTTTAGCAGAATGGGGCCTTGCTTCCACCAGTTTCCTGTTGGGCCAGGTCCCCAGGACTGAGGGTGGTGCCTGGCCCAGGGGCGTGGCTTGGTCACTTCACATGCACCATGTCTTATTTTTAGCCCTGGGCTTAAAGCAAGGGTCCTGTCTTATCCTCAGTTTGCCCCTGGCCAGCTGGGGGGCCTTGGGCAGGTGAGTTTGCCTCTCTGAGCCTCAGCTTTTCTTTCCATTGTAAAATGGGGTCACCAAGACCTGCCCCTCCCACTTAGAAGAGGCAGTCAGAGGATGTTGGTGAGGTGCCCAGCGCGGTGCCAGGCTCTCGGTGGGTGGCCCAGGAACAGAGGCTACGGGCGTTTCTTTTTCTGTCCCGGCCTGTGGCACAAGGTGGTGTCTCCAGGAGGCCAGGGCTCTAAGCTTCGGGGGGTGGTTCCACTTGGGTCATGGAAGGCTGCCTTGTGCTGAGGGTCACAGAAGCTGGTGATCGGAGGACAGTAGGCAGCACGGCCACACTGGCGTGTGAACTATCGTGAGGGTCTGCGAAGAGGCCCTGCAGGAGCTGTGGCCAGCAGCTGACCGTCCGTCTCCACCCCAAATAGCTGCTCACATCCCTCTCTGACAGACAAGGGTTAACCTATGTGTGGGGAGAACATTTACGTTGGCTTTTCTTTGCAAATAAAAGGGGGGAAATTCCTATAAAGCAAAAAGGAAATAATCAATGCAAAAACTAAATGGAAACACTTTCTGAAAGGCTTTGCCAGGAAGGAGCTTGCTGTGTAACCTTGAACACTGGGGACTTGGAGATTTGGAAAGCAGGAAGTCGGCAGCATCCCTTTACGGGGAGGTGGTAGGGGGCATTGTCACAACCATAGGCTTTAGGACTCACAGACCAGGGTCCCCCTGGACTCTGCTCCTCACTGGCTGTGTGACCTTGGGCAATAGATGGAGCTCTCTGGGCTTCCATTCTTTGATCTGTACAAGAGAAGAGAGGGTTAAAGCGTGTGAAGGTCCTGGCACATCGTGGATGCTCATTAAATGTCAATTTCCTTTCCTTTCTGGGCCTCTTGGCAGGCCGAGGGGAAGTGTCTGACAGGTCTCACCAGCCAGACCTGAGAGAGACACAGCTCTGCAGGCCTCGGCGCCTACACAGCAGCTGGGCAGCCCAGTGCTGACTATGTCTTCACAGCCTTTTACAGTTTGCAAAGCACTTGCCTCCTCACCATCAGAACCTCCCAAGAAACCTTTGAGGTGAGCAGGGCAGTGTTTACACCCAATGCATAGAGACTGGGAGAGGGTAAGGGACTCAGACCCAGAGTTCTTGGACTGGGCCCACATCTCTCCCCATCTCTTCATTTCTTCAGCAAATACTGGTTCACAGCTTGTTAGTGCCAGGCACTACGTTGAGCACGGGGGATACAAAAGCAAATAAAACCAGACACGGATGGATGATGGATGGAGGGGTGGATGGATGGATGGGTGGATGAGTGGATGAAGAAAGAATGACAAGTTTCTTGAGGGCAGCCTCCTTGTCTATTCTTTCTACCACAGGGCCCCCAACACTGAGGATGGCGCCTTGCACAGAGGAGGTGCTCACACTTGCCATACAAAGTTATGGGCTCAAACACCAGGCTGCCTTTCTACACAATTTCCTAGCTACGTGATTCGGGGGAAGTTAATTAGCCTCTGACGACCTCAGTTTCCTCCTCTGTAAAACAGGGATGACAGTATGTTATAGGTTGTCATGATAACTACATGGGTTAATATGTGAAAAGCCCGTAGAGCAGAACCGTGCCTGGTGCAGAAGTACCAACTAAGCATCAGTTATTACTATGCTTCTGGTTTCCCTTCTAAACTCCTTCCTGTCTCCTAAAGAGGATGGTAAATCCTCTGAAGGCGGGGCTCTGGGTCCTCTGCGGGGGGTACCTCCTAGTAAATGTATCTTCTCAGAGAAGTGACAGGCCTGAATCCAAACCTAGGCCAGAGAATCGGGGTGCGTGTTCCAGTCGGGCCAAAGGCAGAGCCGGCCCTGCCTGAGGGAGGCAGGATGGCAAACCGGTCAGAGCTCTGGGCTGGGCAGTGAAAGGTCACATCGCTCTTCTGGCCCTGCCATGGCCCTCCCCTCGGAGCCCAGCCTTCTTTGAGCCTGGGTCTCCCCAGTGAGACATCCAGGGAGATGGTCTTCTGTGAACCCTTCAAGTCACAGACTAAGACCACATTAATCAGGCAATCTTCGGCTCCTCATCCCCATGTTTCCCTTCTTTGAATGGATTTTTCCGAATCGGAAAAACTGAGCCTTTGCTAGCCTTGGAACACACACGCGCACTCTCTCCTCTCTGAGATGCTGTGTCAGCGTCAGCTCGTGGTTGAGGATGGCACCAGATGGAGCGCTCATTAACGCCCGCCCCCGAGGAGCGGCCCAGGGTCCCCCCGGGTCACCGCCCCAGAGCACACAGGCTGAGCTTTCTCTCGAGGGCCGCTGGCGGTCCCACCTTGTCCTGGCCCTGCGATTTATAGGAGCCAGTGGTTGACACCAGTCCCCGCCCGGCATGGGCTCGTGGGCCCGTGGGCTCCACCAGACGCCAAGAGCCACAGAGACAGCTCCCGCCCACTTGCCCCTCACTCTGTAAGTGAGTCACTGGGGTTTGGAGTGGGCCACTCTGGGGGTGGTTCCATGTTGGAATAAGACAGTCACCCTCAAACAGAGCAGGCAAAGATGGCATGCCAAACCCTTAGCTTGGCAACGCTTCTACCCAGAGGGCATAAGACATCTCCCTTCAGCCAAGGAATTGCAGGCACTCGGGCTGGCATAGCCCTCTGGGAGTCAGGAGCCCAACTCCTGCAGGTTGAGAGGGGAAGACAGAGGCATAACCAGAGGGGGCAGTGGACGAGGCCATGGTCACACAGCAAGTCAATGGCAGAGCTGAACCCTGTACACCGGGTTCATGGACCTCCCATGCTGAAGGAAAGGCAACAGCTGAGGCCCCCCGCCCTGGCTGCTAAAGCTGACCCTTACCTGGTCTCATGGGAGCCAGGTGGGTGCCTGAGCATCTGGTTTGGGGGACAGATTCCTGGGTCTCCAGTTTGATGCCCCTTTTGTGTGACAGAAAGAGAAAGGGGTGTCGTATAGGAGAAAGGTCCGGACTTGGCAGTTGGACACACCTGGGTACTAATCTTGGCCCTGTCAGTTACTGACACGGTGATCACAGGCAAGTTACTGGACCCCTCTGAGCCTCAGCTTACTCATCTATACAACAGGCTAACATTACCACCTACATGGTGGGCCATTGGGAGGATTGCATGATATCAAGTGACTGGCATACGATAGGCGCTTAATAAACGGTAACTACCACATAGCAATGAGTTCTGCCCAAACTGGCTAGGGCAGCCTGAGTAGAGGGTGTGACTGGGGCAGGACCCAGGCATTTTAGGTGATAGGGTCACGTGCAGGACCACCCTTGACGCACAGGCAGAAGAGCCCGGAGCTGAGAGCCTGGTGGCCTGCCTGAGGCACCAACTTGTTGGAGAATTACTGGGAAGGTCTCCCCACTCTCCAGGACTCAGTTTTCCCATCTGTACAATGGGCATTGAATCAGAGGACTGAGGTTACTGCAGCAGACTCCAGGGTGGCCCTGCTGTTAGGGCGAGGGCAGCCCCACATTGGAGCTGTTCCCTGCCTACAGGACATTGTCTGAGGAGGTAGAGACCCAGTGCAGGGCATGTGGGACAGGAGGTGGGTGAGTGAGTGGGTGGGAAGGAGGAACCAGGCTGGGCTGGACCTGGCAGGGCACGGCTACTGTCTCAGGCAGCCAGGCTGGTCATCCAAAAGGCTGGGAATGGCCAGTCCTCTTGGGCCAGGTATCCTGAGACCAAGTACCCTCCCAGCATCAGGAAGAAGCCCCCAGCCCCTCCCTCTGTGCCTGGGTGTCCTAGGCTGCAGCCAGCCCTCTGCATGCCTAGAGCCTGGCAGGGTCTCCAGGAAGCAGGTGCACTCGGCGAGGCCCTGGGCTGGGTGGGCCAGGCAGCTAGAGGTCTCTCTGCCCAACCATGAAGGCCACTCCTCTTCAGATGCACCTTCCTGACGTGCGGCTCCAACTCTGCCGTCTCCTAAGCTCAAAACCCTCAAAGGCTCCCCAGGGCCTGCAACCAGCGCCATGTCCTGAGGTATCTGTGGCTCATGGAAGAACTTCAGAGGGTCCCAGAAGCCTCGGCGTGGGTGCCAGACATGGGGCATACACACTGGTCAGGGAGAATTCTGGAGTTTCATCAGATTCACATAAAAAGCCACCACTCCATGGACTGACGTCCAGGCTCTTGGTCGGCATTCAAGGCTTTCCCCCAGTTGTCCCGGCCTAGGCTCAGTTCTCAGCACCCGCCCTTCTTGTCCCCGTCAGACCCGCAGTTCAGCCTAAACGATCCCCTGGACATGCTCATGCTGAGGTCCCTTCCTCCTCTTCCTCCTGGAAGTTTTCCCACCTGCTGGCCCTTCTCCCCAGCCCGCTGCTCCATCGACGCTCCCTCCTTTGCAGCCTTTCTCACCGCCACCCCTCCTCTCCACCTCACAGCGTTCACAGGGCTCAGATCTGGCCATCTCCTCCCTAGACCTTTGCAGTGGCCTCTTGTCGTCTGCCCTGCTCTCCCCTCCCTGTGTGTCACTCTCCTCCCCAGATCCCTTATCTCCTCCCAGGTGAGTGGGATACTAGGGCAGAGGGGAGACAGAGAGGAGGCAGAGCAGGGGGAGGAGGAGAGGCAGAAAGAAGGGAGAAATGGAGGGGAAGAGAGACGTAGACAGAGCAAAAGACAGGCAGAAGCAGAAAGAGATACGTGGAGAGAGACTGACAAGAAAGAAAGGGGAGGGAACAGGGAGGCAGGATATAGAGACAAAAGGAACGCAGTGGTTCTCAACCTTCCTAATGCCGCGACCCTTTAATACAGTTCCTCATGTTGTGGTGACCCCCAACCATAAAATTATTTTCGTTGCTACTTCATAACTGTAATTTTGCTACTGTTATGAATCGTCATGTAAATATCTGATATGCTATATGTGTTTTCCACTGGTCGCGACCCACAGGTTGAGAACCGCTGAACTAGAGGGAGAGGGAAACAGAAAAGACGGGGAGAGGCAGAGAAATAGAGCCCACAAGACAGAGTGGGCCAGAGAGAAGCCAGGCAGAGAGAAAATGAGATGAGGCCGGTGCTAGAGAAATGGCTTTCCAGCGCCTTCCATTCCTGGCATCCTGGCCTTCCTCCCCTCCTCCAAGCAACTGATCCTCCCCTGGGAGCTAAGGAGCAGGGCCTGGCACCCGATCCTGCTGCCTGGTGCTCACCCCCTCCCTGCACCGGAGGCTCTGGCCTGGCTCCCCCATCCAAGACTCAGGTGAAAAAGGCCAAGAAGCCTCATCATCGCTCCCCATTCCCCAAGAAGGGATCTTGGGCTGAGCCGAGGTGGGAGTGTCACGGAGTTTTAGAACTAGGGACTTCCAGGATCAGAAAGTCCAACTGGCTTTCAGATAAGCTGTGTGGTACTGGCCCAGCACCTTAACCTCTCTGGGCCTCTGGGGAAGTCAAAGGGCAGATTCAGTGTTGTCTGGGAGGGACATTGAGAGGGATGGTGTTACACCCCCTCAACCTGCCCGCTCCCAACACCCTCCCAACCCCAGTCTCACTTGAGGTGGATCTCGTTTCGCCATATCTATGACCACCGCTCTGGAAGGCGGGAGAAGAAAGGGTTGGGGTGAAAGCTCTGGCCATTTCGAGAGGGAGCACGCGGCCCAGGGCCAATCTCGAATTCCGGCCTCACCTCTGCGTTGGCCTCCGCTGCTGCATCTGAGATGGGAGTTAAGTTACCCGTCACTAGAAAGAGTCTGGTTAACTGTTCTTTGCCCGGGAGGGTGGCCCGGTCCCCGTGAAGCCAGGGTGCTGTGGGGAAGCCTGGCTGAAGTGTGGAAGAGCAACACAAATAATGATGGTGATGACGGCGAACCTTCATTCAGCTCTCGCCTACTACTCTGCCCAGCATTGTGCAATCGGATCTCAGTCACACAACCATGTGGCGTGGGCACTCTCATTCTTCCCCTGACAGTTAGGGAAACTGAGGCTGAGGGCCAATACGTGGTGGTGCCAGGATTCAGCTCCAGGCAGCCTGACTTCAGAACACCCTTGTCCCATTAGAGGACACAACAGGAGTGACACCTTCGTTGGGCCACACCCATCCAGGCAACAGTCCCAGGGGCTCAGCCCAGTGCTAGGAACCCAGAGGCAGGGACCAGCAGCCCCTGCCCTTGCTGCTCGCCACCCAGTGCAGAGAAGACAGTTGCCCACTGGACAGAGGACGTGCCCCTTAGTGAACTCCTACTGTGTGTCAGGCACTGCAGGATGCAGCTTTAGTGCCAGCTGGGCACCACACTGCCTGGGCTCGCCTTCACCCACTAAGGCTTATCCACTGTGTGACCTTGGGCAAGCTCCTCAGCCTCTCTGGGCCTCCGTCTCGTCATCTGTGAAATGCTTCCTTGGGTTGTGTTGAGGATGAGAAACACCGATCTTCAGAGCGGTCTCAGAACTGTGCCTGGCATGTGCTGCGGGCTTAGGCAGGTTACCCACCATCATCTTCCTCGGCATTATCTTCATCATCACCACCTTCTTCTTCATCAGCCCTTTCTGGAGACCATCCTGTTTAATCGATGCGGCAATTCCATAAGGTTGGCATGATTATCCCCTTTTATGGGTGAGGAAACTGAGGCGCAGAAAGGTAAAGTAGTTGAGTAAATTAGTAAAAGGCTGAACCAAGATTTGAACCTAAGACTGTAGAAACATGAACCTGTGCTTTTAACCATCTTTGTTGTGTGCCAGAGAAAAAACTTTCTTTCTCTCTTCCTCTCGCCCTCCTTTTCCCCTCTTCAGCTTCCCCTCTCCTCTCCCCTCCCCTCCCCTCCTCTCTATTCAAGGAGTATTTCTTGAGCATCTTCTACCTGTCAAGCTCTGTGCTCAGGCTGGAATCCTGTGACCCCTATGCTGACCCCGGGGACCAGAGGAACGTTTCCCCGGCTCCCTCCTGACCGTCCGGACCTGGGGCCTCCTCCCACTTCCCTGGCTGCATCTGCAGAGGGAAGAAAGCATTGAAAGAGGGAAAAAAGGTGGGTGGCTGGGCAGACCTGGAGGGTATCTGCTCAGGCTCCGAGGCCGACGCCCTGTGCTGCGTGTGCATGCACACTGCCTCCCCCCGTTCCCACCGGCTCTCTTCACCTCAGTGAGAAAGTGCTCTTGGTAGCCCTCAGTTAATTAGGTAAAACTTTATCCATGAAAGGACATCGCACAGAAAAGTGCAGGCCACAGGGGTTACAGAAAGAAAGCTGATGTGGGGCCCAGGAAGCAGAGGCCTTTGCTAAGGTCTGCTTGGGCCTGGGGGGTGCGGGGGGTCCCAGTACCCAGTGGGGACAGAGTGAGCAGTGCATGGGCCAGTCCTCATTCCTGTGGGGAGTTGGGGGTATAGGAAGGGGGTTGCCAAGTTCTCCAATCATCTCTGCTCGCTCATCCCGTCCTTCTGGAACCTTCTCAGGCTGGGTTCTCACATGTGGGTCACTTGTCACAGGGACAGGAATTTCCTAGTCATCTGCCTGCCTTGTTCTCACCTCTGGGCTTCCCACTTCTGTTCCCTCCCTTTGAAGCCCTCTGCTCTGCCTGCTCCCTCACCTCTGGTTTCTCTTTAAATGTTAGCTGCTCAGGGGGCCTTCCCTGGCCGCCCCCTGTAATGGAGCTTTGTGGTGATTTCATAACACGGCTGCAAATGTAAGGCCACGGCTGACCCCCCAGCCGAGGTGGGGTCTCCGTCCCTCCCTTTGAGTCTGGGCGGGTTTGTGACTCTTTGAGCAGTAGTGTGCCACGGGACTTCTGGAGCTGGGTAGCAAAAGGCCGTGGCGCTCTGCCATTTTTGCTAGAATGCTTGCTTGGGGGCCCTGATCTGCTACGGGAAGTCCCACATGGAGGGGTCACAGGTGGGGGCTCTGGTTTTTGTTATCTCAGCCAAGGCACCAGGCATGGTGCATGAGCTTCCTAACACTGCATAACAGAGGACCACAAACTCAGTGGCTGAAACAACCCAAGTTTATTCCCTGACATCTCTGGGGGTCAAGTCCAAAATGCATCTGATGGGCTAACGTCAGGGTGCAGGCTGGGCTGCTTCTGGAGGCTCCGGGGCAGAGGCTCTGGCCTTTCCCAGCTTCTAAAGCTGCATTGTTGGCTCCTGGCTCCTTTCTCCATCTTCAGAGTCAACAGAGCCGCATCTTCTAGACTCTCCGTGATCATGATCCCCGCTTCCATCGGTGCATCTCTTTCTCCGACTTCCCTGCCTCCCTCTTTCCCTTATAAAGACTCTCATGATTCCATTGGCCCCATCCAGACAGTCCAGGATGCTGTCCCCACTTCAAAATCCTCCATTTAATCACACCGGAACTCCTTATACCGTGTAAGATAGGATCATCACAGGTCCCGGGGATCCAGGAGCACAAACATGGTGGCTGTGTTGTGCCACGAAGCTTGCTGTTGTCCTTCAGACAGCGCTTGATCACTGCCACATCTTTCTCGTCGTGTTCAGACCGCTTTGTGGCTTTTTGTTCCTTCCCGGCACTTATACATCGATGGGCTTCCTTGTTTGTGTTCTGTCTCCCCCAGCTCGAATGCAGGGCCAGAGGAATCCATGCTTGCCTACCAGTATTTTCTCACCAAATAGATTCATATCTCCCCCATAGACTATTAGCCCCCAGAGGTTAAAAACAGGTCTGATAGTCACAGGGTCCCCAGAACCCCAGCTGGGCCCCAGCACTGAGCAGGGGCTGGGGGCATGTTGGACAAGTGACCGCTTCTCGTCGTCTAGGTCTCTGACGGGACGGCATCTCGGAGTTTATCTTTCCGGGGCTCACAAACTCCAGTGGCCACAGAGCCAGCTGGGAACTATGTACACGCGGGGCCGGTTGAACCATAAGGCAGTTGGGAGTGCTGAGCCTGTGGCCAAGTGGAGAGGGCATGCCTTACCACCCCAGGCATTTTTTTAAAAGGTGGACGTATGTGGACAACCAGTCACAATACACTTCTCTTCTTCTCCTCCTCTCGGGTCCCCCATGTACTCTCTGCCTTTCCTTGTCCGTGCCCCAGGAGGATACCTCTAGAGCAGCGGTTCTCAACCTGTGGGTCGCGACCCCTTTGGCGGTCGAACGACCCTTTCACAGGGGTCGCCTAAGACCATCCTGCATATCAGATGTTTACATTATGATTCATAACAGTAGCAACATTACAGTTATGAAGTAGCAATGAAAATAATTTTATGGTTGGGGCACAACATGAGGAACGGTATTTAAAGGGCCAGAAGGTTGAGAACCACTGCTCTAGAGGCTGAGGGCCTCACCTCACTTCTGAGTGGCTTTGGTCTGTGGGAGGCACCAATTGATGGGAAGGCAGGAGGGGAGACAGGCCGGAGTCTGCTCCCTCGCTGCCCTGCCCCAGCTCTGGCAATGTCGGCTTTCCTAAGGCCGCAGCTCCTGGCTGGCTCCACCAACTCATCCCCTCGCCCTGGTGCCTTCAAGCTGGGATGACCAGGCTCCTCATGGCGGCCAGCCCCAGGGCGCTTCACCTGCCACTGCTGGTTCCCATCACCCCACCCACTCAAGCTTTGAATATTTCCATTGAGAACTTCCATTCCAACCTTTTATATTTTATCACTATCAGTAGCAGTGGTATCATTATTTCTAAGCCACTTGGCCCGTTTGCCCGGAGCGTTCAGTGCTCTCTCAGTTGACCCCTTTGGCGTGGTGCTGCCTCATGCTGGGATTCTGAGTGTGCCAACATCTGTAGACCTCATTTGGCCCTGGATTCTGACCCAGTCCCCTGACCGGGCCAGAAGTTTCCCTCCGGCCTCTGCCAAGGACTCACTGATTTCTGCTTGCGCTGCCCCTTCCCCTCCCCTGTCCCCTCTGTCCCAGGACTGGTTGTTAATCTCATCCCATTCTCACCTCGCCGGTGGTTTGAACATCAAGTTTCTTTTCAGCATGAGCTGAACTCTCCCCTGGCCCTTCCCCCTGAGGCCACCCGGACCCCATGGACGGTCTTACACAGGACACCCTGTCATTTCCTGGGCCTCGGAGGCCCTCCCGTCTCTCCCTGCCCCAGCGCCCCACCTAGACGCACACTGATTTGTCACCCCTGCTGATTCTGTTCCTGGGCATGGAGACCAGGACGGGCATGGGACATTTCCCTCTTCCAGCTGGACTGGATGTTTTTGTCATAGTAACTGAGTCATGAATCCGTTAACAGACGGACTCAATGAGCTTTGGAGATAACTTTCTCATACACTTGGCTTTGATCAATGGTGTTCAGTGAGTTCCCTATACCCCAGTCTTATCTACTTATTCCCCCAAGATCAAGGGCAAGGCTGCCAGAATCCCATGATTGTCCATACTGCTCTGCCACCGCCCAGCCCAAATGGGTGGGTACAGCTCTGGCCTTGGTACCCTTTCTGGGTACCTAGGAGTCTCTGTCTCTCTCTCTGGGACTATTCTCCTTCTTTTGAAACAAGGCATTTAGATTGATAAGTTTTTTTTTTAAAAAAAAGCCAAGGTCTACTATTATTGTCTACATCTGGGCCTCCTTTTCCATAGCACGTTGTCGTAGTGGCAATGTCCTTCACCCATGCAATTATCTAACAGCCACCTCCCTGCTAGGCCGTGGTCTGCATGGGGGTAGAAACCTTTTATTCCTCTGTGTGTGGTGCCTCATCTGACAATTCGGAAGGAGGTGCTCTGTGAATGTTGGTTAAATGAGTGACTGCCTGGTTGAATTTTAAAATGCTGTCTTCAGCTCAGCGTGAGTAGAGCCCAGCTCAGCTCTGCAGATCACCAGGGGACTCCGTGCTGGCCCCCGGACTAAAACGAGACACTTGAGCGCTTCCTTGAAAATTGTTAAAGAAAATAAAGGCTATTCTTTCTTCCTCGTGGCCCGCTTGGCTGCCAGGCCCCTTTAAATGCCCCAGGAATATTCCTCAGAGGCGGCCCTGGTGGAACAGCCCAGGACTCTGTGAGGAGCTGCACTGGGCTGCCTTCTTTTCCTGCTGCCTCCTAATATTAACCTGGCGCTGGGCCCCTGGCCCCCACGCGGTGATGGGAGGCCCTGGATGGAGCCAGAAAACAGATCCATCTGGAAATAGAAAAATAATCCCAACACTGGCAGTTTTGTCTGGCTTCCCCAGTGGGGTGTGGAACAGGCCCATGAAAGGGGCTTTGAGGGCTGGTGGGTGAGGGCCGTGGGAGGGAAAGCCTCTGCACCCAGCACCCGCTGGGTACCTGTGCCAGGGTCCCCAGGGCAAGAGACAAATCCATAGGGACTGAAGGGTGTGTCACAGCAGACCCTGTGAGCAGCCAGGACTCCACAGTGTGTCAGCCTGAACTTGAATCTGTGTGACCTTAAGTGAGTTGTTCAGCCTTTTTTAGGCCTCATTGCCCCAGGAATTCAAAGGGGGTGATAAGACCTACACCTAGGAATTGATCCCATGGCCAGAGCACACAGCACAGATAGCGATGGCCACGAGGCCAAAGATGGGGGCAGAAGGACAGAAAGACCTCCCGGAATGTGTTATTTTACAGAAGACCCCAGGGCCTTGGCATGACCAGCACCAGGAGAGGGAGACGTGAATGGGGAGGTAATGACCAACACTGAGTTTCCTGCCAGCACGGAGATACTGTACATGAACCGGAGTTGGATTTTAGTTTAGTCAAAGAAAAAAAAGGAAGGTCACCTTTCTGGTGCCCTGAGCTGGGTGTTGAATAAATGAGTGAGACGAGAAAGAGGCACGAAGAGTCCCCCTTCCCCTCCAGCTGTCATTCCAAGATCTTTCTGCAAAGGCCCATCCACAGATGGCATTTCCACAGGAGTGGGCGGTGGAAGAACCTACTGGGAGGCTTACGGACCTTTTAATCACCCAGTCGTGGCCGTTCTGGTGCCGGCCAGGTAGATCAGGATGGAACAAGTTAGGACTAGGTCCAGGGACAAGCCTATCTTCTCTGGCTTCTCCAATGCTGAGTCCCTGGAGGGCCTGCTGCCTGAGGAAACAGAGTTACTGCCTCCCTTTCTCTCTGCCTCTGGGAATGGGTGCTGTGTGTATGGGGGGTGGGGAGGGGGGGGGATTGGAGCCGGCTGTGGCTGCGGCAGCATCCTTGCCCATACCTGGTGACGTGGGTGGGGAGGGGCAGGGCGGGATTACGTGGGAGCCAAGTGAGGATATGGCCAGGGAAAGGTCAGAAGGCAAGTTGGGCTCAGGGAGCTTCTGGGCCATGGACTGCTGCCCATCACAGACAGAGGAGCGCGCTCGTCAGCTGGCCCCACGGGGCTCCTCCGCACGTAATCCCTGCTGGGAATGAATGCCCCCTTGTGTGAGGTCCTTGTCTGCCCCGAAGTAGGTCACAGAGTTGAAGGATCACAGAAATCGGCCTCAGAAGCACAGAATCATAGAAGCCGAAAGTCGTTGCCAGGGAGGATTCCAGGATTTTAGAGCCTCGGTGCTGGCAGCAACAGGCATTAGAAGTCTAGCACTTGGGCCATAACATTTTATGGCTTCAGGGATCTAGGAACCACAGAACCTGAGGACCTTGCACTTGGTTGACCCTCTGAGGTTCTCATGTCTCATGTACATCGAGACGCAGTGTTTCCTTCTAGAAAGTTTCAGAAAGGAACACTCTTCTTTCGTTAGGCAAGGAGGTTAGTTCCCGCAAGGAAGGGGGGGGGACACAGGCGCTTTCTCTGAGGGATGCTCTTAGGAGTCCTGGGTTGAAATCCCTGGTCCCAGTGCCTTTGTCAGTAGCTATCACAGAGCCTGAAATTTCACCGTTAGCCGTTTTTTTCCTGGAATCGTGAAAGTCCTTTGACCTCCGAGCATCTGCTTTGCCGTAAACCACTTCCCAGTCAGGGATGTTCTCAGGCCTCCTCCACCCGAGCCCTGATAAGCAAGGCCACTCCAGATCCAGATGGCGGCCTTGGGCCTCTCTCTGCCCAGCCCCGGGCCCTCTCCCCGCCCCGAGCACCATCTCTGGGTCCTCCCTTCCCTGCCTGACCACCCAGCTCCGGCAGGAAACCAGCTGGCTGGGAGACGCAATTCCTACAGCCCGAGGCCAGCCACGGTGTACATGCGGCCCCGCCTCGCAGCCCACCGCCTCCCGGGGGCCGGCGGCATGGGCAGCAGCCTGTAATTTGGGGGTGGGAGATGGGACGCCCAGGTCAGCTTTGACCACCCGGTCCCCAGAGGAAGGGAGTGGTCTGGGGGCTTGGAGAATCAAAGCCTTCCTCGCAGCTGCCTTGGTGACCATGAAGATAAAAATATTTACGGACAATTTGCCTCCCTCTGGGGACGGCTGGGCACAGACCAGGGCTGTTTTCCCCTTGGCTGTGACTGACCCTCAGGATGGAGAGAGCCGGGACAAACACAGGTTGTTTACGACATCCAGAGCGGCCCAGAGAGACACGGCCGCATACAGTTTCCCCTTTTTACCAGGGACGCGCTTCTGGAAAGCCGCCCAAAGGAACAAGGGTGGGTTTCTGTCCTCTGTTAGCTTAGTTCTTGGTGGGGTTCAAGAGATTTCTTTTTTTCCCCCTGAGAGATGGGGCGAGTGTGTTATGGTGAATAACATGTTTCCCATAATTTGCCTTTTGAAAACACAAGGAAATTTGCGTATGTGGCTGAAGCAGCCCGGGCAGAGAGCCTTCTGGAGAAGCCGGTCCCTCATTTCCCCACCGTGTCGGGCTGCTCGAACTCAATAAACACTTGTTGACTGAATGAATGGGTCATAGAAATGGCAGGCCGAGGCTGGAAGGAAGGCCCCATGGAGATCCTCTGGGCCAGACGGCTCAGGTTTCAGGCAGGGAAACTGAGGCCCAGAGAGGGGGAAGGGGTGGAGGCCGCCTTCAATGATAGATTTCATACTAGTAGCTGACGATGATGATGATGGTGGTGATAATAATAATAAATCGTTTTTTCTGAGCATTGGGTGTTTTTTCGGCTCACCAAAAGCCTTCCCACTGGCCAGATTCCCAGCAAGTCCATGGAGGAGGCAGAAAAAGATTAGAGTTCCCTGTAACGTGTTTACTCAACTTGCCCATTTACCCAGAAAGGGGTGAGGTGGGGTCAGCAAGAAATGTGGCTGTTTGCTGTCACTCAGCTGAGTCCCCTGCTCAGAAAGGAGGGAGCCGGGAGCCGTCTCAGCCTGAGTTTAAATCCCAGCCCTACCATATACAAGCTGTTGAAACAGCTCGTGGTACTCAGTTCCCCTGTCTGTTATTTGGGGGTTGCGCTCTCCATTGACTATGCTGGCCTCCCAAACTGGTAGGAGAATGGCCTCAGAGAATGGATATGAAGCCGCCTTGGAAGCTGTCAGCCGAAGGGAGGTCCTGATGCTGGAATTTGATGTATCAGTGCATCCTCCCAACCATCCATGGGAGACAGTGTTCTGATTCCAGCTCCCGAGATAAAAATAGCTGTAAGGGGAGGGGGGCAGCTCCCCAGGCTATCTGGGCAGGATAAAAATAGCCCTCAAGAACAGCTGGCTCCTTTTCCCCACTTTGGTATTCACCCACAGTCTTCTGATCTCTTATTTGGTTTCCCAAGTCAACCTACCATTCCAGGCAAACAATCCTCCTTGTTCTGGGGCCAGGTGGTGGCAAATTTATTCCAGGCTCTGGGAGTAGAGGCTTTGGAAGCGAGAAGTATGGGTCCCATCCCAGTTCTGTTTACAACTTGCTGTGTGGCTCCGAAGCAAGTCGTCCTCAGAGTCCTCGTTCTTCCTCCGCGCAGCGCTGTCCAATAGAACTTGCTTCGAGAATGGGAATGTTCTGTTTCCGCATGCATTGTCCAATACAGTAGCCACTCTCTGCATGAGGCTATGGAACACTTGAAATGCGGCTAATGTGACTGAGGAGCTTAATTTTTAAAATAAATTTAAGAAATTCAAATAGCCACATGTGGCTAGTGGCTACCATATAGGAGGCTTCAGGCCTCGAACACGGAGATGGGAAAAGCACCTGCTCCTGGTCCTGGGTGAGAAGGATGGGAAACGTGTGTGTAGAGCCTGGCATGTGAGATGCCCACGGCTTGTTCTCTTCCTCCCCCTCCAAATGGGGAATGTATCTCTGAGCTGAAGAGTCCTCTTTAGAGAACACGAGCTCCTCTTTGGTGGGAAGGGCTGTGGTGGTGGGTGGGAAAGAGCCGTAGGGGCTTCAGTGGTGAGTGGGCTGGGAGAGCAGGGAGCGTGTCTGAAGCAGATGACAAGACGAGGTCAGAAGAAGGACCAAAATAGCTATATCTGCTCCTTCCCACCCCTGTTTTTTAGTTTTCACAGTCAATAGTGCTCCAAGGGCGGGGGGTCTATCTTAGAAATTCGATGTGGTTAAGCTCATGGACTCTTAGAATCAGACGGTTGGTTCTAGGTTACAATTTCAGTTCCATCGATTACCAGCGAGGTGACTTTGGGCAAGTTGCTCTCTGATTCCTATCTGTAAAATGGGTAGATTAACTGAGGGTTCTGTGGGTATTAATAAGCAAATGTGTGTATGGAGCTCTTTGCCATGGGCACAGCATTATCACGTGCTTAAAAAATGGAAGCCATGGACCCTCTCCTAGACATAGAACCCTTCGACGCCCACCCGAACCCTGACCGGAGCCCAGGGAGATGCCTGTGAAGCCAATGAGGCATCCCCGGAAGAGCTCTTCTGTGGAGGTCCTCGGGGTGAGAAGCAAGCAGGCATGGGAACAAGTCCTGGGGCCCTCAGCTGGCGGATGATCCATCACATTGTTGAGCTGGAAGTCATCCTGAAGCATTCACGGCTTGCATCTCCTTTCCATGGACCCTGCCAAACGGCAGCCTCCTGGGACCCATCCAGAGACAGGAACTCTGTTGCCTCTCGAGGGCGCTGATGCAGACGGTTAGAAAGTCTTTCCTGGGATCTAAGGAGCGGCTGCCTCTCGGTGACTTCCCACCCTGGTCCTAGTACAGTCTCCACTTTCCAGATTCAACTTCCTTCTGTCGCTACCCCAGGCTGGAGGCATCTGCAGATTGGCCCTGGTAAAGATACCCAGTGCAGGGGCTGGCTCACCCGGGTCAAGGGCAGGGTTAATCTTTGTTGAGTTGGAAGAGCTGAAACTCAAAACCTACGCCTAATCAAGAGCAGAGGATGTATTTTATCAGCATGTCATTTTGTTGGCAAAGAAACTGAGCGACTGGTCCATCCATCTATTCATTCATTCTCTCACTGGACCCTAGTTATTGAGCACCTACTGTGTGCCGCGTCCTAGAAATGAATTCCTGTCCCCGTGATTCACAACCTGGTAGGGGAGGCAGCTATAGCAATGGTAATTATTACAGTGCAGCATGGGCTATTATGTCAGGGCCAGGGCCAGGGTGAAGTGAGTGAGGCACTTATCTCAGGAACAAAATTTAATGTGGTGCTTAAATTCACTATCGAGGTAAATAACACTTCATTGCAATGCTTTAAAAATCAAAAGTAATGCAAAAAGTAATGGGTGAACAAAAGATATAAAACTTTTAAATGAAGACAGGGTCCATATTACAGATTTCCCTTTGGCCTCAGGCTCCAATATGGCCAGGCCTGGCGCTGTATTATTGGGGGCTGTGGAGGGACAGAGACCGCAGGCGGCCGATCCAGCCAGTGGTGCCTGGAATGGACTCCCATCGGCTCGCACACCTCTTCCCAACTTCATACTCAAGGGTAGCATGTCTGTACCTTGAAACTGGTCATGACAAGGAGGATATCTACAGCATGGCCACTGGCAGATGCTAAAAGTCAGGGCTTTCCCCTCCTTTTTTTGGAGAGCTGGGTGTTAAATACTTACCAGCACACCGCAGCTGGATGGTAAATGCTGACGGCACCGGTGCGGGTGGTACAAGAAAGGTTTTCCAGACAAGGAGATACCTTCTGAATTTTGCAGATTAAGAACCCGGAAAAGGAGAGCAAGAACATTCCTCCAAAGAAGGAACTCAAAGCAAAGCACCAGAGGACTGGATAAAAGTGTGCCCGGGGTCTTCAAATAACGTTTCACTCACCGTCGTTTTGATACAATGTTGATGAGATGCCGTAGGAGCTGAACTCTTGTTTTTGTCCATGAGCATCTCAATAATGTCTTTAAGGACAGGCTTCTTTCTGCCTTTCCTCTCTGCCATCCTCAGTCTGCTGGCCATGGACCTAGGGCTTGTTACCTCATTGTGGCAAAAATGGCTGTAGCCGCTCCAAACGGCACATCTTCACCCAACAATGTTCAAACCTCCTCCTCCTCCTCCTCCTCCTCCTCCTCCTCTCCCTCCTCCTCCTCCTTTTTGGATATATAACTCCTCTCACATCTCAGTGGCTCAACTGTATCTTATGTTCACACCCAACCTCCTCTCTGGCCAGATGAAGGAAACCATCATGGTGGATTTAGTCCAAGCAGGATTCAATCACTAAGGCTTGGGAGGAACACAGTCTCTACTAAAGGATGAGGCCCCTTAGAAGATGATGGGCAGAGCTAGAATTCTGTTAGCAAGGATGAAACAATAGTGTCTGCCCCTAGGATGATGGCCAACCAGCCCCCGGCTCTGCCTCTTCTCCCTCCCTACTTCCCCTCTGTCCCTTGTCCACCCGCCCATTCATCCATCACTTACCACATTGCGGACCAGTAGTTCTATTGCTAGCTTTACCCAGTGGCCAGATAAGTTTCTATTGAACGAGTACAAAAAAGCGTTTTACATAAATGTTAAAGGCACGCTTTAAAATTAAATACCCATTGCATTTTGAAGTTATTTATTACATGTGCTTACAAGCTAATGTCTTTTTAATACTGTGATTGGCCACAAGCCTTAGAACAGAAAACACGAGAATTCTCACGATCCGTCCGCAGTGTGTTACTGAGGGCCTACTGTAGGCTGCCACTGAGTAGGTGCCAGGATAGAGCCGTGGCTTTGAGGCCCTCTAGTTGAGTACGTACATGAGATAAATATATACCCCGGTTGAAATGGTGTGCTGAGTACCAGGCAGGGGCCTGGGTGTGGTACACTGTGAGGATCCAGGGGGAAATCCAGTGAGGAAGGACATTCCAGAAAGAGGTGGTCATAGGAGTGGTGGCTTGAAACTCTCTCAGGTCATCAACTGCAATATCTCCACTCTCAGCTGTGGAGGCAGCCAGCACTCCTCATGGACGGCCTGTTCGGTACAGCCAATGGTTCCAGACACACCATCAGCGAGAGTCCAGAGAGCTAACAGCTCTCCCATCTGGAAAATGGGTCTAACTCTTCCAAGGCCAGCTGAGTGAACTGAAGGATGAGGAGATAGGTTTGACTCTCTCCAGTTAGACATCAACCCGGGAGGCCCAGCTTCTCCTCTAGCCCCTGCACTGCCTGTGTGTGTTTCTGAGCCTCCGTTTTCCCACCTGCAAAATAAAGAAATTGGGCCAGGTGGCTCTGGGAGTCTTCCAGGCCTGAATTTCCAGTAGGGCCCCCACATCTTGGTCAGCATCAGTGTGCACAACGTGTGCTTTGGCTATCTCACAGCCCTGGACTCCCTGGCCTAGTCCTGAGGAAATAACACTAGACTGGGGAGGAGGGGAGAGGCCCTGGGGAGATGATCTGGGATGCCCAGACAATGGGATCATGTGTCCAGAGGATGTGCCCTCCTGAGTAAGTGGCTCAGGAGCTTCCCTGGCCTCACCCCTCATTCCTCTTGGGGGAATGATTGTTCTGGAGGGTCTTTGCAGCTGCCAGGACAGAGTGACGTGGCCCCACAGGCAAAGCCCAAGCCCTAGGAGACAGGTCAACCATGAAAACAGGCAGCACTGTCTCCAGCCGCCTCCCCTGGAGAAAGGGGCTGAACTGGCATTGCCTGGAGGGGCAGAGGGAGAGGGCACGATTGGAGGCTGCCTCTCTCTGCAGCCTGGACTTCCATTCGGTTCCCTCTACTGAAATGCTGTATCCCAGGTGCTGGGAACCCAGCGGTGAGTGGGGTGGAGCGTGGTGAAGGTATCTGCAGCACCTAAAGTTGGATCTGCCACACAGCAGGCGCCCAACCAATGTGTTCATGGGTGAGGGTCATGATATAGGAAAGGGAGCAGGTGGCAGGGGGAGCCAGCCTGCTCTAATCCGGCAAACTTTACTCCCATTCATGTATTCGTCCCTTCATTCCTTCCTTCCATCTTTCGCTCAGCATTTATGGAGTACTTCCCTGTGCTAAGCACTGTGCTTCAGGCTGGTGCCAGAGCATCAATACAGCAACTGCTCACAGCAGGGACCACGACTTACATTTGCCTGTGACCAGTGCCAAGCTCAGGGTCTGATGCATGGCAGCGTCTCTCCAAGTGACCAGGGGATGAAAGACTCTAATATTAGACATGTATCATGTGCACACATCCTATGCCCCATGCCATGCAGGGCCCACATATGAAAGGAAGCCCCATCTTGGTGTGCCCAGCAGCACAGAGCATGGGGAAGAATGGGGACTGGTCTGAGACTAAATCTAAGGTTGTGAAGACTAAGGTTGGGGACCTGAGTTCTGGTCCCAGTTCTGCAGCACCAGTTAAACCAGCGTGATTTGAGGAGGGACTTCCTGACCTGCCGTGTCTGTCCGTCTCCCTGCCGGCCTCTGGGAGCAGCAAGCACAGCCTGGCGCACAGTGCATTCTCAGAAAAAGCTTGGTGGAGAAATCGATGGGCATTGATATCTGGGTCATGTGCAACCCTCTGTTCTGCGGGCTAAGACTTCACGAATGATTCATTCATAAGCATTTATTGAGCACTTGCTATGTAGGTGTCCATCATTTAGGCTATTGAGATGAACATTCTCTCTCAAGCAGTGGTCCATGGCTGATCTGTTTGGGCAGGGCATTAACTATGTGGCCCTTGAATCTCCACCAGGCCAGGAACTCCTTGCAGAACTGTGTGTGCCCAGTCACTGGGGGTGTGCCAGGAGCCTCCTTGGCAGGAAGGTTGGGTGTAAAGAGGCAGCAGAGGCAGGAAACAAGGTCTCTCCCCCAGGATTCTTATCAGTGTCCATGTGTCCTCCTCCCAGCTCACCATGAGCTCCTTAAAGCACATAAGCCTCCTTTTCCCGCACAACCTAGCAAATTGCAGCTAGCGCTCCATAAGCATCTACTGAGTTGGATTTATTGTTAAACAACAGTCTCATCTTCCTGAGTTCAAAAAGCCCATAAAGATGATAATGTTCGATGCACCTATTTTACAGACGGAGAAAGCAAGGCTCTTGAAAAAGACACCATCAATGCTTATGGGCTCTGAGGGGTTTCCCATGAGTCTTTGGGCTGTCCATGGTGAAACAGGGCTCCCTGGGGCTCCCCCACTGCAGACTCAGGTTTGGAGTGAGATTTGGAAAGGTCTTGGTGCTCAGCCACTGACCTGCTGCCTGCCTGCTGAGGAAATGCATCTCTTGCCTGGAAATGGCTTTGTGGCCAGTGAGTCACAGGACATCACCCATACTGTGCAGTGGGGAGAATTCGATTGCTTCTCCACCGTGCTCTCCTCACTCCTCTTGCAAAACCTGCCTGAAATTTACTTCCACCCTCCTGACCTTTTTGTGACTCTTCCACCTGAGCTGTCCTTCTCCATGGCTGCATGTGTAACCAGCACATCCTTTAGGAGTCAAAGGCCACCTCCTCCTGGGAGGCTTCCTTGGTTTCTCTCGATCCCTTGGTCTGCTTGACAGTTCCATTCATCTGTGTCTCCCTGATAACACCTATCAGATTCTCCCTGTTATCTTTATGTGATTGCAGGAGGTTCCTTGTGGCATGGCCGTGTCTGATGTCTCCCATATAGGCTCTCTTCCCTGCCCCATGTTGCTGTGCGTGTCTTCTGTCCACATTACAAATATGTGTGTGCTCGGAAGGCAGGGCCGTGTGTAAATTTATTTGTCTTCACTCCCACAGTGGCGGACCGGACCCTCTTCTTCCCGCTTTGCACAGGGGTTTGCACACTGTAGGAGTTGAAAGAAAATAATTGAAATCATCGATGGTTTGAGCCTCTCTTGTGCCCCAGGCTCCCCACTAGGCGTGGGGATCTGACAATGACAGTGTGGTATGATGTGCACTACGATAAGGTGTGAGGCAGAGCTTTGAGCTCCACCTGGAAGGACAGTGAGGCCGTGAACAGGCAGAAAGCGTGGTTGGAGGGAGAGAGCCTGGGAGGAAACAGCAGTGACAAGGCCTTGAAGTATCCCAGCTTGTCCAGAGCCTGGGCCCCGGCATCAGAGGGAGTGGAGCCTGGGGCAGGGCATGAAGCTGGGGAGGCTGGCAGGGATCTTCTCAGACCCTCTCAAAGGCGAAGATTTGGATCTTCATGCTCAGCTGCAGGAGACAGGAATCAGACGACCTCAGTTCACATCTCATCTCCTCCTTCAGCCAGTTAGTGGTCTCAGGAGAGTTACTTAACCTTTCAGAATCTCGCCTTTCTCAACTGTAAATAGAGATAACAGGCCTCCCATAAACAGTGACACAGCACAGGGCTGCACCTGGTTAGGGCGAGGTTGATGAGGATGCAAAATACTAGGCAATACGAAAACAAACAAACAAAACCCAACCCTCAGTATTAATGCAATACTCTAAAAATGTCAAAATTAATGCAAAAAAAATCCACGATTAACAAAATGTAAAAAAAAAAAAAAATGTAAATAAGGACAGGATCCACCTAGCACAAAGCATTATGCAGCTCAAAAAATGTTAACTATGATGGGACTGGGAGTTCTCAACCTTCCAGAGCTGTGGGCTTTGGAAAACCTGAGGAAAACCCATGGCCCCTCTCCCCCAGAAGAATGTTTAATTCGGTCCACGTGGAGGTTTAGAACTCTGTTTCAAGGTGGGGGTGGGGGTGGTTCCACGCGCCATCCTGCCGCCTGTGGGTTCTTCAGGCCTCCCTCCTGGCAGCCGTGGGCGCTCTGCCCCCTGCAGGAAGCAGAGCACAGCTCTGTGGCTTCTTTTTCTTTCTTGCTTGTCCCCCCCCCCCCCCCCCCCCCCCCTTTCAGCTTGGGACTTTTCCTAAAGTTTGCTGAAACCAGACACCTTGCTCCACCGAGCCCGCGTGCAGCCACGGTTTAAAAGGCCGCCTTCAGCGCACCCTCCCCGCCCCCAGCGGAGACTTCAAAAGGCCCGGCGGGCGCCGTGGCCCCAGCACCTATGAGCCGCCCCCTGCGCCCAGAGCCCGCGACCGAATCCGAGGACGCAGAGCGGCCGAAGTCCCTGCGCAGGCGGACCGGGCAGGCGGTGCAGCCCCTTGCGCCCATGCCCCTCCCGGTGCCGCTGCGCTCCGAGCGCCCGCGCCCAGTTTAGGGAAGGGGACCCCGCACCCCCCCTGCCCCCGCGCCCGCGCCGGGGCTGCGGGGACCCATGAATACAAATGCCGTTAGGCGCACAAGGAAGGACCGACCGTCCAGCCTCGCATCTAGGGACCCAGTAAGTGCCCCGGTGCTCCTGGAGTGCTGGGGGGGTACCGGTGTGTGTGTGTGTGTGTGTGTGTGTGTGTGTGTGGAGAGGGGGGTTGCACATTCGGGGAATGATTGTGTTTGTGCCCACATGCGGTGGGCACTGGCGGAGAACTGTGTGTAAGTGGGGGTGTGCCCTTATATGTGCACTTGGGGGTGTGTACACATGGGGTGTGTGTGCACGTGAAGGTGTGTGCGCAAGGGTGTACTTAAGAGGATCTGGCTCGGCTAGTGTGCACTCGTACGCATGGAAGCACTAGTGTGCATGTGTCTGTGCGTGTGGAGTCTGGTGGGCGCCCTGGGGTGTGTGTGCGTGTGGCTGTGTTGCATGTGAATGAGTGGGAGCATGTCTGAGTGTGGGTCCGTGTGGATGTGCGTGTGTGCACCAGTGAACAAGTCGTGGAGGTGGCGGCGGAGGCAGATGGGGCTTCTGGTGCCAGGGCTCCGACTGGGGTTGCGGGTATGCGAATTGGCTGGGTGTTTGCCAGGGAATTGAGGTGTGCAGTTCTGTGCTCCAGTGTGGGATCTCAGGGAGGCTCTTCATAGACTGCGAGGCGGGGGCGTGTTAAGGTCTCATTTCTTACCGAATGGAGAGGGGAGAGTGAGCAGGTTGACCAACATTTAACAAGCACCCCCACTGCACGCCCAGGAGTCTGTTCTCCAGGGAGTTCTGAATCCGGGAGGAAAAGTGTGTGTGTGTGTGTGGTAGGACACTGGTTGTTGTCGTGGGAGTCTGGACACTGAGTCCTGGTCTCACATCTGCCCTTGGAACTCCGAGTTCCTTTCAGCATTTTCTATCCTGTTTCTGCCTCTATCTCCTCCTCCCAACTCACAAGCCGGAAGTCCCGAATCTCTGACCTGTGATCAGGCCGGTGAACAGCCCTGGCCAACGCATTCGTCTCCGTGAACCTCAGTTTCCTCATCTTTAGAGGTGGTAGATGTCTCAGCCGGCTGCAGTGGGCAGGTCCGGGGTGTGTCCCCGGCTGCGGCCGGCAGGGGGCAGCAGGGGGCAGCAGAGGGCGGCCCAGCGCTGGGAGGAGAGAAGGTGGAGAGCCACGGCGGGCCGAGACTTTAAATCGCCTTCATTTCCCCCAAATCCTTCCTTTTCCTCTCCTCCCCCAGGCCGGCGGGGAGGCTGCTTCCACCGCCCTCCGCGCGCCCTCGCCCGGCCTTGCTCTGTCTCCGGGGACCGCCAGCAGCCCGCCTCCAAAAGTTTGATCATCTCTCTCTCTCCCCCCCCTTTTTTTTTTCCTGCTGCTGCTTTTCGGTGGAAGCAGAAAAAGAGTGAGGCAGGGGCGAGCGCAGCGCCGGGACTCCTGGGACCATGGGCCTGGCGCGGGCGCTCGCGGGGCCCCGGCCGCGCTGCCTGGCTGCCCTGGCGCCCCTGGGCGCGGGGCTGTGCTGCGGGTGCGGGGGCCGCGCGCTCTGAGCCGGCCTGGCGTGGCGGGGCGGGGGGTTGGCGGCCCCATGGGGCGCGCCCACACTTGCCCCCCGGGCTCGGGAGCATGAAGTAGGGGCCCGCCATGGGAGCGGGAGCGGCGCGGGGGGCCCGAGGCACAGCGGCGGCGGCGGCGGCGGCGTGCGGGGGGTGAGTATGAGCTTGGGGACGCCCCCTCCCCAGCTTCCTGCTGCTCTAGCCTGGGGAAGAGCTGGGGTTCCCTCCTGCGCCGGACGCTTCCAGCGGAACGTCAGCTTCCTCTCCCTTCCTGCGCCCTTGGAGGCGGGCGGCCAAGGGTTAACGCAGGCTGCGCCCCCGGCCCCAGGGCTGGCGGCCCCAGGGTTGGCGAGCGCTGCCTGCTCTGCGCTGCCTGGCCGGCCCCATCCGCACTGGGGCGGGGGCCGAGCCGGGAGGGTCGGTGAAGAGCCTGCCCGGGGTCGGAATTGGGGGTGGTGGTGGCGCCTGGAGGGGGGCTTTTGGCTGCTTGGGGGCGGAGGGGTCTCCCATTCTGCTGTCTCGGTGTGCCCCGTCGTCAGGTCCCCAGCCTGTAAGTCTCCGTTTCTGGCTGTTCTTGGGAAACTGCCCCCAAGTTTCTAGGTTTCCACGCCTGGGCTTCTGCTCCTGTCTGTGTCTGTGTGTGTGTCTTTGCACGTCCCCGGTTTCTGGAAATCTTCGCGTGTGTGTCAAGTCTGTTTGGGTTTGTGTCTCCATGTTTCCCTGTTTCTCTGGGGTGGGGGGTGGGGTCTCCGTTCCTGTTGCTTCCCCGCGTGTGAGAGAGAGAAAGTGAGAGCCAGCATGTCCGAGCGGAAAGGGCCCTGGGAGAGCACCCGGTGGAAGCCCTCGCTGTACATGCAGATGCGGGGACTGGAGGAGGGAGGGCCCGGGAGGGACTGGGAATTCCTAGGAGGGGCTAGGAGAGCTGGGACCCAGGGGCTCTGAGTCCCGCCTGTGCAGTAGGAGCTGTGAGAGAGGAAGCGCGTGTGAGAGCCAGTCGCTGCCCTGGGGATAAGTGTGGCGGGGAGCTAGCGTGGAAGGGAGCAGCCCCTGGGGCTTTATGGACTGTGGCTCATGCTCTCTGCCCAGGGAAGCACAGAACTTGCTGGCTTTCTGTCCTGCCCCCAGGACCGGAGGACACTCCCAAGAGGCTGGTCTGGGCGGTAGCTCCGCCCCCCTCCATGCCCTGCCCCTCTGAGCTGGAATGGAGGAGGACGGCCCCCCTTCTTTCCCATGTCTTGGAAAAAGAAGGCTGGCTGCGATCCCCCGCCCCCCACCGCACCACACACACACACACCACACACACACACACACACACGCACGCGCACACGGCACCAGTAAGCACACTGCTGACTCATTTTCTCCAGAAGACCCCGTGCCAGGGCAGATGCCAGCGGTTGGGTAGAAAAGTGGTGCCAGGCGAGCACCCTATAGTGGGGCCCAAGCTTTGGGCAAGTGGCAGTCATGCTGCGTGGAGGCCCAGCCTCTGCTTGCTCCTGTCTTTCTGCCTCCCTCACCACTACAGGGCCCCAGATCCTGTGCCCTCTGGTCCCGGTGTGCCTGCCAGCCTTGCTCCTCCACACCTCTCCCCAGACAATCTCAGTGGGTGGTGGAGGACTCACACCGGTGGGAGGCAGGCTGCAGGGCAGAGAGGGCACTGCCACCAGGGGCTGTGACAGAATCCTGACACGGCCCTGGGAGCTTGGGCAAGCCTTTCTGCTTCTTGTTTTTCTCACCCACAATACGGGCATCTTCATTCCCAACCAGCAGCTGGGTGGTGGGGGTTGTGAGGATTACAGGGACTGTGCTTATAAAGGGTGTAGAACAGTGCCTGGCTTATAGTAAGTGCTCAGTAAACGGCAGCTGCTGTTTGTATTATTATTCACCTCATCTTCAATGGATGTGTGAGTCAACTGGAAAATTCTGGGCTTCATCCTGTCCAGACAGATGACCCATCTGTGTTCCCATGGAAGAGGTAGAAGGTGTGAAGGAAGGAGCCTGGGTGGGACTGTCTGGCCACATGGGGCCTGGCTAGTCCATGGAGGCAGGTGGAACAGGCCTATTGCCCTTTGCTGTTTTGTGTCCTCTGGGCAGCTTCTTTCCCATCTCACCCCTTGAGAGCACAGCCAAGCCCAGGGGCCTCAGGACCCCCTTCCTTGTGTGTTTCGGGGTCCCAGCACCCTGAGTCTCAGCTCTGAGCTTTCAGTGGGTGTTCAAGCTGGTATGGGTCTCCAAGATCCTGTATGTTCCCAGGTAACGAGGATGGAGGAAAACCATGCAAGCCAGCTACACCTTCCAGCAGCCTGGTGGTCCAGGAGTAGCCACAGTTGATGTACTGGCAGAGGGCTTTTCTCAGGGGAAATGACTGCCTGGGTTTCCTGCTTGGAGGGCCGTGTGGCCAGGCTGTGTCTCCAAGGTCAGGCGCCTAACGCGTGGCTACAGTTTCGGCGGCCTCCTGCCCGCTCTGGCCCCTATGCTCTGGTCTCCCCGACATGCTGGAGCCCAGGCTTCACCGAGCCAAGGCCCACGAGTCAGTGGTGAAAATAGAAGTCTAGAAGAACAAAGCCCTGAGCCAGCGCAGGCACAAAACATTACGAGCAGTAGCCTACGCAGGATTGGAACGGGAGCAAAAGGATCGGCAGGGCCTCCCTCCGGGAGCCAACTTTCCAGGCCTGGAGCTTACTTAGAGGGCTGTTGGCTCCCCGGCTGCATCTCTGTTCCTGTTGGTGAAGGCTGGGACTCTGGTCTCTGACAAGTCCCGGTAAGTCTCCGCCTTCTCCATGGGAGGCAAGTCCAGTGGAAAGGACCGTGCGTTGAGCAGTGGAGTCAGATGATAGGGTCACTGACGCGCTGTGTAGCTTTGGGCAAGTCACTTCCCCTCTCTGGGCCTCAGTTGTCCATCTCTACAATAAAGAGATGGGACTAGAATCTGACTCTAGAGGAACTCAAAGGGCCTTCTCCCACTCTATACTCCCGCATTATGCTTTGGAAGTTTATGGGTCAAATGCACACAGAATCCAGGTCTGACGTGGTCGGTGGCATTTGTCAAGGTGAATGGACTGGGGGGGGGGGGGGGGACGACAGATACTTTTTGTAACAGATTCTGATCCTAGCTGCCCTCTCTCCCCTGCGAGTCTTCTTTCTCTTGAACTTCGGAGATTAAAAACATTCCCTCCCCCCTAATTTACCCTCTTATTCTCTACAGAGTAGTCACCTTGGCATCACACACAGCAGGAAGAGCTGACCGGGAGTGCCATGTGTGCTTGCTGCACCTTCTCTCTGATCATTGGCAAATTCTCTCTGGCCTCTCTGGAGCAGCTTGGGAAACATGCTAATACAAGTGTTCGAGGAGTGAGGGCTGGTGCCTGGGGAGAGCTGGGAAGAGAGGGGGCTGGAAGGAAACGGAATGGAAACTAGTGAGGTTTCAGGAACACTGGAAAGTGAGGGGCAGCATCTTCTGAGGGAGCCTTCTCAGAAAAAACGAGTTCCATGGTCTAGCTGAGTGACAAAATGTGCAGTCAATTTATTCCAGGACTTCTCGGAGCCCTTGGTGTGCAGTTGTGATATGGGACCTGCCAAGACGGGGATACAGGAGACAGTTCTTCCCCAATATATCTGGCCAGTTTCCTGTAACGTCCACCTGGTGGATGGACGAGAGAATTTTGACCCAGAGCCTGCCCAGGGTGACCTTGAGGAAGTACCTGCCCTCCCTAAGCCTCCGTTTTTGTCAAACAAAGATGCCTATTATTTCTTTTCAGGGATGATGGAACTGCCATTTGATTCAAGTGGGCAGATCATACCAGAAGGCCAGCCCGTGCCCTTCTCTCCGGGGCAGCTAGGCACTCTGACCTTTAGTCGTTGCTGGAGATGAGTGGATCCCAGCCTGTGTGTCCCAGCCTTGGCCCCCCCTCTCCTCCCCCCACTCCGCCCCCTTCACAGCTCTCTTGGCCTGCATCCTGGCCAGCCATCCCTGCTTGGCCTGCATCCTGGCCAGCCATCTCTGGCCACGTGCCGCCCTCCCCTTTGCCTGCTCGAGGATCAGATGCCCCAGGTAGCTTCGGGTATCACCAGTGGCTGCTCCCACAGGAAGGTGAAATCAGATCACTGCCTCTGCCCATCTTGGCAGGAGCCACTGAGCAGAGCATTAACCCTTCCAGTCCCTGGAGTGCAAGGGCAGCAGAGACCGTCTAAGGGGCACTGGCATGGCTGGTGGCAGGCCAGGCCCTTGACATGCATGAGCTCATTTAATCCTCATGCCTGGCCATGCCAGCCATGTTTCAGAGGAGACAGGCTCAGGGAGGCTGAGTGACTCGACCAGGGTCACACAGCTGGTACGCAAGGGGGCCGGTTGCACCTGGGTCTGCCTGACTCCCCATCGTCTCCTCTCTTTTCTCCTCCCATTTTCTATCAGCGGGAAGCCAGCTGGGCAGCTTCCTGAGCGCACCCTGGTCCTGGTTAAGGGGTCTTCTCCTTGCCTTGGGCCTGGACAGTGAGTGTTTATCTCTCTAGCCCTTTGAGGATGATGGCCATCCCAACAGACCGGACTGGTCTTCCTGTCGAACTTTCAGCCCTGGCTGTAGTACCCATCGGGCCTCAATATCATAGGGCCATAGTACCACGGGGAGACTGATGCCCAGAAAGGGGGAAGGGCAGGGGCTGGCTCCTTGTCCCCCAGTGAGTTGGGGCAGATTTTGAACTGGACCCTGGGTCTCCTGACACCCAGGGCAGAGCTTCTTGGCCAATGGCCTTGGTTTATCATTCTGTAAAAAAGCAGGGTTGTATGTGTACATATAAGCAGCTCCTGTCCCCAGTGGCTGTACCTAGAGACCTGGGAGCGTGGATTATTCTGATAGGGTCCTAGAGCCTGCACCTTGCCTCCCAGCCCCCCTGGGCGACACTGGGGTGGGCAGGGCTGGACGATCCACTCCCAACTCCCCAGCCGGATCTGGGCCGAGGGGTGGAAGCTGATGCCGCCTCTGCTTGTGTCTCCTGGTCTCTAGGGGGTTTCTCTTCACCTGGATCTTAGTCTCATTCGCCTGTCACCTGGCCTCCACCCAAGGAGCTCCTGAAGGTAACTCTCTCTTCTCTTTGTCCAGGGGAGGATGGGGGGACAGAAGGGACGGGAGAATGCAGGGGTAGGAGACATCCGTGCCCCGAATTGGAACTCGATGCCTCGGTTTTCTCATCAGTAGGATGGGGGTTGATCACTGGCAAATCCTCTCTGGTCATGAAAGAAACATGTTTGATGTTTTGTAAGGGGTAGGAAGGGCTCAGCGCAGAAATGTGGAGCGGGGAGCCTTTCGTTCCTCCCCGGGGCACAGTGTGGGTCGGCCACTTTGGGCCAGTCAGCCTCAGTTGCCCCTATTTGTCCTGGGACAACTGCTGAAAGGAGACATGAAGGCCAGGGCTATCATTGCCCAAGCCTGTCGCCGGCCCTCCCCTTGCCGTGAGATCCTGCTTTTCCCAGCGATCCCTGAGGAGCTGTCCAGGGGGCCAGGGCGGCAGTGGGCTGGCTACACAGCTGCCCGGTGAAACTGAAACCTCTCCCACATCTGTTTGTCAAGCAGCCACAAGGCCTCTTAAAATAGCAGCCCTTCCCCCTTCTCCACACCCGCCGTGTGCGGGGCAGGCCGCCGGGCACTCCCAGGGCCCCTGTGGCCTGACCTGGCCGCTGGGCAGGGATTGGGCCCCTGGGAGGGGAGGGCCATGCCCGGAAGAGACTCCTGCTGCTGCCCGGCAGCATTTTGTGCAAATGTCACATTTTCCGAGCTTGCTGTTTCCCCCACAAAGTAGGTGAACAGCTGTCCAGAGTCCTGAGTCAGGCGCTGGGGGTTGGGGAGAGGCTGGAGCTGTGTGGAGCCAGGTTTATGTAATAAAGGATCTCGCTGCGGCCAGCTGGCTGGGCCCTTCCATCTTGGCGTTGGGCTGCATTCATTCCCCTGTCCCCTAGCTCCTCAGCTCTGATGGGATTCTGGATGTGTCTCCACCCTGCGTTCCAGCCTGTCTGAGGGCCTCCAGCACAGGAGAGCATCGTGGCTAAGAACAAAGACCCTGAAGCCAAGCGGTCAGGGTTCCAACTTTGGCTGAGCCTTTTGTTATACGCTCCATGACCTTGGGCAAGTTATTATAGGAACTTTCCTGACCCTCATCTATAAAGTGGGAATAATGAACAGTACCTGCTCCATAGATGATTGAGAGAGTCAGTCGAGATAAGGCATGTCAGGCACTTGGTACAGAGTACGTGCTCAGTAAATGTTCGTTATTATTAACGACATTGTTTACCCGAAAGTTTGGGCAAGAACAGCCCCTCTCTCTCCGTGGTGGAGCCCACAGGGATCAGAGGCTGCGGAAGCTCAGCGGTGACCACCTCGGCCCCAGGAGTGAGAGTTCAGGGCTCTGCCCGCGGGGGAGGCTTGGAGACTGGTTGGTGTCGGTGCTGAAACCTACCTTGGCAGGATGATGAGGGAAACCCCATCAGTGCCACCTGGCCCGGCCAGTTGTCCATTTCCCTGGGCGAGTGCAAGTGGCTGCAAGCTGCGGTTTTCCCGGGGGAGATAGGTGCAGGCCCGGGGGCCTCCTGGGGCTGCCAAGGGGGAACAAGTGGCTCCCCAACAAATGTCTCCTCCATTTTAAGTTGTTTATAGTGAATAATACTTTGTGATAATGAAGCGGTTTTCAGTGATTAAAACGTAAAATATACTACTACTCAGAGAACCCTTAGCAGTTTGGTTTAGCTTGGGACCTGGAGGCCAACAGAGGTGGGAGGGAGGAGGAATGTGAAGTGAAATGAAGGCCCTTAGGTCCCAGGGAAGAATAAAGGTCTTCAATGCAAGTGGCTGAAACAGCAGCCTGAAGCTACAAAGCTCTTAGAACAGGGCCATCTCCAGGTTTCGTGTCCCTCGTCTTACAGGCAGGGAAACTGAGGCCTGGGCGTCAGGAAGAGCCTGGGCCAGAGTTTCCTAGTGCAGGGCGAGGGGGAGGAGATGGGGAAGACTACCATTGCATCTCCCAGCAACCCTATGATGGAGGCATATCTTGTAGCCCCTCTTTACAGAGGGGAAACTGAGACTCAGTCCAGACTCATGGTGGTCTTGTCTGGCTTTAAGGTCTGGCCTTCTGCCTCCAGAGCCTGCTGTGCAGCCATTATGCTGCCCTGTTGCCAGCACCCAGGTTCTCCGTTTCTCCCAACCTGTCTAGCTGCCCATCTACCCATCCACCTGTTCATCTGCCTCAGTTGTCAATGGAGGGCCTACTAAGCGTTGAGTGCTGCATTCGGCCCAATGTATACCCGTCCCACTGGGTAGTGAGAGAGCATTCCACACGCAGGGGCTAGGTGCCGAGCTCAGGGGAGGGGCCCTGAGGACTGACCCAGACCCCAATTCCGGGGGCGGCCTCTCTGCCGGCCAAGACAGCTCAGGGCCAGAGTCTGCAGACACTGGCAGCCCAGCTGACTGAAAGTGGCCGAATGGCTCGTGAGAGGCGAGTTCAGGTCGCCTTTCCATAAACACCTTCGGAAGCCTCCTCTTGCTCTGGCGAGCCCCACCGTAATTACCGGGCGGATGTGACCTGGCCAGACCGCGGTCGGCCAGAGGACAGAGGCTGCAGGGGTGCCTCGATGACTTCCCCGGCTCTCTCCAGAGCCACTCAGTGAGGGTGGCGACATTGGAACTGTCCTCTCCCTCCCGTGCAGAGAGAAGCTCCCCGGTGCCTGCTCCAGCCAGACAGAGACCTCGGGTGTGGGAGGGACTCAGTAGGTTCCTAAAGGTGGACATCCTGACCCAACTCCAGTGGCATGTCCATTCCTGTCACCCTGCTCCCTCACTTGTGGGCCTGCTTCCTGGAGGAGACAGCTTTGAGGCAGAGAGAAGGGGAAGCAGGTCACATTGAGCACAGCCTCTGATACTCAGCACTAGCATTTGGTGATGATCATTATTTTTAATATCAATAGCTATTGTTTAAAAATACTTATTTTGTGCCAGGCACTTTTTTTTCAAGTGTATTAGCTCATTTAATCCTCACAGCATCCTTCTGAGTGTGTTGCTGCTCTTATCCCATTTAACAGATGGGAAGACCAAGGCACTAGAGTCACAGGGCTAGTGATGATGGAGCTGGTATTTGAACTCAGGACGTTTGGCTCCAGAGGCTGTGTTTTCTGCCACCATGTGCAAGATCATGCAGCCAGACAAGGAACTGGTTCCAGCTCCGCACTCTCAGCCACACCCATGGGGCAGCGGGCAGCGGAGGCCGATGGTCCTCACTGCCCGCGCACCTGCAGGGGTCTGGGCTGGAGCAGGCCCTGACCGTGCCCTCTCCCCTCTGCCCTCCCTCTCCAGATGTGGACGTCCTCCAGCGGCTGGGCCTCAGCTGGACCAAGGCAGCGGGCGGCCGGAGCCCCCCACCCCCAGGGGTCATCCCATTCCAGTCGGGCTTCATCGTTACGCAGCGGGCCCGGCTCCAGGCCCCCACGACCGCCATCATCCCTGCCGCCCTGGGCACAGAGCTGGCGCTGGTGCTGAGCCTCTGCTCCCATCGGGTGAACCATGCCTTCCTCTTCGCCGTCCGCAGCCGGAAGCACAAGCTGCAGCTGGGCCTGCAGTTCCTCCCCGGCAAGACGGTCGTCCACCTGGGACCCCGGCGTTCCGTGGCCTTCGACCTGGACGTGCACGACGGGCGCTGGCACCACCTGGCCCTGGAGCTCCGCGGCCGCACGGTCACGCTGGTGACGGCCTGCGGGCAGCGCCGGGTGCCTGTCCCGCTGGCTTTCCACAGGGACCCCGCGCTGGACCCCGAGGGCTCCTTCCTCTTTGGGAGGATGAGCCCGCACGCGGTCCAGTTCGAAGGCGCCCTGTGCCAGTTCAGTATCTACCCTGTGACGCAGGTCGCTCACAATTACTGCACCCACCTGAGGCGGCCGTGTGGACAGGCCGACATGTACCGGCCCCAGCCGGGACCCTTCCTCCCCCGGGACTCGGGCACACCCTTTGCCTTCCAGACTGACCTAGCCCTGCTCGGCCTGGGGAACCTGACCACTGCCATGCCAGCCCTGGGCTCGCGGCCAGCAGGCAGGGGACCCAGAGGGACGGTGGTGCCCCCCACACCTACCAAGCCCCTAAGGACTAGCACCACAGACCCTCACAGGCGTGTCTCAGTGGGAGACCCAGCCCGGACCCCACTGCCACCTGCCAAGCTGTCAGCGAGCCAAGTGCTTCCTCCCGTGCCCCGAGCCTCTCCTGCCAGCCCCCCCACACCTGTCCAGTCCTTGCAAAAGAGCACAGCCACCAAAACCCCCAAGAGCCACCCAACCAAGCCTGCAGCCCCTTCTCCTCCCATTGCCCCTGTCAAAAGCCCCCGCCCCGCCCAGAAGGCAGCTCTCCCTTCCTCCAGAAAGTCAGCCCCTCCCACCAAGAAGCCAGTGCCACCCACTCTCCACCCAGTCCCTGCCCAAGTGTCCCGTCCCACAGGGAAGCCGATCCAGAGGAACCCTGTGACGCCCCGACCCCCACCTCCCAGCGCCCGGCCCCTGCCCGCCGCTGCCGGTGCCTCTAAAAAGCCCTTCCCCCCCGTTGTCCAGACAGAGGCCAAGATGAGCAGCCGTGCCAGTGAGCCAGTTCCCGCCCGCACCAGCACACACAGACCTCCCCAACCCACTGTTTTGCCCCCCTCACCTGCCCCCAGGCCTGGCTCTACCAGGACCACTCGGCCTCTAGCCACAGCGATGCCTCCCACCCTCACTCCTGGTTCAGTCCCCACTGGAAGCAAGAAACCCACTGGATCAGAAGCCACAAAGAAAGCCAGACCCAAGAAGCCCATCCCCCTCAGACCCGGGAAGGCAGCCAGGGATGTCCCCATCAGTGATCCGACCACGGGGCCCAGCCCCAGCCAGCCCCGGCCCGGCCGGCAGACCACCCCGGCCCCAGCGTTGGCCCCGGCGCGATTCCTGTCCTCCAGCCCCTGGCCCACGAGCAGTGGCTATTCGTTCTTTCATCTGGTGGGACCCACGCCTTTCCCGCTGCTGATGGGACCTCCGGGGCCGAAGGGAGACTGTGGTTTTCCGGTAAGAATGGGCGAGGTGCGCGTGTTGCCAGGAGCTCGAGTGGGTAGCGGGGACAGTTAGGTCCAGTGCTTGATCCTGGCAAGGGCGGAGGAACAGAAGCGGCTTAGAGCAGGGAGCTGCTGGTGAGCCGTCTTGATGCGAAGTGGGGTCCCCCACTCCTCCACCTCGGCTGTGTTCACGGGTGTAAGTCCTGCTCTGGATTCATGACCCACTGAGCCAGACTCCGGTCAGGTGGAGAGCACCCTTGGGCTTTGGTTGGCCCAGGCCCCAGGTCCTTCTTTGCTGCTCCAGCTATAAAGGTCAGGTGGCTTAAGGAGAGCCATGAACTGGTGGCCCGGGTCACGCAGCCTCAAGGCAGCTCCTGACTCCGAGGGCAGGGCTCCGAGGGCCACCAGCTTGCCTGCGAGTCCCACGTGGGTAGCCCTGATGTTTTGTTTGGCGCATGCAACATGGTTTAAACATTTTTAATAAGTGACTCACATTTTAAAAATGAGAGATTTCTTAGAAAAGACCCAGTGACCAGCTTCTCTTGGAAGTGGCGGAGATGCAGGGGCCCTGGGCTGCAGCCTAGTCAGGGTGGCCCCTTTAGACAGGCCCGGCCCGCTCCTGTCTGTGCCTGTCCCCACATCTCCCGAATGGGTCTTCCAATCACCCATGTATGTTACTTGCCTGAATCCTGTAGAGTCCCAGTGGTTCTCAACCTTCTGGCCCTTTAAATACCGTTCCTCATGTTGTGACCCAACCATAAAATTATTTTCATTGCTACTTCATAACTGTAATGTTGCTACTGTTATGAATCGTAATGTAAATATCTGATAGGCAGGATGGTCTTAGGCGACCCCTGTGAAAGGGTCGTTCGACCGCCAAAGGGGTCGCGACCCACAGGTTGAGAACCGCAGCTAGACACTCGAAGTGTGGTGCCTGGTAGGGGAGTTTGGGGTGAGGAGGGTCAGAGTGGACCCAAGCAGGAGAAAGAACATTCCCCGTGCAGGAGACATTCTCAGGGTCAATGCCTCTGGCTTGCCTGGGTCTGTCTCCAGGGGCAACGACCTTTCTGCTGCCGGAGGCCAATTCCTGCAGGCCGGGAGTGGTGGGATGGAGTTTCCAGGAAGCCTGGGCCTCGGCTCTGTTCTCCTGCCTCGGTGATGAGCACCATGTGGTTCCCTCCTTCTGGGCTCTGTATTTGACATTAGGGCTCCTTACAATGCGGAGACAGTGGCAGATGCTGGGAATTCCCGGGCCTTACCAAACACACTTGATTATTTTTAATAATCATTAGGAATAATATTTATTCAGCCTCTCTGCAAAAGGACTGAGGGCCCATTTTTATTATAACCATATTGTAGAACGTATGGAAATTGCATTCATTGCTTTGTGATTATGTAAACATTCTGCTCAAGTCCCCGAGTTCTGCAATGGGCAGGGTAGAGCGTTGGGAGCTGAGGAAATGAGGAATCCTCCCGGTGACCCGGCCCAACTCAGGCCCCAGGTGCCTGGGGCCCTGACAGCTCAGCTCCCAGGCTGCAGGGGCGCCGGTTCGCTGGCTGTGAGGTTGAAACGGGGTGCATTGTCTCCCTCTGACAGAGGGCAGTGCGGTTCAGGGTGTCCACTCTGCCTGGTGGAGGAAGAACCCTGCCTCCCGAGCTGTGTACGGTGTGGAGAGAGGCCGTGTCTGAGCCAGCAGAACCGCAGCAGGAATGGACTTTCCAGGTGTAGCATCTGCCTTTGGGGCCGGTGGATGCCCGAGCCACACACTTGCCTCCTGGGTCTGGTGATGTGGGTCAGCAGGAGGTGAGGCCTCCTTCCAGATCGCCTGGAGCTTCCCGGTGACCGAAGAAGGTGCTGGCATGTCCTGTACCGTGGATGGGTGCTTAGGCCTCATTCCAGTTCAACTCTCCTCAGTGGGCAGGGGAAGAGCCTGGAGACTGTGCCCAGAGAGGGCCAGGACTTGCCCAAGGGCACACAGCATGTAGGAGGCAGAGTTGAAGTTTATACCTCAGCTCCAGACTCCAGACTCCAGGGCAAAACATTCCCCACTCATGAATGTCCACTCTAAGACCCCAGGGCCTAGAGCTGGGAGGCTGGGGGGTTTCAGAAGATGTGTCAGGACCTGTCCTTGGCCTCCAAGGAAGAGCTCATGCTGAGACTTCTGTTTCTCTCCCCACCATGTATATGAGTTACTTCCACATGTGTGCGCTTCCCTTTAGCGCCTCCCAGGGACTGGTTCAGGAGGGGCAGGATGTGTGTGTTAATCCCTGCTCTACCGAAGAGGACACGAGGGGGAGAGGGACAAAAGACTTGGCCAAGGGCTCTCAGCATGTTCTTACAGGGGCCGGGATGCCATGGCCCTTCCTGCTCCTCCAGCCCCAAACTGATGAGGGCAAGAGGGGGGACAGCAGGCTGCCCAGGTGCCATCCCGCCTCCAGCCCCATGCTCTCCCTAATCCCACCCTCCCCATCTTGGAGTCTGGCCTCACTCCAATAGGACCCGGAAGCTTTGGCCAGTCCTCGGTGTGGCAGGGAGCAGATGTCATTTGTATGTCACCAGATGCCAGAAATTATGAAATCAAAGTGGCATCTTTGAGTCGCGACAGGAACTCCTGTTTCTTCCGTCCTCTCTTCTCTGCCCCCAACCTCCCTATACATTCAGAATCGAGTCTCAGCAGAGCAGAAGCGGTGCTGCCTGGGACATGGGGCTTAACTGTCCCCAGATGGGGATCATGTAGACCTGGGTTCGAATCCCGGCCCCACCGCTTACGAGCTCTGTGGCCCTGACTCCCCCCTCAGCCTCAGCTTCTGCAGAATGTCAGACAGAGCTGCCAGCTCCTGTGAGGAAGCAGGCTGGATGCTCTCCAGGGCCGCCTTGGAGCTCTAGTTCGCTGGGAGACGTGGGACACTGCTCTCCTCTCTCTGGAACTGTCTCCTCCTGTGACACGACATTGGAAGAGCTTCCTCCTTAGAAATGACTATGGGACCTTTCAGAGCCTGGGAGGGTGTGTGGGGCTGGTTCTGCATGGCTCCCCAGGGACATGGGACGGGCTGAGGGAGGCTGGGACAGAGCGCTAGGCCTGGGCCTGCCAGGAGTTGTAGCCACTGATCGAGGAAGCTCTGTGGGAGCCCCAGGAGCGGGGGGAGCATGGAAAAGCTGACTGGCCTGGGCTGGGGAGGGGCGGGGAGGCTGTGGTTCAGAGGCTGCACAGAAGCTGCACAGAAGCCCCACGCCTGGGAGGAGGCGAGTCAAGGCCTTATTTATTCACTCGCGGGCCGCTGGCATTTGCACGCGCATGTACTTTTTGCAGGCGTCACCTCGGGGAGACCCGGCTGAGGGCCTGGCCCACAGCAGACGCTCCATGACTATCTGTAAATGAAGGAATGTGATCCTCGCAAAACACACACACACACACACACACACACACACACACACACACAAACAGGTTGTCTTGACTCACGGGCTGGGTTGCTTGAGGTTCTCCAGATCTTTGCTGGTGGTGGGATAAGGAGGCCGCACGGAATGTAAAGGCCTACAGACTAGATTTGGAATGACCTGGGTTTGAACCATTCCCTTATCCAGCCGTCCTTTCCTTCTTTCAACGAACGTTGATTGAGTGCCTTCTTGGTGTCTGGTGCTGTGTGACCTTTGGCAAGTCACTTAGCCTCTCTGAGCTTCAGTTTCTGCCTCTGTCAAATGTGAGTATGGTACCACGTACCTTCCTAGGGTTGTTGTGTGGATGGAGTGAGATGCACCCAGCACTAGAATCGGAGTCCCAGCGGATTGCTGTGGCCGATGTGCTGATTGGTGAGGTGGGGGTATTGTTACACTAAGAGAACCAGGAGGGTTTGGGCACAGGAGGACCTTCCTACTGTTGATGGTTAGGACTTGGAACTAGACCTTGAGAAATTCACCCCTTTCGTTAGTACAACCTAGCACCCAGGAGAATGGAGGGGTGTTTTGCTGTCTTTACCATATGCTTTGGAGCTCCTACTGTGTGCCAGGCTCCGTGCTAAGCAATCTGCATGGTGTATCCTGCAACTCCGGGGTGGGGGGGGAGGGGGGAGAGAAGAGGGTAATTGAGGAGAGTTTCGGGAAGGGACTATTTGCAGAGCTATGGGCAGCATCAAAGGAACCTACAGGGGCTGGCATCGCACAGGAATCCAACCTGAAGGTACAAGGGGAGGGGCAGGCGTTACCAGAGCCCAGCAGAGTTAAAACATGACCAGGGTTCTTTGACAGGAGTTGGGGCCAAACTACAGCACAGCAAGGAGGGAGCAGGGAGAGAAATACCCTGCCCACTCTCTCCTTCTGCAGTGGCCTCCTCTCGGCCAAACCCAGCCAGAGCAGAGAGCAAGGCAGCCTGTGGGTGCAGCCTGTAGGAGCAGCTTCCCAGGGCACAGAGTGGATCTTGGGAGCAAATGGAGAGTAACTAGCACACACACGTGATTTTGGAAGATGAGGATTATGCCCCCATTTTACAGCTGGACAAACTGAGGCCCGAAGGCATAAGGAGAGAACTTGCTCAAGGCTACACAGAGAAGCCCTGTCCCAGTAGGCCCTTCCCTAGGACAGAGACTGGGCACCCTGTGCGCCATTCTTGGGAATAATCGGGAGCTCAGATAGAGATAGGAAGGCCCTTTGAGATTCCCTGACTTCTCCCCCTCAGGCTATAGGCACTGAGCAGAGGTCCAGAGACTGAGAGTTCATTGCTAAGGGTCTCCCGGCAGTTAGCAGCACACAGGGTTGGACTCAGGTCTCCCAGATCCCAGGCCTGTGAAACCTCTCCTTGCTTGCCGCCAGGGGCCATGCCAACCAGAGCTTACTTCTCTCTGCGAGGCTTGGCAGGCGGGCCCTTGCAGCTGGACACAAGGGTGGACTTGTTCCATCGGATGGGGTTCCCCTAGGTCTGGCTGTCGGAGGCCAGGACCCTTGGGGAAAGCCCAGAGTGGGGGTTTGCTTGTTTCCATGGCTCTGTTTGCATGAGCCCTGAGTCCGGGCCTCGTCCACCTCCCGCAGATAGGCCAGCGGCCCCCGCTCCCCTCCCCCCAGCTCCGGGCCCTCTCAGAGGCCCCGTTGTTTGCATCGTGGAGTGGAAAATCCCACCCCGGCCCTGTGAATCATCCCAGAGTCACCCGCTCAGGCTTCAGCCCTGGAAAGAAATGGCAGCGTTTTTCCACTGCACGGAGAACAGGCAGGGTCTCGGATCCGGAGAGAGGGGCGCCCCCCTCACTCACCCGCTAACAAAGTGATCGCTGAGTGGGGGAGGGCCAAGCCTGTGGTTGTAGCTGGGAGCGGGGTGGCCCGGCCCAGGTGGGTAGAGCAGGGCTGGCCGGGCCTGCCGCTGGGGGCTGGGCTGCCATGTCAAGGAGTCAGGCTGTGGTCTGACATCACCAGGCCAGGCCGTGGGTCCCAGCTGGCACTTAGAGTCTGCTGTGCAGATGTTGTGAATGAGGTCAGGTCCCAGCCTGGATGCCCCCGTTTCTGGGGCAGAATAAACGCCAAGAGGGAGTGTCCAGGCCCTCGGCAGTGGCGGCCCTCCAGGGTCATGAGGGAACTCCACCCACAGATTGTCCCGTCCTGGGGCCCTGCACCAGCCCTTCACCCCTCCGGGCCTTGCCTTCTTCTCTGGGAGACGGGCATGGTCTCACTTTTCCTCTTCTGCTAGATAACCTAGAGGAGGAAATCACCACCACCCTGCAATTCAGGAAGTGCCGGCGTTGGGAAGCCTGCGGAATGTTCATTTGACACATGCCCACGGAAGGGAGGGGAATTATCCACATTTGCACAGCCAGTCCGAACACCTGGCCAAGGTTTTCTGCGTGGAAGTTGCACAGGGGAGGAGAACATGTCAAGTGGTTTGGGGTTGAATCCAGGTTCTGCCTGTTAGCTGTGCAGCCTTGGGCAGGTGGCTTTGCCTCTCTGAGCCTCTCTTTGATCTCTCATCTGTTAAAGGGGCTCGCTCGGTGATGACAACAACACCTACAGTAATGCTTAGCCTTAGCCCCTGCATTTCCCTTTAACTCCGGGTCGCGTGAAAGAATAGGGCCAAGGAGGGCCTTCTAGGAAAGGAAATCTTTTGCTCTTCCTGAAAAACAGATGTCAAGGAGGATGGCTTAAAATTTCACACTGGGGAGGTTCCAGCAGCTTGCTTTGCAGAAACAACAGCTAACTTTTGGGGCGTTCACTGTGTGCCAGGCACCGGGATTAGCACTTTTTATAGATTATCTGTCAGCTAGATGCTGTTATATCTTATTTTGTAGTTAAGGAATGAAGCTTTGGAGACTGGAAGTGGCTTGCCCCGAGGCACAGAGCTAGTCAGTGCAGATGCTCAGTGTGAACCCAGGGCCCCAGTCTTACACTGGGGAGCAGCAGGGAGTAGACTGGCCCTGGATCTCAAACCTACAGAACTGGACCTAGGACTGGAGACCGTCCCTTCAACCCCCGGGCTCTGCATGGGAGACTGTCGCCAGCTTGGAGGCTCAGAGACGGCTGGAACTTGCCTGAGATCACACACGAGTCCCCCTCTCTCCACCCTGGGGGGACTCTTGTGTGACCTCCGGCAAGTGCTAGCTCTTTTCAGTGACCCCGGGGCCCTGGGGCCCCCGTCCGCCCGTCTGGATCTCGCTTCTGATTTTCATTCATGGATGAGCAAGCACGTGGTGTTCACAGGCCAGCACTGTGAACTGAGGCTGCCCAGCGTGAGGTCTGGATTAATTACCAGCCAAACCGGACTGGGTTTTCAACACTGATTTTAACTCCGGGCAGGAAACCTGGAATCTCTGCTGTTGATGGTTATTTGAAACAAATGAATTCCCCAGGCCTCACACATCCTCGAAAGCCTGGCTTCCTCCGAAGGCTCCGTGTTCAGCTCTTCAGAGCAGGCACTTGGTTGATCCTCACTCGCTCCTTCGGGGCAGACGGGGCAGACGGGACAGTCGCTATTGGGCGCTTTGCAAAGGGGAGCAGCAGAGAGCAGACAGGCTGCAGGGCTTGCACAAAGTCTCCAGTATCAAGTGGCAACACCAGGATTTACACAAAGGCCAGCACGTGGTGTAGTAAGTCTGCCCGGCTATCCCCCTTCCTGTGTGAAGGAAAGAGGGGTGAGGCCACACAGGTGCTCCCTGAGTACCCTGTGGCAGGGTTAGGCCATTCTCCTAGAGGAAATGGGGAGCTATTAAGTGTTGTTGAGCAGGGGAGTCCCGTGGGAAGGTGAACCCAGGCTGTGTAGAAGACTGGAGAGGGGAGAAGGGAGAGGCAGGGAAAAGGCAGAGGCAGAAGGGGCTGTGATAAAGGCTGGGCCAGGCTGTGGCCACTGAAATAGATGAGACATTTGAGTGATGATGGCTTACAATAATACCCTACCCACACATTTACTGCCTCGCATTTCATCCTCGAGATAATACTGTGAGGAGGGTATTCTTGTCCCCATTTTATAGGCATAGGCTGGTTAAGGAACTTGCCCAAACCTAGCTGGTAAGTGGCAGCACTGGGACGTGAACCCAGGCCTTTCTGATGTGTCTGCCCTTTATGCTCCACTGCATCTCTGTGGTGTGAAGATGCTTGGTGTGACCTTGGGCAAGTCCCTTCTCTGCTCTGCCTCTGCGGACAACTTGGCTGAGCTCAGAGGTCTGTTGCTGTATTTTATCAAACATTTGGCTGAGCCCTGGGCAGAGAGAGATGACTCATATCCCATTAGTTCCTTTGAGGAGACTCGGGTCTGGTGGGAGAAACAGGCTTCTAAGCAGACAATTCCTTGAATAGTATAGTGGCCTTTAAAATAGAGAGACAGAGGGAGCCGTGGCCCAGATTGGAGGAGGGGTCAGGGGAGGTTTCCTGGAGAAGGTGGCACCCTAACTAAGGCAGCGGAATAATAAAAGCTGAGAGTGAAATCACAGCGGCAAAGGCCCGGAAGCTCCGAAGAGCAGGAGTTCCTCAGGCAGGGCCCTCAGGGAACCACGCTCCTTAGCCGTGGGCAGAGTTCTGGGGCAGGTTTGTCGAATGAATGCTTGCACCCATTCTCTCATCATGCCACTGGGCACTGATGCTATTGCTTTCTCTTCAGGGCCCCCCTGGGCTGCCTGGGCTCCCTGGACCCCCCGGTGCACGGGGACCTCGGGTAAGTGATCGCACACCATCCTGTGGAGCCCTGGTCGGCTCTCTGGCCTGCATGCCCTGAAGTCCAAGCTCTGCTGTGTATCCTCAGGCTACTCCCTGCCCTTCCCTGGCACTCACCTTCCACTTTGTCCAGTGGAATGGACCTACGGCTCTTAGGGGCCCTATGTGGACAGACATGGCATGGGACAGACATGGCATGGGACAGGGTCTCCGGTCTATTGTAGGTATGACTCTTGCAGCCTGGGGTGGAGAAAGGGTTTCCCCTGAGCCGATGGGCTTTGGTGTTTGTCCAGGGAGAAAGCTGACTTGGGAGGACACGGCCCTTACACCCATCTTCCTATATCAACAGGACCATCCTGTGGGGGGGATGCTGACATAGGCAGCTAGATGGGCCATGCCAGGGAGTAGGTGAGCTCCAGTGCTGAGAGGTTCACCGGAGGCTGGAGGGTGGCTTGGCAGGGCCAAGGTGGCTGATGTGAGCTAGCCCAAGCCTCTGAATGAAAAATAGCTTCTGTGTGCCTGGCACATCACTGCATGCTGCCTTATCTGATCCCTTCTTCCCCAGGACCGCCATGGGTCAGTAGGGTCACTCTCCTTTTAGGAATGAAGAAGCCAAGCATCTAATGAATGGCAGAGCCGGGACTAGAACCCAGGCTCTTAACCCTATGCTGGGCCCTCCCTCTTGGAGGGGAATCTGCCCCCTTCCCAAGAGGACTCAGACCCATGGCTCCTGGCATCTGTGCCCAGGCTGAATCAACCTTTCCCACGCTGGGTGCCTGGCGAAGCCCAGGCAGAGGTAGCTGCCTGGGGCATATTTTTAGCTCTGAGCCCAGCGGATGGTTCTGGTTATGCAATTACTCGAGCCCTAGTTCCCTCTAGAACTGGCCCTGTGCTCCCGGGCCCAGGGCTCTGGAATCTGCTGTCAGCAGCAGCGTTTCCTCCTGGATTTGGAGTCTCCATGGAGCACATGCCCAGAGCTTAGGACCACAGGGGTGTCATAGACACTGCTGGCCTTGACCTTGCAGCCTGGGCCCAGGATGAGGCCCGCTGACCTAGCATTCCAGGCGCAGGCAGCCTGCCCCTGCCCGGTACTCCTCCTGAGCCCTCCGGCCTCTGAGCTATTGCTCAGGCTGTGCTCTCCGCTGGACACACCCTCTTCTGCAAACTCCTCCTCCATCCATGGCTCAGATCGCAAGCCAGCTCCTTTGCTGATGACCACCCCTCTGGGAGCTCCGGCGGCACTTTATCGAGCCCTCGGGATGGCACGGATCACTTTCCAAATCCCACGTCGCCCGCTGATCTCCCTTTACTGAGCTGCATATGCGTGATCTCATTGCATCTTCCCAGCCCCCTGAGAAATAAGTTGCAATATTATCCACATTTTAGAGGTAAAGAAACTGAGGCTCAGAAAGGTCCGGTGACTTTGGATAAAGTCAAACATCAGGTAAATCCAGAACCGGGATTTAACCCGGATGGTCTGAGTCCAGAGCCTGTGGTTTTAACCATCCAGGTGCTAATTTTCTATCTATTCGGCTGAGCCCCTCTGGGCCAGAGACAGCCTGCTGACCCTCTTTTCCTTCCACGACCCCTCGCACAGTGCCCTGCGTGCAGCAGGTGCTGGGAAATGGTTGCTGATGAGTTCTAGTCTGGGAGTCGTGAACATTTCCACGAAGAAGTTGTGTGATCTTAGCCAAGTGCTTTCCCTTCTCTGGGCCTTAGTTGTCCCATCTATAAAACATGGGATCATAGTGAGGCATTCCTAAGGTTCCTCCCAGCTCTGAAATCCCACAAGTGAGTGAATGACTCTCCTGACATCCTCTGTCTCTCGTATGCCCCAGCATCCACCCCCCCAACACACTCCTCATCATTCTGTTTCTAGACTACAAATTCCATAGATCGTAAAATTCCAAAGATGATAGAATGCTGGGATTAAACAATCCCAGCTCCTCGGCACAGATGGTGGCTCTGGGGTTTAGGGGAGGGTGGGGCCTCATCTGAGGTCAGTGGCATGCCCCTTCCCACCTTCACATAGTCCCGCAGCCCATCTGCCCATCTGCCATCCGCCCATCCAGGGAGGGACGTTGGGGAATCCCTGGGCCCTGCCCCCACCCGCCTTTCTGGCCTGCAGCATTTATAGAATCGGTCTGCTTGGCTCCCACTCAACTATGTGCTTCGTTTCTAAGCAAGGCTGTGGCTGGAGAGGGGTGGGGAGGTGGGGGCAGGGAAGCAGGAAGCCCCCACCTTCACGAGCTGCAGAGCGGGGGTAACTGAGTGCTCCAACCCACCATCTTTGGAGCTGCTAGGGGCACAACTGGGGAGAAGTAGCCACCCTTGACCTCGCATGGCTCACGCCTGGTTCTGGGGTGCTGGTCAGGGGCCCCTCCTAAAACATTCCCCCCACCCAACCGTTGCCCAGTTCAGGCTGAGCTCGGAGGTTAGACCCCAGGAGCCTGGGCTGGGATGAACATCGGAGATCTTCCAGATTCCTTAGAGACCGCTGGGTCCCGGTCATTGATGGAACAGACGGGAGCCTGAGGCTGGGGGCAGGGAGGCTCAGAGTGGTCCTAGCCGGTGCCAGCAGACAGTATTAGGTAGGATGTTGGGAGGGACTGATTGTTGTAGAGGGAGCCTCATCCCTGACACCGTGATAAGCCCCCCAGGCTTAGTGAGCTTCTAAACACCGTTCTTTCTAGATGTTTTCAGAGACGGGGAGAGTTCCAGTTCAGACATCGAGGAAGAGGGAGGTGCCTCGGTTGGAATGTGACAGGCTGCAGCTGGGAAGTTGGCCTCGGACAGGGAGGAAGGCAGCGAGTTCATACACAGCCAGCCAGATGGGTCAAGAGGGGGCAGGGACAGGGCTGTGTGTCTGGAGGCTGGTGCCGTGGGGGGCACGGTGGGGCCTCTTGAGGTGCCTCTCCCCACCCCCATCGTCCCAGAGTATGCCTCCCGGACAAAGACCCTCAGGAATTACCTGACTCCTGGGGCCCTGTTTTTATCACTGGGCTGCAAGGCTGTAGTCCAGGCCCTTGCTGGAGAAAGTGGACGTAACTGGACCCAGCTGCTGTAGCGGATTTGGATATGGCCTGGGAAAATCCAGTGCCATGAATAAGCCCTGGACTTGAGGCCAACGGGCCTGGTTCCGGCCCTCGCTTGGCCACGACTCTACTGTGTGACGTTGGCCAAGACTCTTTGACTCTCTGGGCCCAGGCTTCCCAGCTGTTCCATGGACCCTGGAGGGCGCCGTAAGCTCGGAGCCTGTAGGAATCCAAGGGGGAGTGCTGACTATATGGCCACAGGGGGGCTGTGCCTTTGGTCCAAAGAGGCTCAGGATGCCCTTCATTGAACCCTCAACTCCAAGGGCTCATACAACAGTCCAGCTGGAGGCTGAAGGGTGGACGTGTCCTTTAGGCAGGAGAAGTCCCCAGAGGCTCCCAGGAGGAGGTGGCTTTTGAGCCAGGTCTTGAAGGATGGGTTGGGTTTCAGCTGGAGGGGTTGGATGGCATAGACATGCCAGATGATGGGAACAACATGGCAGAGGCGGTGAGGGGAGAAAGTACCGGGCCCAGAGCAGGGAAGCAAACAGCTGAGTGTGCTTTGAGCTCGAGGAAGCCAGCTGGGAAGGGCTGAGGCAGCCAGCTGGAGAGAAAAAGGGGGTAAAATTCAGCTGTTAAGGGCTTGTCCTCTGAAGTCACATCTGAGGTTGAGATCTAGCTCTTGTCCCTGAGCAGCTGGGTGACCTGAGAAAGTGATAAACCTCTGAACACCAGCTTCCTCATCTCCAAAATAGGAATAATGATAGCCCCGATCTCGTGGGTTAGTGGATAAAATGGGATCGTGAGTAGAAACTGCTTAGCACAGGGCCAGGCATCCAGGCGGCCCGTGGCAATGCTGCGCAGACTTGGTGGAGAGAGAAGACGTAGGGGCCCCTCTCAAACATTCTCCCTGCGCAGCCTCTGCCCAGTTCAGGCTGAGCCGAGGTGAGACCCCAGGAGCAATGCTGCTCCGATGTGGTGAGGGGAGAAGGCACTGCTGTAGGAAGTGGAAGGGCCTCGGCTCCCCTCACCTCTGTGTTTACTTCTTTTTCAGGGTCCTCCTGGGCCTCACGGAAATCCAGGCCTCCCCGGCCCTCCCGGAGCCAAAGTGAGTATTTGCTGCAGGATCTGGAGATCGGGCCATGGAGTGGGTGCTGAAATGAGGGCCACATTGGAGCGTTTCCTAGCGGCCCCTGGTGGGAGGTCCTCAGGTCCACCAGCCCCAGGCACTCCCTGAGCGCCAGGCCTTGTGCCAGGCTGGGGACACAGTGAGGAGTGAGTTTAGCCTCTGGTTGGGAGGGGCTTCGGAGGGAAGGACCCCTGGAACCCAGGGCCCTCAAAGGGCGTAGGAGGAAAGATCATTTGATGCTAAAGAGGGAGGGCCCGGAGTGTCTGACCAGGGGACGCAGGTCCGCTTTTGAGCTGGGGAGGGGTGTGGAAAGATCGTGTGTGAGGAAGATCACTGGATGACATGTTGAAGAGGGACTGGGATGGGGACCAGAGCAGAGGCAGAGAGACCTGGTGGTCCAGGGGAGAGAGGAAGCTAGCCCGGGCCAGCTTGGGGCTGTGGGAGGAGGGGGAGTGGGTGTATTGACAATGCGGAAATGGGGTAGGGAGGACTTGGATGAGAGGTGAGAGGTTGTGGCTCCCCGGTGTTAGAGACGGAACCTGGGAACCAGGGAGAAGGACTAAGATGATGTTGTGTTTGGAACCTGTAGTCCAGCCAGGTGGAGACGATTCATGGACAAAAAACACTCTAAGACTCAGGAAAGTTCTGAGCTGGCGATAGGACCTTGGGAGATGGCTGGCACACAGATGCCACCTTCCCCAGGGAGCTGCTGGAAATGGCCCGGTTAACTTCTAGATGAGCCCACAGAGACCAGAGTGACTGGTGCTCCGAGGGCTGTGGGGAATTCCAGCCTGGAGAGCCTGGGTCCATTCCTGGGGTGTGGTGAGAACAGGGATGTCAGGGCGGTGGGTGGAGTGAGAAGCGAGGGTGCCAAGAGGAGTGCCAGACCAGGGAAATTTCGGTCACAGGGGGAAGTGTGGAGGAATGGCCGGGGAAATGGGAGGAGGGGGGGGGAAGATGCAAGGCCAGGGAAGCCCAGAGCTCAGCGACAGGGCTGAAGCAGCTCAGGGCAGGCTGGGAAGGGCAGAGGGACACCTGGTTAGGATGCCACTCAGCCCAGACTGTCATCGAAGGGGCGGCCAGGTGAAGAACCTCTCTGGGCTTTGGTTGGCCCAGGCGCAAGGTCATTCTTTGTTAACCCTACTATCAAGGTTGAGTGGCTGAAGTCAGCCATTAACTGATTAACCCAGGTTAATTAACCCAGGCAGTGAGTGACAGCTGGCAGCCTCTGGAGGCCAGTCCTGACTCCTGGAGCAGAACTCCTCTGGCTCCCAGCTTGTCGGGGAGTTTGGGGCAAAGGTCATACACAGGTAGACCTGGATACATGAACATATGGCACCAGAATGCTGGTGCAGGAGCACCAGCCTCAGCCCCTGTGGGTCCATGACTCTATGGCCAGGGCTGGGCTGGGTCCTTCCTTGGAAGGTGTGCATGGGAGCATCAGATGCCCAGTGCCTAGCAGCTGCCCAGAGGGGCTCTGGGTTTTAACAAGGCAAATACTGATGATATTATCTACCATATATTGGACCCTTACTGTGCACTGGACACTATGCACACTCTTTATGTAGCTTATCTCAATTGATCCCCACAAAGATCTATGAGGTGGGTGGAGATACTGTACCCATTTACAGATGGGGAAACTGAGGCTCCAGCAGATGAAGACACTGTCCCCTGGGAGGACCTGCTTCTCCGCTCCAGAGGGGACCTCCTTGGGAGACTTCTGCTTTGTAGCAGCCTCAGGTCTCCCAGGTCATGGGGTACACCAGGATGCTGAGATCAGCAGCTGTTTTGAATGGCCAGGTTTGCTCAGGAATGTATCTGTCTGGTCTGGGAGGTGAGACAGGTCTTCCCAGAGGATGGGGAGGTTGAACTGAGGTCTGAAGTGCTGCAGGTAACTAGGCAAAGGGGCAGGAGAAGGCTGCGGAGGGCAGCAGGCCTGTAGGTGGTGGTAAGACTTTTGGACTTTATCCAAAGAGCAGCAGGAAGCCATGCAAAGATTTGCAGCAGAGGTGACACGATCAGATGAGGTTTGCAAAGGCTACTCAGGCAGTTCGGGAAGCAGGGCCTGGCTGATGGTTTGTAGAAATTATGTTTATATATTAAGATTATTAAGAGTTCATCTACCTTATAAATATTTTCTAATTTACTGTTTGCCTGCTAAGAGTATTCATGATGATTTTCACAAATCAAAGTGATATATATATATATATATAAAAGTGATGTATATATATATTTTACTAACAATAATCGCTAACACTGATTAGGAACTTAAAACATGTCAGTTTGGAGAGGGCTCCACCATATGTGAAAAGTATGGTTATTTACTTTTATTCTTACACATTTCTTTCCCATCCTAAGATCAGATAGGTATTCACTTATATTTCTAGTTATTTCATAATATCATTTGTACTAAAAAAGTTTAAACCATCTGGAATTGATTTTCAATAAGGGGACAATATGAGATAGGGCTCTAACTTTATTTTCCCTCCAATAGTTAACTATTTATTAAATAAACTTTCCTCCACTGATTACTGTATGATAGATCAGAGTCTATTTCAGTCCACTGAAGTATGTTTCATTGCTATTTATATTTTTTATGTTAGTAAAGTGCCATTTTATATTATGACATTTACTGTCTTTATACTGTGTGTCTTCCCGCCCCTGTTCTTTTAAAATATTTCTGGCTATTTATTCTGTCAGATGTACTTTAGTATGCTCCTCTTAATAATTTCCTTATAAAACCCTCTTGGGGTTTTATTGGAATTGTATTAAATGTGCATATTAATTTATGAAGAATCAACATCTTTAAAATATTAAGTCTTCCCATTTAGTTGAGTTTTTTTAAATGTCTCTTAGTAACTTTTATTGTTTTTATTGCATAAGCCCTGCACAATTCTTATTAAGTTTATAGTTGGGAACTTTATATTTTGTTGTTGTTATGAATGGAATATCTTCCTCATTATATTTTCTAGCTTGGCTCTTAGCTATTGAAGAGAACTGTTGACTTTTGTATTTTTGCACTTTTTGTGTTTATTTTATAAACATGCTTTTTACTGAATTATCTTATTAATTCCAACAGTATTTCAGTTAGTTCTCCTAGATTTTTCTAGACAGGCACCCATCTTTTATTTTTTTGCAAAGAAGGAAATATTTTTGTCTCCTTTTCCTCAAAGGTTAGTAGTCTTATTTGTTTTTCCTGCTTTCTTGCATTGGTCAGAACTTCTAAACACACAAAATAGTAGTAGTGATAGCCGAAAGTCCAGTGAATCTTCAGAGGAGGTTCCAGGCCTGTGGCTAGATCAGATCTCTTCACCTCCCACCCTACCCACAGGACAGGGGCTCAACACAGTTCCCATTGCTACTGTGTTTGTAGCATTTACAATTTGCCTTCCCATCCACTTTCTAGTTGTTCAAGGCTCTGTTAACCAGCCCAGGCAGTTCCCTACACAGATAAGAAAAGCAGTTACACAGGCTCTTGGACTGGAGAGCTGGGTTTGGTGACCAGGTTCTTGTCCTCACCAGGATGTAAACAATGAATTAAAGTTTATATCTTCCTTATGTCTCTTACTGGGGAATTGGCAGGAGTATGGCTGGGAAGATGTCTAGCCTTTTCCATCGTGGAAGTCACACCTTCCCCTGACCAAGGTGCCTGGAGCATCTCTTCAGCTTTAACTTCATTGGCTCCCTCCTCGTCTTCCTCCAGCCTTAGCTTAGCTGTAATTCCTGTTAGGAATTTAGCCCTCAGTCCTCAACTTCCTCCTGGACTCCATGTGCTATCTGCAGAGTATTGAAATGTTCAGAGCTTGAGCTCTGAAACCAGGCTGCCTGCGTCTAAGTCCCACTTACTAACTGTGTGACCTTAGACAAGTTACTTATCTTCTCTGTGCCTTAGTCTCCTCCTATGTGACATCGGGAGAGGGGTAGTTGCCACCACATAGATTTATGTGTGGAGAGCTCAGGCATGTATTCGGTAGATGCTAGGCTTATTATTACCATTACCCGTCTCTCTGGCTTCTCCCTCAAGAGCGTCCCAGGGGCGATCCCTGTGTCTCGTTCCCCACTGTGGTATTCCCTGCAGTCATTGCCAGACTGGCTCACAGTAGATGGTCCATAGGATCTGTACCTGTGGATGTTGTCCTCAGGCGGGGATTATATTCCAAGCACTGTGCTGCTGCTGACAACCCACAGAGAATCCCATAAATAACTAAAATGCCCCAGTAAGAGCCCCTGGCAAGGGAGCAAGGGCATCATCTCTTTGGGCCTCAGTTTCCCCTTTTATAAAATGACAGAATAGGATACATGGAGGCCCACTCCGAAAGCTTCTTAAGCCCAGCTCCTTTACCAGCTGTAGACTGAGGTGGGCAAGGGCGGGTGGGGAGAGTAACTGTCCTTTTTTGGCCACCGGAAACCCAGGGAGCCCTGGGCCTGGCCTTGCATCATGGACATAAAAGGTAGTGGAGTCGGGCTTGTGAGCAGCAGAGGGTGGGAGAGTGTCAGTGAGGGGCAGCCGCAGTGTGAGATCCCCGAGGGCAGGTTCTGCAGAAGGGACTGGAGGGGCCCAGGGGAACAGAGGGTTGGGGTCCTAGCAGGGAGGGGCTGCCCTTCAGCCTGGGCAGCTGGAGGGTGTGGGAGAAGTACCCAGGCTTCCCATTTATAAACAAGAGCTGACAACTCAGACAGACGGGGATGAGTCAGACCTAGTAAGACCTGGCCTCTCACCTGCGTGTCACCCCAGGCTGTGACTCAGCCTCTCTGACCCTGGTTCTGCTTCTGAGTTGCATCACGGGGGGGGGGGGGGGGGGCATGTTAAGAGGACTAATGGAGCCTGGCACAGTGTTGGGCACGGAGTGGGTGGGCAGTAGAAGGCTGCTCCCTTCCCTCTGTAGAGCCCTATCCAGTTTGGAATGCAATGATTTCTTGAGAAGAGCGATTGAGTCAGAATTTGGAAGGTCTGGGATCTGACAAAGAGAAGAACCAAATGGGAATTAATTGAACTTGGCCAAACCACCCCTCCCATGTGTCACATTCATTATCTCACTGGCTCCTTGTCAAGAAACCTGGAAAGCTGGCAGGTGTATGTGCGTGTGTACAAGTGTGTGTATGTGCACATGTGAGTGTGTGTGCAAATGCCAAGGGCACATGTATGTACCTGTGTGTAGGTGTATGAGCATGTGTGCATGATCCTATGGGCATGCATGTGCATGCATGAGCCTGTGTGTAAGTGTGTGCATGCACCTGGGTGAGAGTGTGTGCACACACCTGAGTGCATGTGTGTGTGTGCAGCTGTATGTGCCCTTGTGCCTGTTTGTGTGTGCTGCACAGCCCCCATTAGAAAGGTGAGAAGACAGGGCCCAGAGAAGTGAAATGCCTTGCCTGAGTTCCCACTGTGAGACCCTGGCTTCACCCCAGGACTTCTGACTCAGGGTCCAGCTGGGAGCGGGAGCGTGGGAGTGAGGGTGAGGGACAGGCTCAGGGGCTTTTGGAAGGTGACATCAGGGTGGACCGACTTTCCAAAGGGCTGTTTGCTGAGTAATTTAGCCAGGTTGGGCCAAATGAGCGGGCCCACAGCCAGGAGCGCTCTTTCCAGCCTGTAGGAGACGCAGCTGGTGAACTGGCCCTTTCTCTGGGCCCAGCTCTCAGGAGCCAGACTCTGCAATGGGGACACTCCCAGATCTAAACACAAAGGGTGCTTGTCTCTGACGGAGGACCCGCTGCTGGTCTGTTTCTCCCTGAAATACTACCAGTTCTAACTCATCTTCAGGGCTCTCATCTTAGCTGGCCAGCACCTCATCCCGGGGCCTGGACTGTCTCTTTCTTCTCTCTTGACCTCCGTTTCCCCGAATATGTTATGGGGATGATAACACTGCCCCTGCCCACTGCATTGGGCTGTTAGAATCTAGGGAGGTGAGGGATATTGCGAACTCTGAGGGGCTGTACACAGATGCAAGTGGGTATGACGGCACCCACCCTGGATACTTAGAGTGCTGAGGGGAGTGAACTGGAAATGGAACCGGGAGCGCCTCTTGTCTGGGTCTCAGAAGCTCTCTGAGAGCCCAGGGGAACCACCTGGGAGGCAGTCCTAGCAACTCTCATGTGCAAGGTCGTGCGACCCGTACACAGGCCCCGACTGGGGAGGACACTCAAGCTGCATCTTGAAGAATGTTTATGTCTGGCTAATGAGGCCTGTGGAATGGTTTCCTTGGTGGGAGTGGCCGCCTGTATGAGGGCCTGGCAGCTGGGAAGTGCAGAGCATGGCTGAGGAATGGGCTGTGGTCTGGGGAAGGCAGAGACGACCCTGTCTGTGTGTGTGGCTGGTGAAGGAGAGTCAAATCTGGGTAGGATGATTGGGACCAGGGGACCCAAGACTTGGGACGCCAGAGGAGGGGTTTGGACTTTGTCATCACGCAATCAGTGGGGAGCGTGGAAGGTGTTGGAGTCTGGAGTAGCGGAGTGTGTGAGTGGGGGTGGAGGGAGGGTGTTTAAGCGGGGGACAGGGCTTAGAGTAGCGTGTGGGAGACATCCGCGGAATTGTTTTTGTTTCAGGGACAGAAAGGGGACCCGGGGCTCTCACCAGGAAAGGCCCACGATGGGACCAAGGTAGGTTTCCAGGGCCCCCGAGCTCAGGGCAGGGGGAGTGAGCAACAGGGAAACCGCCGGGCCCTGGGGGAGCCCTCCTGGGCTGCTGCCTGACAGTCTGGAAAGGTCGGCGCTGGTTTGGTTTTTACCTTGAAGTCCTTCCGCCTTTCCCCACACCAAGCCCAACTCCATTTCCTACTGTCTTCTGGGGTTGCAGCCAATAACACCCACAGAAGGTTTCCCCATGATGTTCTTGGGGAATGTCCTGTTGCCGAATACGCGGCATGGCTTTCTGTAGGGCCTTCTAGGTGACCCTTGGCATCCAGAAGCTTCTTGGTCGCACATGCCCAGGAAGCTTCCAAAAGACATTCAAAGTCCCCTCCGAGGTTAATAGACAGGTGTGTGAACGTCTAGGAGGGGGGAAGGGAACGGGCCAGGGGAGGGCGATGAGACCAGAGGTTTCCCCGTGGAAGAGAAAGCACAAGCATTCTTCCTGAGGCGTCACCCCGTCCACTAACCAAGGGACCTGGAGGGAGTGCAGGACCTTGCGAACAGGGGACCCCAGAACTCCAGGTAAGGCCCCCATCGTCTCAGAGCTCCAAATCCTGGAGGGAACACCCCAGTCTGTCTGCCTTCCTCTGGACTCAGCCTAGGAGCCCTCCTGACAGGCAGAACACTGCTTCCCACTGCGGCCTCCTGTGCTGGGGCACATACAAGTGGCAGCTCCCTTCGGTTTCCCCGAGTCACAGGAGGCTCACCCCTTCACATCCTCACTGATGCTCTTTTTCATCCATTACACTGGGTGTAAAGGTTCACATGCACTCCCATCTGCTCCTCATTGTAACCGTGTAAACCAGGGCAGATGGGCCCAGCTTGCAGATGAGGAAATAGAGGCCCCGGAGGCGGGTGGCTGCTGGAGCTCACACAGCTGGCCAAGTGCAGAGCAGGATTGGTACCCAGGTCTTGTCTCTTGCTCCTGGGTTGTCTGTTCTCAGGTCTCATGGGGGTGGCAGAAATGCCTCCTATGGTGACCACCATGCCCGGCAAGGATGAGGAATGGAGAGAGAGAGAGAGAGAGAGAGAGAGAGAGAGAGAGAGCGCTGATTGGATTGAGGCAGATGAATTACATGCACCCTGGGACAGTGGTTCTCAAATATTTAGCATAGGACCTATTTCCCAAATGGTATTCTATACCAAAATCCAATATAGAAAATATAGGGTTTCCCCCCAAAATGTATGCACACACTTTGAATAATAATAAAGGCAGCGCTTATTAAGATACATTTTATTTTCAAAATTGAGCTCTCAGCTGTTAAAGTATGTCTACATTTTGGGGGACGCCCTGTAGATCAAATGGAGTGACTGGGTTATGTGGAGAGGGGCTGGACACCCTGCCCACTGGGCTGCCCTCACTCCGCTCAGAGGCCCCAGTCTCTCCTGAGGCCTCCGGGCCTCCTTGAGTCCAGTTCATGAACAACTGGCCATGAGCGCTCACACTTCGATTTGACACGCATCTCTGCTCCCATCCCCCCAGCTCACCCCTCATCTCTGTCTTGCAGGGTGACATGGGCTTGCCCGGGCTCCCTGGGGACCCAGGACCGCTTGGACGAAAGGTACACCTCGGTTTCGATGCTTTGCCTTGCTCAGTGGGCTTCCTAGCAAGCAGGGTCATCTGGCAGGAGCTGGGAACCGCCTGCCCCAACCCCCCCACCTGCCTCTCTTAGCCCCAGCCCAGCTCCCTGGGCACAGGGAACATTGGCGGGAGGTGAGGGAGGTTTGCCAGGGTCTGTGCTTGCCTGGGCGGGCAGCACCTTGGCTTGGAGTAGGCCTCCCCTAACCATGGTTAATGAGGCGTGGCAGGAAGTGGCCCTGGTTTGCTGTCCTTCCTCTGGGGGTGCAGCTACTCCTGGGAGGCCTTTCTGAGGAATACACGGGCGGGCGGTCGGAGGAATATTGTCAGAGCCGGGAGGGCCTGCATTGGCCCAGGGCTCCACCTCCAACCTGCTGAGTGGCCTTGGGCCTGCGTATTACCTCCCTGAGCCCCAGCCTCCTCCCACCTGGATGGTGGCAATAACCCCGCCTCCCTTGACTCGCTACTGCCTGGGGCTGTCAACCTGCAGCAGAGAAATTGGGAGAGTGGACTCTGGGGTCCCTCGGACCTGGGATCTATTGCTGCTACGCCGTCTCCCAGCTGTGTGACCTTGGGCAAGTCTAGAACCTCCCTGAGTCTAACCTTCGTCCCTCCCTGGTACGCTGCAGGGGAGGCAAATGCTCTGTGAAGGCAATACGTGCTCTGTACCTTCTGAGCTGTTGTCATGCTGCTCCCGACCTTGTCCCTGCTTCAGCCAAGCAGGGGGAGTTACTTCTCTAAACGCCCTCACAGGAAAGTCTACCTTTCTCCTAGACGGTGGGTCCCTGGCTTCCAGTGTCCCTGGATTTATCCCCAGTTTCCCAGCCAGGGTCCTTCAGGCTCAACTCTAGCTGTGTCCACTCCAGGAAGGCCCCCTGGGGCCCCAGCCTTCAGGCCAGGAGCCTCCACTCTGCTCAAGGACCCCTGGCCCATCTTAGCTTAGTTATTTTTACCCCGAGTCCAGCCTTATCAACCGGGTCGTGCAAGTCTTGTTTTGTCGCCTTCCCTACTGAGCCTAGCATGGGACTGCACATAGTAGGTGTCCAGGAAACAGGAGGAGGACAATGCAGGCCAAGGGTCAACTGCTTCTTTGCAGGGAAATCCCCACCCCCCCTGATGGGTTTTCCGGTAGATACAACGGCATAGGTCTCCATGTCTTAAGCTTCTACCCTGGCTCCCAGCTGTGACCACAGCTGTCATCTCTCTGGGCCATCTGGGTCTCATCTGGACAGCTGTGGTGCCTCCTGGCTCCTTCCTGGCCTTGCTCCAAGGGCCCCCATGGCACAGGGGACTTGGAGCCTCATATCCCCCTCAACCATTTCTCTAGACCGGAGCCTGTGGCTGGCTGTGAGCTGGGAAAACGTGGAATTTTCTGGCTCAGAGAACACAGGGGGACTTCCTCTCCCCACTCACTTCCCCTCGGGCTCCAGCGCTTTCTGATGGATGAGGTGTGAGTGGAAAGTCTCCTTCCAGCCCTGGCTCATAAAGCAGCCAGTGGTGGTCTCGCTCTGCGTGGTGGTGGGAGTCCAGCAGAGGTGGCAGGAGATGGGAAAGCAGACGGCCCGGCTCCTGCCTGGGTTCCGGGGCTCCCTGCTCTCGGCAGATGTCCAGGGAGGCCAAGAGCCCCCAACCAAGATGGACCAGCTCACCTGAGCAGGGAGGGGTGTCTTTTGTAAATTAAGGAAGAGCTTCCATGCGGTGAAAAAAACTATTTGGCAAAGCCATTTGCACCCCTGGGCCAGCCCAGGCAAACACAGAGGGGTTTGGTCTGTGGCAGCCCTGTGTCACCTGCTCACGGAGAGTGGTCGGCAGAGAATGGGGGAGCTCAGGTCCCCGGGGTGGGGAAGGAGGACAGACAGGGTGGGTCACTGCCTGGGATCCTCACTGTTTGTAGGTAGTTTCTCCTCCACAAATATCTTTGGTGACAAATGTGGCCACTTTGCCTGGTCCTGTTGGGGGCTTTTCTGCCTCATCTTGTGGGAGCCTCGGGAGAAAGCAGACGTCCGGAGGCAAAGAGGGAGGTCAGCATCCTCTTTGCTCATCAGCATGTGGAATCGGTGTCAACTCAGAGTGACACCAGGAATCCTCTTCATTCTTTTATTTGACAGAATTGATTGAATGCTGGGCACTGAGCTGGATAAATAGACAAAATTCTTGTCCCCCAGAGCTTTTACTCTTGTGGGGAAAGGCAGACAATACAAAGAAAAACAGTGAAAATATAAGGTTTATTAGAAGATGAAAAGGCCTACGAGACGAAACAGGCAGAGAGAGGAGCTCGCGTTGGGAGGGCTCCCATATTAAATAGTCTGGCAAAGTGGAGGTGGCATGAAGAATTACTGCTCCTCATCACATCATTCCCTCACAATAGCCTCCAGGAGGTAAGGCAGTATTATGCCTCTTTAGAGCTGAGAAAGCCAAGGTCCGACTCATTCATTCATTCCTTTGCTCATTCATTCATTCCACCAGTCATTCACTCCCCCAGTCATTCATTCAGCAAACGTGTACTGTATACCAGGCCGTGTGCCAGCAATGGTGTTGAATGCGTTGGGATCATCGAGAGGCCTCGAGGAGGGTGAGGTCTGCAGCAGTGGTTCCCCCCCCCCCCCCCGCATTAGAACCCCTGGGGAGCTTGCCCACTGCAGGGATCCTGGGTCTCTTGGCCCGAGTGGGACCCTGACACAAGCTTCTCAGGGGCAGCCAAGACAGAGTCAATGGTTTAATGGCAATACCCCTCAGCGTCACTAAGCGGCAGAGCTGGGATTTGAACCTCGGTCTCTGACCCTCAGGCCCTCCTTCCCTCCCCTACGCTGAATGAAACCACTTCTCAGATAAGAGTGGGCCATCAGGTAGAAAAGAGGCTCCCCGCCCGAGGCGAGTTTCTCTGCATCCGCCTGCGATGCTTGCTGAGGAGCTTGGCTGAGCCAATTCCCGAGAGCTGGGCAGGTGCATGGACCATGGCAGACACCTGGCTGGAAGCCAGCTCTGTCCCTTTCCTGCGGGTGAGCTTGGGCACATGGCCTTGGTTGCTCCATAGGCTGGCTGGGAGGGTTCAGTGAGATGTTACATCCCCAGAACCTAACACAGGGTTGGCACTTGGGAGGCACTGCATCCCTGTTTGTTAAATGAGTGAATGAATGATCATGATGATCTTGAAGGAGAAGCGCTGAAGGCCACCAGAACGCCACCTGCACCCTGGGAGGGTGGAGTCCGGTGCTGTCCCTAGTCTGACCCTCCTCCCTTCTCTTCTGTAGACGGGTACTTCTCAACCGGGGGCGATTTTGCGCCCCAGGGAACAGTTAGCAATGTCTGGAGACATTTTTGGTTATCACAATTGGGAGGGGGTTGCTACTAGCTTTTCTAACGAGTAGAAGCCAGAGATGCTGTTAAAAGTCCTACAGAGCACAGGCCTGCTGTCCCACCCCTGCGCTGATCCAGTCCGCAGGGCAGCGGTGCTGGGGCTGAGCACCTGCTGAGAAGCCCTCACTCCAGCCAACCCTGCATGCCCTCTGGTACTCCCTCCGGCGCCCTCCTGCAGCCCTCACCCTGCCCGTGAGCCCTCCCTCTGCCACCTGAGTTGACCACCGTCTGTGAGAAGCTGTAATAAAAGGGAGGGCAGAGGGGGCCCTCTGGGAATGCTTTAGGGAGATCTTAGAAGGCGGCCTCCTGCCTTTCTGCAGACCTACCGCTCTCCCTGCATGTAGCACCCCCAGTTCCACACAGAGCCCCTACCGTAGTGGTTCTCAACCTTCTGGCCCTTTAAATACAGTTCCTCATGTTGTGACCCAACCATAAAATTATTTTCGTTGCTACTTCATAACTGTAATGTTGCTACTGTTATGAATCGTAATGTAAATATCTGATATGCAGGATGGTCTTAGGCGACCCCTGTGAAAGGGACCGCCAAAGGGGTCGCGACCCACAGGTTGAGAACCGCTGCCCTACCGAGACCTTTCTCGAGGCCTCCCTGCTGTGGGGCTGCCCTGGGCCTCGGGCCCACGCCCACTGCCATTTCTGAGGTCCAGTTCCCCTCTGCTCTCCAACCCGCTCTTCCTTCAAACTCGGTGTACAATGCCGCCTGCTGCCGTTGGGCTGTCTACCCTCTCCGAGCCTCAGAGAGTGTATTAATATGTATTTAATACTCAAAACCTCTTCGAGGAGGTGTGGAGTGAGTTTGTTTGGTTCACCAGTGTATTCTCAGTGCCGGACACAGCTGAATGAATGGGCCATCCAGAAACTGGGCCTGCCCTGGCGTCGCAAGTGCCCACTGAGCAGTGTGGCGTCGGAGGCCTGGCTGTGCCGTGGTGGACTGTGCTTTTGGAAAAGCCCCACACTCAGCATCCTGTCGTTCCTGAGCCAACAGGATGCTCTGAGAGAGCCGCTGGGGAAACGGAGGTCCGGGAGGGGCAGGGACTTGCCCAGCATCATGCCATGGGTTCCCCTACCTCTTGGCATGTTGGTTCCTTGCTGATTCTTTCTGTCAAGTGTCCTGTCGATTGGCCCCGTGTGGCAGGTGGGCTGCGAGGTGGTAGGGAAATGCTAACTGGTCACGTGTGGTGAGTCCCACTTCGCTGCAGGAGAAGCCAGGACCTGCAGGCTGAGGTGGAGCCTGGGTGAACATGTTGGTCCCCAGGACCCCTGGGCAAGGACAGGACCCCCTCCTCTCCCCGCCCAAAGCCCAAATAGCATCCCAGCCGGCAGGGAGACTGTCTGCAGCAACAGTGAGGTGATGTCTGGTTTCTCCTTGTGCATTGTAAGCAATGATTAATCTGGCTCCCAAATCAAAATATAGACCGCGCTGTATTATAAACACGGGTCCTGTGGAGACCCGCCTGCCGGGCAGCTGGAGGCCCTGCAGGCTCCGTGGTCCCCGGAGCATCCTGGGGCATCTGCGCTCCCCTTCTGCCAGTCAGGCACCGCTCACACGTGGGGAAATCACTGCCCGTGGGTCCACCTTGCGGTCAGCGCCTGCCCCATAATTGCTGGGCCCTGGAGAAGGTAATGGTTTAGATGGTTGCAGGTCCCGGGGCCCTGTCATTTGAAGCTATTTGGCTGGCCCAGCTTGGTAAACACGGTCAAGGTACTTTCAGGGAGCATACAGCCTCCCACCCACTCCACCCCCATGCATGGATGGCAGTGCTCCGTCCGCTGCTCCCATCCAGCCAGGAGAAATGGATATTCATGGCAATGTTCAGGGCCCTTCAGGATCCACTGTTTGGGAAAGATCTAGGAATCGTGGCCTTCTGAACAAAGCCCAGCCCAGCCGGCCCAGAGCCTGGGGGACAGTCCAGGCTTGGTGTAACTTGCTAACTGATCTTGGGCAAGTCCCTTCCCCTCTCTGGGCCAGTTTCTCAACTTGCCCAGTGAGAAAGGAGGTTGTGAAATTGATGGCTTCGTCCCTTCCAACTCAGATACTCTAGGGTTCTGTGACTGTCCCCTGGCCCAGCAGTGCTGCAGTGATCTGTCCTGGGAGCTGGGTGTCACAGGGGGTCTTTCCTGGGTGGCCCTGTGGACCTCTGGCCTCAGTAAGTGTGTACATTACAGTCACAGGCTAGCACTTCCCTTGGGAAGCTGTGTGGCCCCAGGAAAGTCACTTTGCCTCTCTGAGCCTCAGTGTTCTCATCTGGCAAGTGTGCAGAGTAATTTCTACCTCCCAGGCATGATGTCAAGGAGTTGATGACCTGATGCATTTAAGGCGTTAGTGCCGAGCCAGGCTAGGGTGTGTCCTGGGTGAAGGGTTTACTTGAAATCTCCTCCTGGGATTATGCTGGCTACGCTTCTCTGATAAAGCATTGGTTTCCAGAAGGTTCCTTTTGGCTTCGGAGGGAGCACCTTTCATGCTTCCCTTGGGATCTTTGCCCGTTATTGCATTGGGTCTTTGCAGCAACCCCCTCAGGGTAGGCAGAGGGTGACAGAGTGAGGCTCAGAGAGGGCAATTGCCTGTGCCAAGTCACACAGCCTAGGGCTCGAGGCTCCGTGCAAAAGTTTTGCTTTTTCTTTCTTCTCTGCAAGGTCCAAATGGAGAAGGATAATAATGGTGATTCTATGGAACCCCCCATGGTTTCTCATCATATGGACCTCATTCTTCCTCAAACCCACCTGCGAGCATTCTTGCCTCAGGGCTTTTGCACTTGCTGTTCCCTCTGCCTAAAACGCCTTTCCTCTGAGAGCCAGACCCACGTCCAGCTCTCTCAGCTCATTCATCTCCTCAGAGCGGCCTTCCCTGCCTGTCCACCTGCAGCCATGCCCTCCCCGCATGCCACCCTCTGTCCTCTAACTCTGCTCATTTTTCTTCAAGGCACTGGTCACTACACCCATTATCTCTTATTAAAGTTTTATTCTGAATTATGGTTTTAAAAAACATAAAATTTAGCATCTTAACCATATTTAAGGTTATAATTGTGTTAAATATATTCACATGGTTGTGCAGCGGTCACCAGAACGCTTGCAAACCTGAAACTCTGCCCCCATGAAAACTACTCCCCACTTCCCCCTCCCCCAGACATTACCCTTTCTATTTACTTCTTTTTATATCTCCTTAGTTGCACTGTAAACACCATTAAGGCAAAGGATGTTGTATTCTCATGCACCCCACACGTAGAATGGTGCTGGCGCATAAAACTTCAGATAGTGTTTGTTGAATGAATGAATGAGACAGGAAGATCATGTTGATAACACCAGCCAGGCTTTACAGGGCCCTGGAATTAATGCCAGATACTGTGCTAAGTGCTTTACACACATTGTTCACCCAATCCATGAGCCACCCATTGTAAAGTGGAAACCAAGACCCAGAGAGGTGACAACAGTGGTCCCAGGTCACACAGCCAGCCCGCAGTGAAGCAGGAGCGGAAGCCGAGCAGTCTAAACCCAGGGGTCTTACTCGGGCTGCATGCCTGCTGCGAGCTGTGGCCTGTGCCTCAGTTGCCCTCTGGGGGAAAGCATGCACACCCAGCCGTGGAAGACTCAGCCAGCCGTGTTGTCTCCGCCTCGCGGGCCCCGGATTGAGATGCAATCATGTCACTGAGCAGTCTGAGGCATGAGTAGGTGCAGGAGGAATGCTTGTAAACTCCCCAAGCCTCCTGGGTCAGACCGACTCTGCTGTTTATAATTAAGAGTCCCACTTCCTGGGGGGTTGCGGGGGTGCTGAGTTATATGTTTGTGTGTTTGTTTGTGTGTGTGTGTGTGTGTGTGTGTGTGTGTGTGTGCGCGCGCGCGCGCGAGTGCGCGTGCATGCCCTGTATGTGCCCGGGATGTCTGCAAGGTTCTCTGTGTGGCCTCTGGTGTCGGAAGGACACGGTGGTGAGTGTGAACCTGCTGGTCCTTAGCAATGAAACTTGGGGTGAGTGGCTTCCGTTCTCTGAGACTCCGTTTTTTTTAATCTGTAACATGGAGGTGATAAGCTCTACCTGCGGCTGCTATAAGGGCTAGAGGAGGTCATGTAGGTGCTGTCCTGGGTAAACAGCCATGCATGAAGGGGTCTGCAGGCGTCGTGTGCGTCTGTGTGTGTGTGTGTGTGTGTGTGTGTATGTATGTGTGTGTGTACTCTACAGTCTTGTGTAGAACCCTCTGGGGGAGCCCAACACCTCCAGATCTCAAATGCCAGAGCAGAAGGGGCCTCAGTTCAAACTCCCTCATGTGAGGTCCAGAGAAAGAAGGCAGTAACCCACCCAGAGCTGCCCAGTCAGTGAGGCACTGTCTGAGCCAAGCCCAGGGCTCCCTGTGTGAGGGTCTCTGATGGAGCTCAGGGCAACCGCCCTGTCTTCCCTGGAAGCCCCTGGTCCCAGGTCACAGCAGCCCTGAGCCGATGGAAGAGGACATCTGGGTCTCCCTTTGCAGAGCTCCCAACTCCTACGAAATGACCCAGGGGTCACCCCCAGCGCCGCCTGAAAGCACACGCTCATTTTGATTCTCTTGACCCTGAGACCTGGCCTTGAACCCTGGTAGTTGGACCCTGGGGACAGAGGGTCAAGGTGGGTGCTGGGATGTTGCCAGACTCCTCCATCAGGCGTGTGGGCGCCCTGTGTCCCCTTGGAATAGTTGCTGGAACCAACGAGTGGAAGGCAGGCGGCTCCTTTGGTGAATATACTTGGTCAATGTGTGTGAGATCTTTTCCCGCTCATCAGAGGGGGCAGGTCCTGACAGAAGGTTCCAGCATCACAGGGTGGTTGGGCATATCCCAGACCTGAAGGTCCTCATCAGCCCGCCCACCCATTGAGAAACCCCTGTACCCTGGCGTCTGAGGGTCTCGCCCTCTCTGGATTTGGAAAGAATGAACTGACATGCTGTCAGTTCAGCTCACAAACCTGCCCAAGGAGTGAACAGTCCTCCGATGCTTCTGGTTGAAGAACTGCTAGTAGCAGAGACGAAAACATGGGCACCTGCTAACCCTGATGGACATGGTCCCTTCGGCAAGTGTTTATTGAGCACGTGCTACATCCCTGCCGTGGTGCATGTGGTGCTGAAAGGGCAGGCAGGGAGGCCGGGCTGCTGCCATCCACAGGCCCAGATGTGCCTCCCGGCCTGATGTGGCTTCTTCCCCCACAGGGATACAAGGGCTACCCTGGACCTGCTGGGCACCCCGGAGAACAGGTGAGGACCACGGCCTCAGCCCCACCCTGCCGGCTCCTGTGCTCCGGCCCCTGCCTGTCCCTGGCCTCCGCCCCGGGCCCTGCCTCGTGAACGAGCCCTAGAGCCAGGTGGCTGAGCCTCCCAACCTCCTGGGGCCCCCACCCCACCTCTCCCCACCCCACCTCTCCCCCAGCCACATCTGCCTGTGAGACCTGGAGTCCACGCCAGCCCGGCGCTGGCACGAGCTGCTCCGCTCGGTTAGAGCCATGAATAGCTGGCCTGTTCCGGGCGATGTTAGGGGATATTATCCGCACCGCCATGGGGTTTGCAGGAATTTTGGCTGCCCGGGCCCAAATCAAACAGCAGTGGCTGCCAGCGTGGGGGCCAGCCAGGCCTCCTCAGTGCTGTCTTAGGCCTGGGCGGCCGGCACAGGGGGTTTTGTCCCTCCGAGCTGGTCTGACCGGTTTTGCAGAGGGGTGGGCTTGGGGGCCCGGCAGCCGGTGGCTTCCCCTTCCTCCCATTTCATCTCGCATTCCCGCCCTCCTCTTTGTCCATTGTGAGCCCCAGTCCCCCACTGCCCCTCAGACCTGGAGCCCGGCAGGGTCTCTCCTTTCCTCACGCTTCTCTCCATTCCTTTGCAGGGGCGGCCGGGACCCGAGGGCAGCCCAGGGGCCAAAGGTTACCCTGGCAGGCAGGTGCAGTATATGGCTTCTGGAAGCTCTGTGGCCATGGTGGTGTGCAGATGGCCATGGGCCCCCAGGCAGAGGGAGGTGGCGGGCTGGGGGCCGAGGATCTGCACCTGCTGGGTAGGCCCTGAGAGCAGGGATGCTCAGTAAGAGAACGGAAGAGACGAGTTCTGGTGCAGTGGGGGTAGGGCTCCACCCAGTCTCCCCTTGAGCCACTTCCCCGGGAGTCCTAAGATAGCTGGGGCTCAGTTTAAAGACCACAAATCTAGCCCGTTCCCATTCTACAGAGAGAGCAGCCGAGGCCTGGGTTGTTGGCAGCAAGTAGACTGTCTCCATATGTCCTTGCCCCTCTGTCTTTTGTGTTTCAGGGCTTACCTGGACCTGTAGGAGACCCTGGTCCCAAAGGCAGCCGGGTAAGTGGGCCCTGGCAAGTGCCATACAGGTGGCCCTGGGTGGGCATTACCTGTCCCTCCGGTGGGTCTGAGAGAGAGCAGGGCTGGGAGGCCTCCACCCAGTGTCTGTCGGGCTGCAACCTCCCGCCTGAGTGCTCTCTGGAGAGCAGAGGGACGGCAGGATGGCCTGGTGAGGGGAGACTCTTGAGCCAAGCCTGAGCCATGGCCGGGCAGCCTGGGCAGCGGAGAGTAGCTGGGGGGGCTCGGCCACGGTCCAGCTGCTACAATCCCCAGCATGTCCCACGTGATGGGAACGAAGCCAGGCCACCTTGCCTGTGGTTGGAGGCCTCAGAGGCCTCTCTCCTGCTCCTGACTGAGGGCGAGGGGACCGCCCTTTTGGGAGCCAGTGGTGTCGGACGGGTGAATGCTGCCCAGGCCCCGAGGCTGATAAAGTATCTATTGTCCTCTTCAAGGAGGAACAAACCCTGCATGGCCAGCAGTCTCAGTTTACCCATCTTTACAATGGGGTGATGTCCATTCTGCCTCTTGCATGGTTATGGAAATACCAGGAATTTGGAAGCAAGTAGTGTTTAGGGGGAGCCAGCAGGTGTCGGCTCCCGGGTGAGCTGTGGGCGGTAGAGAAGGTTCTGGGGGAACTGAATGGAAGTAAATGGAGTTTGGAAGGCTAAGAGATGAACTGGTGGAACCTTCTCTGTACCTCCAAGGAAACTGGGTTCACGGTAGAGAGCCCATGGCCCTCGTTTGCACTGCACAGTGAAGGTGGAGCTAAGATGAGGACCCAGAGGTCCACAGGGCTGGGCTCGCTGCCTCTCAAAGAACGCTCAGCACGTGGGCCACACAGTTCAAGGCCAGGCTAGGTTGGTGTGAGGTGTCTTCCTCTCCTGAACCAAAGCTACTTATGGCCACAGTCTCGGCCCTAATCCCGGAGGGTCCCTCTGCACCCAGGGAGGTCTTCTCAGTTCTGCCACAGGGTCCCTAATCTGCCAGGAGGTCAGGAGGAAAGAGACAGGCACCTGGGCTGCTTGGTGTTTGCCCTGCAAGAGGCATCTTGGGGCCACATAGAGAGAGAGAGAGAGAGAGAGAGAGAGAGAGAGAGAGAGAGAGAGCTGGTCTGGTCCCAGCTCACCCCTGTCCAGGGTCACAAGGCCCTGAGCAGCCTGGGTGAGCCGGGTCATTCCAGCTGCCCTCTCAACCCTGCCATCACTGGCCTCATATGTACGAAGTAGGCAGAGGACAAGCTTTGGGGTCATGGCACTTTCGAGGCCTGGGAGGAGGCACCACAGAAGTCACAGGTGCCCAGCAGGGTCCCTGGGGGTGGGGAGGACCTGGTGCCACTCTAGCATCTAACCCAGTTTAGAGCTTCCTTCCTGCAGGTCCTGGAGCCCCGGCTCGGGGCGGGCCTCCCGCCGAGAGCGCCCGCGCCCTTCCCTGGCGTGAGGGTATGTGCCTTTGGACTACATCGTGGAAGCCAGCACCATGCAGTCCATGGGCATATACACTTGCCTCAAGGCCTATGTCGTCGAGGAGCCGCCGGAGCCACCACTGCCACCAGCCAGGAAGAAGAGTCGGGCGTGGGAGGGCAGCGAGGGGCTGGGATGGGTCGGGCCAGCGACACCCCACCACTCGGCCCTCTGACCCCGCACCTGCTCTTTCCTAGGGCTACATTGGACTCCCAGGGCTCTTCGGCCTGCCAGGGTCCGATGGAGAGCGTGTGAGTATGCTTTCTCTGTTTACCTCCAACCCACCTCACCCACCCCCTCTGCCAGGTGCCAGCCTGGAGCCGTCGTGGAATCCCTTCTAGACAGGTGCCCTCGACTTACATCGGAGGCCACTAAGGGGACCAGGCAAGGCAGGTGCCTTCCAGACATAGGGAATGGAGTGTGCAGAGTCAGGGGCGTACGATAACTTGGCAAGTTTAGCAGTCATGCCAGTGCGAGGTGGAAAGCGCTGAGTGCGAGGTGGGAAGGTGGGGCCGTGGGGAGTCGAGGCTGGAGGGAGCGCCTGGGCCACGTTATACGTCACTCAGAGGCCAAGGTCAGGAAAGGGCCTCTGCTCTGAGAGCACTGGGAGCTTCCGCAGGGCTTGCAGCAAATGAGAAATCTGCCTGTTTTGTATTTCAGACCAAGTGTCTGCAAACTCCGGCCTGGACTCGGCCATGCTCATTTGTTTAGGCAGCACCTGTGGTTGCTCTGCTCTTGGCACAGAGCTGAGTAATTAGCACAGAGACTGGTCGGCCCACAGGCCTCTGGACCTTCCTCTCCATCCCCTCCATGCCTGAGCCCATATATGGGAACTCAAATATAACCTCATCCGCAAGAGAACCTTAGAAACGCAGAAGGAGCACTTAGTGAGCGCCAGCTGAATACCAGGAACACCGGGTACTTTGGGGGGCCATCTCCCCAGTTCAGATCCATGCAGACCCCAACTCCAGGAGTGCAAGGGCCATCCATCCTCTGTGCAAGGCTGGTATCTACTGTGGATGTGGTCAGGAAGCTAGGCTCTCGGTGACTTCCTCTTATGGGTGCTCTGGGGCTGGTGTGCCCTGGGGGCATCCTGTCCTGACCTCTTCCCTGTCTCTTCCTCTACAGGGCCTGCCTGGTGTTCCTGGCAAGAGGGGCAAGATGGGTAGGCCGGTAAAGATTTTCCGTGTCTATTACGCAGACTCTATGGGGGAACTTGCCCTCCCACTGGCCACGCTGCCCTGTCCACCCGCGGCCTGGGCATTCTCTGCTTGCTTCTCTGCTCAGCCATTGCTCCGCTTTGAGTGTGTGGGCCGGCACGTAGGGCTGTCTGGGCCTCGTGTCCTGCTGCCAGAACACGAGTGGCTGCTTCCTGGCTGGGGCTGGGGGTGGGGCTCCTGTGGGCACTGGGTCCCTCTAGGAGGGAGCCTGTGTGTGTGTGTGTGTGTGTGTGTGTGCGCGCGCGCGCGCTCTGCCGTGCAGTTCTGTGTCTGCGGGTGGGGGCAGGGCGGTCTGCTGTCTGGGTCATTAGTGTCCGTGCTCGGGGACCTGCTGGGACTGGGGGATCTTGGCCTGGCCAGGTGTCGGTGCTGCTAACTCAGAGAACACTCAGTCTCCGTGTTGTCTTGGTGTCACCTGTTTCACCCGTGCACACACAGGCCAGAGGGCAGGGGGACGCTGGGCAGGTGGACCACAAGGGGGGCTCAGCAGTAATGCCCCATCTGTCAGCTTTGCTGTGATTCTCCATCGTGGTAGGAAATTGTTTTTCCCCCTGTTTGGGCATCTGTGCGGCAGGAAGAAAAGGCCAAGGCTCCGAGAGATTAAGTAATTTGTCCGAAGTTTCACAATGAGTCAACAGCAGAGCCGGGATTCTAACTCGGTTTGTCTCCAGGGCCTCTGACCTCCATGATGGCCCAGGCCCACTGGTTGGAGATGAAGTTGTAAACGTGGATTCCCTAGAACTTTTGCCTGGAGGGAAGTCATTCATCCCAATGCTTTGCTATTCACAAGGGGAAATGGAGGCTCTGAGAGGCAGAGTGTTGTGTCCAGGGTCCCACTGCTAGGCTGGGGGAGACCCAGGACTGTAACTAAGGCATCTTCCTCCCAGGCCCTGTCCCATTGCTGGCTTCAGGCTCCCTGCCTGTGCCTTGCAGGGTCAGGCCTAGACTTGGACCCATCATCAGCTCTGGGTCTGTACCTCCCTTTGCTTGTGATTGATGGAGAAGGGATGGTGAGTTAGAACTTGAGAGTCAGCTGGGATGTGCTGACTTTCCATGTAGGGATGTGGTCCCCAGTGTCCCAGAGCACTCCAGGTGGCCAGAGGGGGCTGTCTGTGATTCTGGGGTTGATGGCATGGTCACAGGCACTGACCTTGCCTATATGGACTTGGGTCCTCTGGGGCCAAGTGGGGAATACAAAGAAAGGCAAGATCCAGGTCCTGGCTATAAGGCGCTAATAGAGGAGCCCCTCACCCTCAGACCTAGCCCCCTCTGTGCCCTGAGGTCTGACACCTGACACCCGGATCTGGGCAAGAAACAGCACCTGTTGCTCCTGGCTTCAGGCCAGGATGTGGAGCCTGCGAGAGCTGGGCTGGCATTTGGATCTGTTCCTCAAGCCAGGTGACTGGGGCAAGGAGACTGCTTCATTCATTACTCATTCGTTCATCCATTCATTGGTTCATTCATTCATTCATTTATTCATTCAATGAATTCTGGGTGTGCACTACGGGCCAGGCACTGTGCTTGATGCTGAGCAGTGGACAAGACAAAGCTCCCATTCTCATGGGCAGACAGACAGACAATGATTGTTTGAGGGAACGGAGAATGCATGATTGACTGTCAGATGGTGCTGAGTATTCAGATAGAGAGGATGGGGGACAGGGAGTACTTGGGGTATAGGCTGTTGGAGAAATTGGTCTGGGAAGTCCTCCTCACTTTCTGAGAAACCTGAAAGAGGTGAGAATGGAGCCCTGTGGCTATCCGAGGTAGAGCACTCCAGGTCGAGGCCACCTCCAGAGTCCCCGTGGGGGGATTGCGCTGACTCCATCTTGGGAGCCTCCCAGAGGGCCAGGCATTGCCACTAAAGATGAGAAGACCAGTGAATGGCGTGGTTAAGATCGTGTGGCTTCTGGGGGTCAGAGCTGTTAGAATGCAGCAGCCAGTGGCTTCTTCGCCTGCTGCAACCAGGACTGTCAACAGAGCCATGCTTACGCTGTCCTCTTCCACCCCCTCCCTTGCAGCCTCCCCATCCCTTTCCTACTTCCAGCAGCCCCTTCGTCTGCCTCCTCCTTCAACTTATTTTCTTTTTTTGGAGCTGAAAACCTCCTGCTCACAGCTGGGAAGGCAGCGCCAGGTTTGTGAGTGAGAAGAAGCCTCTCACTCATTTCTTGTGAGTGAGATGAGGTCTCTCACTCATTTCTCATTCAACAAAAATTTATTGAGCACCTACTATGTGCCAGGTAGTAGAGATAGCACTGTAGCCAAAACCAACCCCCTCAAAAGCAACATTTATTGAGGCCCCTTTACCTGCATGGGATTCGAACTGCGTGTGATTCTACTGATTCTTTGAGGTGAGATTGATTTTTCAGATGAGGAAACTGAGGCTTCCACAGCCAAAGCCGTTGGCCCAGAGTCCTCCAAGGTCTTGAACCCTTATAGCTGTCAGCTCATGCCTGCTTCCTCGCTCCGTGCCAGTGACTTCCTCAGATTCCATGCTCCACGATGGGGTTGTGCCCTGGGGTGTCAGGTGTGGGTGGGAGGAAGCCCCTTCCCTCCAGTCAAACCTGTGGTCATATCATATGCCTGAGGGCTAGGAAAGCCTCTGAATTCTAGCCCAGCCGCCATGGCTGCCAAACAGGCAGGGTCTGCATTGAATAGGACTTCGTATCACCCAGTCTTTCTGCCTTTGTCTCTGCCTTGCTGAGCCTCCAGTCCCTCCGTGCCCTCGGCCCACGGTCTCCTGAGTGGTCTTACGGGCCACCCCCTGTTGCCAGGGCTCCCTAGCCCTTGATCTGGCTGGTGGGGTTGGGGGATTCTTTTGTGAATGGGTTTTCCACTTGTCCAAGCCTTGGGCCAGGCAATTTCTAGGCACCTATTAACAAGAGGAAATGTCGAGGGAACGAGCTGAGTTCCCTCATGCCAGATCGCAGCTGGCCTCATTTCTGGCGGGCCTGGCGGTGGTGATCTTGCTGTAGTCCATCTCTCTCCAGCCAGCAAAACCTCAGGCCCACGCATGCGGCCTCCTCGGTGTTGGGTTTGGAAGGAGAATGCCAGAGAGTCTTCAAATGGGAGCCAAGAAAGAGACAGTGGAGGTCGGATCCCATCAGAGCTGCAGGACCCTTAGTGATGAGCTGGCCCAACCCCTTTGTCAGACAGATAAGCATAGTTTAGAGAGGCCAGGAACTTCCCAAGGTCATACAATAAGGTGGTGACAGAATCAAGACTCGAACCCAGGACTCTTGCTTGCTAGTAAGAATCACTTCTCTCTGTGCTCACATCTTCAACCTCCAAAGGAGGACTTAGTCTATAGCTCTCCTCTCCTCCTCACACCACCTGTTAGAAAGAGAAATGCCTTATGGTTTTCTGAGGGGTCCAGATATAAGATGTTACCAACTTGGCTGGAACTATGAGCTCTAGGGGGTTTCTTCTGGACTATCCTGGCTTGTTGGGGGCCCGGCACAGGGACACTCATGGCTGGGGTCCGAGCCATGCCTCTCAGCCACAGGTCTCTCCCCGGGGCTGGGAAGATGCTACAGTGAATCCTCTAGTCGGACACTGTGGATTACCATCAGCGACTAGAATGCCTGACCCGGCCAGCTGCCACTTACAGCTCCTCTTGTAGTCTCTGGCCAGGCTTGCCCAGGCGGGTCTTGTGTCGTGAGTCAGGCAGGCAGACCCTAGAACTGAGAGCTGGAAAGGCCCAGCCCTGGCTTCCACTCCCTTGGTGTGTGTGGCTCGGGGGCCAGTGGAATTTGCCTACGGCCACACGCCATCCGGGGCGGCCAGGGCTCTAACACGGTGCATTTGGTTTCAAGCTCAGGGCTCTTTCCAGTTCTCCGACTGTAGGGAGAAGGGGGCAAAGCGAGAGGGATCTCGTGTTTCCATGTGGGGAAACTGAGGCCAAAGCAGATGAGAGTTTTTAGCAGTGGTCACGCTGTGGGCTGGGGATGTGGTCCCCAGTGTCCCCAACTTGACCTAGAGCTGTCCCAGAGCTACCGGTGGCTCTAGAATCCTGGGAACTCTGCCCACCTCCTTCTTATTCCCTGGGGTCACTTTTGGGGGGCTTCCCTAGTGGACTTCAAAAGGGAAGGGAGAAAGCATGCTCAGCATCATGAAAAAGAGAGCTGGGGACCTCTGGTCTCTCCATGTGGGTGCACATCTGGAAAAGAACGCGGTGCTTTGAGATGCAGGTTAGACTTAGGCGGGAACTTGCCGACTTCGGAGAATTGCAGCCTTGTAAAGAGGTCTCCAAGATCCTTCTGCAGGCTCTTCCTAGAGATCATTACGTATTCCCACCGTTGATGCAAACCCTGACCAGCATGTGGTGATGGCACACTAGAGTTTGCCAGGGGCTGGATTACAAACATCTGGCCTCTTCTTCAGCCCAGCTCTGCCAGGTGAGTTGGGCAGGGCTGACCATTTTTCAGGCCAGGGAGCTGAGCCTTCGAGACCTTGGCAGGACTGCAGATCTTCAAGCTGCACACTCCCTCTGCCCTTACAGCCCACCTTCTGGAACAGACCATTTGGGTGGACACTGTGGGAAAGTAGGGCCTCCTCAGCCCTCAACATCTTGTCATGCATGTGGCCACGAGGACTGTCCCTGTTTTCACGTCTTATCGTCTCGTCCCAGAGCCAGCTTCTGTCTTCTCCTGGGCCTTGTTCTGCTCAAAGTACGAGGCGTTCAGTTCCCCAGGGAGGCCTGACCTGGGGAAGTGGAGAAACCACGTGGCTAAGGCCCTGGCAGGGTGCCAAGCTCATGGCTTGGGCCTCAGGCCAGCCTGCTGCAGCCAGGAGCTCCGGCCTGCAGAGGAAGGTCCCGCTGCTGGCCAGGCTGGGAGTGCACGCCATGCGCGAGCGGATGCAGCCAGACAGGGAAGCAGGCCATCAGGGGCCGTAGGGCGAGTGTCCGAAATGGGCTGTGTCGCTCAGTGGTGGAGGGATGAGGCAAGTTAGCGGGGTGCTGGGCCTTGGGCATGTGCTGGGCCTCAGTCTCCCCACTGCGGCAATGAAATGCTGAATGTCAGGAGTCAGGGTCTTTTTGTCTCAGGCCATCCGTGATTGTTCCAATCAAGGATTTGTTCCAGCATGTTTTTTGTTGTTGTTAATCCTCTCCTGGGGATATATTTTCCTGTTTTGACTTTTTTAGAGAGTGGAAGGGAGGAGCGGAAGAAAAGAGAGAGAGAGAAACGTTGATGTGAGAGAGACACATCAATTGGTTGCCTCCTGCAAGCGCCCCAACCTCGGCCGGGGATTGAACCTGCAACTCAAGTATGTGCCCTTGACTGGGAATCGAACCCATGACTCTTCGGTGCGAGGGTGGATGCTCTAATGTCCAGGGATGTTCCAGCACTTTTAAAGCTTGCTCCAATCTTTCCCCCCCAACCATTGTGCTCTTAATTACAAACCCTAGGTTCCTAAAGGTCATCTGCTAGACTCCTCTGAAGGGAGGGAGACTGAAGATGGAGACAGGGCTGGGTATTGCAGCCACCAAGCATGTACCAGCAGAACCAGTTCTGGGCATCAGTCATGCCACTCCCACGTGTGCATCAGCCAGGGTCCTCCTGAGCCCTTGGAGAGACCCAGGCTTGTAGTCCTGTCTCTGTATTCAGTGTCCAGTCATAGCCAAGAGAAGGGCACTGGAGTCAAACTGCCTGGATTCAGATCCCAGCCCTGCTATTCCATAGCTGTGTCACTTTGAACAAGTGCTCTAACCTCTCTGAGCCTCAGTTTCCTCATCTCTAAAATGGGCCAGTAATAGGACCTATCTCATTGGGCTGTTGGAGTTTGCTCTTCCTGTCATTGTGGTCACCTCACTGTCACCTCCCACTGGCTATACTCCGGCTGCATTTCGTCTGCCTCCCTTTGGGATGCGACCATTCTGATGGTCTCTGCCTTGCTCATGCCTCAGAGACGTGCCCTCACATGGCCGCTGCCTCCGTGTGGCAGCAAGGGCTCGCCCTCGGTGCGACATCTCAGCTCATCCCCTCGGGACTCCTCATTGCACAGCAGAGGGTGCTGCGGCTCAAGAGGCCCGTGGGCGGTGGAGCCAGGACTGGCATCGGGCTGCTCTGGCTGCAAAGCCTCACCAGGTCAGCCGGCCTGGCGGAGGGGGCTGAGAGGAGTCCTTGAGCCAGCCTGGTGTGGCCTCTGAGTGCAGACGCATGGGTTTGAGACCTTCCTGGGGCCTGCTGGCTGCAAATATATTGGACATGGCAGGCAGGATCAGTGCCTGGGGAATGCTGCCAGGCTCTCCATCCGGCTCCAGGCTCCTTCCTCGAGGCTTCGTCCACAAATTGGGCCAAGCAGAAGGGTTCTTAGCGATCACACACTCCAGCCTGAGCACGGTCAGAAAAACATGACATTTCCCTGAAAAAGCTATGATTTGAATTCAAGGAGAGGGGAGAACAGGTTTCTCTAAGTTCCAAGCTTGAGGGCTTTCTTTTCCTTTTGAAGTAGAATGGAGTTACCCCCTGCCACACCAGGAACATCCCCACAGCTGATGTTTTCCCAGCTGCCAGTCTCCCCAGAGAGCGTGGAGGAGGGTCAGGGAGGGGGCGAGAGGCCAGACCTGCCTGGGGCAGGCAAAATGACCTCTCTCTCAGCTGCCAAAACTCACCTGTGACAATGGTGCAGCTGTTCACCGCAGTATAACCTTGACACTTATCGTTCAGAGTCTCTATCTGTAAAATAGGGATCATGATTCCACAGGGTGGCTTTTGAAGAGCATATCACCATCATACTAGGTCTGAGCTGGAAAATGCCCCACAGGCCTCCCCTTTGACCAGAGGGGAAACTGAGGCCTACAGGGGAAAGGGATGCTTTTATAACTCAGCAAGTCAGCAGCCGTTCTCCAGGCCTAGACCCAGATTCCTGACCCCCCACTCCGTCGGGACCAGGTCTCAGATTGGGGGTGGCATTTCCACTCTGGGGAGCCAGGCACCGGTTTCTTTTCAGAGACTCTGGGGACATAAGAAGAGGCTCAATGTCCCTGAGCCCCACCTAAGAAATTCTCCAGGCGGAGTGTTTGTTGAGGGCATGGGGTGATCCAGGACCCCACTGGTTGCCCAGATCCCAGAACCAAGGAGTGAGACTGCATGGACATGTCCTGTGTCTCCCCCCCGCCCCCCCCCCCCCACCCCCTGTCTGGATCACAGCCACTCGGAAGTATAAACACTAATTTATAGTTGTTTGTTCTCTCTTGTGCCCTCAGGGGTTTCCTGGAGACTTTGGGGAAAGAGGCCCACCCGGACTGGATGGAAACCCCGTAAGTATCTCAAGTCTTTGGGACCAGGAGAGAGATTCCGAGGGAACTCACGTAGGTTTTAGGAACCCAACTTTGAGGTTGAATGACTGTCAAACCCTAGCCCTGCTACCTGGTTCCTCTTCTGAACCCCAGGCTCCTGTCTACTGTGGATGCCCTGTGACCCCACCCCCCAGAGAGCCCCCAGCCCTGAGCCTCTGGTCCCAAAGCCCCAGGCTGCGCTCCATCCTCAAGGATTTAGGAAGGCTCGAGAGTCACTCCCCATGGGGGAAGCCAGGGCTATGCCACCTTACAAAGCACCGGAAATGCTTATGGGACTGCAGCAGCCTGGGAGCAGATAGTTTGCAGGCCCCGTGTGAGAGGAGAGGGAGTTGGAAGGGAATCGCCAGCACAGGCATGTTTATAGGGTTTGTAAATAGTCAGAGAAGCCAGGTCAGCTTGCCCTGTGGAGCTGAGCCCTGCCTGCCCCGTCCTGTCCCAGCCTCAGGCTCGGCGGGAGAGGAGGCCTGGGGGTGCAGGCCATGTTCAGAGCTCCTTGGAGCACCTGCCCTGCCCCCCCACCTCTCCATGGGGCTTCCCTCCGGAGCAGCTGTGCCCGTTGTGCTTTCTGCAGAGGTGGCTGCTGGATCCATCCTTAACCCCATGATTCTGTTCTCATTTCTGTTCCACAAATGCTCCCTGGGGCCGACCCTTGGGCTCCCTTGGGAGCTGAAGCCCTGGCCTCGGAGCCAGGTGGACCTGGGTTTGAATCCTGCCGCACCACTCGCCAGCGTGGCACTTGGACAAACCAGTTCCCCTCTCTGGCTCTCAGTTTCCTTGTCTGTAAAACAGGGGGTGGGGTGAGGGGAGGGTGTCAAAATGCTGGCCTCAGAGGGCTGCTGTGAGAATGAAATGAGAGGGCAAGGGGTTCGGCCCATGACCAGTGTTCACCAGTGTTCCTAGTCGGGCGTGTAATGGAAGGGCATAGTTCCTGCCCTCAAGGAGCTCGTGGCTGTCTCCCCAGTTACTGCAGGAGGCGGAGAGTAGATTGGTGGGATCAGGAGGTCCCAGGTGCTGTGGAGGAGGGAGAGGAGGAGGGAAGACTCTGGGGAAAGGTGACATTAGAACTGGGTTGGAGAAAGAGGTGAGAAGACATTCCAGGTAGAGGAAGGAGTACCAGCAAAGGCACAGAGGTGAGGAGCCAGGGCCTGTCCTTCCAGGCCCCCTGGGGAGGGGCGGGGATGTCTTCATGCTCATGGCCCCGAGGAGCAGGAAGAGGACTGGATGTGTGTCCCAGCTCTGCCACACAGTTGTTGCGTGGCCTTGGACAAGTCACGTCCCTCCCCTGAGCCTCGGTTCCCTCATTTGAAAGCCAACGCTGTTTCTTGCCGCCTCCTCTTCTCCGTGGTGGCTGGAGTCATGACCTCCATCTGAGCAGCCCTGGGTTGCACAGATGATGGCAGGCAAACCCCGGATGCTGTGGGCAATTCTCACAGACAATCACCATTCCTCAAGCCCCCTATTTTTATTCGCATCTTTGCATTTCGAACTTGATCCAAATCCCTCTACGGTCTTCTCTGGGGCAAACCATTAAAGGTCGATTTATAGAGAAGAGGAAGGAGAAACTTGCTCACTGCCACACCTGGACACACCTGTCTCCTGGGCAAGAGCTCTCCCAGCATCTCGGAGGCCTTGGGAGGCTGAAACCTGTGAGCCTGTGGGGGTCCAGGGACCCGGTGCCTCCTGGCCGAGAGAGCGGGGAGCTAGCCTGGTGGCTCTCTGCTGGCAGCCCTCACCACTGTTCCTTTCTTGCACTTGACCTTGAGTAAATCACTTAACTCTCGAGCCTCAGTTTTGCCATCTATAGAGTGAGGGTGAAATGAGACCTGGGTCGAGCACCCTGCACATCCTATTACCATGATCAGGATGGCGTAGTCCTTCACCCTTAACAATCTGAAGCTGCCAGACTTGGAAATCCAACCTCCCCATTTTACAGATGCAGAAAGCTGATGCCAGAGGGGGCCAAGGGTCTTGTCCAAACCTTAGACCAGGCTCTGGAGACTCACCAGTCAGGGACGAGGAATGGTCAGCTCAGAGGACTCCCCTAGGCACCCACGTGCAGAATGGTGTGGAAGGGGTGGCCCAGGAGGGAGAAGGGCAACTAACCACCTTGGTCTCTCTCCATTTGCAGGGAGAGCTGGGCCTGCCAGGGCCCCCAGGAGTCCCCGGCCTCATTGTAAGTACACCGATGCCTGGGAAGGGGAGAGGCAGGAAGCAGGGTGTGGGGAACAAGAGATAAGACCTGCTGAAAAGGCCCCTCTCTCATCAAACCCTGGAAGAGCTGCTGTAGCAGGACAGACCAGCCTGGGCGGGGGCCTGAGGGAGGACAGTCCTGCTGTGTGGCCTCAGGTGCATTACCTGCCTTCTCTGAGCCCCTTGCTGCCTGCCCATCGGTCTGGAAGGTGGTGTAGACAGGTGATAGCATGGCCATTTGACAGACAAGGTGCTTCAGGTGCAGAGATGGAAGTGACTGGCAGAGGAGCTGAGGCTCTGGGCCACATGGATAGTCGTCTTCATCCTTTTCTTCAGAGCACTGACTTTGGAGCCAGACCACCTGAGTTCAAGTCACCGCTCTGCCACATCCTGGCTGTGTGCCCTGGGCCAAGTTACTTACCCTCTCTGAGCCTTAGTTCCTCATCTTTAAAATAGGGATGGTAGTAGAATCTTCTTGGGGTGGTTGTGAGGATTAAATGAGGCATTGCATGGACAGTCCTTGGCATGGGGTCTACCACTCAGTTAATGTGCAATTAGTGGGAAATACTGTTATATGAATTACCGTTATTACCTCCTGATGTGCCTGGGACTGAGAGAGGCCTGTGTACAGGGAGGTGGGAGGCAATCTAACCTCTTTCTCCATCTAGATTGAGGTAGGCTTTCTGGAGTGAGTGGTTCTGTTAGCCAAAACCGGGGCCCCCTCTTCAAGCGTGAGCCTTGGCCTTGGGCCTGGCCTCAAGGGCCAATGAGAGACCTGAGTCTGGGAAAAGACTCTAGGAACTTCCCCAGGGTTTGATGCCCCTTCTGTTCTGTCCGCGGAGTCATTCCTTGTGGGGTTTGAGTTTGGGGGCCTTTGGGGGTCACTGTAGACTGTTCCTTAGTGCTTCGGCTACTCCAGCAATTTTGCTGAGAAATTCTGCTCAGAGGGAGGCTAGAGCCCTAGCCAGTTTTTCCCAGTGATTAGAACGACAGCCTGCAGACTAAAGAGTTTGATTTTGGTCAAGGGCATGTACCGCGGTTGCAGGTTTGGTCCCTGCCCCTGTTCAAGGAACGTGCAGGAGGCAGCCAACAGATGTGTTTCTATTGATGTTTCTCTGTCTCTCCTCCTTCCTTCCATTCTCTCTAAAAAACAATGGAAAAAATGTCCTCGGTGAGGATTAGCAGATGGAACCTGGAGAAGGCCCTGGGGAGGGGAGGGGAGGGGAGGAAAGGGGAAGGGAAGGGAAGGGGGGCTGTGGAGCCTTATTGTTCTGGGGAGGCCAGTCCTGTGAAGAGGGCCCAGGCCTGTGTGCCTGCTCAGGTGGGTGGGGTGGGTGTGGGGATGGAGGCTCTGATCCACCTGTGTCCAAATCCTGGCCTCCCCTCCCCCTGGCTCTGTGGTCTTCCATTATGGCCTTGCTTCCTTGAACCCCAGGGACCCTGTCTGTAAGATGGGATTGCTGTGCCCACTCTTGTAAGGACCACAGATTCACACATCCAGTCTAGTCCCATGGCTAAGAAGGAACCAGATCGCTTAGGTTCAAATCCTAGCTCTGCCTTTCATTTAATGGCAGTTCTGAGTACATTTTTTCACCTCCTTGAGTCTTAATGTCTTCATCTGTAAAATGGGGATAATATTAGTACCTAACTTGGAGGACTGTTTAAAGAAACTAGTACATATAAAATGCCTAGTATATAGTTATAATAGTTGGTGATGGTGATGATGATTGTACACCCATACATAGGTATTTTGTCCCTGGTAGCAACTGTCTAGGCTGCTGCATTGAGAAGGATTTCAAAGTCACGTTGGAACTTAGTGAGAGAGGATGCTGAGATTGACTGGTGATGCCTGCCTGGCCTGGGATGAGGCCATGTCGACACTTGAGTCATACATTTGTCACCCGCGCTGTCCTTTGCCGGGCACCTTGTTTGGCACGAGGCACTGACCTAGATGCGTTGGAAAAATAAATCTGTGCGCCGAGCGTTAGAGAACCTGATTCATGGGGACTTTCCGAGGGTCCGAGTCCAACCTCTATGCGAGGCAGAGGTCTCTGGAGCATCTTGGTCATACGGTCGTTAAACTCCAAGGTGAACACCCTGGTGTTAGACGCGCCCTCCTGTGGGAGCCCCACCGTTTCCACAGGGCTCTCCTTGTACAGATGTTCCTGTGTGCTGAGCCAAGGCCTGGCCCTGCCCGGGAGAGGCTGCTGGGGATGTAAAGGCGGTCATTGTCTGTTCTTCCCCAGGCTCCTTCCTCAGGCTATATGATCCGGCCCCTAAAGCTTTCCTGAGGGGATGTTTATGTACCCTGGCTGTCATCCTTGGCACGGATTCCTATTTGTCCTTGTCCTGGCATCCACTAGATGGACCCCTCAGAGGGGCAAGAAGAGTGCTTGGCCGAGTATCCACAGATTCTGGAGATGGAGACGCTGCCATCACAGCCCTGGGCCCTCCCGACTCTTTACAGAGCTCGTGCCCACCTGTGCTCCCCTTTCTCTCCCCAGTTAGTGTTGCCAGATTAAATACAAGACACCCAGTGAAATCTGAATGTCAGCTGCAATATTTAGAACACGTTTATGCTAAAATATCATTCACTGTTTACCTGACATTCCAATGTAACGGGGCAGTCTATGTTTTTATTTGTTCAGTCTGGCAACCCTATTCGCATGGTTTCTTAGGTAAATCCCATTTGACAGATGGGGAAACTGAGGCCCTTGGTCAAGGTCACATACAAGGCAGGAGAGGATGGAGGGATAATCGGAGGCCATGTCTCCCAACTCCTAATTCAGGGCACTCCTCTCCCTGCTCCCTTCTGAGGGGTCTTAGTTGGGGGTGAGCCCTGGGCATCCCAGCATTTCTCATGATGTCCCTTTTCAAAGAGTGATGAGTTTTTCCTTGTGCCTCTGCTGTTTTGTTTTGTTTTTTTAAAAAATATATTTTTATTGATTTCAGAGATGAAGAGAGAGAGAGAGAGAGAGAGAGAGAGAGATCAATGATGATAGAGAATCATTGATTGGCTGCCTCCTGTAGCCCCCTAATGGGGATTGAGCCTGCAACCCAGGCATGTGCCCCTGACTGGAATCGAACCTGAGACCCTTCAGTCCCCAGGCCAACGCTCTATCCACTGAGCCAAACCAGCCGGGGCACCTCTGCTGTTTTTAAATGCCCTTTCTGCCAAGGTGACCGTCCCTTTCTCCTTGTGGATCACAGGGCTGGATCCGAGACCACTAAGTCACTGCTGCCCCTCCCCCCTCAACCCCCACCCCCAGGCAGAGCCCCCTGCCACCCAAGGTACCCACTCCCACCCTGGATTTTTGGGAACACTGGCTTCTGTCCCTGGAGGAATAGTTGTCTTTCCCAAAGAGTGGGAAACAAAGGAATTTTCTAAGCAGGAGTTAGATGGGGAGGTGGTCTGTGAGTCACCTTCGGTTTCCTAGAGGATGTGGGTTTTTAGCTGAGCACATGGGAATTCCACATACTGATATCATTTCAGCGGAGATTCAGATTTATTCAAGGCCTGTCTAGTCAGCTGAAGCCATTTGCATGCAGACTGAAGCCTAAACTTGCCCTGTCCCCCGGGTCTTTGCAGCCGGGAGGAAGGGCAGGAGAAAACAGACAAACATTCACGGGACGCCTGTCAGCTGTGTGTGCTGGACATACCTTAGGCTGCGGGAGCCTTGAGCTACTTGAGGTGCTGCACAGCCTGGTCCCCCGGATTGGGAGGCTGGGGCCCGGGGTCACCACCAGGGACTTGCAGCCCAGGCCCGGGTGGCCCCCTGCGGCCTCTGAGGTGAGACTGCCTCGAAACAGCCTCCTTTGAGTAATTGGAACCCTTTGGCTGAACCTCAAGAAAAGTGTGCCTGGTTCCAGAATCTGCCCAACAAAGAAGATTTCTGTCTTTTGCATTCTGAGTGACACAGAAGGGATTTTGGCTCCTCATTTAATGAGACCCAAAGAATATGTGATCTGGCCCAAACCCAGAATGTGGGGGAGAGTAGACACGTCCGCCATATGCTGTCACTAACCCATCATCGGGGTTTGTGTCCTTGTCTATAAAGTGAGGCCAGGAACCCCAATAACTGATATTTGCCAAACCATGGGCCCAGTACTTAATTATCACAGCAAGTCTCTGAGGGTAGGGAGTGGGGTTACCATTGTACAGGTAAGGAAACCGAGGCTCAGAGAGGCTGGAGCCCCTGCCCAAGGTCACACAGCTGAGAGGCGGGACCTGGGCCTGTGCGCACAGCTCATGCTCTTCACATGACACCCCACAGCAGCTCCGCAAGACTTCTGTGCTGAGTGGGGACAGCGGAGGTGTGAGAGCACGCACTGGGAGTGCCCGGGGCTGTTCTGGGTGAGAGATGGTGCTTATTAAGATCGCCCAGGAACCAAGACTGGCCACAGCCCCAGGTCCCTGTCCCCAAGCTGGGGGCCCTCGATCAGCAATCAGGAAAGAGGCCTTGTCGCCTTTAAGGCAGTTCCAGGGATTTTTTTTCCCTAGGGGTTTTGTAAATAAGAGTTTGAAGGATTTTGTTTTTGTTTTGTTTGTTTTTTCACCCATTCACTAGGCTGCTTTTAGTGGCTCCTTTGGGGCTGGGGGGGAGTGGTGGCCACATAGGCACACACATCGATGGCCATCAGCGTGGAATTGGCTTGGAGTGAAAGCCGTGTCAGGTTCTGAGACCGGACAGCAGGGGCCTGACCTGCCTACGGAGTCTGGTCACCCAGAAGAACAAGTGGGTGTTAACAGTGTGAGCACACGTTATAGGAAACAGTGGCCGAGGGTGTCACAGCTAGAGAGACAGCAGGGCAGAAAGGTGAGGCGTGTGAGGGAGGGAGGCCCGGCCAGCACCTCACCATGAAGGGCGGGCATCGGGAGCACCCTGGGTTGTGTCTTCAGGGGTCCCTGGCAAACCCCATGGCGTACTTCGGGGGAGCAGAACTCGTGCCTGTTTCTGCATCTGAAGCCTGTCCCCAGGCCCTGTCACTTAGGGGAGATGGCCATGAGAAAGGCTTCCTTGGTCCTACATGGAGTGAACAGTCAATCGAGGGCTAATGAGCATGGCCTGTGGGGCAGACAGACGGGCCTGGGTTCTGGTCCTGCCTCTGCCCCCTACTCCTGGCTTAGTCTTGTGCAAGTTGCTTCACCTCCCTCGGAGCCTCGGTGTTCTCCTCTGTGAAGAGGAATGGACCTGAGAGGGGTGCTGACCTCCTGGGGTGACTGTGAGCTGCCCTCACCGGGGTTCCTGGCGCAGCGTACGCGCTTGCTAATGAGGATCTGATGAGACTGGAAGTGTCCAGCGTGCAGTCTGGCACACAGTAGGAGCTCTGTAAGTGGTTGCAGATGTGGTTGGCTGTGCTCTTGGTGGGAGCCAGCGAGATGAGGGCAAAGTGTGTAAAGCCGTGTCTGGGAGCTTAGGCAAAGTGGAAACAGGATCCAAATTAAGGGCATTACTCATTGTTCTTTCCTGTGGGGACATGACATTGTGTGTTGATCGGCCAGGCTGCCCGTGAGGGTGTCTAGCGCACAGCAGACGGGTGTTCTTCAGGCTGTACTGGAGGGGAAGTGGCCTGGAGTCTTCTCTGTTCCTCCCCCAAATGCGTTGATATCCCAGCGTGGGGGTCCCTTCGACACGAGGAAGACCTGCCCTCAGCGAGCACCACCTGCTCCCCACGTCCCCTGCAGCCCTAGTCCCGTTCCGGTGATGCCTGGCCCCTGGGGGTGGACGCTCACGCTGGGCCCTGCCCCACCACACACAGACCCCCTTGGAGAGGCCTGCAGGGCGGTGAGTGCGGTGCTGCGGTGGCTCCCGTGGGCCCACACGGGCGTCGCTCAGGCCTGTGTTGAACCCGGTCCCCTCACAACAGGCCACTTTGAGCCTGGAGCGGGGAAGAAGGAACCTGTGTTCCTGGAGCTGCCGTTGGTCCCGTGCCCGCCCGGGGCCGCGTCGGAGCCAGCGTGCCAGCAGAGCCCGCTGTTTATTTGTGCAGCACAGGGAGCGTGGGGCGGGCCACCCCTCTCTCCCTTCATCCAGGAAAAGAGAGCAAGAGAAGCCTGACTGGCCTGCCCCAGTGTCTGTGGCCAGGGATCTGGGCTTCACTCCCCCTTCCCCCAAAGCGGACTTCAGAATTGCCTAGCCACCCTGGAGACGGACTGCCCGGTATAAATCCCGGCTCCGCCCGCTCTGGTTTGCTCAAGCCCTAACCTCTCAGGGCCTCAGTTTCCTCCTCTGTGTAGTGGGGACTGTAGCAGAAGGGATCTTTAAGGGCCGGAGTGAGGAATAATTGAGTTGAGGCAGGTAAGGTGTTTAGCGCAGGGCCTAGCCACGAGGGCCACTTGTGTTACTATTACACCTGTGACATGACACCTCGCTCCCTCAACGACAAGATGTCTAGATGGGAACTGAAAGCAAAGCCTCCACTAGAAGGTCTGGTTTGACCCAATCAGGTGAGGATCTTGAGGTCCAGAGAGGGAAGGTGTTTTGCCCAAGATCACACAGCAGGACCACAGCCAGACTCCAGCATCTGCCTCCGCTAATCTAAGTCATTCGGGGAGGGGTCTGGGGTGGCGAGTGAGAATCAGCATGGCCTTAGCCAGGCCGTGCCCAGGCTGTGGCTCTGCACCTCCTCCTTCTCCCCTCGGGGTGCTCCACCGCACACCCCTGGGCCCCGCTGCAGGAGCCAGGCAGGAATGTGATTTTTCATTCTCTGCCCGGCCTCCCTCCTAGAAGGCCTCCCTCCGAGACGTCTCCAGGCAGCTCGGACAGGAACCTCTTGGCAGCCTGGCTACCTGGGGCAGCCTTTGTTCCTCCAGTGCTTCCAGGGGCCTCCATGGAGCCTGCCCCAGGGATGTGGGACACTGAGGCCCAGAGAGGTCAGGCACATCGATGGACTCACGCAGCAGCCAGACATGTAGATCTGTCACAGGCGATAGAAAAGGGGGAGAAGAGGGTATTTCTGGGGGCTCCCTTTCTCTGGCATGGGCTTAATATTATGGCTATGGTTGGTTGACAGTAGTGACAAGAGTAGGTGGGAAGTGAGGAGATTTGAGAGAAAGATGGACCTGTTTAAAGAAAATACAGTCACTCCATGAACCATGGTTTCTCGCCAGACAATTCTTGTTGTGGGGCTGGCCTGTACAGTGTAGAATATTTAGCGCGCGCACACACACACACACACACACACACACACACACACCGCCTCTACCCACTGGATGCCAATAGCACCCCTTTGGTTGTGACAACCAAAATTGCCAGCAGACATGTAAGTCCATAACTCTTCAAAACAACGCCTGGAGGTACATATCCCCGTTTGTTGCAGGAGGAAATGGAGGCGCAGAATGGTTAGGGCTCCTGCCCCCAACTCAGTGTGTGGGCAGCAGAGGAGAGATGAGGCCAAGTGGTCTCCAGCTTATACGGAGGCGCTGCCTCCCAGCTCTCCAGGGTCTAGGGACTTGGCTGTTCCCACTGGGGACAGTCTCATCCGATCTGAAGTGGGGTCTCCAGCCTGGGGCCCAGGATCTTCGGGTTCTGCTGGGTCTTGTCTTCAACTCCGGGGTGCCTGAGATCGGCAGCCCCACTCCTTCCTGGCTGCCCTCCCAAGGAGATGGCCCGGTGAGATTCTGGGAAACAGGACGCGCCTCCCCCTCGCTACGCGAGAGGAACCGAAGCCCCTGTTTGCTTACTTGACCCTTCCGGCAGCTGGCTCAAGGAGAAGGATCCCTGTCCCTATTTCACAAATATTTATGTAGATGGAGGTCCAAAGAAATCAGATGAAATGCCCAGAGTCCCTGAGCTAGTAAGGGATGCAAAGAATCTAATACGGGAGAGAAAGCTCTGATATCTAAAGCGAAATGGCAAGAAGTGGTGGGGGAGGGGCAGCAACCAAGAAATGAGTCGGGAAAGGGCCCGTGTAAAATGTATTCCAGCAATGACTTCAGCGATGCAAACAGACCGAAGAGCTTTCTTCGCTCTGAGAGCAGCCCAGCAGGGCCGCATCCTCGGAAACCCGGCCCCGGGGACCTTGGGCACCCAGGCCAGGCTCCTACGGGCCACCTCTCACAGCGTCCTCTTCTCTTTCTCTTCCCAGGGTGACGTGGGAACGTTGGGTCCGATTGGCTACCCAGGACCTAAAGGCATGAAGGTAAACAGGGCCATTCCCTATCCCAGGCCTCGTCCCATCCAGGCACCCCCTGACCCATTTCAGCCTGAAAGGAAGGATGCCCTGACATGAAGCTGGGGGGAGGCCATGGGTGCTGGGGGAAAAGTGAGCAGAGAGCCGGTTATCTGTAGGCCCTCAATGCCAGGCATCTTTATTGGACAGCAGTCCTGGAGCTGAGCATGCGTCTGATCTGGTTCCAGACCTCAGGACACTGAAAGTCCAGTGGAGACATCACTGGGGACACAGGAGCTTAATGGCAAACCACTAAGCTTCATACATCCTGGGGGGGGGGGGGCGAACGTCCAGGAGGAAGATGGGCCGACACTGGTGGGACATGTTAGGGGCGACCCTGTTGCCAGTGTGTGTGACACGGCTCATGGAGCCATCCCTCCCCGTCAGCACCCCTGCCCCCTGGACTCTCCAGTGCGGTGGTTCCTGGGTCCTCCGCCCCTTCTCATGCTCCCTCAGTCCACACCATTGCCGTAGGAGCTGGGGCCATCGCCCCTTTTACAGATGAGAAAACCGAGCAAGCGGCTACAGCAGGTGCCTGGTCTAAGCCAGGGCTCCTGACGCCAGCGGCTTTGAGCCGCCCTCAAGCCCGACCCCCGCCTTTGTCTTGCAGGGGCTGATGGGAAACGTGGGGGAACCCGGACTGAAAGGTGATAAGGTGATCTGAATACTCCCTTATTGCACTGTGTTTTATCTGCATGCGACCCCCCTCCGCCTCGGCTGCTGCTGACCTCGCCAGGTCCACTCCCCTGCACTCCTCCTGCCTCCCCTCTGCCCCCCTCCCCCCTAAATCTGTGCTCCCAGTTTCTCCCTTGTCACTCTGGGTGGGGCTCAGACAGGTGGTTCTGGGGGCATGCGGACCTTGGCAGATATAGCATGGAGGACAGTTGAGGCGCGGGCAGGAGTAAAGCAAGGCATGTGTCTGAATTCAGAGTGCAAAGCTGAGGCCAGGGTCCAGCTTTGAGGCCAAAGCCATGGAACGAAGAGGGTGGGGGTGGGGGTGGGGAAGAGAGGAGGAGTGATGCTGAGATGATGGATCCCAGCGCAGGTATGATGTGGGGTCCAGACCTCTCCAGGCACAGGAAGAAACAAATTGACATAAACTGTCCGATTGGAACTGGGAACCCATCCCAGAGACCACATGGTCTGAAAGCACAACAGAAAAACCTGGATGGACCCCTGAGCCCCTGCCCACTTTTCCCCAGTTACCACGGGGGCGCCACCCTTGCCACTTGTCCTTTGCACAGCCCTGCTGCCGAGCTCTCACCGTCTCCCCTGTGTCCGAGCAGAGCGGGAAGTGGGTGGATGGGTCCCCAGGGCCCAGGTGGATAGTACCTGGCCTGGGTCCTGCAGGACCTGAGTGACAAGGCCATGGGGGCTGTTCGGCTCTGCCCCTGGCCATCTGCCTCCCTCCTCCCTCTACCAGTCCCTTGACCAACCAGGCACTCCAAAGGGAGTGCGGGAGGGCTTTCGGCAGCATCCGTGGTCCCAGGAGCCCGAATGGCGGAGAGAGGCCAGGCTCCTTCTGTACCTGTCTGCGGATGGCTGCTCCTCCTACACCTGGGAAACAGGAGCAGGGACCAGTGCTGGGCCCCATCTGGGCGCTCTGTGGGCATTAACCCATCCATCCTCCAATCCCCACCCCCCCCGCCCCCGCACCACCTCCCACCCAGTGAGATAGGAAGCATGCCTGAGGCCACGTAGCTGGTAGGTAGTGTCAGGATTCAAACCCAGACACCTGAACCAGGAGCACGACCGAGGCCAGAAGGGCACAGCGGACACGGTCCTCAGAGGCTACCTCCTCCAGCACCTGCATTTCACAGCAGGGCGAGCAGAGCCAAAGAGAAGAGATTTGTCAAGGGCGCTCGGTGGTTTGTTGGGCCCCTGGACACATAGGAAATTGGAACTGCCGAGCTGTAATGGGCATCCCCAGATTGTCTTAGCAGCGTCCCTCCCAGCCCCCACTTACAGGTCACCAGGCGTGTGATGCTAACCCCAGTCCTTTCTCCATCTGTTTCCTCCTCCTCTGTCCCCCACTGTCATACCCAAGCCTCCAGCTGCACCCCCCAGCTCCACCCTCTGACACTGCCCTGCTGCCTGCTGACTGCCCCCCACCCCACCCCACCACCACAGCCCTCCCCCTCGAGATGGGGGAGCTTTCTGTTGGAGGCGGGCCCTCCCACAGCTACCTGTTTACCCTGAGGTTGGAGACATCAGCCGCCTGGGGGAAATGGGAATGTGGGCAGTCAGCTTTTTACAGGCAGCGCTGGCCTCCGCTCACTGTTTCTTCAGGAACGTGGAAATAAATGTGTTACATACAACTCGGCTGGCCTGCGGACTGCTGGTGCCCGAGACATTTGGAGATGTGAACGCTCTGGGGGGACGAAGAGGAGGAAGAAATTATTTTTCTGCCTATCGTGTTCAGGACAATTAAATAAATCTTTTGGGTTAAAAAAAAGTTGGAGAAGAAGAAAAGACAAAGAAGTCTCTTTTCTGCCCCGTTGGCTGGGGAGGGGCTTTAATGCTGGGAGAAGCCGGTGATGATCAGCCCCTCTCCCCCCCACCCGCCACCCTGGCCCTTCCCGGGGATGGTGGAGCCATCGCCTCATGTTCCGTGGCCGTCCTGCCTGGAATATTAGATTTTCCATGACCCAGCCTGGCCTCCATCCCACTTACAACCACTTGGCTCCGTCCGCCTGCGTGGAGGCTCTTTCTGGATCCAAGACTCCCGCTCCAGGTCCAGCTTTCTCCACATCCATCGCCCTGATTTCTTAGGTGCCTTTGAAAATATGTAGTGACTCCCTCGCTCCTCCTTTGGATATTAAAGAAAAAAAAATGTTCCTTGGTTCCTACGACTCTGGGAGGCTGTACAGGGTTTTCCAAGTTGGAAAAACTAAAGCTAAGTTTCAAAAAAAAATTTTTTTTGTTTTGTTTTAAATTCTGGCTTTTGTTCTACCAAGGAAGTTCTGCTGGAGGTCACAGCCCTAGCTGCATGGCATGGTTCTCTGAGACGCTCCATTCTTCCAGCTGCTCCCAGGCTGGGCATGTTTTCTGAGCCTGGGGCCAGCGCACCGTTGGGAATGTCCACCTCCACGGTGAGCTGGAAAGGGTGGTGCCAGCTCTAAGGAGGCATCTCCTGACTGGGTTCCTGGGTAGCTCGTTGCCCAGGACGTGGCTGAACACGGGGAGCGTGCAGAAGAGACGCCCACAGCCAGAATCGGTGCCACCTCGCCCATGCCACCTGCTGTCTTAGAAAAGAAACACACAGGCCTCACTCGAGACCGGACGACTCTCTGTTTACAATGGTCTTCACCAGCCGGGCGCTCTGGTTTCTCAGCCTGGTGGGCTGGTTTGAAGCAGCTAATTAGAAGTAGACGGTAGCTGGTTCCTGGCATAGAAACTTCCACAGAAGGAAGAAGTGACAGCTCCCAGCCTGGCGGTGGGGAATCTGGAGCAACAGATGCCAGCACTCAAACCACGGAGTGGGCACCCTTGTACCGGCTGCGCTCGCCGCATGCAATGTCAGTTGATGAAGAGGCTCAAGGGTCAAGAAACTGTTCCTTTGCACCTTCAGGTGTCAGTTCTGCGGGGAAGGCCGGGTGGCATCGGGCAGTTTAGCTTCCGTTGATAGAGTTTTCGGCCATCCGAGCAACCCCAGGCAGGTCTGCAAATAGGCCGGCTGGGTCCCCCCAGGGCCTGCCTTCCCCGCCCGGGGCCTGCCTTCTCCTCTAACAAGGCTGCTGCTGGTCAGATGGACTTTGGGAACAGTCTAGGCAAAGCTGTACCTTACCAGGGGGCTGCAGGTGGGGGAGGCTTCCAGAACCCACTGTGGTCTCCATCGTAACCTTCTTTGCTGGTGTGTATTTAGGGCGAACAAGGGGTTCCAGGTGTGTCAGGAGATGCCGGATTCCAAGGAGACAAGGTAATTGCAGTAGATTCTCCATGCCCCCCTACCCCACCCCATCCTGCTCCTCTCTTCCTGCTTCCTGTCCCAGGGCCCATCACAGCCTAGGACCTACCTCGAGATCATTTCCTTCCAAACAGCCCTATTCCCTGTCCTCGTCCACCCTCAGCATCTCTTCCCTGGACTTTACAGGCCTCCTGAATTATTCCCGCCCCTGCCTCTCCCCTCCCTGTCTGCCTCACTGTGCTCACAAACTCTCCATGGCTCCCTATTGCTCCCAGAGTGAAGGCCTGGCACCCAGGACCCCAGTGAGTGGGCCCCCCTGACACTTTCATATCCCTCATCCTTACAGCCCTGTGCTCGGCCCCACTGAACTTCCCACTGCCTCTCTAGGCTTTGCACACACTGCTGCCTCGCTTGGCACACCCTCTGCCCGGCCTCTGCTTGCCCAACCCTGCCCCCTCCCTCAGGACCTGCTCCGATGCCCTTCTCTCCATCTGCTGGGGGTGTGGCTGCTTCATTTTCTCAGTGGCCTGAGCAGCCTGTCTGCCCCTAACCTGCAGCAGCTCCTTTCTCCTTTGGTTGATGGGATGTGTGCTCGCCCTCCAGGCAGGCAGTATGTCCCCAGGCTGCCCCTGCACAGCTGGGCCCAGGCTCCTGCCCAGAAGAGTGGACAGTGAGGGCATGTTTGAGTAAGTGAGTGAGTGAGTGAGTGAGTGAGTAACTGGCCTTCTAACTGATGAACTGAGGCGGCCTGCCCAGGCCGGCTCCTCTTTGCCTGTGTCCCGTACCATGTGGCCGCATCTGGACCTCACCCTGTCACTCAATGAGGCCCAGATGTTGGCCAGCTCTCCCTCTTCCCCTTCCCTCTCTCCTGGCTGGCCTATCCTGACCCAGCCTGGATGTCTCTGGGTTGCCAGACACGCAGGCCTGGCTGCTTCTCCTGCTGGGCTCCGGTCCTCAGACTTCCCTGGACGTAAAGGACACTGCAGGGCCTGCTGGAGCCCCAGGGTCCCAGGTCCAGGACGACTGGTGAGGACAGGCTGCTGTCCCACCTTTGCCTGCCTGGGGCCCCACGCTCAGGGGTGCAGAGCTAGTCGATTTCCCTGCAAGTAGGGAACGTGAGGGCAAGGACCACCTTCCTCAAAAATGGCTGTTCTCTTGGCCTCAGCCTGGCCAGGAGGACCCAGCAGCTGTTCATCTGGCTATTTCTGGTCCGCACTAACCCCAGCCTGCTCTGGCTCTTTCCAGGGCAGCCAGGGATTGCCGGGGTTCCCAGGTGCACGGGGGAAGCCAGGGCCTCTGGTAAGTACCTTCTATTCTGAGACCCCCAAACCTCACACCCTCCAAAATGTCATCCAGGACCTCACTTCCTCCTGCAGCAGCCCCGGGTGATGAGCAGGGCAAAGCAGGAATGGAGATTCTCCCACTTCACAGATGAGGACACTGAGGCCCAGAGGGTAGGAACTTACCCAGCATCATAGATAGGCCTCAGTCACTGGCAAGCATCTTGGGCTTCAGATACCTTGTAAATAATTGTAACATAATTAATAATAGCAATAGGTGTCATTTATTTATTGAATATCACTGTGTGTCAGATTCTTCTAATAACCCCAGGGGTTATAGAATTATTCTTGCTCCCATTTTACAGATGGGTAAACTGAGGTTTCACAAGATGAAATGACTTCTCCAGGATCCCATGGCTAGTAAGTGTAGGTGGCGGGGTTTGAACAGTAATAGCTCCTTCTAGTTATCGAGGCAGATTTCATTTTTATACTTCTGAGCTTTCCAACCGCCTGTAGCCAGGGGGTAACACAAGGGATCAGGAAAAGGTGAGCCCTCACTTACCCCTGCTTGCCCCCCCCCCCCCCCAATCTCTTCTCTTCCACAGGGCAAGGTTGGAGATAAAGGATCCCTTGGGTTTCCTGGGCCCCCTGGGCCTGAGGTATGTGATGCCCTCTTTCTCTATATCTGGTTGCAACTGGGACTGGGTATTGTCCTTGGGAAACCAAGACCCAGAGACAGGGAGATACTTGTCGGAGGTCACACAGCAAATGAGAGATGGGGCTGAGAATAGGAATTCCGAGGCAGGCCGTCTTTTCTGCCTCTGCCCTCGGTCAGTGGCAAGCGGGACCGAAGCTGGCCTCAGAGACACTCCCCAGCCTTGTGGCCGCCTTTACAGTGTCCAGGGAAAATACCAGGAGAGCCCTCTGAGCGCTGCTGCCTGTCCCCTTAATAGGAGCTCTGCACATTCTCTCCCGTCTGCGCCCTGGGACCTTTCCAGCCACTCACAGCCACCCTGCGAAAGTTCAGGGCTCAGAGCTCTGGGGTCTGAGAAGTGAGAAGCCACCGTAAAATCCTGGCCTTGGAGCGGAGACTGAGAAACAATGAAGGATGGTTTAGCTATTAACATAATAATTCCAGTCCTGGAAGCAGAACCCTGCGAGTGTCCGCTCCCTGTGGGAATTAGCATAGGTATGCTAGACATTCCTCAGGAGATCCAGTGAGGCGGCTGGGGGAGCTCTGCTTGCCCCCCTCGCTCTACTTTGGGGACTCGCTCTGGAGAGCAGGGCGAGCAGTGCCAGAGCCGTTGTCTGTTCAGGATCAACAGCACCCAGTCCCACCCGCCCTCGACTCCCCGGCCCTGGGCCTGCTCCTCTGCCAGGTCTCACAGACAAAAGTCTGGCTCTGCCGGGTTCCCCAGACCCTTCCAAAGATCGCTCCCCGGGAACGCCCGGATGGATGAGGGAGTGTTTCCTGAGAGCTTCGCGTTCTGACTTTCCACTGTTTTGACTTTGGCCGTGACACCGTCCTATCTTTAGACAAATGGAGTTGGCCTCTCTCCGTGGCCCTGACTCCTTCCCCTGGTCACAGTGGAAAAAGGCTCTTCTGCGAGCCCGGTTTTGCCAGCAGCCCGGCCGGTGCGGGCGGAAAGCGAGCTCCCTCGCAGTTACGAGGCTCCACCTCGTGCCGGGAGGCTGTGCAGCGTCTCTGGGGTGAGAACCTGTTGATGCGCCACCACGACGTGTGGGAGGCATGACGACCAAGAGTTCCACGGGAGGACAGGGAGCCCCAGAGCAGGGAGGGGACCTCCTCGGTGTCCCTGCTTCTGCAGCGAGGAAGGTCCTGGAAGCCGCCGGGGCCTGTCTCTCCGGCGTTGGGTTCTGTTTGGATTGGCCAACTCGGAAGATGGCTCTGCTCAGCCGAAGACAGAAGCTGCTGAGCCTGTCAGCGCCTCCCGGGGCCTTTCCTCCTTTCCCGGGGACCAGGGTGGGAGCTGCAGCTCCCAGCCCCGCGTCAGTGATCTCTCACTCGTTAGTGGACCGACCCATGTGGGCACCGGAACCTGATCTGTGCCCCCCATTGCCAAGTTCTCCCTGGAGACGGCCCACCCCAAGCAGACTTGTTTTCCTAGGAATCCGGACCCCAGACCCTTTTGGATGCAGATTTTTATTGAGTGCTCACCAGGCAGCAGGCACTGTTACTCCCCTTAGGGCTCAGAACAGCCCTGTAAGGCGGGTGTTGGTGCTCACCATTTTGCAGATGAGGAAGCGGAGGCCCAGAGCGGCTCAGGGACTTGCCTGGTCACACGGTGCTTGGAGTTGGTGGCAAAGTAGGATTTGGAGCCCCTCGTTTTGAAGAAAAAAACATGGGGCTTCGGCTACCTCGGTTAGCTCCAAATTCAGGACCGTTCTTGCCGTGGCCGGTGACAAGGGTGATAGGATGTTTGAGCTGCAATTTAGCAGGAATTACCAAAACGTCAAAAGAAGGGGGAAAAGAAAAGCCGCCTTATGAAGGCAAGATGGGAGGAGGCGTTTGGCTTCGGGGATTCATATAAAAAAAGACTTTCTTTGGTTTCTAGCTGGCGGGAACGTGAGGGAGGGGGGCTGCCCGGAAGTGAGTGGGGTCCTAAGCTGACTTCACAGGTATTACACCTAAAACAAAGGCCAGCGTGATGCTGTGGAGGAGGAAAGGAGGGGGATCCTGCTCCATGTCAGGGAGGAACTTCCACTGCCCACTCATCCATCTGGAAGGACTGGTCTGGGAGCAGTGAGCCCCCATGGAGGGTGTGGGAGTCTGACCCGCCTGGCCAGGATGTAGTGGGAGGAGCCAAGAGCAATTAGATCAGTGCCTTTCAAGCTGTTCAAAGTCACAGCAACCCCAGAACATACTCACACCTGCGGGATCCCTGCAGTCAGAGATGACACTTCTCAAAGCAGGAGGGGGCTGGCTCTGGGCCCCGGCTCATCCGGGCTCAGGACTGGAGAAATTCTAGGGGAGACACCCTGGTGTGTGCTTGTTCCTGTGCTGCATACGTTCCCGCATTGTTTCATGGCCTTTTCTCAGCAACCCTCTGAGGCGTAGGCCTGGTACCGCCATCCCCGCTTTAGAATCAAAAGCGGGGCAGTGAACTGTGCAGCCCCAGGTCACACCCACGCAGGGTAGGATGGAAACCCAGGTCGGCACCCCCAGGACCTATGCTCTTAGCACTTCTCTTCACAGTCCCCATGGGTGACCCCTGCTCTCTGCCTTCCCCCTAGGGATTCCCCGGAGACATCGGCCCCCCTGGGGACAATGGCCCAGAAGGTGTGAAGGTGAGTCCCTGACAGTTCTGTGGCAACCACAGGCCTCCTGGGCTGGCCGCCTGCAGGGGAGTCTTGCCAGCCTGTGATGGAGATGGAGGTGGTGACCTCTCTTTGTTCTCTTCTCGCAGGGGAAGCCTGGAGCTCGAGGCCTGCCGGGACCCCCTGGGCAGCTGGGGCCCGAGGTAAGACCATCTGGCCCTGCCCCTGTTCCTGTCCATCCTCCCCTAACCCCCGGCCCACTCTGTCCTGTGTCCTGCAGGCCTTGGGCGCACCCTCCAGCTCATTCCTGGCAGCCCTGCTCTGCGGCCTGTCCAGGTGCCTTCTCTGCCCTGGCCTGCCAGGTGGGCCACTTCCTGCCTCCGCGGTACCCCCCTGCACCCGCCTGCCTGGGGTTTCTTCCTCGGAGCCACTGCCACTGCGCCTGCTCACGGTGGCACAGTTTCTCGGGCACTGATATGGGAGGGTAGGAATGGTCGGCTCCGTCTTACACGTGAGGCCTCATGACTCACAGGAGTGAAGAGACTGTCCGGTCCTGTGGTTAGTGGCAGGCAGGGCTGGGATTCAAAGCCAGGTCTGCTGGCGCCCGAAGCCCATGGATACCATGACATAGGCCCTATGCTGTTCACTTCCTGCTCCTGGGAGCCACCTGGGGCGTCCTCAGAGAAGCACGTGACTAGCACGGCTAGTAAGTGACAGCGAGATCTGCTGTTTACTCACACGTGATGAAGGGGATTGACAAGGTCACTGTAAGTCCGTTGGCGCCCCAGCTGGACGCTGTGCACACTCAGGCAGGCCCCACATTTTGCCCCAGGACCCAGGACGCAGCCCTGGTAGGGGTGCAGGAGGCCAGACTCAGCGCGCCCACAGGCAGGCATCCAGCGAGGCCTGGGTCTGGCGGGGTCCCAGGCCGCGCTGGCTTTGGGAGCCGCCACATGAGGCTGCTTTCCTGGAAGTTGGGGCGGGGGGGTGGGGGGGAGAGCTCCAAAGAGGGGCCCTTGGTCAGGCCTGGCAGGCCAGAGGGATGGGTTTGGAGGCTGCCTGTGCCTGCGGGAAGGCCTGGAGAGTCTCCACGGGCCACAAGTGGGAAGAGGGGGGGGTGGGTAGAGAAGAGAAAAATGGCGCCCGCCATGTGTTCCCATCTACACTCATGTTACCACTCAAAAACCCTGGATATGCCTGCCACTTGCTCACTCTTCATCGATTCATTCTTCCACTCATACAGTTCCTCGCATGGCCTCCTCCCTCCTTCTGTTCACACCCATGAGACTCTGTGCGCCCCCATCCAGAGCGATATTGGGGGTGGCTTCACTACAGCATAAAAGATCATCGCCGTCCTCCAGGAACATAACTTAAGCCAGTCATTATACTTTGGGATGATGCACCATTTTACAGATGGGGAAACTGGGGCACCGTGAGGCCATGGTCTGCCAGCAAGTAAAGGGCAGAGCTCAGAATAGAACCCGTAGCTCTGAGCTGCAGTCGGGGCTCTGCTCCCACAGCACATGATGGGGTTTCACTTTCCTACCCTGCACGGCCCTGAACCCAGGCGATCACATCCGAGGACACCGAGGGCCCCATCCAGGTGGAAGTCCCTGTTGACCCGGCCTCTAGGCCATGATGGTGGTGCCCCTGCCTGGGGTGGGCCAGGCAGGGCGCCCGGGTGTGCCATTTTTCTTGGTCCAGAAGGACTCTCTTCTGTCCACCCCTTTGCCTTCTGATAGGACAGGTTTTCCAAGAACCCCCCTTGGTTAACTTTCTCCTTTTTCCCTCTCTCTTGCCTCCTGACTCTAGGGAGATGAGGGGCCCATGGGGCCACCTGGCGCCCCTGGCTTGGAGGTAAGTGTTGCTGGCGGGGGTTTTGTTGGCACTGAGCCTGCTATGCACAGTTGGGCACCATTTGGGTAGCGATCCGAGAGGAGTCATGGGTGGGGGCCTGGGCCAGCCAGAGGGGGGACTAGGACAGACCTTAAAGGAGAGAGACGAGAGGCGGGACACTGACCTCCGTCCTCGCCCACCTGCTGGGTGCTGGTGCTCTTCGTCCATTTTCTCATTCGAGTCTCCCATGAGAGGCACCAACCACTTTGCTTAGTGTCACTGGAGGCTGGTGAGGCTCAGAGACTCAGGGGTTTAGCGTCTCACAGCCAGGAAATGGATGCCCTGCCTGGAACCTAACCCTGCATCCTCTGTCCTCCCCACTGCTCACAGCGGCCTTCCGGAAGGTGCTTGTCCCGCCCCTACCTCCTACCCCCATCCCTGCAACTGATCCATCAGCAGTTCACGAATGCTTTGGTCTAGGACCTCTTGACACTCTTACAATCTGTGGAGGACCCAAAATGCTCTTCTTTCTGTGGGTTACATCTAGCAATATTGGTCATCAAAACTGAGACATTTGAAATGTCTTAATCCAGTTAAAACTCATAATGAACCCATTTCATGTTCACAGAAATACTAGTTTAACGAAAAGTAGCTCCATTTTTCCAAATCAAAATAATCTCATGGAAAGAGTGGCATCGTTTTACTATCTTTAGTATCTTTGCTTTCAATCTGCTGACCATCCCACATGTCACGTAGCCTCTGCAAACTTCCGCTGGCCCTCGTGGGAGCGTGAGCGACACAGGCAGATGATATCTTAGTCCTGTTATGAAAACGGTTTGACCACACGGATCAAGAGAGGGTCGCAGGGACCCGCAGATGCCTCCAAACCACACTGGCAGGACCACTGGCATACGCTCCCCATCCCCTGGGCCCTTTATCTCCCGTTCAGTCCCCTCCCTTTCCTTGCTCCCTGAAGCAGGTGTCATCTCCTCATTATGAACTAGGTCAGCCAGGGAAGGGGACTTTCCCAAGGTCACACAGCTGCAGACCTTCCCCACGTCCCCCGAACAGCCTGCTGACATGGGGCTCTGCATCCCTGCCCCCACCCCAGGCACCGTGGCCCTCCGTTGTGCCAGGTCCTGGGACCAGCCGTGCTGCCCACCGGGCTCCTCTCATTCATCTCTCTCTGTTGCAGGGTCAACCTGGCAGGAAAGGGTTTCCTGGGAGGCCCGGCCCTGATGGCTTGAAGGTGAGGGGACTTGGAAGTGACTAGGCTGAGGAACGGGAGGGGGAAACGCCAGGGGGTCGGGGGGTCGGGGGTGGAAGAGAGGAAGTCAACATGTGAAGACCCAGGGCGAAACCTGAACTCCATGGCCAGTTGTGACATGGGGATGGGGGTGGGGAATAGTCCCCATTTATCACCAGGTGTTGGTAATCCAAGGAAAAGGGACATAATCTGAATGTCCTGCAGGGGGATACTCGAGTAACGGACACAGCGCAGCCACCACAGATGGAGTGGTGGGATTTTATACAGGAAGTGCCTGTGGGTGTGGTGGTGGGAGGCAGGTATGAATCAGCGCCTTATGGTCTGAGCCCGTGGCAGGGACCAGGTGCACCGCGCTCCTGGGTACTCAGAGCAGAGGCTGGGATGTGGGCAGGTTATCTCCAGGGGCTGGGATTCTAGGTTTCCTCTTCCTCCTCTGGGCCTCTGTATGTCCCCAGATGTGCAATACATTTGTTTAGGATTTTTTTTAAGTTATGAAGAAAGAACTAGCCTGGGTAGAACAGTGATGACCCTCACTCAGCAGAGTGGTAGCCTCACTCCACGGCTTTCCCGGGACTCCCCTTGGGGCTGGATTGTCCCAGCCGTCAGGGACAGGGATTGTGGGGCCAAGTTTACAGCTGGGCACATTTACAGAGGATTAGCACAGAGCGAGGGGGGGGGGGGGGGGGGAAGGGGGCGCGCGGAGGCGGGAAGGCAGGTTGTCCGTATTCTCTCCCCTTGTCCTCTCCCCCCAGGGGGAGATGGCCCACATGTCCGTCTGGCCCCTCTGGTGTCATGAGCTGAGGTCTGAGGGAGGAGCTGGGGGAGGATGAGGCTGGGCCCGGGATTGCAATGAGCCACATTCATCTCTGAGCCAAAGCCCTGGCTAGCCTGGGCCCCTGTCCTGCCCTCTGAGGTCTCGGCCTTGCTCCCTCGGATACCAGGTGGGTTTCTGTGGTGGGAGCGATGACATAGCCCCGGTCGATTGATCCCATGAGTCTGCTCGCCCCTGTCCCTCTGTCCAGCTCACACTGTGGGGAGGCCAGGGCAGCTGTCACTGCCTAAGGAGTAGGAGCCACCCCGGCCTGGGATCAAGCTGACAGCTGAGGCTGTGAGAGACCACCAAGCTGGAGAGCTAGCAACAGTCTTGGAGATAAATGAGTCTGATCTCCCTCATTTGTAGCTGAGGAGGCTGAGCCCAGAGCAGAGACGAGACTCACCAGGGTCACCGGAGGCAGAGCTTTGGTGGGGGTCGGCATCTAGGACCCAGGGGCCCTGGCTCCTAGACCATCCCCGTCCTGCCGTGAGGGGGTCTGGTGCCGGAGGAATCAGGGTTTCAATCAGTCAGACTTACGTTCCAGCTCTAGCCCTACCTCCTGCTGGCTGTATGACCTCCAGCAGCTCGCTTCTCCGAGCTTCAGTTTCCACCCCACAAAATGCAGTGGGTTGGTGAAGGGCCCACATGCGATGTAGACATCAGCGTGCCGAGTAAGCCGCCCAGGGCCACTCGGAGGACACGGGTGACTCAGGTCGCCTCCAGGGCCACAGGGTCTGTCCCAGTGTCCCTGTGCCCCTGCCATCTGTGTAGAGTCTCCAAGGCCAGACTCTGGGGACGAGGCTCCTCATCCATCCCCACCACAGGGGCTAAGGCGGGTCGGGTGGGGGGGCTGCTCTCAGGAGGCCTGGACTCCCGCCGCTCAGCCCAAGTGATCCTCCTCTGTTTCTTCGCAGGGGGAGCCGGGCAACCCTGGACGGCCGGGGCCCGTGGGTGAGCAGGTAAGCCCCCCCCCCCCCCCCCCCCCCCCGGTCTCTGAGCAGAACGGCTCTGTACTGAGCACTTACTCTGTGCCAAACCCTTTGGGAAGCAGTCCACATGCACCCCCCGTTCAGTCCCTTCCCAGCTGCAGAGGTGGGTTCGCTCGTCTCCCTCTTTCATTGATTGGACGCTGAGTCTCGGGGAGGGGGAGTCTGACGGAGAGAGCCGTGAGTCACAGTCACAGCGGCCATGCCCCACGGCCTGCCTCTGCGGCTGTCTCTGGGGCATTCGCCCAAAGGGGTATCGTGACATGGCTCCCAGAACATTCAGCCTGGAAGAGTCCTTCAACAGTAGCTGCCTGCACTTGACTTACAGATGAGGAAGCTGATGACCAGAGGAGCGTAGCCACTTGCCAGGGGCTCTTGGTCAGGCGTCCCTAAATCCTAGAGCAAGTGAAATTCAAACCAGGGGCTCTGGCTAGTCGGGAAGCCAGGCCAAGCAAGGTCTGAAGAAGGAGGTTCGGGGACCACAGCCTTCCTTCACTATCAAGGTCCTGGGCCTTGGCGCTGGAGAGACGCAGCTCTGAGTGCTGGCTGGGCAGACGGGGGGAAGGTAGCAGTCTCCTCCACTCCTTTAAGGAGGACCCCGTCCCCACACACTGTAAGGAGGAATGATGTGGGGACGCAGAAGAATCTGTCTCCCCCAAGCACCATGGATGGCGTGAGAGCGGGCACGATGGGCTCCCTCACCAGGTCTGCACCATCTGTTGGGGGGAGAGAGGAGTTGGAGCAGGGGGAGGAGTGGGTGTTTTGAAACGCTTCCAGTGTCATTTGAGCGCATTCTGCGGGAAGCCCAGGAGTTTGGAAGGGCTGCTGCGGCCTGGACGTATTTCCTGATTGGGGAAAAAAAAAAGGCAATCCGATCAGCAAATTTAATTTCATAGTTATGCTGATGGTAGGGCCCTCGGGAAATAGACACTCAGAACCCTAGAATGTCAGTGTTCTTTGTGCCTCGGACCCGTGTAGCAGGCTGGAGACGCTCATAGGCCCCTTCTCAGAGTAGAATGTTTAAATGCAGAAAATACAAGGCAAAGGATTGCAAGGAAAATCGATTCTATTCAGACGACAGTTAGGAAAATATGTCCAGATGTGATCTGCTCATAGGTATGCTTCTTTATTAATAACAAGATCTAGCATCAGGTCTAATAACAACTTCAATTTCAAAGGGGTGACAAGACTTAAGGATACCTCTTGAAGCTTCTGCAGTAATATGACATGTCAGTATCTGTGACAGTTTTAGCTCCTAGAGTCACAGTATCGGCTACATTTATTGGGCACCTGTTCGGTACGAGGCTCTAAGCCACTTTCTACACCATCACCTGCAATTCCGCTAGCAGCCCTACGGTGGGAGGTATTATTGCCCCATTTTGCACATGAGGCTCAGAGAAGTAACTTGCCCAAGGTCTCCCAGGCAGTAACATGACTGTCCAAGCTGCTAGGGCCCACACTTGGGCCTGCAGGATCCCCGGGACCTGCAAGAGGGACTGGAAACCCCTTGGCCTTCTAACAGCTACTTAGAGTGTAGCCGGCTTGCCAGGCCCTGTCCTAGGTGCTGGGGACACCCAGATTCCAAGGCACGGGCCTTGCCTTAGAGAAGCTCTGGCGGGGTGCGGGGGGTTAGCGGGGGGCAGGCATGTAAACACCTAACTCTGAGATGCCTGGTCCAGCAGAGGACCCACAGCTGTCTCTCCTGGTTGCCTCCCCAGCATGTAGCGGAATGTCACGTGAGAGGAGGGAGGGAAGGAGAAAAGCTCCCATAGCAGACAGTGGCCCTTTATCTGTAGACACCGAGGACCAGGCCAGCTCCTCCCCCAAATCAAGGACTCCGATCCTGCTTGTGCAGTGCCCACTGTAGGTGACGATACTGCCTCCTCCCCGGTGCCCTCCGCCAGCCCGAGATGAGCCAGCGTGCCCGTGCTGTCAGCCGCTTCTCCACCCACCAGGTGGAAGCCCTGGGCCTCTGGCACTGCCCCCCCCCTACCCCCCAGCCTCAGCCCCACCCGCAGGACGGGCCTGCCAGGATGTTCCGGACAGTGCCCCAGGGAGGCCACAGAGGTGGGGCCAGGGAATGGGGCGCTTGCTGTATGGCCCTTATTCATTAGGATCCTGTTTGGCTTCTTGTTTGAGGTTTATGACCTGCCTGCCTTCCAGGGCCCAACAACCCATAAATTTAAAGTAGCTATGAAATTTCTCTTTCCCTGGGCCAGTCGGGCAGAGGCCTCCGAACAAAGCCGCTTTTCTTCCCTGCACTCCGAGTCCTCTCCATGTCTGACTGCTCCCTTGTGGGGCGCTCCGACCTCTGTCTTAACCCCGTGCCCTTTTAAAACAAGTTAGAATGGGATGGGAGGGAACTCACATGTATTGAGCGCCGACGTGTGCCCCGAATTATCTCCAGAACTCGGAACAACCCCGGGAAGGGGGCGGGACCTTAAGTAAAGTCCTCCGTTCTGGAGATGAGACTCAGAGAGGCTCTGTGGTCTGCCTGGGGCCCACCAACCTGAAGATTCAATGACAGTGACACCGATAGTGCTAGGTGCCAGCCATTGTTATTAATATTGCTGTCACCTGAAAGTGCTCTGATTTATTTATTTTTTTAAGTACGTTGTTGCAAAAGTCAAATACTCAGTTCTTTTCTATGGCTTATTAGCTATGACCTCATACCTTGTACCTCACTCTCTCACCTCCTACTTCAACCCCAAAGGGTCTCTGAGCCCAGGGAGCCAGGGCCCTCCATGAGTAGTGATGGTGTCTGTGTGTGGGGGGGAGAGGGGGGCTCACAGCCACATGCTTTGGAGGCCCTGGTGCTGGGCTTCGGAACCACTCGGCCCCAGGCTGCAGCAGCCAGACACACGTGGTCCTGGCCCGAGGTGCCGCTTTGAAACTGGCTCTGAGACCCACAGAGCTAACCCTTCGGAACCGGGTGTCATTCTGTCACTTTACTGGCTGAGGGCATAGCTTCTGATCTATTTCTGATCAGGTTCAAGGTCCCCTCTGTGCATATGTTTTGGGGACAGGGAGCAGACAGGATGGGACAAACCCACTCACCCCTCTGTCTTCCCTAATGCTCCCAGAAACTCAACTCTTGGCTGCAAACCTGGTTCTTCCCAGGGCATTTTGACACCCCCAGCCACACAGTTTGAATTTTGAATCCTCGGTTTGAATGTTCCTTAACAGAGAAGAGTGCAGGGTCTGGACAAGGACGTGTCCGCCTTCCTGGGTGACCCCTCTAGGTGGTTCCCCTTGCTGTTTGCCTGCTCAGGGGGCAGCAGCGTGATCCTCGGCCTCCTAGAGGAACCACTGGAACTCGGAAGCGAGTTATCACCCAGCGGAGTGAAAAAGAGCAGCGGGAACCAGAGTGTGTGTGTGTGTGTGTGTGCCCCTTCGGAGCGGAGAGGAAGCCTTTCACAAGACAGTGAAGAGGCCTCCACTTCCCAGATTTCTATCGGGTCTCTTGGCAGAGGCTGCTACGGTATTTCTATCCTGGCTAGCGAGTTCGTTTCTCTCTTTGAAACAGCCCCGCAGCCCCGAAAGATGGGGACAGATTCCTCACAGACAGGCCTCCTCCCAGCACAGCTTCAGGGCCTCCCCACCATCACCGCTTTCAGCCTGATTCTGGCGAGGGAAGAATGTGTGGCGCTCCCAGGGATGCTGGCAGCGGCCCCACCGCTTGGCTCCCAAATGAGAACCATCTGGCGGGCGAGGGAAGTCAGGACAGAGCCGGGAGAGGCGGCTTGCTCCGCTTGCTTGCTTGCTCGCTCGGTGGCAGCCCCATGCTGGCAGGATTACCAGGCACGGGGCAGGGGACGAGGGAAGGAGAACAGCCCCAGAGGAAGGACGCCGCAGGAGGTTGCCTTTGAACCTCGATGCGCCCCTGAACTCACGTTGCTCCCTCCTGTCTTTTGCTTTCATAAATGTTTCTTACAGGGGCTCCTGGGCTTTGTCGGTCTGGTCGGGGAGCCAGGAATCGTGGGAGAAAAGGTAAGTTGTGTTGAAGGGAACTTCTAAACAAACAGAGCTTGTGTTTTGCAATCTTGAAAAGATGAAGGGGCTGGTTGACCTGGGGGGTTCAGACTTCTTTCTCCTGGGCTCTCCTCATTGCCCTGGCATCCGGGCCTTCAAAGAACCTTTGTCCCTTTTGTGACCGAGGCTCAAATTGGGGAGGTGACTTGCTCAAGGTCACCCAGATAGGAAGTGGCAGAGCTGGCATTTGAACTAGGTTCAGTATCCAAGGCCACACTTGCCTCGGGCTGGCCCAGGTGGCCAACAGCCTGTGGCTTCCCATCCCCCGCCCCCCGCTACCCCCCCACCCCGCCCCATGGACCCTGGAGGGCACCCACTTTCCTTCCTGGAGCTTATCTCATCCTCAGCAGGCCCTCGGAGGAGCTGATGGTACTCCTATTGGGCAGATGGAGAAACTGAGGTCCAGAGAGGGGCATCTACCTTCATCTGCCCCCACTTGCCCCCCGGCTTATCCTGAGCCGCCCTCCTCAGCGCTCCTTGTGTCCAAGACCCTCTGGTCACCACGTGTTCCTCCCCCTTCCCCTCCCCCTCTTCCTCCTCTCCCTCTTCTTTTTATTTTAACTTTTGATTTTGAAATACTGATAGATTCACAAGAAGTTGCAAAAAAGAGTACAGAAAGGCCCAGGGCGCCCTTTCCCCTGTTGCCGTCAGGGGTAACATCTTGCGTCACTGTGTGCAATGTCAAGGCCAGCTCTGCCCTCTCTTCTTGCTCAAATGCTCCACACCCCTCCTCACCCACAGACCATCGCCCATGCTGTTCCCACTCTCATCCCTCCAACCTTTGTCTGAATGATTCAGTTACCCTTCAGCGCTCAGGTCAAGCTGTGCTTCCTCAGGGGCGTTTTTCCCCACCATACCCTGCACCCAGTGGGTCAAACCCCCTGTGAAAGGCCTTGGTGCCGAGACCCTCTCCGTCACTGCTCGGCCCCACTTTACATCTGTTTTGGCGATTGTGTGTCCATCTCCTCACAACACTGGGTCTCACTCCCTGTGAGCAGGATCTGCCTATGTCTACTCACCACTTTGTCTTCCGGGTCCAGCATATCGTGCTGGTCACATAGCAGATGCTCAATAAATGTTTGATGGCTGGGAGGGTGGACACAAGAACCAGGGCCTCACAAAAACAGCCGGATTCGAACCCAGAGCCCCTGCCTTCCGGCCACAGCTCAGTCTGCTACACTCATCCTCTCTGCCCGTCTTCAAGAAAGAGTTCCCAGCATCTCATCCAGGTTTGGGCAGGGGGTGGGGAGGAAGAAAGACATGCCTTCCATTGCCATCTCCGCCTCAGCATGACCAGCTAGGCCCTAGGGCAGTGGTTCTCAACCTGTGGGTCGCGACCCCTTTGGCGGTCGAACGACCCTTTCTCAGGGGTGGCCTAAGACCATCCTGCATATCAGATATTTACATTATGATGCATAACAGTAGCAACATTACAGTTATGAAGTAGCAACGAAAATAATTTTATGGTTGGGTCACAACATGAGGAACTGTATTTAAAGGGCCAGAAGGTTGAGAACCACTGCCCTAGAGGATGCCAGGCCTAAGGAGGACCACATGGCGTGGGCCCAGACCAAAGGGGACGTGCAATTAGCGTATCCTTGATCAGGATGATCCTTGCCTGAGGGAAGCCCCTGTGTGGCATGCTGCAGTGGAGCTGAGGCCTCCCTGGACTTGCCCAGGGTCTTAACTTCTGCTGTGTGACATCCCAGACCCCCACCCCTCCCCCGTCAGCACCCAGAGTGATGTGGCCGTGAGCCGGGCAAGGACTCTCTATTGACCTTGGGCAAGTCCCTGCCCCTGTTTGGCCTCCGGAAGGCCCTCTGCACCTGCCCCCCACAGAGCCACCCCACAGCTGTGACCTCCCTGAATTGTTGTCTCCATCACAGGGTGACCGGGGCATGATGGGACCCCCAGGAGCGCCTGGACCCAAGGGGTCAATGGTAAGGAGCAAGTCTGCATCCCTCTGCCCTCTCCCGTCACAGCCATGGCGGCAGCTCTGCTCTCTGCCTGCCTCTGCCTCCTCCAGACATTCAGGATGCTCCTTCTCCCTCCGGTGGGCCTGGCTGCTGCTCTGTGTCCCTGGACTGGGGCTGAGCGGACCAAGGCGGGAGGGACTGAAGGAGGAAGAGACACCTTCCAGCGCCTAGTCCTTCCTTTTCTTACCTCTGCGTAGGGTCATCCTGGAACGCCCGGTGGTGTTGGGACCCCCGGAGAGCCCGGACCCCCGGTAAGCAGAGCCCTCATGTTCTTGAGCTCAAACCCACTGTCGGGTGAGGGTGAGGCACCCAGGCCTCAGAGTCCGACAGACCTGGGTTCGCATCCCAGCCCCACCGCTCCCTGACTATCTGGCCAGGGCAGGTCACGGAACTCCGAGCCTAAAGTTTGCTCAGCTGCAAAATAGAGAAAATAACTGTGGTCATGACAGTGTGACGGCACCGCTAAATGAAACCATGCGGCTGATGTTCGTTCATTCCATAGTGATGTTTATTACACGGGCATCTTGGTCGTTAGCACCATTATGGCTTTGTTCATTTACTCGGGAAATACTGTGAAATTTATGCCTGGGGCCTGGCCAGGAGCTGGGATGCAGCCATTCACAAGGCAGAAAGCAGTCCCTGTCTGTCCTTTAGGAGCTTCTAGTCTGGCGTAAGGGGGAGAGAGAAAACCCAATAAATAAGAAACCCTGGGGCAAGGAGGGAAGAAATGGGAAACGCTAGGGACAAATGGGCTGGGGATTAGAGCCGAGGATGCAGGGTCCTGGGCTTCTTGCGATGACTGAGGGACCTGGGATATTCCTGAGGATCCCAAGGCAGGGAGGGATGGGAGAGGCAGGAGGGCTGGGGGAGGGGGGTGGTAGCGGCACCCAAATTCAGAGGCTCCTTCTACTCCCCGCGGGGTGATATGGGGGTAGGGAGGGCTGGCTTTCACCTAGAACATGGACCGTCTGGTCCCTCTGCCTCTGCTGATGGAGGATGTGGAGACTGGCAAGGGCACCCACTTCAAGGCCAGGGCTCAGGGCTAGGGGTCCACTCTGGGAGATGGTGAGATGGGCTTCAGGCAGGTGGAAAGGGTGTGAGGGGAAGCACCCAGCCCAGTCAGGACCCCCAGGCAGGGCAGGGGGATAACTTCAGGCTGCCCAGGTCCCTCCAAAGGCCGGATTGAGGGGCTCCCTAGGGTCTGATGAAGGAGGCCACGGGAACCTTTGGAGATTTGAACACAAGGAAAGTGTGCACACACCAGATCTCTGCGCCAATTAGGGAAGCAAGGCCAGCTCAGTTCCCAAACATTTGTGTGCACCTACTGTGTGCGGAGCCTATGCCCAACTCCAGGGGTGCAAAATGGTAAGAAATAGCTCTGCTCTTAAGATTCTCACTGTCTAGTGGGGGTGCCGAGTATAATCATTCTCTCGCTCATGAACAGATCTTTACTGAGCACCTACTATGTGGCAGGCAGTGCTGGGTGTGAGAAACCTGGCCACAAGTGACCATCATCCAAACATGGGTGACAGGAAACAGTGGGTTGTGCCTGCCCCCCCACAGTCCTTTTGATGAGGCAGAAAGCTCTCAGAATGCAGAGCTGAGGTCAGAAGCCAGCACTCGGAGCCCCCCATGGCATGTTTCTTCCTGGTTCATGAGGAGGAGGAAAAGCCACCTTTGGAGGGGCTGGTTGCAGGGGAAGGCACCCAGCTTGGAATCCAAGGGCCCAGCCACCCAACCAGAGGCTACGTCCCACCTCCCTCCCCTGTGTTCACAGGACCTGAGCACCAGGGCCCAGGAAACACTCCTGGAAACAGAGTGATGCGAACCCATCAGCGTGGGAGGTGCCCAGGGTCAGAGACCAAGTACAAGGATGCTAGGGACTATGATCAAACCCCAGCTCTGGCACCCCTGGACTGCGGCCTCCCTGGGCCTCAGTCTCCCCATCTGTCCAGTGGGAAGAAGAAAGCCTGGAAAGGAGTTGCTGGGACAAAATGGAAGGCCAGTGGGAGGTGGGCCAACAGTGGGGACATCCAGGGCAGCGCATAGGAGGAAGGTGCTGACCTCCTGAGAATTCCCTACCCCCGTAGCCCAACTGACGTCCTCCCGCCCCATTTCCTCTGTGCTTCCATCTGTTCACTGGGTTGGCCCAGACTGAGTGAAATCAGAGCCCAGGGTTGCCAGTGACCCTTCACTGCTGCAGTCTGGGGCTGCCCCTTGGATCTCGTGGGGCTCCTTCCGCCAGCCGGCTGCCCCTAGTGCCGCTGGGGAAGCCGGAGAGCACCGAGGTCAAGGTCAGAAAGCCGACTGTAGAATCAGACACATGTGAGTCAAATCCTGGGCCCCCACCTACTAGCTGTGTGCTTGTTGGCAACACCCACAGCTCCCCTGAGCCTCAGCTTCCCCATCTGTAAGCCAGCATACTACTACCTTCATTACAAGAGTGCTGTGAGACAAATGATTTCGTTCATGACGTAATTCCTCAGCAGACTACCTGCATATACTAAGTGCTTATGAATGGTCTTAGTAATAATAATTACTACTTGTTGGCTACACTAATTACCACAAGTATTAATAAGACTATTACTCGTACAGGGACATTTCTGGCAATATTGTTCGTATCCGATTGGCATTTTCCCACTTTTCCAAACACTTTAACACCCATGTTTTTCTGCAATCCCTGAGTTCCATCAAGGTTATCCTCCCCATGGCTGGGTGCGGGGACACAGTCAGGTCCTGAGAGCTCCAGTTTCTGGTCTTCTCCTTTAAGAGAGCTGGTAGCTGCTACCCTTTCCTGGGGACCAGCCAGGACACTGTGTCTTCTCAGCAGCTCTAGGAGGCCGAGGCTCTTCTTATCTAAATTTTTTAGTTGATGAAACTGAGGCCAAAGCATTTAAGCCACTTGCCAAACTGACAGAATGAGTAAGTGGCAGAGCGGGATTTGAACCTTGGTCTCTGGTGGAGCAGCTGGCCCGTGGAAGCACTTGGCTCTACTGCCGCTAAGTCGAGACTTGGCTCCTGAGATTTCCCAGGGACGCATCGCGTGCCTTCCTGCTGTCTGAGCTCCCTCCATAAAGTGGTCCCTTCTCACCAGTCCTCGTGGTCTCCACCGTCCACGAGTCAGACCTGCCTCTCTGTTGGGCCAAGCTGGCTTCACACCCTGCTTGCTCTGCTGACCAGGGGTCGGGTTGGGACCCAGCAGCAGCCGGAGGGTGCGCACCCCTCGAAGCCATAGGGAGAGAGAGATGGGAGCTGCAGGAGTTGTTACTGAGGCCGCAAACAGAGCTGGGCTCTCTGGTATTCGGAGGGGGCTGAGGCCACCCCCTCTTCCTTGTGAAAGGAGCATGCCCAGTCTGTGACTGGCTGCTGAGCTGCTCTATCCTCTTATCCCCATTGTTTAGTTTATGAAACTGAGGCCAAAGAGTTTAAGTCACTTGTCAAAGCGACAGAATAAGTAAGTGGCAGAGCTGGGATTTGCAAGTAGCTCTGGAGGGGTCCTGACCGGCCACTGGGAGCAGTTGCTGCCTGATGGGTATAGCTGGGGCTGGAACCCGGGAAGAGAAATTAGGCAGCGAGACCGCCTGCTCCCTCTCTTTGCCTCCTTTCTCTCCCTCCCGACCTTCTGTTCTCTTCAGTTGTTTGCGTATTCATCATTCCTTCAACAGATTCCTAACTCCCTGCCACAGGCCTGTGCGGGGCCAGTGCTAGGAACAAAGCCAGCCCTGCTTTCTGTCCCTCCGCCCTGTCTCTCCCGTGCACCTCTTCTTGTCATTCCAACATCAAACCAAGATAACTGGCATCCTCCTCGGGCCAGCCTGTGCCCTTCTCTTTGCACCTCTCCACCACCCCCTTCCCTGTGCAAGCCTGCATTCCCCTCCCTCACCTCGGGGCTGTGGTCTGGTCCCCGCCCCCCCACCCCTCCCCAGGCCTGTTTCCAGGCTTTCAGGGAGCTCTCCGATGATAGTTGGGGTCAGGGTGCGGGACAGAACTTGGGTTGCCACATTCTCCTTGCAGATAGGGGGAGACGGAGAAAATGGGCCCTGGCTGGTGGACTCAATGGTTAGAGCATCAGCCCACGCATCAAAGGGTCAGGGTTTGATTCCTGGTCAAGGGCACATACCTCGGTTGCAGGTTTGCTCCCTGTCCCCTATCAGGGCATGTGGGGGAGGCAACCCATCGATGTGTCTCTCTCCCTCCTTTCCACACTCTCTCTGAAAAGCAATGGAGAAAAGATCCTTGGGTGAGGATTAACGACAAAAAAAGAGGAAATGGGAATTTAAGGAGAGTCTTTTCTCGAAAGTGTCCTGTAGCCTCTGCTTGTTGATTTTGAGATAAAGAAGGAAACGGCTCGTGCAGGGAGGCCTCCCCGAGAAGGAGAGGAAGGGTTGAGGCCCAGGAACCAGGCGGAGTCCTGCTCAGGGTTGCAGCTTCTCCTCTGCTTCTCCCAGTGGGATAGATTTTCCCCCGGGGCCACAGCCTTTAACGGGAAGGCTGCTGAGCTGGGCAGGGGGCCGCTCCCGAGGCCAGGCTGTGCCCCTTGCTGCTCGCCCTCAGTGCTGACTCACTCCCTGACAAAGGGCTTCTCCAAACTCTTCTCCCCACAGGGTCCTCCAGGATCTCGAGGCCCACCGGGCATGAGGGGAGCCAAGGGACGCCGGGTAAGTGAGGCCCAGCCCCCGGGAGCTGGCACTGGTCCCCTGCTGGGGAGACCACCCTCCGTACCTTGCCCCCCGCCCCGTGCTGAGGTCCTGACTTTCCCAGCACCAAACAGGGTTCCAGGCTCACTCTGGGACCCCACCCATTTTCCAACCCATTTCTGAGCACCAGGCCTTGCCATCCAGTGGGCACAGATGGGCTCTGTGGTCCCAATGCTTTGTGCGTTCATTTGTTCGTCCAGCCACCTTTTATGTACACCCACTCTGTGCCGGCCGCTGAGACCAGGACAGGCATGACGCCTGCTTGCCTTTTGATTCAATCAAGTTGGTCAAACAGCCAGTTTAGGGTCATTGGCGTGTAGTTGGTGAAAGCATGGGACAGCTTGGGAGCCTGGAGGAGGCACCTCACCTGGACAGGGTACCAGGGAAGCTTCAGGGAGAGGGCGGTGCTTGAGCTGGTCCCAGATTGCAGGCCAAGGGAAAGCCCGCAGGCAAGAGAAGGGTGGCATGTTTAGGGATCCCCAACAGAGGGACAGGGGAAAAGGATGGGACCAAGAATTAGCAGGTGCCACGCCAAGCGGGGCCTCAGACACCAGAGCTAGGCTCATGGGCTCTGCTCCAAGGGTAGTGGGGAGCCATAGAGAGTTTTAAGCAAGGGCTGGTCTGATCACGGTGGCAAGAGGTAATCTCTAGTACTTACTATGTGCCAGGCACCGTCTTATCACATACATCAACTCATTTAATCTCAATGCCACCCTATCAAGTAGGTGTTACTCTTAATTCCATTTTACAGACCAGGAAACTAAAGCACAGAGAGGTTAAGTCACTTGCCTCAGGGTGCAGAGCAAGAAAGTGGCAGAGCTGGGATTTGAACCCAGTGGATCTGGCTCTTTTGCACGCTGAATGCAGCCTGACTTTCAGTCATGCAGGGAGGGCTGATGGAGGGGTTTCCGGCACCCACTGGCGTTCAGGTGCCAGGCCGTGCAGCCTGTAAAAAGGAAACGAGATGGTGCAGGTAGTGCAGGCAGCCCGGGCCTGCTAGCCAAGCGCCATACTGGGGATCGGTGACGATTATGCTTCCCTTGGCTGAATTTCAAGCGGTTTTAAATTTTCCCCTGAACCAGATGGCCTGAGCAGTCAGCCTAGGAAAGGGGAGATTGAGAGGCATTCCTCGGGCCGGCAGGGCCCCTCCCAGCAGCATGCCCTGGGTCTATGCAAGTGGACCGAGGCCCATGGACAGCCACCTGACCTGTGTACCTTGCCTCCTGGAGGCCACAGGAGCTGAAGGCTGAGCTACATTGGCCCAGGCCCTGCCCACTCCCTCCAGATGAAGGCTCAGGCCCCCTCAGCTCACTCAGCTCCACACTCCCCCCTGCACGCCCGCCCTCACCAGCACCCCTCCCCAGCAGTGGCTGGAAGAATGCATCTCCAGCTTGAGGAAGCCCAGGCTCCCAGCCACATCAAAGTCTCTGGCTGGGAGGGGAGCTTCAGGAACTCCAGTCCCTTCCCCCGCTGGGTTTGGCAGGAATGCGAAACCTGTGGGATCTGACAAGATTCAAAATCAAACCATTTAAGTGTACATCTAAAGGTTTATATCATTCTAATGTTGGCAAAGCAGCACCTGTCTTATGTGTGACATAGAAGGATGACTCATTTATTTTAAAATACCTAAGAATTGCCCTAACCAGTTTAGCTCAGTGGATAGAGTGTTGGCCTGCAGACTGAAAGGTCCCAGGTTCGATTCCGGTCAAGGGCATGTACCTTGGTTGCAGGCACATCCCCAGTAGGAGGTGTGCAGGAGGCAGCTGAATCGATGTTTCTAACTCTCTATCCCTCTCCCTTCCTCTCAGTAAAAAATCAATAAAATATATTTTTAAAAATAAATAAATAAAATACCTAAGAGCAAATATGAGGCACTTTTTAACAGTGAATGAGCAAATCCTGGCCTATTGTCTATTTCTAATCTGAAGTCTCATCTTTTCATAGGTGCCTGAAGCCTCTCTTCTGAGGAGCATTTTTATAAAAAATAGTTTATAAAAACCCCTGTGGGATCTGCCCCCCGTGTTCCCTGCCTAACAGGCCACTGTTGCCCACTTCAGATGGGGTAGCTGAGGAGGTGGGGGACCTAGAGAGGCACCCACTGTGCTGCTAAAAAGCTCAGTTCTGAGCAGCCCCCATCCCCAGCTCCTGGTTGGCTCTGTGACCTTAGCAAGGCCTTGCTGCTCTCGGGGCCTCAGTTTCCCCATATGCGCCGTGGAGAATGCCCTTGGAGGTTTGCAAGGTCCTGCTGCTTTCCTGCCCACATGCAGATGGGCCCTGCTGTCCACCCCAGTCCTCTACCCTTCTGCCCTTGGAAACATGACCGCTAAGGGATTGAGGCCAGAGGCACGATGAGCCCCAGACCCTCTGTTCTTGGTAGAATTGCTGATGGAGTTTGGGTCCATGGGCCCCATTTGAAAGAGCAGAGGCTCTGGGGTCAGACAGGTAGGTATAGGGGCAAATCTCAGTCTTTCCATTTATCAGCTCTGGGACCTCAGTCCCGTGTCTTAACCTCCCTAAGGCGTGGTGGGTGATGTTAGGAGGAAGTTGCAAGGAGCCAGAATTTGAATTCAAGTCAGCTGAATGCCCACTTTTATTCCCCACTACCAGTCACTGTTGTTGATCAGTGTGGGAGTGAGCTCCCCATCACAGGGGTGTGCGGGTCTGGCCTACAGGAGCTGCCAGGAAGCTGCGTGCTGGGGCAGAGTGCTAGGAGAAGACAATGGCAGACTCCACTCGCCCTCCACACATCCACTTTGAGGGAGTTGGGAGGCTCCTGAGATTCAGGTGCTGACACTGGGCTCTGCTCTTGTGAGTGGGGCTTAGAGGTCAGCAGACCTGAATCCTGACGTCCCCTCTGTGAGCCTCCACTTTTCCCTCTGTAAAATGGGTCAGCAGCAGAACCAACCGTGGGGATTACATCCCTTCCTCAGTGCCTCACACAGGTCAGCTCCTGGCAGGCAGCAGTGTGTAGAACGTGCTTGGCACTTATTCACTCCCTCTCTATCATCCATCCCTTTTTCACAAGAGCTGCGATTGGCCAGGTTTTCTGTCCCAGGCAGGGGCTCCTCCCCACCAAGCCCCAGCTGTGACTTCAAACATCTTCTTGGGAAGTGGCTCCCAGAGAACGGACATGTGGCTTCGATAGAAACCCGGGCCTGCCTCCAGTGGGGTGGGTCAGTCATGCTCATTTGAGGAAGGAGGGTCAGGAGTGGGGGACCTGTAGGATGCAGGACAAGCTGCAGAGTGGTCAGAGCCAGGGTGCGGGTGTGAGGCGGCCCTGGCTCCTTGCCCTACACAGTGGAGCGGGGGCGGAGAGGGAGGCTGGGGCCCGTTGCCTCCTTCTCCCTCCAGACAGGAAGCTTGGTCCTCTTCTTCCCGAGCCAGCCCAGCTCTGGAGCTCTCTGGTGCTCCCAGGGGATAGCAGAGACCCTGGGGAACTGGGGTTTTAGATGGTGTCTTCTCTAACACCCTGCCCCAGTGCAAAGCCTTCCCGGCAGGCTCTTCGAGGCCCTGACTTGCACACCTGCTGTGATGGGGAGCTGACTCTCACACTGATACACAGTGTTGAATAGTGGTGGGGGGGAAAGATGGGCAACTGGCTAACTTGGGTTCAACTTCTAGCTCTCCCACTTCCCAGCTGTGTGACCAAGGCTGTTTCCTTACTTGTAAAAGGAAGACAACAGCTCTCACTATTATGGCTGCAGCTGCTCTTGTAGTTACTATGATTACAGATCACATAACCTTTCTCCCAGAAAGGCTTTGATTCCTAAGATAAGCAGGCTGCTGTGTGATTTCAGCCCAGCCCTCGGCACTGCTGGGCCTCTGCCCCACTCCCAGAGCTCTCCCTTTCCAGGGAGGTTTATGCCTCAATGAGAGACAGAGGCCGGCGGCCAGAAGGTATCTCTCAGAAAGGTCCAGAAGGCCACCCTTCTGCCCAGCCTCTGTCCTGGCTTCCATGACCCAATCTGGCTTCATCTCCACTAGAGCCTTCTCCACGAGTCAGGTTATCACATGGTCTGGCTGTGTCCACCTGACGCTGAGGCCCAGAGAGGGGAAGGGGCTTTCCTGGGGTCGCACAGCAAGCTGGCAGCAAAACCAGAACTGGCACCACACACCCTGTCACCAAGCGTTGTCTTGAACCTGTGAAAACCCTCAGCCGGTTCTGCACAGCAGGATATAAGCTTCCTATTCTGAAGAAGGGACTGTATGCAGATTCTCTGAGCCATGCCTCTGTGCCCTGACCCTTGGGAGCCTGCAGCCTCCTCTGGCAGAACCAGGTTTTATTGAGCATTTACTATACAGGCCGGCTGCTGAGCTGCCTGTGGCATTACTCCTGCCTTGCGGCAAAGATTTCTCATCCCCGTTTCTGAGCTGGGATAACTGAGGCTGAGCGATGAGCAGCCCTTTGTCTCTAAGACATAACATTTCCTGAGCACCACGGTGTGTAGCACTGGACCCCACTGGGCTCTAAGCGTGGAGACGCTGGGAACAAAGGCTCCCAGCCAAACCACCCAGCTGCAACCCCCACCATCCCGGGACCTCCCATTCCAGCTCATTTGGCCCGTGAGACGCTATCTAAGGCTGTGGTGTGGAGCTGAAGCATCCGGAACCCCGGGCAGCTGATAAGAGGAAGCGTCACTTTTTCCAGCTCAGTTAGTAATTGAAAAGTTCCCTGTTCCGTTTTTAAGTAATTTCTTCTTGTTCAGTTTTCTCATCCCTCACCCTCCCTCCACCCAGACACTTCCCCAGCCTTGTTTTGTGGCCAGTCCCCAAGCTCCCAGGCTGGATGGGCCAGCCTCCTTCATAGGGTCCTCTGTGTGTCCCCAGCACGGCCTCTGACCCCTGCAGAACCGACACCACAGTTTCTCCACGGGGCCTTTTCCAGGGGACCCCCTCCCATCCGTGTCCCAGCCCACGGAAGGGGAACACGGGCAGTGGGTGGCATCCTGAAGGGATACCAGTTGCTAATGTGCGAAGGGACCTTAGACAAGTCACTTCCCTTGGCCTCAGTGTTCCCATCTGTGCAGTGGGTGCAAGGGGGAATTTTGCCAGCTCTCATAAGGCCAAGAATTTTGTCTCGAGGCTCAGACCTGAGCCCAGAACTCCAGAGAGCAACCGCCTGCCCCTGTCCTGCTCATGCCCTTCCTCGTGTGAGCTAGGCCAGAGTAGCTTGTACTTCGGCTGGGGAGGAAGCTGCCAGGTCCTTCTCTGTCCGTTTCCCCAGGACTGTGGTTCATATACCTGTTTATGCCCAAGTGCACTCTGGGAAAGCATGAGACAGCAGAGTCTGAAGACCTGTCTGTGACTTGGCCATGTGTTTCTCGGCTCTGGCCCTCAGTCTCCACGTCTGTGAAATGGGTTGGCTGGCTGACCGCCCAAGGTCTCCTTAAAGGTTTAAATGTACCACCAAGCCCATTCTGGAATGGCAAGGCCTCTAGCTGAGTCCACCCAGACGAGCCCTCCGCAGAGCCCTCTCTGCAGGCACACTGCCCAGGGGTCACCCACCTCAGGGTGGGAGTGAGCGGGAAATGGGAGGAGGAGGGCACCTCAGGTCCCAGCAGTGAAAAGCCCAGGGCTCTAGGCAGCCCCACCCTCCTGGTTCCCAGCCCGAGGGAGACCCCTGCTGTCCACTGTGCTAGTCCCTTTTCCCTATTCCAGGGCCCCCGAGGACCAGACGGACCAGCTGGGGAGCAGGGGTCCCGGGGTCTGAAGGTACGGACCCCCGTGGCCTTCCCTTCCTCTCACCTCCCAGGATGGGGCAGGAATCCAGGAACCTGAGCTCACACCCTCCTCAGCACCAGACCCCTTGGGGACAGCCAGGGGTCCCTGAACGGCTGTGGGGTCGTTCCTGAGAGCTATCCGACCACTCCTCCAGACCCCTCTCCCCAGTGCTGTCACGGGTCAGGGAAAGGGAGAAGGAGCTTTGAGGCTGAGAGTGAGAGTGAGAGAAAGCATGTGAATGAGAGAGAGTGCAGAGCGTGTGAGGGAGGAGGAGGCACGTGTGGCCTCTGGCCCCTTCCCTAGGACCCCAAACCCCTCCAGGGCCCCTGAGAGCCCAGGATGCTTCTGTTCCCTTCAGAAGCACCTACGGCAAGCCAATCCCCTTAGTGCCCCACCTGCCCCCTGGGAGTGGGGTGGGTCCCAGGGGAGGGAATGCGGGTCCCTCCTCTGGGAAGGGCCTCCCAGTGCCCTCTCCACCTCCGAGTGCTTTGCTTCCCGCAGGGCCCCCCAGGACCGCAGGGCAGACTGGGCCAGCCTGGGCAGCAGGTACGTCAGGCCGTGGCTGCCAACCCCTCCCCGCTCCCTGCTCTGTGACACGTGCCTCTAATGAACCCAAATGTGCTTCCAGGGTGCAGCTGGTGAGCGAGGGCACCTGGGCGCACGAGGCTTTCCTGTAAGTATCACCAGTTCTTGAAACTTCATGGGCTGTGTGGGAGGATGGCAGCCCCTTAAGCCAAGTTCCCATCCTGCTGCGCAAGCTCCAGAGGTTCTAGGTGCCCACTCCCTGCCCTGGAGACCCTGCAGCCTGCCTTTCCCTGGGGCTCAGTGTCCCCATCCGTCACCCAGCAGAGAGTGGGGTAGGACCCTCATAAGCTGTGATGGCTTGACTGAGGCCAAGGGGACAGGCAGGGTGGAGAAGGCCACGAGGGACGAAAGTCACCTTTGCTTGTCTCTGCAGGGCATCCCCGGCCCCTCGGGCCCACCTGGTACCAAGGGCCTCCCAGGAGAACCAGTAAGTGCCCTTCCCTCCCCGATCTGCATCTTTGCTCAGGCAGATGGCATGGCCCAGGGGGTCCCACTGGAGAGAACAGTGCTGGGCTGATGGGGCAGCCTCGGTTGGTGGGGAGAGCACTGGCTGGGGAGCTCAGGGGTTCTGGGCGGGGTCTAAGCCTCCGTTTTCTTGCTAGTAACATGGGAATCATGGCTCCTCATGCCTTTGCCATCCTGTCGTAAAGATGACAGGAGAAAATGTGTGTAGAGTGCTTAGCACAGTGAAAAGCCAAAGAAGGGCGGGAGTGCGGGAGTGCGGGAGGGTGAGGTTAAACTAACAAGCTGCCTGGGAACTGCAGAGCCCAGTGCGGCTGGAGCGGGGGTGCCAGACACGGTGGGGACAGCCCGAATGTCAGGCCCCACGAGGAGGCTGTGCAGCGGTGCTGCCGGGATGGAGAGGAGAGGACAGAGCCTCCAGGGGCTCAGGAGGAAGAGTCCCCACTGGGGCAGGGCAAGCACAGGTGGCTCCTGTCCCCAGGCCACACCACAACCCCACATCCTGAGGGCCTAGCAGATGCCCTTTTGAACAGTGAATTGGCCAGGGCCTGGGTGGGGGTTTCCAGAAGTGGGTCTGAAGTGGAAGGGCATCCAGACAGAGGGAACAGAGTGAGCGAGGCCCCAGAGCGGGAAGGTTTCTGAGCAGGGAGGGCCCCCTGGGCTTTAGACGGGTGAACAGGAGGGTGCAGATGGATGGGAGGGGGTGGACCCTCAGTGTGGTCCATGATGGGGTGTGGGCTGCAGGAGTCGCAAGTTCTGTGGGTGCTCACCCTCACCCACTCCTCCAGACTGCGCTATCAAGCCTCCGATCCCAAAGAGGCCCAGGCTGGCTTCTCCCAACTGTCTGTGTGTCTGTCTGTCTGTCTTCTAGGGCCCTCAGGGACCCCAAGGACCACTTGGCCCTCCAGGAGAGATGGGACCCAAGGTGAGTGCTGAGGGACCCTTTTTGTCCCATGCTGCTGCTAAGGAGGTGTCAGCCCCTCCACGCCGACCTCCTTAGGGGTCGCTGCAGAGACTGAAGGGTAGGACCCTGGCAGAGGGTAGGTGCCCTCGAATGGCATAGGGTGCGGAGCTGGACTCCCAGGGGCAGTGGGTGGGATGCAGGGCACCAAGACCCTCGGGGGGTAGGGGTTGGCAGTGCCTCTTTTTGGCACCAGGGAAAGCAGCAGTGCCCCGCCCCTACCCTGCTGGACTGCGACCAGCTTGGGTTTGACTGCAGAACCAGCCTTCTTAAGGTCACGCAGCAGGAGCTCAGAAGGAGCCTCAGACACCCCTGCCTTACCCACAGGAGAAGACTGAGCCCCAGGGTTTACGCGAGGGCTGCAGCCATGCCGATGGCGATAACTCAGGGACGCTTCCCGCCCTTGTCCTCCTGGCCGGCTGCAGAGAGAAGGGCTGGAATCACTCAGCCCTGAGCACAGCAGTTGCTGGCTCCCTCCCCTGGCCTTATGTGAATCATGAAATTTTCCTCCTCGTGCTTGCCAAGGGGCTCCTAATGTGGTAAACCACACTCTTGGAGAGGGAGAGGGCTCGGCGTCCTCTGGGCAGCCCCAGCTCAGCGGCCTGAGCCCAATCACCTCCATTCCCCTAGTCCCAGCTCCGAGCTCCCAGACCCCTCTGTCTCTCACGCTGTGTGACGTTGGGCACGGCCCTCGCCCTCTCTGAGCCTCCTTCAGTATGGCCTTCCTTACAACCAGAGGGAGGCATGGCATTTTTCTCTAGAAGGGACCAATGGCATTTTCTTGCAGGGGCCGCCGGGGGCAGTGGGAGAACCGGGCCTTCCTGGGGAAGCCGGGATGAAGGTGAGGAGGAAGGAAAGAGCAAAATGACTAGTTGAAACCCCACCGAAGAGAAACAGGCCTTTCTTGTGCTCAGGATAGTGGGTTCTACGTGCACCTGGCTGGGGATTGGGCCTGGCCGTGGCCACAGCAGAGGGCCCAGCCAGCCCAGAGCCCCCACAGTGGGGCGGCCCTACCTCCTGGCTCCCGATACGATCTGCATTTCAGCTCTGATGCTCCCCATCACCTGCGGGGAATAAGCGCCCATGGGTACCTAGGCTCCCGGAGAGCTGCCTTCCGCTCCGTTGTTGGAAGAGGACGCTGCCCCTCAGCAGGCCCCCAGCTGATGAGCGATGATGCTGGTGGCCTGCGGGCATTGTGGAGGCAGGGCCTGGGGGAGTCCTCCAGAGGCTGTGGGACCCCCATCTGTGCTTGCATCTCCCAGCCATTCAGAGGGAGTCGGGCCAGGCCTGGGACTGTCAGTCTCAGCTTGAACAATGCAGAAAACCACCCCATCGATAAAACAGATAGATGTGGGGCCATTTGGGTAGGGCTGAGGGCTCAGAGCTGGCTTCCTCCTGTGCCCCAGGCACCAGCAGGGAGAGAGTTACAGGCAGGGAGCTTGGAAATCACCGCAGGAGAGAGACCCTTTTGGGGTCCCTTGGAGGGGGTGACATTGACTGTGGCTTATTGAGGGCCTCTTCCTTGTTGGGTTGCTCTTCAAAGCTCTCAGGGAGAGTAAACGCGGTGGCCAGCCAGAGTTGCCATCTCCCAGCTGTCACTCCCTGGAGCCAGACCACCTGAGCTGTTCCTTATTAGCCATGAACGCGGGCTGGTTACGTCACCCCGGGCACCTCAGTCACCCCGGGCCTCTCAGCGTCTTCACTTACAAAAAGGAGATGCCGTTCCTGGTAGCTGTTGTGCGAATTCAATGTGTGAAATAAAAATGTACAACTGACCCTTGAGCCACGCAGGTTGGCACTGTGCATGTTCGTTTACAGAAGGACTTTTTCGATGGACGGTGCCGGTGAAACCTGCGTTGTCCAAGGGTCAGATCCGAGGTTAGGGACCTGCGTATGCCAGGCGACTCTAGTTGCATGCAGATCTTCCACTGTGCCCCTGACCCGAGCCTTGTTAAAGGGCCCACTGCACTTGGAGCACGCTACAGAAGTGTGAGCCATGATGATGGGGGAGGTGGCCAGGGCTTGCTGCCACAGGGGCTCTGGTTGGTGTTCGTCAGTTTCGTGTTGGTTCTTGGGAGTAAGGAACCCCACCCCCAGTCAGAGCTAGTGAGGGCTGGGGCTGACCCTACCCAGCCACATGGAGTTGTGTTTGGTTTCTTTTAGGGTGACCTTGGGCCTCTGGGCACCCCTGGGGAGCAAGGCCTCATTGGGCAGCGGGTAAGTTGCAACAAATTGGGGTGAGGGAGGGCTTTGCTCAGCCTCCCTGAGCCTGTTTCCTCACTTGCAGAAATAGATCATGAGTCTCTACAGCCTCCGTCAGTCTGTCTTGGTGGGGCAGTGTTTCCACAGTGTAGAGGTGGGCTTCCAAGAAAAGCATTCTGTGGTCAGCACGTTTGGGACTCACTGCAGGCTCGGTGTTCCCCCTTACATATTAGTGGTAGCATTTTCAAGGCTCTGAGAAGGCCTGCAACCAAGAAATCAGTTTCTTTTGGGTTAATCCGGATCTGGGTATCGTTCCCAGACTTGCTGGCAAGAAAGCCTGAGGGCTGGCCTCACTTTCCTCATCTGAGAAATGGGATTCCACCAAGGAGTTCCGTGAGGACTCACTCCAATTCCAGGAATAGCATCTCCACCCATTACCATTTGTGGGTGCTCGTCATCTTCACATGAGAACAGACTCCTGTGAGGGCTGAGTAGTTTGCTTGTGGTCAATGATTGGGAAGCCCAGTGGGGCCATTGAGGTCTGCCTGACGTCAAGGCCTTTCTCAGCCTTTCTCGGCCGCACTGCCTCCCGGTCTAGCCAACCAACCAGGATGGCTCTGTGACCAGCAGTTTCTAACTCGAGACCTCATGCAGCCTCCACCCCAGCCTACTCTGCAGATGGCAGGCTGTGCTTGGGCGTCTGCCTCTCCTTTCTTGAAACTGAGTGGGCGCCTCAACCTCCCTGCTCATTCACAGAGTCAGCCCCCACTGTGTGTGCGCCAGGCCCCCCTGCCCGGAGATCAGGGATTGGGGGTCCTGCTCCAAGGAGGGGGAGGAAGGAAAAGCACAGGGGGCCCCTCGCAAGTAATGTCTCCTCGTCTTTTCCCACCACGCTTTCCAGGGAGAGCCGGGCCTCGAAGGTGACAGTGGTCCTGCAGGGCCCGACGGGCTGAAGGTAAGTGTCCTCTGGCGCAAGGTCTGGGGAGGAGGGGTGTCCTGGAACTGCCCCTCCCTGTCCTCCCACTGCCCTCCCATCCAGTCCCTAAGTTTTCTCCCAGAAACACCATGTTCTCCTGAAGCCCCGAGAGCAGACCTCAGGCTGTTCCCATGGAGAGTGGGTGAGGGTGAGCCCTGCCCACTGTCCCCACCTGCTCAGGGGGGTTTGAGGACCATCCCACCCTCCACTCCTCCCCACTTCCCTTCTCCTCAAAAGTGCAGCCTCTCTTGGCTAAGGGTGGTACCTGAACACCAGCAGCTCTGATATCGATTATCTTCCAAATCCTAAAAGATCAGGAAAAACATCATCACCACCCATGACTATAAGCACCACCTATGGAGGACTAGTCACGCATGTACCAGGTACTCTGCCGAGTCCTCTACATGGATCACCTTGATCAATACTATGGGCTAAGTCCTAGATAAACAGAGAGATGAAGAGAGACTCAGAGGGCTTAGCCAACTTACCCAAGCACACACAGCGGATGATTAGCACAGCCAAGACCCAAGCCTTGGCTTGCTCTCTGCACCGTGTACCTACCCTAAAGGGGAAGAGACTGGGGCTCAGAGGGAGGTAGAGGTGCATTCGTCCAGTGTCTGTTGCTGTGAGTGGAGGATCCAAAATTCAAACCCAGGGCTCTTGGGCATCCAAGCCTGTGGGCCTAATGCAGACCTGCCACGTCATCTGTCAGCCGCAGGTGCTAGAACCTTAGGACGTGCTGGTGCTGCTCTCCGGTACCAGCCCTACCTCCCGCTCAGGCCTGTCTCTGGCCTCCATCCCTGACCCAAGAGTGGGCTTTTCCCAGTGCTGACCAGTAACACTGTGTGAGTGCCCCCCTCTCCCGCCCCAGCCCAGGCTCCCACGTGCCATGTCCCGGTCTTCCTTCTGTCATCCATTTATTCTCCATGATGAGCACCCCTCTTCTCTGGGCCGGAATTCCCCCACCCCTACATCTCCACCCCCATTCCCTGCCCCCGCAGTTGCTCTGGTCCAGAGCTTCCCCCTCTCCCGGGATGCCTCTGGGACAGGCCCCTGCTGGCTTCCATCTACCTGCCCTATATTTATCTCGCAAGGGCAAGAGCGCCCCCTGTCTGCCTCTCTCAACCCGGCTGCACCGAGGGTGTAAACGGGAGCATCCGGCAGCCCCTCCACGCCCTGTGCCAAGTGCCTGTTCCCTGTCAGTAATGTTGAAGAACATTCTGGCTAAAATGCTTTGTGTACCCACCGTGTGCTTGCACCACCCGCCTTAGGAGCTTTACTGAGTGGACACATGTAATCCCCCCAGCAGCCCTGTGCGCCAGATCCCTTAGCATCCCCAGGGCACAGGCGAGAAAACAGGCAGGACACGGAGGCTTGCCCGGTTCTGGGCAGCCACCTTCTGCTCCTTGGAATCGTGGCTGAGGTGGGATGGGAGGGGGTCCCAGGTCTGGTGCCTCACACAGTCCTTCCAGCACCTGCCGTGGCTCCACAGCCCGGGCTGCTCCCTCTGTCACCCCCCCCCTCCCCCCAGGGCCAGTCCTCCCCAGTTCCTGGGCCAGAGGAGTCACACCCACGTGCAGTGTCTTCCCGGGTCCCCGCCTGTATCCCGGGAGAGAACCCGTTTTCTCTATGGCGTTTGTTTGTTGACAATCACCTTCCCAGTGAAAACAACCCCTGGGAGGTGCACAGACTTCACAGTGAACAGAGAGCTGACAGCCAGCCCGTCGATGGTGCTGAGGACGGTGGTGGCGACTCTTGGTCACAGCGAGCCTTTATCCAGCACGTGCTTAGTTTACAAACCAGGGGGCTTGCCCGGGGTCACACAGCTGGTGAGAAGTGGCAGCGAGATTGGAATGTAGGCAGCGTAACCCCAGAGGTGAGGGAGGTGTTGTCCCCCGAGCACTGAACCTTGGCATCAGAAGGAGCCAGTACCCTGGCGCTCGCCAGTGCCCTGCCGCTGACTTGCGTGTGGTGTTGGGAAGTCTCTGCCTCTCTGGGCCTCAATTTCCTCATCTGTAAGTGGAGAGAGTTGACTAGGCAACTTGCAAGCCTCTTCGGTGCATTGGCAGATGTCCTAGGACTTTGGGATTCTCAGCACCCCAGAGCCCATTCTGCATGTGATCCACAAGGACTCCCCCCGCTCCGCCCGCCCAGCTGTGTGGGAGCCCAGATGTGGGGGTGTGGGAGCTCTCTGGAGCCAGAGCCCCTGCAGGGCCTGGGCCAAGGCCCTTGGCCGAAAAGCATCTCAGCCACCTGAGCAGGCTGCCTGCCTCTCAGAGCCGGGAGAGCGGGTGGCCAGGACCACAGGCCAGAAGGGGAATCCTGGAGCCAGGGGGGTATGCAAGAGTGTCATCAGGCCACCCCTGTCTCCACGCCAGGCCCTGCTTGGGATCTGAGAATCTCGGTAGGAAGGAGCCTCAGACAGCAACCTGCCTCTCTTTCCTGGAGCCCAGGTCTGCTCCATGCTGGCCCACACTATAGCTTGGAGTCTCTCTCCCTCATCTGTGTCATCTCTGGATCCCTCTCCACTGGGAAGTCCTCCCTGGCTGAGCTAGAAACTGCCCTAGCAACCCCCCACACCAGCCCCCTGCACCCAGAGCCCCAGCCCCAGCAGGAGCGGCCTGCAGTGCGTGCTCTCAGTGACCCTGTTCCCAGGCTCCGGCTTCATGCCCTCTGCACCCGCTCTTTCTCCGGGACGCACACCAGTTTATCCGAGTCCCTCGTAAAGTGTGGCGCCAGGAAACAAAACTGGCAAAGACACTGCTTCTCTAAGCCCGCTCCCCGCCCACCCTTCCTACACGCATGACGTCATACCCTCTCCCTATGGTCTCTCTGATAGTCACAGTGAGCCACCTTCAGACGGGCCACAGGTCCCACCGGGCCTGCCAGCCCCAATGGAGGCAGCGTTCTGCGGCCACTGCCTAGGCTGCACCCCCCGCACCTACTCTGCCCATGGGGCCAAGGGCAACAGCCCATGCCCCCTCTGGCACAGCCCGCCTGCCAGACACAGCGGGACATGGGCGGCGCGATTCTGTACAAGTGCTAGCTGCCGCCCACTCGCCAGAGGGAACGTTCTGGGGCCAGTGAGAACGAGAGCCACACAGAGCAGACAGCAATGAGAAAACATGCTCCCAGTAGAGGAAGATATTAACAAAAGAACTATAGAACCGTGCAGTCTCATTGGACTCTGCCTTTAAAGCTTAGCTCGTTGCTAACTGGCTGTGCAATCTTGGAACCACTGTTTCGCTGCTCTGAGACTGGTTCACAGCCATCAAAACCATCACCTCTCATTATGAACACTGTAAACTTTGCACGTGAGCAGAGGTCGAAAATGCAACTCAGGAAAATGGGGAAGTTCTGAGAATCAGAATTGGGTGAATTTTTTCCTTTAGAAAAATTTATTTCAGCTTCTTACGATTCTTGTCTTCCCCGTGTGCCTACATTGGAGAGAGAGAGAACCCTAGTCTCCCCTTCCTGTGAACTTCATGGGGGCGGCGGGGTGGGGGGTGGTCAGGGTCTTCTCTTTCCTGAGCCAGGTATGGACACTAGCAATTGCCATGTCAGGGATGCTCCCTGTGCCATGGGGCTGTGCCAGCACAATCCTTTGGCAGCTCAGGGTACCGTCAGAGAATGAATGCAGAAGCTGGTCAGCTGTGGACGTCTGAGTGAGCCCTGAGGTTTGGGCTTGATGACTAATTTATTCTTTCTCTCTCTCTTCTCCTCCTTCCCTTCCCACCCAGGGGGACAGGGGTGACGCAGGGCCTGACGGTGAGCGTGGCGAGAAGGGCCAGGAGGGACTGATGGGCGAGGATGGCCCCCCTGGCCCGCCTGGCATCACTGGCGTCCGGGTGAGTATACATGGCTGCGTGCCACACGGAGGGCTCCTGGGGGCAAATGACATTCGTGCCTATTTTAGGCAGTTGGGGGAGAGGCCTTTTGGCAGCAGGCACCTCAGGGTCTTCTGCTGTGGTCCTCCCTCTCCTGCCTAAACCTCCCATGGCTCCCCAGTACCGTCAGAGTAATATCACTCTCCTTAGCATGAACCCTGCACAAACCAGCCCCCTTCTACCCCACCGACCACATCCTGCCCAACCTCCCTCCCCTCCCCCCCCACCCCCCCCCACCACCACTAGCCACACTGAATTTAACAGGACGAGTTCAGCGGGAGGGAAGCTGGCCCCGATTCTCCAACAGGAACTTGCTGTGTGACCTCCCACATACCCTTGCCCTCTTTGGGTCCTGCCCGTGGTATGATGAAGGATTTGAAAGGAATGTGTGCTGAGATCACTTTGAGTCCCGACATTCCAGGGACCCTTTTTTAGGGAGCTTTTGAGTATCCCAACTGTGGAAAGGGCAAAAGTGTGCGGCAGAAATAGACCCAGACCCAAAGTCCAAAGGTTAAGATCTGGCTCATGACCTTGATCTCACTCTCTGCATGACCTTGAACAGATCACTGCCTCTCTCTGAGCCTTGGTTTTCTCACTGATGAAGAGAAAACTTTGGATAGGAAAGCGCTTTCTAAAATGCAACAGAAATATAAAAGATTGCCTTTATGAATTTGGGAAAGGAAATGACTAGAAGCTGGTGGTGATGGTGGTGATGATGGTGGTGATGGTTATAGTGGTGATGATGATGATGATGATGATAGTGGTAGTGATAGTGGTGATGGTGGTGGTGGTGGTTATAGTGGTGATGATGGCGGTGATGGTGGTAGTAGTGGTGGTGATGGATGGCGGTGGGGATTTTGGTGGTGATGATGATTATGGTAGTGGTAGAGATAGTGGTGATGGTGGTTATACTGGTGATGGCAGTGATGGTGGTAGTAGCAGTGGTGATGATGGATGGTGGTGGGGATTTTGGTGGTGATGATTATGGTAGTGATGGTGATGGTGGTGGTTGTCATGGTGATGATGGCAGAGATGGTGGTAGTAGCGGTGGTGATGATGGATGGTGGTGGGGATTTTGGTGGTGATGATTATGGTAGTGGTAGTGATAGTGGTAATGATGGTGGTTATAGTGGTGATGGCAGTGATGGTGGTAGTAGCGGTGGTGATGATGGATGGTGGTGGGGATTTTGGTGATGGTGATGATGATGATAGTGGCGATCGTAGTAGTGATAGTGTTGGCGATGGTGATTGCAGTGGCAGTAGTGATGACAGTGGGCATGGTGATGCTGGTGGTTTTGGTGGTGGTGATGGTGGTGGTGGTGGCAGTGTTATGTTCATATTTTGTTGTCACTGGAGCTGGAAAGAGGATCATTGAGGCCAGACTGAGTGTGTGTCGGGTGACGGAGGTGGTGAGAACCCTGTATTTGAGTCTCTTTGGCATCAGGACTGCAGGACAAGTATCTCCCACTCTGTGGCTGGAAACAGCTGAGTGTTTAAAAATAGAATTTTATGAGCCACCAGGGCTTTTCCAGAAATACATCTATATGGATGGGGGCCCAGTGAAAGTCTTCCTTCTGGCCCCGTGGCCTCCCCGCACTGGATGCGCCAGCACTTGCTCAGGGTTTCCCACACCATGGGGACGCTCCCAGCTGCAGAGGGCCGTCGGAACCAGTGGCCAGCTGCCCGCCCGCCCGGGGGTGACTCCGTCTCCCTGGCCCTGTACTGGACACTTGGGCACTGACTCATTTCTCCTTCGGACAAGGAGTCAGCCACTGCAGTCACCTCTGTCCACCAGCAAAGCCCACCAGCCCCTGTATCCTGATTTCACAATCCCCCAACCAGGACTAGCCGGGGCCCAGGGACACCTAGAAACGGAGGGCTCACGTCTCATTTCTGACCTGGCTGGGTGACCTGCAGACCAGGCCCTCGTCCCACTGAGCCTCAGTGTCTTTAGCTCTAAAATGGGATAAGTAATCCCTTCCTCTGAGCTCTATGTTGAGAATTGAATGAGATAAGAGGTGGAGTGTGGAAACATTGCCTGGCCATGGTTGAGGCCGTGACCATTGCTAGGATTTTATTACTAGAGGAGCAAGAGACCTGGGGGTTGTCAAGTCCATGGCTGTCTGACAGAAACAGAATACAAGCTACGTGTGTGGTTTTAAAATGATCTAATAGTCACATTTTTTAAAAGGTAAATAGAAACAGGTGAAATTGATGGTGGCGACATTTTATTTAGCTCCAATATACCCCAAATACAAACATTTCAACATGTGATCAATATAAAAATTATTAATAAGGTATTTTGCATTTTTGATACTGTGTCTTTGAAACCCAGTGTATAGCTTATATGTATAGCACCTCTCAATTCAGATGCTAAATTATTATTGGAAAAAAAACTGGGTCTGTGTTTAGGTTTCATAAAATACAGAGTTGAAAATGTAGATTCATATCCCAAGTTGTTCCTAACATACTTGAAAGTTTTCCAATAATTTAATTGTCCATTTTTTACATTTAAATTTAAGTTCATTAAAACTTAATCAGATTAAGGATTCAGTTCTTCAGTCACAGTAGCCCCATTTCAAGTTCTCAGTGCCATACATGGACAGGGCAAGGTTGGTTCAAGACCTTCGTGGTAAAGGTGGGGAAACTGAGGCACAGAGAAGGGCAGGGGCTTGTCCAGGGTCACAGGAAGACTCAAGCACTGGGATGCAGGGCCACCACTCCTTATGACTTGAGGTCCCCAGGATGGTGTGGCTAGCACTTCCCTTCGGCACAAAGCTGTCTTCTCCAACACCCTTTGGCCACTTTGTGTCTTTGGAGCAGACATTTGTCCCTTATTCTAAATCGAAGCCGGCCTGCCTGTAAGATTCATTCTCGGGCCATCCTCAGGGCAGCTGCCGAAATCTGCACCGGGAACCAAGTCCCTCTAGTTTAGCCCAGGTGTATCCTTGTTCCTCTAGGATCCCCTCTTCCGACCCCTTCTCCACCGCAATTAGTCCGTGCCTCCTCTGAGAAGGCAACTCCTATTCTGAGAGGGAACCATCACCTCCCTCATCCTACAACATGTGCCTCGGCTAATGCAGCCAAGGGGATCGAATCAAACCAGCTCTTCAGTGCCTGCCAAGAACATAGGTGTTCTTCAAAGTTCTCTTGGAGGGGTGGGCCTTCAAGGGACTTTCCTCTGAGGTTAGTTGGTGTCCTTTCTAAGCCAGAAGTGCTGTCTGCCTTACCCGCTATGTCCCAACCCAGTGTGGGCCAGGGTTGGGGCCCTCTTCTCCTTCTCTTGCTTTCTCATCTCTCTCACACTCATTCACCTTCCCCACCCCTGCCTCGAACTGAGTTTCCTGATAACTATGGGGACAAAGCCAGATTGCCCTCCCCTCTCCCCATCACCCTCCCCCCCGCCCCACTTGAGGCAGCGCAGGAGAGAGTAGCATTCGGGGATGCCTTGGGGGGAAGAGGCAGCGTGGTCTATTAAAGGGATATCCTGGGTGCCCCAGTGGAAGAGTGGGAAAGGCAGCTGGCCTTCCTGGGACAGTGCCCTCCTGTGAGGAGCCCTTTGAGCCCTAGCTCCTGAGAGGGGGGACCCTGTCAGTGGGATGTGACCTCAGGGCTTAGCAGAAGTGACGCTCAGTATCTCAGAGAGGAGGGAGGGCCTACAACATGTCTCCTGCCTGCCTGGTGTCACCAGCTGGCACCCGCGCCCTGGACAGGGAATCAAGGCCCCGCTGTGGGTCAGCAGGGGCCCTGGGCAGGTGGCTTTACCTTTGGGCACTTTGGCTGCCACCTCTATGGGAGGGAGTCTGAATCGGGCCTCAGGTTCGGGGTCGCTAGGCAGATGGAACAATTCATGGCACATGGAGAGAGCTCAGTGCAGGGAGCAGTTCGCATTGGGACAGCCTGGACCCCTAACAGAAACCATGGCAACAGCCGTTTATCCATCACCGACTATGGACTAGGCGCCTTGTAAGCACAACACTGTATCATCAGGTTGAATCCTCGGCTCTGTCCCCACTTTGCAGACAAATACGACAATCACAGGAAGTTAGGTCATGTGGACGTGGAGTGCAGAATCAACTGGGAACCCATGCAATCGGCCTCCAGAGCGAGTGCTGTGATGCTGCGTGAACCCGCCTAGTTGTCCCTCCTTTCTCATCTTTTCCTCCTTTCCCTCCTTCTCCCTCAGGGTCCTGAAGGAAAACCAGGGAAGCAAGGCCAGAAGGGCCGGACCGGGGCCAAGGTAAGATCCCCCCATCTCCTCCTGCCATGACCCACCCGTGGCCCCCACCCTCTCCCCTCCTCTCCCCCTCCTCCCACCAGAGGCCTGGTGACCGCCTGTCTCTCCTCCCGCTGCAGGGTGCCAAGGGCTACCAAGGACAGCTGGGTGAGATGGGAGCCCCTGGAGACCCCGGACCCCCTGGCACCCCAGGCCCTAAAGGGTCCCGGGGCAGCCTGGGACCAACGGTGAGAACACTGCGTGGGGTGGGTGGGGTCAGTCATGGGCAGAGGGGCCAAGGGCAGAAAGGGAGGTCTCCCCACTCCAGCTGTCGGCTGAACCCCTGTTGTCTCAGCCACTCCCTTTGCATCATGGGTCCCTTTGGGGGCTGCAGAAGCTGGAAGAGCGCACACAACACTGTCTGACGGGTCCTGGCCTCCTGCAGACCCGAATGAATGAGCCCTGCTTCATCTTAATTTAATTAAACCAGGCTCTTGGTGTGCTTTTCTTAAACAAGGAGATTCCCCACTGGTAACAGGATCACGAGGATCAGGCAAAGCTGCTGCGCTCCCTGGACGGCTCTGATGCTGTCCCAGCCATCGCTGGCCCCGGGGGTGACCGCTGCAGCGGGAAGGAGACCCTAAGAGGAGCAAGGGGAGTGGCAGACGAGGGTGACCCACATCTCTGAGCTGCCAGTGTGTGGTCAGCAGCCGTGCTGGCCGGGGCACTTGCCTGTGTCCTGGTGGAAATGCTGCCACCAGGGCTGAGTTCAAGCTGCCAACACGACGTCATAGAATGTGCAGTTGGGGCAGATGCTCAGGGTGCGCTGTTAGCTAGTGTTCCCACCACACAGACGCTACCCTCCGAGCATAGGTAATAAACAGTAAAATGTAAACTAATTAGCAAGGAGGGAGTTTTGAGTACCTGTTGCCGTTGTTTTACATATCACTGAACTGTAATTCATATAGTTTAATTTTTTATAACCCTTCTGCTCACAGAATTGGGGAAAACTGAGCCATTGGCTCTCAGGAACCACTGGAGCTGGGAGAAGGAAGGTTCTGGGGGGAGGGGAGCCTCAGACAGAGGGGACGATGCCACTTGTTCTTCACCTTGACCTCCGGCCAGGGTTCTGGGTGAAATATCAGTGCCAGGCTGCTGGGCTAAGCTGGCTGGAGCCCGGGGGGCAGGGCGAGCCTGAGTCCCTGCTGTGCGGGCCACACGCGTACCAACGCGGTCTCCTCCTCTCCTAGGGCGCTCCAGGACGGATGGGGGCCCAAGGAGAACCGGGACTGGCCGGTTACGATGTAAGGAAATCTCACCTCCCCACCCCCCACCCCCCCGCAATTCCACCTCCACCTCCTCCCACCTGGGGGCCAGCCCTCGGGCCCTTGGGGAGTCCTAGTCGCCCCTGCCCCAGGGAGCACCGGGGCCCACACACCAGGGGGGGACCATCGGCGGCCAGGCGGGGGGGCGGGCGGCTGTGGACAGAGATCCTCGCTCTGTGCCCTGAGTCCTTCCTCTGATGGTGGGTGCCGTGTACCTCGCCTCTGCGCTCTGTGGGAGGAAAGAGCCTTGGCCCGGTTTTGCATCCAAGTTGGCATCCCTGGAGGCGGCTCAGCCAAACCCACATGCACATCTGGGGCACCAGGCCCCGCGGCAGAGGGCTTGCTCAGGGAGGGAATCGGAGGCTCGGGAGGTGAAGGTGTGTGCAAGGCCTGGTTTGTTCAGTTAGCGGTGGGTCCTGTGTGTGTAAGAGGTCCCCAGGGAGGGGAGGAGCGGGGAGGAGAGCAGGAGAGAGAGGAAAGGAGATGGAAACTGGAAGAGAGGGTGCTGGGGGCCCACGGAGGAATCCACATGTGCGGTCTGACCACGGACTGGCAAGCATTCTGCCCCTGCCCCAGAGGACACACCGCTCTCCCACGGTCTCGTCGTAGGCCTGCTCCAGGGCACGGAGGTCGGAGTCCTCAACCATCCAAGCGGACCCACCCTTAGAGGCGTATGGGGGACCCACACGGCCAGTCTAGGGGCCAGGGCCCAGAGAGGCCCGGGCTTGCTCAGCTGTCACACAGCAAGTTGGGGCAGAGCCAGGGCCCGGCTGCACAGCCCAGTGTCTCCATCTCCGAGTCCCTGTCCTTCATCCAGTCCCTCCCGAGTGCTCCCACCCCCATGCTCTCACCTCATGCCTCGCCTTCTTGTTTCCTGCAGGGACACAAAGGCATCACGGGACCCCTCGGGCCTCCGGGACCAAAGGGCGAAAAGGTGGGTGTTGGGTTGTGGGAAGCAGCTGCCCCCTGATACCGGGCCGGCGGGAGCACGGACGGTCACAGCAGGCTCACCCCTGCTCACATCACGGCAGCCAGGAGGCAGGAGCCCTCAGACCTACGCCCCACACATGCATGGGGTACGGTCTCTGTGCCCGGCGCCAGAACAAAACAGACCCGGTCCCTGCCCTCCCGGGCTTTCGGTCCAGCAAGGGAAGTAGAGAGCAGTCACGCAATGACTAAAACTATGAATTCCCTCATCCCCACGCACAGGGGAGCGGGAGCCTTGCTGGGGAATGAGGTCGCCCAGCGGGAGCCAGGAGGGGGCTCGGGAAGGAGCGGAGGAGCACCAGCATTTACTGGCCACAGAGGAGCACACAGGTGCAGGGGAGGCATGTCCACCCCCCTCCCTTGGCTCCAGATGCCGTAAAGGAGAGGAGTTGTGCCCTAGCCGGTTTGGCTCAGTGGACAGAGTGTCGGCCCCTGGACTGAAGGGTCCTGAGTTCGATTCCCATCAAGTGCACATACCTCAGTTGCAGGCTCAATTCCCGGCCCTGGTCAGGCACGGGCAGGAGGCAACCTGTCGATGTGTTTCTCTCTCTGTGTCTCTCCCCCTCCCTTCCATTCAATCTAAAATAAAAAAAAAAATCAATGGAAAAAATATCCTCAGGTGAGGATTAGAAAAAGAAAGGATAGGAGAGGAGTTGCTAGAAGGAACCTTGCTGGTCGTTGTGCCCTGCCCCACTGTGCAGGTGGGACCGCCAGAGGTCAGGACATGGGGCCTGGGTCAGAACCCAAGGCAGCGCCACGCTGGCCCTGAGACCATCCTTGAGTCGTATGGTAGCGGCTCTAGGTTCCTTCTTCCTTCCTCCCTCCGCTCCCGATGGCTCAGCTGGAAGGTCCGCCTGCAGGCGGCCGTGCTGCCTCCTTGCCCCGCTGCCTCCTCGGCCCTCCTTCATTTTGTCGAGTCAGCTCCCCACTAACTACATCCCGCTGTGGGTGAATCACCCTGGCCCGGCTTGCTGGCCAGCTGGCCCGTTCTCCTGCTTGGAGAAGAACAGATCTGCCATCAGAGTGAGCCACAGGCTCTGACATCACTCGGGAAACCGCAGAAATTGCCTCTGGGTTCCCAGAGTCCCTCCTGGGCCCTCGCACTCTGGTGCAGGAGGAGTTAACACAGACCCCCAAAAAGGGGGGTACCTCTCTGCTCTGGGCCATCGACAGCCCCAGAAGTAGTCCCTACGGCTGCTGGGAGTGGAACCCAAATCCCAAATCTGCTATAAGTCCGCTGGGGCCTTGGGTGGGGCCCCTGGATTCCCTGAGCCTTGATTGCCTCATCTGTTAAGTGGGCGGGTACCTTGGGGAGGCTAAGCCAGACATCACCTATATGTCAGCCAGACGCATTTTCTGACTCGCGTGGTATGATTAGTTTGGTCATGCATTGGCCGGCAATGCCACAGGCCTGCATGGGTTTATAATGATTGATCTAGTGTGGGAGCTGCGGAATGATGCCCTAATGAGCTCAAAAATAAAAATAGTAACATCGATGAATAGCCAACCACAGGCTGGGAGGGAAGAGAGAGCAGGGTCCTGGGGGGCCTGCCCTCTGAAGCATAAGAGCCAAGTACAGCTCTTTCCACAAGATTTCTCCCTGATCCTCGTCCTGACCTCGACACGGAGGTATCAGAGTCCCACGTGACAGGTGGGGAAACCCAGTCTCCGTGACGCCCAGGGACCAGCTCCCGGTCAGTGGGAGGGTGGCGGGACGAGGATTCAGACTCTGTCCCAGGCCAGACCCAGCTTCTCTAGCCAGAGGCAGATGCTTCGATGAGCCAAGATGCTGTTCACTGGGAAGTTCCCTGTGGGATCTGTATCTTCGAAGGCAGTGGCAGAGGGGTTGGGGTGATGGGATGAGACCCTAAGAAGAGGGAGAAGGGTGGCAGGGGCTCCCCAGCTCTCTGCTGCTAAAAATGCAACCCCAGACCACAGCCTCGGGGGGGGGGGGGGCGGGTAGAGGGAGAGATCGCTATAGCTGGCTTTTCTCCCAGACCGCCCCTTGATTTCTGTGTGCCTTTGGCTAAGACCCTACCTTCCCTGGGCCTCAGTTTCACCATCTGTAAAGTGGGGCAACAGTGGCAGCAGCATAGGGGTGGATTCTATGAAACAATGTATGAGGCATAGCTCATAAAATGCCTGGCACACAGAACTCACTAGGTGAACGCAGCCCCTTCCCCAAATCCCCTGTCCAGCTGCCTCCCCCTACAGCGGGACGAGCCCCAGGACAGAGCCATAGAGAGTGGACAGGGCGGAGAGGGAATCCCCATGCCCCGGGCCACCCTCCTGGGTACAACTGGTTCCAGGCCTGCGGCCAGATGCCTCCTGCCTTCCATCTCTGCCCGCAGGAGCCACAGAGGCCCCGGGCCAAGGTGCAACCGCCACCAGCCTCGGGGACTGATTCGTGCCTGGGATGGGCTCCAGCCCCAGGCCCAGCTCCCCTCTCTCCTGCCTCTCGGGCCTCCCCTTCAAGTCCCTGCTGACAGTGAGGGGGCTCAGAGGTGCCCTGACTTGAGTCCCCTGCCCAGAATGTGCCCCACAGGAGGTGACCCCAGTGTTGTCTGCGGCTGGAACATTCTGAGGCCTGAGGTTCTGCCACTTGCTGTTCTGTGTACACCTTCCATGTCGCTGGCATGTGGCGTCCAGCCACCTGTCTGACAGGTGGACCAGGACCCAGTGTGGTCTGCCATGGCCAAGGACCTCCGCTCTAAACTCCGCTTACATCTATGCCACTCATCCTGCTCTTCTTATTATCAGCAACAGCCATCTTACAGCCATCGACTGAGCCCTACTGTGTGTGGTAGCGTGCTGACAGCTACATGAGCCCTTCCTCCCTGGGCCCTCAGAGCAATGCTGCTAGGCGTTACAATCCCATTTGCAGACAGGACACTGTCTTATGGACAAAATCCCTAAGCTGGTCCCCTGCTGAGTGCCACCTGGGGCAGCCCAGGGCCTTCTCTGGGACCCCCATCAAGGATAGGAGGTTCATCCTAAAGCTGGTTATTGGCCCCCTTCCTCCCAACAAAGGTTACAGAAAGGGATGCTTCTATTGAGGGCTGAGTCGCTCTGAGCAGCTCACATCACCTCTCCGTGCCTTCGTGTGCTCATCTGTAGAATGGGATAATAACACTAGTAGTGCCTGCTTCACAGGATTGCTGGGAGGACACAGTGAGTGCCCGTGTCCGGCCTGTGGCAGTGCCCACGCACGCCAGCTGTTGGAATTATTGTCACTCCCTGCTGAGCATCACGCAAGGGTTTCTGCATCATTTCACGAAATCCCACCCCCATGGGTATTTCTATTGCCCCTTCACCCCACACCCCACTTCTCAGCTGGGAAGAGGAGCTCCAAGGTCCTGTGCAAAGCAGGGTGTGACCACTAGCTCGGAGCTACCTGACCACAGGGAGCTCTCAGCCGGAGGCGCTGGCTTGGGGGTGCTCAGGGGGGATGCTAACAAGCACTCTTTTGTGTGCCACAATCTTGTTCCACGCCCAGGGCTGGCTTTGACCGCTCGCCTGCCCCTTCCCTCTCTGTCTCCCACCTGTAACCCTAATAGGCTGGTCTCCATCTCTGAGGGAGACCCTTTCGGCCCCAGTGTGGGTGGAGTGTCTGGAATCGCCCAGACTCACCAAAGCAGGTGGTTTGTCCTAAAGCTGCTTCTGTGTCCACAGGGGGAGCAGGGCGAGGACGGCAAGGCCGAGGGGCCCCCCGGGCCACCTGGAGATCCGGTAAGCGCCCCACCCCCCTCCAACTTTCATCCCCAGGACCAAGGCCAAGGTTGACCCCGGCCTCCTGCTGTGTGGGGAGGGGAGGCTGGGCAGGGGTGAGGCTGCTTGGAGCTCCATAGAGGGTGGGGCCAATGAGGCCCAGGTCAGGCATCCCCTGCACCTGGTGGCCCATTTTTGCTGTTGTCCTTGTCATTCAGGGCCCTGTGGGTGATCGAGGAGACCGCGGGGAGCCAGGGGACCCCGGGTACCCTGTAAGTATCGGAGCGCCCCCTGCTGGCTGCAGTGGGAGTGTTACAGGGGGTGTTCCTCGGCCCCAGGCCCCGCCCCTGGCACGTGCTACCTGGGATCGGAACAGCCTTCACCTGGACACAAGCCCTTCCTCCCACCAGGAGTGCCCGGGCTCGAAGCACAGGCCCCTGAAAGAGGGCTCAGGGCGTCAGGGCAGGGTCTGGCCCGAGACCTTTCTGAGGGAGCGAGAGGGGGCCGTGGGGGAGAAAGACCCTTCCCTGTGAGGGCCTCGGCTCCCCATCTGTGCCGGGACGCCCAGCAGAAGCAGGGCAGAAGCAGGAGCCCAGCCGCGGAATGAATCAGTGAGCACTGGGCCCTTAGCAGGCTCTTTACCTCCCCTCCGGCCTGCAGCGGGGGAGCTGAGGCTCAGAGGGACCGTGACACAGGCTAGGAAGAGCAAGGGCTCCCCGGGCTCCTCCGGGGTGAAAGTCGCCCCCTCCAGAATGGGCCCCCTCACCCGTCTCTCCTTGACTTCCAGGGACAGGAGGGTGTCCCCGGCCTCTGTGGAAATGCCGGCCAGCAGGGCCTTCCCGTGAGTGGTGCTTCCTGCCCTGTCCCCCCTCCTGCCCTGAGGGGGGTGGGGCCGCTATGGGGGAAATTAAAGAATGGGCCCTTTGAAGCTTAAAGGGACCCTCCCTGCAGGAGGGCCTGGGGCAGCCCATTCTGGTTTCTCCTGCCCTGATCCTGGGGCCACCCCCAGAGCCTGCACCCCCAAACCCCTCCCCACCCCTCCCCCTCCAGGCGGAGACTGGCCACCCTCCCCGGGAGAGAATCCTGGGGCTGCCTTGCGTCATCTCACCTTGGTTTGCAGGGGCATCCGGGACCCCGGGGGCGACCGGGACCCAAAGGATCGAAAGGGGAAGAGGTAAGAGGGCTGGGTGTCCACGGGGGAGACTGGGCCCCTGGGAACGGGAGAGTCTGGCCCAAGCACACAGCAAGCAGGAGGCAGGGCCGGAAGGGCCATAGCAAAGGAAGGGAACCGGCCTGGGGGGGCTCAGGCTCCCACCAGGAAGCTGCCAAGGCCCAGAGCCCCTGCAGCGGGACCAGCGAGAGACGGGCCCAGAGCAGGGTCCAAGGCCAGCTCTGCCCCTGGGCCTCCAGGCCAGGCACCCGGGCCCGTTTGCAGGTTCAGATGCTGAGTCCGAGAGGTGGAGGGGCTGGGCCCATGATCCTCTCAGGGCCCTGCTTCCAGAGCTCCTGGGGTTCTGCACCTCCAGGCAACCTCCATCAGGTGCCCCTTGGTTTTTCAGGGACCAAAGGGAAAGCAAGGCAAGTCCGGGGCACCAGGACGGAGGGGGATCCAGGTGAGTGACCCACAGCCTCGCCTCTCTCACCCACCGCCCTTCCCTCTCCAGAAACCCTCAAACAATTCTTATGTACCCCCAGGGCCTGCAGGGGCTGCCGGGGCCCCGGGGCGTGGTGGGGAGACAGGGCCCTGAAGGTGTCGCTGGGCCAGATGGGCTTCCAGGCAGGGATGGTCGACCAGGACAGCAGGTGAGCAGGACTTGGGCATCTCCATTTGAGAAGAGGTGTGTGTATGGGGGGTGAGGGGGAAATGCTGCCATAGGCCATGGCCATGGAGCAGGAGGAGCAGGGCAGAACCCACATACCCAGAAGTTCCCCGTGTGAGCAACGGCCTCATCCCTGGAGACCTGGGAGTGTGGCCCTCCTGACATCTCTCCTCCATGCCAGCACCCAGAAGGCATCCCGTGCCCAGTGGATGAGCTTCTGGCCTTTAAGATCCCTCCCCTTCCCTACGCTGAAGTCCTCAGTTCCTCTAGCCCTCTGCTCCAGCCATGTTCACACAGAGGGGGTGTGACCTCCATGCTGGAGTTCTCCCTGCCTCCAGCTCCCCTTCAAGTCCCCCAGGCTTTGAGCCACCCTGCCTCCTCGGCTGCCTCTCCTGAAACATGAGGGATCTTCCTTGCCCTCTTTCTTTCCAGGGGGAGCAAGGAGCTGATGGGACTCCTGGCCCCATGGGTCCTGCTGGGAAGAGAGGAAACCCAGGAGTGGCCGGCTTGCCCGGAGCACAGGGACCCCCAGGATTCAAGGTCAGGCACTTACTAACACACTTATCCCCCATTCACCCCTTCTGCCGTGGTTCTAACTATAACGATTTGACTATAATGCCGACATGGGCACCCATGTCCCAGGGCCTGGGTGAGAATGGAGTGCACATTGCCGACCTTTCCCAGGGGCTCCTGTCCAAGCTTCCACCTAACTAACCTAAAGGGTAGTGTGTTCAGGCAGCTATAAACACTGCCCTCTCCCTGGCCCTGGTCCTTTAACTCAGCGGTTCTCAACCTGTGGGTTGCAACCCCTTTGGGGGTTGAACGACCCTTTCACAGGGGTCGCCTAAGACCATCGGAAAACACATATATAATTACATATTGTTTTTGTGGTTAATCACTATGCTTTAATTATGTTCAATTTGTAACAATGAAAATACATCCTGTATATCAGATATTTACATTAAGATTCATAACAGTAGCAAAATTACAGTGATGAAGTAGCAACGAAAATAATTTTATGGTTGGGGGTCACCATAACATGAGGAACTGTATTGAAGGGTCGCGGCATTAGGAAGGTTGAGAACCACTGCTTTAACTGGTTGTTGAGCTGTCCATGGGCGCCCTCTTGTGGGCCTTTGTAGAACAATCGATGTTGTTTGCCACTGGGACCCTCTTCTAAGGCATCTTTTTAAAAAGCTTCCTTAAGGGATTGGGGGGGCGTTGGGGGGGAGGAGCCGTGAGTCAGATGAGCCCAGGGCTAGATAGGAAGGAAGACTGAGATGAGTGAGTCAGGCGTGGCTCTCGCCCTTCCTGAGCTCAAGGTTTAGTTGGGGAGAGAGGACAGGAGGCAGGGGGAGTGGGGGCCTTGGCCCAGGGAGGGTTTAAAGGAGAGGAGGGAGGTGGTTTTCAGGCAGGAGGAGCAGGGTGAGTGCAGGTGTGTGGGTGGGACCTGCATGGTCTGTTGGGAAGAAACAATAAAGAGGAGAGGCCGTGTGGAGAGTGAGGGGAGCGCCAGAGTCAAGAGGCGGACTTTCCCCTTAAGGAGGCTGGAGTTCTGAGGCCCCGCCCGGCCACAGGTGAGCCCCACTGTTCTGAGGTCTCAGCTGACCCTGTGGAGTCACTGTGCTGTCTCCTAGTTCCCCCTTCCCCTCCCCTGGAATCACCTGGAATCGTTTCCCCCTATGACTGCTCATTTTGGTGTTTCCTAAAGGGTGAAAGCGGACTACCTGGGCAGCTGGGTCCCCCCGGAAAGCGGGGGACAGAAGGCGGAACAGGTCTTCCTGGGAACCAGGGGGAGCCTGGATCCAAAGGCCAGCCGGTGAGTGAACCCCAGGAAATACACATGTTCGCTCACTCACCTGCACACACAAATACTGACGCTCACACGTGGGCACACACAGACCCAGAAGCCACCTGCCTGCTCTGTGACAGGGCAGAGCAGCACGCTCTCTGGGTCCCAGCTGCCACTCTGCTCCCCTGAGCGGAGTGGGTGGGAGGAGGCTGAGAGATGAGATCTGAGTGGTCCCTTCAGAATGAGGAGAGATGGATCACAACCAGATAAAGAGCCTAACATCCAGGAAAGAAATTGAATCTGTCATTTAAAAGCTTCCCTCAAAGAAAACCCTGGACTCAGGTGACTTCACTGGTGAATTCTAGTAAACATGTATGCTAGAGATGATACCAAGTCTGCATAAACTCTTCCCAAAAGAGGAATACTTCCCAGTGCATTCTGGGAAGCTAACGTTACCCTGATGTCAGGCAAGAAATTACAAAGAAAGAAAGCTACAGACCAATATACCTCGTAAATAGATACAAAAATTCACAATACAATTAAAAAACGCTTATTAAATATTTTTAGGGAGAGCATGAGAGTGACATTGATTTATGGTTCCACTTATTTATGCATTCATTGGTTGATTCTTATATGTGGCCTGACCAGTGATCAAACCTGCAACCTAGGCCACCCAGCCCGGGCATCTCAATACAATTGTAGAGAAGTGAATCTAAGAATATGTAAAAAGAACAGTGCACGATCCATAAAAGGAAATTTTATCAATTTGACTTCATTAAAACTTTTGCCCCTCAACAGGCACTGTAGAGAACAAACAGGCCACGTACTAAGAGGAGCACAAATCATGTCTGATAAAGGATTTATATCTCGAATATATAAAGAACTCTCAAAACTCAATAAAACGGAAAGAAGCAGCTCAATTAAAAAGCTGGGCAAAATATTTGCATACGCATATCAAAAGAGATACGCATATGGCAAAAAAGTACCTATGGAAAAAAAGATCAATGTTATTAATCAGGCAAATGCTCGTTAAAACCACAATGAGATGCTACTACACACCTGTGAGAATGGTGAACGTTTTAAAAGACTGACCATGCCAAGTGGTGGCAAGGATGTGGAGCAACTGGAACTCTCATCGAAATGTAAACGGGGAAAACGGTTTTGGGAAACAGTTGGGCTATCTCTTTAAAAGCTAAGCAGACACCTACCATCTACTCCACGCCTCTGGAATCGTTCCCACCTGACCTGGAGCTGGTGCCTTCCCCAACATAATGGCTGTGTGACTTTGAACCAAGTTCTTGCCCGCTCTGAGCCAGGCCGGTGTGGGACATGCATGCATGACGGTGCACGCACAGTGCCTGGCACAGAGCAGGCCCCCAGCTACTGGGGTCCTTTTAGGGGCTCATTCCTTGTATGGGTTGGGAATGGCGTGTGGGTCCTTTCGTTCTCTTCCTGGAAGGCCTGGGACAGGAGATGCTGAGTGTTCTGGAGAGTTCCTCGTGGAATCCCTGAGCTGGCCTCCGCTTTCTCCTCTGACAGAGGGCACAGGCTCTTTCTCCCCGGGAACCCAGATTGACCTGGTTCCTAGTTTGTGAACTGTTCATACGCATCGGGTCATCTCACAATAGAGTGGCTGATGTCCCTGGGGAAAGGCAGGCCCAGGGGCCCCGGGAGACTGGCTAGGCACCCTTGTCCTGGCCCCACTCACGCCATCTCATCCTGTTCTCCCCACAGGGTGACTCTGGCCAGATGGGCTTCCCAGGAATGGCTGGCCTCTTCGGACCCAAGGTACAGATCCCACTCCACCCTGTTCCTGTTGGGGTCCCGTCCATCTACCTACTCATTCATTCTGTCAACAAGCTTTTCTCGAGCACTTACACGGCCAGAACCAAGCATGCGCATCTTGTCCCAGGGACTCCCATCCCAGCCAACCTGGGTTCTGAGCCCAGTTCCACCATTTACCAGCTGTGTACCTCAGGCCAGTCACTGGGTCTCCCCAAGCCTCAGTTTCCTCATCTGAAAAATGGGCATAATAACAGTAGAGAGTTGTTGTAATAATTAAGTAAGACCAGAGACATACACCACACAGCCCCGAGCCTGCACACCGGTACCTGCTTCATAATTGTGAACTTTGTTACTTTGACAGAGAGCCAAAGGTCGGCCAGACCCCAGGGGTTGGGGAAGCTGCTGGGGCCCCTGAGTGGCCACTGGACACAGACAGACTTCTTCTTTCTCCCACAGGGCCCCCCTGGAGACATCGGCTTCAAAGGCATCCAGGGGCCTCGGGGGCCTCCTGGCTTGATGGTGAGTCCCCTCCCTCTCTGTCCCAGCAGGGATAGTGGCCCCAGGTCTAAGGCTGGCCAGCCATCAGCTGGGCTCCTTCAGTCTTAAGCCCCTCTGCCCACAGTCTTCCTTTCCACTTCCGCACCTTTACCTATGCCGTTCCTGCCAGCCGGGCTGCCACCCTCCCCGCTTTCACCCGCTCCCCTCAACCCACTCTTGTAGCCCACCCCAAGGAACATGGCTCAGGAGGTGCATGGCCTGGCCTTTGTCCAAGGAAGTCTCCATTCTGTTCTCTTGGGACACGCACAGTGCCCTTTACCCTCCTGTCGTGTGACTATTCCCCAGTCCCTGGGACAAGGACACACAAGCCTTTCTCTCTCTTTAGGGAAAAGAAGGCATCATCGGGCCCCTTGGGATCTTGGGACCTTCAGGACGCCCGGTATGTGCAGGAGGTTGGCCAAAGACTGCTGGTTCCCCTTGCCTTCCTGCTTCCAGATGGTCTCTGTGACCCGGGGCTAGCTTGGGCCTCAGTTTCCCCATCTGGGAAATGGGGCTTCCCTCTGAGCCCTCTCTCATGGGGCCATTGTTTATTGCAGGGTCCGAAGGGCGACAAAGGCAGCCAAGGGAACATGGTGAGTGGATGGGCTGGGGGCCGGGCTACAGGGATGGGGGCAGGGAGATTTCCAGGGATGTGAGCACGGCTCAGCCAGGTCTCCTAACTCTCTCTCCCGCTTCTCTCTCCATCCAGGGATTGCAAGGTCCGAGGGTGAGTGGGCTGGGGTGTGCGGGCCGCTGGGTGGGGGAGCGGGACTGGGCAGGCACTCTGGGTTCCTGGGCCCCAGTCATCCCATCTGTACCCATCGGTGCCAGGGTCACCATTGTCCCTGGGTCTTAGGTCGGCTCCAGGAGCCCCGGGTGGGGAAAGATGGAAGGCATTTGACCAGGGCCTCACTGTTCTCCTCTTCCTCCAGGGTCCTCCCGGCCCCAGAGGGCGACCAGGCCCACCGGTAGGTAACTGCATGCTCGGTGCCGGGGGTGGGGTTCCTTTGAAGGAGACCCAAGGATTTGGTGGCAGGCGCTTGTCTTGGTTCTGACTTCGTAAGACTCATGAGCTTCTTGTACTGCACAGACTCTAGGGGAGAATAGACCAGCCCGGTGGGGCCAGGCCTCCGGGGGAGAATAGACCAGCCCTGTGGGGCCGGCCTCCAGGGGAGTGTAGACCAGCCCTGTGGGGCCAGGCCTCCGGGGGAGTGTAGACCAGCCCGGTGGGGCCAGGCCTCCGGGGGAGTGTAGACCAGCCCGGTGGGACCAGGCCTCCGGGGGAGTGTAGACCAGCCCGGTGGGGCCAGGCCTCCGGGGGAGTGTAGACCAGCCCGGTGGGGCCAGGCCTCCGGGGGAGTGTAGACCAGCCCTGTGGGGCCAGGCCTCCGGGGGAGAATAGACCAGCCCTGTGCGGCCGGCCTCCAGGCGAGTGTAGACCAGCCCGGTGGGGCCAGGCCTCCGGGGGAGAATAGACCAGCCCTGTGGGGCCAGGCCTCCAGGGGAGTGTAGACCAGCCCTGTGGGGCCAGGCCTCCGGGGGAGTGTAGACCAGCCCTGTGCGGCCGGCCTCCAGGGGAGTGTAGACCAGCCCGGTGGGGCCAGGCCTCCGGGAGAGTGTAGACCAGCCCTGTGGGGCCAGGCCTCCGGGAGAGTGTAGACCAGCCCGGTGGGGCCAGGCCTCCAGGGGAGTATAGACCAGCCCGGTGGGGCCAGGCCTCCGGGAGAGTGTAGACCAGCCCGGTGGGGCCAGGCCTCCGGGGGAGTGTAGACCAGCCCGGTGGGGCCAGGCCTCCGGGGGAGTGTAGACCAGCCGGTGGGGCCAGGCCAGTGGTCAGCAAACTCATTAGTCAACAGAGCCAAATATCAACAGTACAACGATTGAAATTTCTTTTGAGAGCCAAATTTTTAAACTTAAACTATATAGGTAGGTACATTGTTATTAACTTAATTAGGGTACTCCGAAGGCTTAGGAAGAGCCACACTCAAGGGGCCAAAGAGCCGCATGTGGCTCGAGAGCTGCAGTTTGCTGACCACGGGGCTAGGCCTCCGGGGGAGTGTAGGCCAGCCCGGTGGATCCTCTCATGCCCTGACAGTCCCCGGGATCTAGCCCCGAGTCCCCGTCAAATGCTGACCTGGCCTCTTCTTTTGCAGGGTCCTCCAGGGAGACCTATCCACTTTGTAAGTCAGAGCGCATTCTCTTTTGACTTCCTGGGTAAGGCCTGGGGAAGGGTGGGTTGGCAGCTGACCCCGGTTCTGGCCACAGGGGCTGGAACCCTGAGCTGGGCGTGGGAATGCCTTTGTCCTTTGGCCACTCCATATTGGACCCTGGGCCCTGAAGCCACAGAGGCAGGAAACCCAGACTTTAGCAGGGATGTGGCACTGACTGTGACCCCAAGAAGGCGCCCCGGCTCCTGGGTCCTGGTGGTACACTTGGTACAGATCGGCTGATTGCTGAGGATTCTCCTCTATCAGAGTCTGAGTCCCAAGAGAGAGCAGGTTGGGGGCCCTGTGTGCCTCTCTGGTGGGGCCTCGGTCTGTCTGAAAGCTTGACCCCCGCCCAAGCCCTCTCATGGGTCCTCCTTTTACCGCTGCGCCGAGTGACTGTTAGATTCAGGCCCTGACAGGACCAGGAAGCAGCCCAGGGAAAGACTGAATGGAGCAGAACCCTGGGGCCCCGAGCCACTAGGAGTCTCTGATCTTTCTCACCTCAGTTTCTCCTTGGCCTCTCCCTGGACCTTCCGCTAATCCGTCTCATTAATAGGAAGTCAGAGAGGAGAGATCCAGGAAAACCATTTCCCTCAAAAACATGAGAGGATTTTGCATTTTTTAATACTTTTAATCAATTGAATGCTTGTTATATGCCAGGCACCATTAGTTAGAAGTGCTTTTCCTATATTAACTCATTTATTCCTCTCAACACTTCATTGTTAGTATTACTATCATGCCCATTTCCAAGATGAGATAACTGAGGCAGAGAGGTTAAGCAACTTGCCCTAGATTGTGCAGTTGAGAAGTAGCAAGGCTGGGATTTGAACTTGAGAAGTACTAGCTCCAGAGTCCCTGCTCCGGACCCCAATCCTGGGCTTCAGTTTCTGCCCCTCGCTGTCTTCACGGCAAGATGGCAGCTGTGCTTCTGGGAAGCCCAGGGCGAGTGTCAGACGTCCAAGTGTATGTTAGACAATTACAGTGCGAGCCAATGGAAAAACCAGGGGCTGTGGGGACATAGAGGAAGGGGCGGAAGCATTAGGAAAGCGTTCCCACTGCAGCTGACATCTGTAGGGTGAAGGTAGGGCAGGACTGCTGACATTGGGACTAGATGACTCTTTGCTGGAGTGGCTGTCCTGGGCATTGTATGATGTTTAGCAGCATCCTTGGGTTCTACTCACTAGATGCCAGTAACACCCTCCACCCTCCAGTTGTGGCAGCCAAAACTGTCTCCAGGTATTGTCAAATGTCCACTAGGGGGCATCATCGCCCCTGGCTGAGAACCACTGGAATAGGAGGAGCCAGATGGAGCATTGGAGGGAGGAAGAGTATTCTAGGGATGGGAGCAGCATGTGCAAAGGTCCTGTGGCTAGATAAAGCATGGCATTTAGGACTTAGAAGTATGGTAGTGTGTTGTGCACAGAATAGATGTGGGAGAGAGGAGGGCCAGACGCCACAGCACTCAGGCCGGGTCTTGTAATCATGCTGAGGAGTTTGGACTTAATCCTGAGGGTGATGAGCTATCAAAGTGCCTCAGGGAAGGGCATGGAAGGGCCAGACTGTTTTCATGGGGAGAAAGGACAGAGTTCCACAGAGGGCCTGTGCCTTAGCCAGGACCTTGCTGGGAGGGTAGGGTGGAGAGCGGGTGCTCAGACCCTGGGGGTCCAGGATGCACACCCAGTCTTCTCCCTGCACAGCAACAAGATGACCTTGGGGCAGCTTTCCAGACGTGGATGGACACTCATGGAGCACTGAGAGCAGAGGTACCGGCAGGAGCCCTGCCACGTGGGATCCTTTCCCCGGGGGAAACAGAAATAATGTGTGGTCCTTGCCCCACCCACGTGGCCTGCATTGAGCCCTTCACAGCCCCGGCGGGCATCTCACCACCACAGGTGGGGAGGGCGTGGCTGAGGCTGGGAGTAGCTGGCGACACAGCCAGTCACACAGCCAGTCCCGGAGCCCTTTTTCCTCCCAAGCCCTTGCAGGGTGTCAGTGTTCTTGCTGGCCCAGCACCCACAGCAGCTTCCCACGGCTCAGGCCACAGTCTGCCCGGAGCAGGAAGCTCATGGCCATCCCACAGGGCTCAGCTAAGCCCCCGGCCTGGGGTCATCACAACTCCGGGACTCCAGGCTGAGAAGGCGCTCGGCGCCCTCTAGTGAGACCCCTGTCAGGAGTGCCCTCTGCTGCCTTGCCTCCTTCCCAATGGGGGACTCACCCCCACGCCCGCCAGCTCAGACCTCCTACATGCATTTCCATTTGTCCTGAGCTGCATGCTGGGAAAGTCGATGCCCAGTCTGTTCTCCCGGGGCTCACAATCCAGGGCAAAGGGCAGCATGGATGAGCCCATTATTTTCCTTCCATGGGGGGTACGAGGGTCAGGGGAAAGACCTCCACCAACCCCTTCTGGAAGGATTTGGGGCCATTCCCCAGTGTTCTGCACACCTGGCTGCCTTGCTCATGGACACCTGACCATTGCTCCTCTAGAGCCTCTAAGCCCCCATGGCAGCACCTACCCCCCCAGCCCATCCCTGGACCCCAATTTCTTTATCTAAGTAGAGTAGACCCAACGCCTGCTCCAACCATGCCCCTGGGGCTGTGGAGGCTCTGACCTCGGGCTGAGCCAGGACCTCAAGGGGCTGATGGCTCTCTCCTCACGGCAGGTTTCCAGCCATCCGGACCGGCTGGTGCTGGACCAGGGAGGGGAGATCTTTAAAACCTTACACTACCTCAGCCACCTCATCCAGAGCATTAAGACGCCCCTGGGCACCAAAGAGAACCCCGCCCGGGTCTGCCGGGACCTCATGGACTGCGAGCAGAAGATGGCAGATGGTACGGGGGCCTGTGGTCTGAGGAGAGCACTTCCTGCCCGGGGTGGGGCGGGGTGGGACGGGGCAGAGGGACCCAGGGGGAGCAGGGCGAGTTTCTGTCCTCAGAGAGATGGCACAGGGCCACTTACTCACTCAACCAGCAGTTGCTGAGCCCCGGTGCCAGGCCTTGTGCTTCAGAAGGGGGTAGAGTGGGTCCCCCGAGGAGGGTCCCATCCTTCCGGAGCCCACAGATGTCAAGCAGGGACAGTCATGTCAGCGGGAGGCCAGAGCCTTGGCAGAAAAAGCCCGGAGGGCCGGGACAGGCCGGGACGGGAGGGGGCTGCGCACCTCATCCGATTCCCTTCTGTCTGTGAGCTAATGTGGCCCCTGGAAGGACCATGGCTTTGGAGGCAGGCAGACCTGATTCGAATGTAGGCCCTGTGAGCTGGGCAGCCACCGCCCCGCCCTGAGCACCCTTCCATTCGCTGTCCGAGAAGGCGGCCAGTGGCCGGGTGTCCCACTCATTTGCTGCGACACCTGTGGCTCCCTCAGACGCGCAGTGGGGGGACCCGGTGCCAGCAGAAGGGGGGACCCGGGGCAGGTGCAGAGGGGGTAGGGCAGGTGCAGAGGGGTGGGGGCAGGTGCAGAGGGGGTGGGAGAAGTGCAGAGGGGATGGGGGCAGGTGCAAAGGGGGTGGGGGTAGGTGCAGAGGGGGTAGGGCAGGTGCAAAGGGATGGGGGTAGGTGCAGAGGGGGTGGGGGCAGGTGCAGAGGGGGTGGGGGCAGGTGCAAAGGGGGTGGGGGCAGGTGCAGAGGGGGTAGGGCAGATGCAAAGGGATGGGGGTAGGTGCAGAGGGGTGGGGGCAGGTGCAGAGGGGTGGGGGCAGGTGCAGAGGGGTGGAGGCAGGTGCAGAGGGGGTGGAGAGCATCAGCCCCTTGAGGTCCTGGCTCAGCCCGAGGTCTGAGACTCCACAGCTCCAAGTTCTCAATTCTTGGGGGACATCTAGGGGTCCCCCAGCCAACCTAGGAGGATCACTCGCCTCCATAGAGAAACCATTCCACTACATCATCCCTAAATCTCTTGGGCAAGTGGCTCAGCCTCTCTACCTTAGTGTCCCTGAGGGAAAGTGGACATTTCTCAGTAGCCACAGGTCTCGTGCTCAGCTGGGTGCCCCTCCAGGGGCTCTGCTCATAGATCTGTGACTCTCGAATCCCTTTTCTGCTACCCCGTTCCTGACTTCATATCCGAGTGGAGCTCAGGGGTCACCAGGTGGGGAGCCCACCTCAGAACCAAGCCCTGGGCTCCTTCCCACACACATACACCACCACCCCATTGCTTCCTGCAGGCACCTACTGGGTGGATCCGAACCTTGGCTGCTCGTCCGACACCATCGAAGTCTCCTGCAACTTCACGCATGGTGGACAGACGTGTCTCAAGCCCATCACAGCCTCCAAGGTACCCGTCTGCTCCCGGCCCCCGACTGGCTGCCCGGCCTTGGGGAAGTCATCTCCCATTTCTGAACATCAGTTTCTTCACCTATAAGTTGAGGATGAATTGTTTTAAATCCAAAACCCCTTGGACTTGTCTGATGCCAATGGTTCTCTCTTCAAGTAGGACTGTTTCCCTAATACCTAAAGCAGCTTCCTTGGCCAAGCTGGCCTGGCCTGGAGAACTATGAGCCATCAGCACAAAACAAGTCAGGGTGCCGCTCCCCGGGGACAGCCGCCAGGACTGTGCATGCAAATATTAAATGAATGTTCGCTGCCCGCTTACCAGGTGCCCATCTCTGGGCTGAGAATTTTAGGTGGCTCAGGGCAACTCAACAATAAGCCAAGGAGGGCAGTGGCAGTGTGACCACTCCCCCACCCAGAGTTGGAGAGTCTTCAGGAGCCAGCTGGTCAACCAGTTGAGTCCCTGCCAGGTGCCAGGTGCTGGGATTCAACACGAAACACAGCAGCCTCGCCACTAGCCCCACAGCCGGAGCTCACGGTCCAGCTGGCCCTTTCCCCTCTGACTCTGACGTGGCAGAGGGGTGAGGCCGGAGTTGGCCCCTGGGTTGGCAGCGGGACTGCCCCCTCTGAGTCTCCACCCCATGGGGGACAATGAACCTCTGTGGGGTGATCAGAGACAGCGCCTTTGAAGTGCGTGGGGTCAAAACTTACGTCAGGTGCTCGCATTACAGACACACAGACCCAGCTGTCAGCGCTCACACTAGAACCACTGAGGCCGTAAATCCTGCCCTATTGTCTGTGGTCAGGTCTGGCGTTTCTACCCCATCCCACCCCTCAGGGATATGGAGACGTAGGGTAGGAAGGGCGCTGCTCATTTCCTCTTTACTCTGAGAGCCTCTCAATCTTGGGCAAGATCCTCTTCCTCTCTGGGCCTCTGAGTCCCAGCTCAGCTCCAAAGACCCCCGTCCCCTACAATGGAGAGGGGAGCGGGTAAGATTGCATCGGGCCCTTCCCAGCTCCAACTCTGGCTTTGGCACTTTCTTTCCCTTCCTTGCTGCTCCCTGGCTGTGGACCAGCTCACACAGACCTCAATTTCCCTGTCTCTTAAGTGGGCACACGTCTGGGAGCGTGGTTGGGAAATGTTACCAGGAAAGCTTACCCATGAGAGCTTACCTTCTGAGAGCTGTGGCCATCCCAGCCAGACCCGCCCCCGCCCCACGGCTGTGTCTCCTCCACAGGTCGAGTTTGCCGTCAGCCGGGTCCAGATGAATTTTCTGCACCTGCTAAGCTCTGAGGTGACACAGCATATCACCATCCACTGCCTGAACATGACCGTGTGGCAGGAGGGCCCCGGGCAGGCCCCAGCCAAGCGGGCAGTCCGCTTCCGGGCCTGGAACGGGCAGATCTTCGAAGCTGGGGGTCAGTTCAGGCCTGAAGTGTCCATGGATGGCTGCAAGGTAACTCGGAGCCCCCACAGGCCCCTCACGCACAGACCAGTGGGAAACAATTTTAGACTGTACTATTTTAGTATGATACAAATAATTTTTACATTTGTAATAATTTTATTGGGACAGCTTTATAAAATTGTTGTTACCCACCTTCCTCTCTGGGAACCTTCTGAGGGAAGATCTGGGCTGGTAAAAACTTTACGGGCTGGTAGATATGGTACTTACTTGCAAGGCTGCTTATAGGAGGATGTACTTCTACTCTCTGCCCCCATCCTGACCAGGCTAATTTTTTCTCTTAACATTTTTGGTTATTTTCAAATGCCTAAAACAGAGTAGGTTGTTAGGGAAGAGAGAGATATAAAGTCAAACAAACCAGTGTCACAAGATTAATCAAAACTGGTAATGAGCGTGTTGTTTTCCCCACATCCTCACTAACATCTATAATAATAAAAGCGTAGTATGCAAATTGACCAACTGGCCGAACAGCAGAACGACCGTCCAGACTACCACGCTATGACACCCGCTGGCGCCGGGCCAGCCAAGGCAGGTGCGATGCAATTGGTCGGGGGCCTGGCCATCGCCCCATGATCACCTGGCAGAGGGAGGCCCAGGCCACCAGCTGGCAGAGCAATCAATGGTGGGGGGGAGGGGGGCCTACGATCCCACCAAAGAGGGAGGCTCAGGCCACCGACTGTTGGGCTGCGGCAAGTGGCGGGGCCTCCCTCTGCAGGGTGAGATCCGTCAAGGAGCCCCAGCTGGGTGGGCAGGGCCTACCTCTTTGGGGTGGTCTATCGTGGGGCTCCCGGACTGTGACAGGGCGCAGGCCAGGAGCCCTCGGGGGATGTCCAACTGATGTGCTCGCCAACCATGAGCCCGGCTCAGGGGACACATTGACCACCAGGGGGCAGCTCCTACGTTGAGCATCTGCCCCCTGGTGGTCAGTGCGCATCATAGCAACTGGCCGTTCCTCCGTTCGGTCTGTTTGCATATTAGCCTTTTATTATATAAGAGGATATATAAATCCAAAGCCTTAGAAACATACCTATCTTCTGATCCAGCAAATCTGCTTCTAGCATCTATTCTGTGGAAATAATTACAAATGTGCACAAACGTTTAGTACAATGACAGTCATTACAGCATTGCTCATAAGCATAAAAGTAGCAGGAGCAATCTAAATGGAGCAGTCCGGGTGGGTGCTCTGGGGAAGTACCGTGTGGCCATCAGAAACTGCGAGGAGAGATGCCGGGGAATCACGTGAGATGGACGAAGAGGCCCGTGGTGGACATGTGTGTCCTCTTTTCCTTCTGCCCTCAGGTCCAGGATGGCCGCTGGCAGCAGACGCTCTTCACCTTCCGGACCCAGGACCCCCAGCAGCTGCCCATTGTCAGTGTGGACAACCTCCCTCCTGCCTCATCAGGGAAGCAGTACCGCCTGGAAGTTGGACCTGCGTGCTTCCTCTGACCTCTGACCTCCTGGCTCCTCTAGGCCTGGAGGCGAGGGAAGAGGAGTAGGAGGAGGCAAAGGGAGGGTACTTAGGGGCAGGTGGGCCCAGGAGAGGCAGGTCCCCTGCCCGAGGGCGGGCCCCAGATGTTGTCTGCCCAGTAGAAGGGGCTGGGGGGTAACAGGGAGTGGGGTGACCCCAGCACAGCTCCAAAGACCAACCAAAGAGCCAGCCTGAGCCAACTGGGCCTGTCTCCCAGCTCCGCGGCCACCCCTCCCTCCCCAGCTTCCTGCCCAAGCAAGAGCCCCACGTTCCAGCCAGCTTGAGGGAAGGGGGCAGCTGGTCCCCGCCAGGGAGCTTCGATGTGCAATATTAGAGAGGAGACATGAAAAAAGGAGAAAAGGAAAGAAAGAACTATATATATTTTATTTAAACAAACACACAGGAGGTGCGTTACTATTCTTTTCACCCGGGAAAGAGGTGAGAGGGTGAGAGAGAGCAGCCGGGGGTGGGAAGCAAAGGAAGCCGAGGGGGAGGAGGCCTACCCTCGGGGCTGGGGGCGCCCACGCCTGCTACCTCCCACTGTGGAATCGCTGGTGCTCGCAATCGTCTCTTAGCGTATGTGATTTTTTTTTTTTTTTACGAAAAAAGAAAAAACAACCCCTATTTAAGATTCTGAAGGTGCTACCATTTTTGCCACAGACTCTGAAGAAACGTTTTGATGTGGGCTCTCCTCCACATTTTTCTCTCTCCTCCAAAGGACAAAGTTTGGGGAACTTTTAAATTCTCCTAGCATCACCCAGGTGCTCATCCGTAATCTGCTAAGGAGGGGGGAAGAAGAAAGGAGAAGGGAAAAAAAGCAAAAGCAAAACACACACACACACACACACACACACCTGCCAGAAACAGAAGTAGTGAGATTTGCCTTTTAACTTACAGACTTTGAAACGTTTGTCCTCTAAAGCAGGGGAGGCCTGAGCATGAAGGATTCTGACCTAACCCTTCATGGTCCCAGAGGGGAGCTGGGCCAAGGATGCACTCGGAGGATGCGATGTAGACGGGAGGGTCCTGGGAGAAGCCTTGACCTTGAAGAAACGGTTACAGGAGCAACGGTGGGTAGGCTGGCCTTGGAGGTGGAAGAGAAACATGGAACCATCTCCCGAAGCCACATACCACCCACTAAGATCCTCCCTCCCAGGAGCCTGTCCTTTCAAGATGCAGCCATCACTCTTGCTTTTTAGTCATTAAATCCCATAGGAACACAGCGTCAGTAGCTCCCCGTGTACACGTGGGCCGAGGAGAAGGAATACCTACGGGAACCTTGGGGTGCGGCATGATAGGGATATTCAGTGCCACCTGAATCGCCTACATCAGTGAACCAGCCAGCGCCCGGGGCGGATCCTGAGGTTATTTTAACAGGAATTATTTTTATAGAAGGGGAAATTTTATGTGAAAGTCTATTTGTCTTTCTCTCAAGTTGTGTCTCTTGGGGAATTGGATTTGATTTGCATTATTTAATACCTCACTCTGGCCCACCCTCCCCACTGGTCCCGTCCCACCTGCATCCCTGGCCCCCGGCCCCGCCCGGAGGCCTCCCGTGGAAGGGCATTCCGCAGCCGCCGGGCCTCGCTCAGCTCCGTTCCCCACGCTGCCAGTCTCGACCTGGCCCCCCCGTCTCGTCCTTGGGTTTTTCTGCTGTCCCCCTTTATGTCTCTGTCCACATGTCAGTGTTAAAACCCCCGTGGGTCCCGTCTCTCCTTTTCCCTTCTGGATTTTAAATAAATATTTAAAACTGAGGCAATGGAATGACGGATCCGCGGCCATGTACTTCTTTGAAAAGCCCGGGGAAGGTGTGTGGCAGGACTGGAGGGTGGGGGGAAGGTCCTCAGGGGGACACCCTGCTTCTGCCACTTCCCCCAGTGGAGGGGGGCAGGGCAAGAGCTATTATGGCACCTTAGCGGGAGGGCTGACACCAAGAGTGAGAGAGCTCGGTTTCTTAGGGTGAGCGTAACACTCCCCCAAACCTGGTAGCTTCAAACGGCAGGAATACATTCTCCCGGGGCTGGAGGCTGGAAGTTTGAAATGAAAGGACTGGCAGGGCCACCACCCCTCTGCCGCCTCTGGGGCATGGTGCCTACCCGGTCCAGCTTCTGGTGGCCCCAGGCATGTCAGCGCCTCCCTCCCCATCCCCACCGCCACCAGACAGCCCCTCTCTATTCACACCTCGGTAGAAGGACAGCAGTCCTCTGGGATGAGGGCCCACCTGGTCTTACCTGGATTCCTTCGGCAAAGACCCGATTCCCCGGGGAGGCCACATTCACGGGTAACGTGGTTAGGATTCTGACACATCTTTTTGGGAGACACAATTCACCCTGCAACATACAGGGAGGAGGGGTGCTGAGTTTCACACGAGCAATTCCTTCTTTTATTTTTTAATCTAGTACAATCACGCATAACATAAAACTCACCATTAATGACACTCCGGACACTCACAATGCTGTGCAGTCACCACACTGGGTCACGCCTATCCCTGTTGGGCCCCATGTGCCCTGACCCTCGGTTCAGAGTTTTCTTCCTTCGCTTGTTTCTCCTTCTCAGGGACCTGGGACGGAACAGAACTTTTCTGTCCTTATTTAGGAGAAAGAACAAACCACAAGCAGTTGAGTTCGTATCTGGGATTTTATGTTTTAAAAACTAGCAAGAGCCCTAGTTGGTTTGGCTCAGTGGATAGAGCGTCAGCCTGCGGACTGAAAGGTCCTGGGTTCAGTTCCGGTCAAGGGCACATGCCAGGGTTGTGGGCTCGATCCCCAGTAGGGGGCGTGCAGGAGGCAGCTGATCAACAATTCTCTCATCATTGATGTTTCCATCTCTCCCTCTCCCTTCCGCTCTGAAATCAATAAAAATATATTTTTAAAAAACAACAACCACCTAGCTATAAGTTTCCAGGTCATCCGTTTACTTGCAGGGGGGTCTTCCTCCCCTCCCCTCCCAGGCCCCTCCCCCAGGCAGCGAGCACTGGGGCTGCTCCGTGGCTCCTCTGTGGCTCTGAGAAGGGCGTGGAGACTCCCACATCTCAGGTGCACCCTCCCATTGTGCAGAGAGGGCAACAGACCCCAGGGCAGGGCCTGGTGAAGTCAAGGCAAAGCTGCAATTCAAGCCCACGAGGGTTGATGGCGCTGTTGAGTGCCTTAGCCCAGTGGTTCTTGCCTTGGCCACACCAGCAGCACCTGGGTGCCGGTTGCCTCTTTTCAGCCGCTTCCCAACCCTCCCGAGTCACAAACCCTGAGGGTAGGGGCAGCGATCTGAAAGCTTCCCTTGGAGATTCATGTCCCAAACATCACGGCCCTGCCCTGTTTCCTGAATCTGGAAAATGCTTTTCCAACATCGGGGGGGGGGGGGGGGGGGGGGGGGGAGGGGAATACTTGAAAATGAGATAACAATATTTTCATTTCTTTGACAATATCACAAATGAAGTAGAAACAGAATGGCCATTTCCTGAGACCTGTCCACTCTCACGGAGTTTGCCCGGCTGTCCGGTCACACTTCCCGTTTTGCAGAGGGAACTTCAGTCGCTTGAATGTCTGTTTTTCCCACCGCCACCCCCGCCCCCGGAAGCTCTGTGAGGGCAGGCACGCACCTGGCGCTCGGCTGTAGCCACAGGTGACGGCACTCAGACTTGTTCAGTGCTCGCTCTGCATTTCCTCTCGCCCGTTCCTCAGCAGCACCATCCCCGTGTTGAGCTGTGTGTGGGCACGAGAGTAACAGAGATGGGTCTGGCCCTATGTCTGGGGGGCTCTGAGTCTGGTGGAGGCAGAGGGAGGGGTTGGAACTTGTGTGGAGCAGGGGGAGCAAAAAGGGGGCACAGCTGATGCAATCTCAGCAGGGGGAGGTAGTGAGGAGGTGACACTATGAATCAGGGTCTTCAGAGAAACAGAACCAATAAGATGTATGTGCTTAAAGAAATGTATTAGAAGGAGCTGGCTCCCATCATTATGGTAGTTGGCAAGTTCCAAGATCTGCTCAGTGAGTTGGGGACCCAGGAGAGCCGATGGGATCGATCTAGTCTGAAGGTTGGCAGGCTGGAGACCCAGCAAAAAACTGATGTTTCCGTTCATGTCCAAAGGCAAGAAAAAGTTGATGCCCATCTCAAGCAGTTTAATTAAATATCTGGGTACCCCACGGCTCAATTAAGTTGACACATAAAGTTATCACCCAAGTTGAGTTAAGAGAAAATGAATAGAGGTGAGCCAGATGGGGAAGGGCCTTGGGGGGAGAGGGAACAGCACCTGATAGTAAAGGTGTCATGCGTATGTGGGGAACAGTGAGCAGTCCAAATGGTGCTGAGGGTGTAGGAAGGCCTGGGGTGCTGGGCTGGGAATAGGAAAGCCACAGGCTCGCCCAGGAGAACAGGGTTTGGGTTGGCCAAGTTGGGTTTGGGCTGCGATGGGTGCTGGAGCGAGGCTGTCCAGGAGGCAGCTGGCAGGACAGGAAAGAGGTCTGAGCCCCTGCCTGTCCATCAGAGCTCCAGAACCATCAGATCAGCAGCAGCTGTGTGGCTTTGAAGACCTGAGAGGGGAAGAGAGTCAGGAAGAAGGGCCAGAGGGAGAAGGGGGGCGGGGCCTATGTTAAAAGGGCAGCATGAAACTCTCAGCTGGTCCAGATTCCAGGAGGGCCTTCCGTGACCTGGCCAGTGAATGCCAGCCCAATCCCAGCAGGGGCAGGTACACCTGGACATGACTGGGGAAAGAAGGCAGATCTCCTGGGAGGGCAGCACCTGCTGTTTCCAATCTCTAATTGCACAACCGAGTGTCAGGAAACAGCCAGAGTGAATTTCCGAGGCCCAGTCAGCTCCAAGGGAAAGCCCAGGCCAGCCCGTGTTTGCACTGTCCAAACGAGCCCTAGCCATGGACAGCCACACCCCACAGTGACCAGCAGCCTGGTGCTGGGAAAGTCAGGGAGGGGCAGGCCACCAGGTGATTCCAGGCCCAGCTTCCTGATCACTCCCAATATCTAGGCCTCAGTTTCCCCCTCTCACATCCCTCTCACAGTCCGGGACCGCCGGCTCCTAACGGCTCACCTGCCTGCCTGATTGCCCACAACTGCCTCTGCAAAATGGGGATGATATGCCCTTGACTGCTTGCCAATGACAGACAGGGCTATTGCTTCATAATAGAGTAGGGTGAACCATACGAAATGGAATGATACTCAACAGCTTTCTGACCTATAAAATCCGCAGCGTCACACGGTGAAACCCAATGACAGCACCGTTCAAAATAACAGCAGCTGCGTTTCTCGCCCACTGTGAACCCGGAGCCGTGCGGATGGGACGTTTGCAGCCCAGGCGTGACCCTCTGAGACACATGTTATTACCTTGGCTCTTTGGATGAGGGAGCTGAAGTCCAAAGCGGTGCCCCAAACCACAAAACAGGTCTTGAACTTAAGCAAATCTTCTTTTTGGGTATTTCCTCCGCCGAACACAAAGTTTCTAATTAGAACAGCTTGCTCTGCCAATGTATTCTTCCTGGCTGTTCAGGCAGAAGACCACAAATTAATCGTCGGACTCAGAGCTCAGCCATGGCCTTGATGAAAAGGTGTGGATGAACCGGCTTTCTCAGCAAATGCATTCTTTCACATGGGTGCATGTCCCTGTTTATCTAAACCTCACCTCTGCACCTGACCTCACTGTTTTCTCATCTATCTGATCGGGGAAATATCCTTTTTTCTTACTCCTACTATAGACATATTTTTGCATTTTGATGTCTTTAGAAGTGGGATGTAATCTGCAATCCCTGAAGTAGTTATGGAATGCAAGAATCTGTCTTTCTTTCCTCGCCACCCCAACCTGTCATTAAACTGATGCTGACTGGTGTTAGAAATAGGCGACCCCTTAGAAGAGCGGTTCTCAACCTGTGGGTCTCGACCCCTTTGGGGGTCGAACGACCCTTTCACAGGGGTCGCCTAAGACCATCGGAAAACACATATATAATTACATATTGTTTTTGTGATTAATCACTATGCTTTAATTATGTTCAATTTGTAACAATGTAAATACATTCTGCATATCAGATATTTACATTACGATTCATAACAGTAGCAAAATTACAGTTATGAAGTAGCAACGAAAATAATTTTATGGTTGGGGATCACCACAACATGAGGAACTGTATTAAAGGATTGCAGCAATAGGAAGGTTGAGAACCACTGCCTTAGAAGCACATTTGTTTCACTTAACAAGCGTGGGCTGATTTAATCCTAACAGTCCAGAAGGTAGGTATGTACGATCATTATCCCCATTTTACAGGTAGGAAAATTGAGGCACAGAGAAGTAACTTGCCCAAGGTCACACATCTAGCAAGCGATATAGCTGAAAACACTTCATCCCCAGCCTACACTGCCCTGATGGCTATTCTGTCTCTTTCTTCCCTGTCAAACTTCTCTTGAGATTGTGGCAGGGCCAGATGAAGGGGCAGGCTAGGGAGGGACACCCAGAACCTCAGTCCATAGAGGTACTAAAGCAGCGGTTCTCAACCTGTGGGTCTCGACCCCGTTGGCGGTTGAACGACCCTTTCACAGGGGTCACCTAAGACCATCCTGCATATCAGATATTTACATTACAATTCATAACAGTAGCAACATTACAGTTATGAAGTAGCAACGAAAATAATTTTATGGTTGGGGGTCACAACATGAGGAACTGTATTTAAAGGGCCAGAAGGTTGAGAACCACTGTAAAGCATCCCTGAAATTTAAGAAGATGGAGAAAATGGCCCTGTGTCGGGGTGAGTGCTGGGTGCCCTTGAAGGAACTATTTGGATAGCCTCTTGGGAGGAGAGCGAGGCCTCTAGGGGCAGCCTGACAACAGTGAGGAGGGTGAGGGGCACGCATCCCTTCTGAGAAGAGGCCCTCGATTGTAGGGGGAAATTAGTTTCTCTCTGCTCACAGTGCGGATTCTCTCCCACATTAAGCGATCCGACTCTCCGGATGCTCGCTGGGTGTCCTCCAGTTCAATTCACCGGAGTCAGCATCAGATCCCACAGGTAAGGGCTCAGTCTCGAGAGACTCTTCACTCAGAGGCCAATCAGCCGTGCTCGTTGTCACCTGTGCTTCTAATCGAACCTGCCTGCGAGTTTGGCAGTTTAGACCTATAAAATCCACAGCTCACAGAACTCAGGGTGAGGAGTTTACTGCCTAGATCACCCGTGTATGAAAAAGGATATTATAGCTCAGGAACAGTCAGAGGAGATGCAGAGAGTGAAGTCTGGGAGGGGCACGGAGCTTGCAGGCCCTCTTGGCACAGGCACCTCCCCAGCACCTCCCCGTGTGAAAGCTTCCTTAAGGCGGCAGGATTGACTCAATTGTTGGGCATTCAATAGTGATCAAGTCAATCTCCAGCCCCAGATCCCTCTCCAGAGGTCAGGTGTGGGGCTAAAAGTTCAACCCTCTAATCACTTGGTTGGTTCCCCTGGTAACCAGCTCCCACTCTGAGGCTATCCAGGAGGCCACAGACACCTGCCATCTCATTAGCATACAAAGAGATATTCAGAGGGTTTTAGATTCAGAGGGTTTTAGAAGATCTGTGCCAGGAAACAGAGGGAGAGACCAAATCCATACATTTCCTATATCACACTCACTACCTATGGTTTTGCTTCAAGAGGTACGCAGGTTACAAGAAAGACCAAACCCTGCTCTTTGCTTGGGTCTCCAGTTCGCCTAGATAATTCCAGTTCTCCAAGATGATAGCTCCCTTCCTGGGGTCCTCTATCCTAAATTCTTTTTTTTTAATATATATTTTTTACTGATTTCAGAGAGGAAGGAAGAGAGAAATAGAAACATCAATCATGAGAGAGAATCATTGATCGGCTGCCTCCTTCACGCCCCCTTCTGGGGATCGAGCCTGCAAACTGGGGTATGTGCCCTTGACTGGAATCGAACCCAAGACCCTTGAGTCCACAGGCCGACACTCTATCCACTGAGTCAAACCGGCTAGGGCTGTCCTCAATTCTTTTAGGCGGTTAGGGGGAAGGTTCAAGGTTCTTCCTGAGCCTCCTGGTCCCGGGTTGTGTTCAGGTAAAGAGAAGCTGCTGAATGGCACATCTTGGGGTGCTTGTTCTGAACCCCTACAGAACAGACAGCATAGGCTCGACCAAGGCTGGCTTCTTTTGCCCAGCATTATGTTTTTGAGATTCATTCATATTGTTCCCCGTGTCCGAGGTTCATTGCTTTTTATTGCTAAGTAATATTTCATTGCACAGAAACACTACCATTTGTTTTTCCATTTTCCTGCTAACTGAGCTTTTGAATCTTTTCTAGTTTGGGGCTATTTTAGATAACACTAAAGCCTTACACGTAACTCTGGACAGGAGTGGTAATTTTAGAAAGCGATTTGGTCACTCTCTGACACCTGTCATCAGAGAGGAAAAATCACAATGTAAAACACTATAGACAATTATACCTCAATAAAGCTGGAAACAATAACATAAAATGCTACAGAAAGATATAAAGAGAGGGCATGATTAAGTAAATTATAATCTAGGAAGTGACTGAAAGGTGATGTGAACTTTAAAATCACAACCACTCACTACAGTGAAACATGAAAAAATATTCAAAATATATAAAACTAGAGGCCCAGTGCATGAAATTTGTGCACGGGTAGGGTCCCTAGCGGCTGCTGGCTGCCAGCTGGGGCCTTCTTCTGTTCCTCGCCAGCATCTGGTGGTCAGTGCACGTCATAGTGAGCAATCAAACTCCCGAGGGGACACTTAGCATATTAAGCTTTTATTTTTTTATTTTTTTAAATATATTTTGATTTTTTACAGAGAGGAAGGGAGAGGGATAGAGAGTTAGAAACATCGATGAGCGAGAAACATCGATCAGCTGCCTCCTGCACAACCCCTACTGGGGATGTGCCCGCAGCCAAGGTACATGCCCTTGACCGGAATCGAACCTGGGACCCTTCAGTCCGCAGCCCAACGCTCTATCCACTGAGCCAAACCAGTTAGGGCACATATTAGGCTTTTATATATATAGATGGCCCTAGCCGGTTTGGTTCAGTGGATGGAGCATCAGCCTGCGAAGTAAAGGGTCCCAGGTTCCATTCGGGTCAAGGGCAAAAGCCAGGGTTGTGGGCTCGACCCCTAGTAGGGGGCATGCACGAGTCAGCCAATCAAAAATTCTCATCATTGAAGTTTCTATCTCTCTCTCTCCCACTCCCTTCTCTGAAATCAATAAAATTATCATTTAAAAAATTAAAATTAAAATGGATGAGCACCCAAAGTTGTAAGCATACCATAATAATACTTTGTGAAAATATTACTTGTATGGATAAAGATTTGACCCCGTCATGTAGAAATGCAGAAGGGTGGTAGAGTTAGTAATTGCACAGGATTTCCTGAGCACCCACTGTGTGCTGGGCACTGCTCCAGGATTGGGGCAGCTGGTGAAAGAGAGCAAGCTTCCCACTTGAATAGCAGAGGATGAAGACAACACAGAAGTGATTTCCTGTTTCAGATGTTGGAGATGGTTCACATAAAACATTTACTGAAAACAGACATTCAACTTAATGCCCCATGTTTTATTTTGTTTATCTGTTTGTTTGTTTTTTGGAAAATGTCCCTGCCTCCAGGCCTGGGTTGGGGCATCTCTGGACTTTTGGTCTTTCACAGTTGTTACCACACTCAACTGGAACTGAATCAATGTTTGCCTTCCCCCACCCGCGGCACCCTCCCCCGCACATCGCCCCTACACCCAGGCTAGCCTGGGAACCTCCAAGTTGCCTTAGCATTTGATTTATGACTGGGTCCTCTCAAGTCCTGGCACTCAGAGGGGCAGGAGTTGGATGAAACCCTGAGCACCTGCCCCTCTATGGAATCTACCGGCTTCACTAATATCACGCCAGCCCTTTCCACCTTGGCTTTGCACAGCCAGACCTTTGGGCCCTGATCTCGAGGTCAGGGACCCAAATTAGACCCGAGCTTGGAGGCTTTACCTGGCCTGACCTTTTGGGAGAGGAGGGAAGGTTTTGCTAATGGCATTTGCCAAACGCTCACCAATTGTGTCACAGCGGGTCCCCAGGGCCCTGCCCACAGCTCATTATAAAGTCACCGCACCCCTCAGCCACCAGTACCTCGGACTCTAGCCACATCCTCGTCTTGCCATGGCGCTGCCCTGGGCCCTTGCAGTCTTGAGCCTTCTTCCCCTGCTGGACGCCCAGAGCCCGGCGTGTCCCAATTTCTCGGTGCCCATCACCAATGCCTCCCTGGACCAGGTGGGTGCCTGGGCCCTGAGGGCCGTGGGAGCTGTCTCCCTCTCTGGACTTCCTTCCCCTGTGGGCTTGCGGTCAGCCTCTCCTGGGTGCTGGGGTGAGAACCAGGCCAGCCTCCAGCGGTGGTCCTCTGCCTCCAAGCTCAGAGCCTCCTTGCAAAGTCCCTCAGCAGGGCAAGCTGCACTGGGTGGGGGCCACCAGGGCGAGGGTGGGGGGGTGGGAGCAGGGGCATCTGTGAAGGCTGATTTCTAGAGTGAGGTCCAGCAGCCCCACCCCTCCCCCCAGGCCTCTGTCTCCTGATTTGCAAAGTGGAAAGACCTGCCTGAGTCTCCTCCCAGCTGTCTATCAAGGATTAAGCTCTCAGGCTCCATCACCTGCTCCTGGCTTCTCCTCAGATCTCTGGCAAGTGGTTTTATATCGCCTCGGCTGACCGCTTCCCCGAGTACAAGAAGGAAGCTAGCGAAATGCATGCAGCCTTCTTTTACTTCACCCCCAACCACACGGAGGACACGATACTGCTCAGAGAGTACACAACCATGTAAGACCCGCATATGGCCCAAGCATGCCATCTCAGCCCAGCTTCTGGCTCCTCCTCCCAGCTGCCCAAACACCTGGAGCAAGCCCCTCCCCCCTCCTGGCCTCAGCCTTCTCATCAGGGGATGGGGGTGGGGCTGACTCTAATTACCACCTGACTCTCCCCCTCCAAGATTGTGACAGTCCACTTCACCTTGACTATCTTACTGTTTTTCTTCCTTCTTCTGTCCGGCTTTAGGGGGGACCAGTGCCTCTATAACTCCACCCTCCTGAAGGTCCATCGGGAAAATGGGACCCTGACCAAATCCGGTGAGCCCTGAGGGGTAGGGGTGCTGTGTGAGATGGGGAGATGGTGGGTGGGTCAGCCCAAAGGAGGGGACCTGGGGGCTTTGGGCACAGTGAGCCCGGAGACGCCCTGTTCTTCCATCTCCATGGGCCCGCTGCCTGCACACTGAAGCAATCAGTCATAGCTGCCAACATCTCTGAGCTCTTACTAGGTGCCAGGTGCTGTTTTAAGTGCTTTCTATGAATTAACCCACTTTAATACTCACAAACCACCCAAGGAGGACATTGCAGTGATCAGCTCAGGAAATGGAGAGACAGGAGCCCCCTTGTCTCTCTCACTCCTCCTGCAGTTAGACCTGGACTCTCCCCGAGGTTGGTTCCAGTCCTGCCTCTCCTCCAGTCTTTTTGTTTGTTTTTATTAACCCTCACCTGAGGATATTTTCCCATTGATTTTTAGAGAGAGTGAAAGTGAGGGGGAGACAGAAAGAAAGGAAACATCAAAGTGAGAGAGACACATTGATTGGTTGCCTCCCAACCAGGGCTAGGGATCGAGCCTGCAACCAAGGTACATGCCCTTGGCCGAATGAAACCCTGGACCCTTCAATCGTGGGCCAATGCTCTATCCACTTAGCCAAACCTACTAGGGCTCAACCACTCTTTACCCTCTGGGACCTAAGGGTGGCAGCCTGTTTATTGGGCAGGCAGCGCCTTCACCCATGTCCCCACCATCACTGCAGAGAAGGCCCATAGCAGGAACACACAAATGCCAACACCCCAGACTCCTCTCTGAACGTCATTTTCCTCATCTGCAAAATGGGGAGAAAGGCCCTGACAGCCACAGTTCACAGAGGCTCCTCTGATTCCACATCCATTCCCCACAGAGCCTGGTGCACAGTAGGAGTGAGGAACACGTGGCCCAGATGAACCCCTGGCCCTCACTGATTGGCTGTGTTGGCCTGGGCGCACCCAGGTTTCCTCGCCTGTGAGGAGGGACCCACTGTGCCATCTCCATGGTCTCACCCAGAGGCTTTCTCTTCCAGTGAATGGCACAGAACATTTCGGCCACCTGCTGCTCCCCAAGGACCCCAAGACCTTCATGCTCGCTGTCTTCCCAGAAGACAAGCAGAACATGGGGCTGACCTTCTTTGGTAGGCACCCCCAAACTCCCACCAGGCTTCCCTCAGGACCACCTGCTCCTAGGGCGGGGCCCCTAGACCTCCAGTCCTCCATGGCCTTTACCCACCCCTCCCCGAAACACACACACTGACATTCTCACCTGTCCCCTTGCTCCCTCCTGCAGCTGACAAGCCAGAGGTGACCCCGGAGCAAATGCAACAGTTCTATGACTACCTCACGTGCATGGGCATGGACAAGTCGGAAGTCATATACTCAGATGAGAAAAAGGTGAGGGCAAAGAGGACTAGGCGGTGCCCACGTGAGGGCGCTCCTGCTTTGGGCAGCCCCAGAGGCCCAGAGAGGGCCATCTCCCACCCAGGGCTGCACAGCCAGACAGGAGAGCTTGCTTTTCTGTGCCCATCTCACTGCGGGGACAGCTGAGCTTCCCAGCGGCCCATGGGGACTGGAGCCCCAGTCCAGAGCGCACTCCACCGTCCCCCCAGGTGACCCTCCCCTCCCCCATCATTGTGTTTCTTTTCTGCTGTCCTGCAGAATCTGTGCCTGCCGCTGGAGAAGCTGCACGACGAGGAAAGAAAGAAGGAAAAGGAGAGGTCCGAGACAGGCACAGCATTGGATTAGGACCTTGGGGACTTTTGGGGCCTATCCTGAGACCCCCACCCACCCTGTGTGCCTCAGTTCTTTCCCTCAGTTGCACCAATAAAGTTTCTGCATTTGGAATAGGCAGGTTGTCATTTTCTCACTCACTCATTCATTCACTCATTCATTCATGTGGAAGCCTGTGCCCCTGGCTGCAGAAGCCTCTGCTGTAACCCCCAGCACATATGCCAGGATGGACGATGGCACGTGTTGTGGGAGCCCAGCTCGAGAAGGTTCCTTCCTCAGGAGGGGGAGTCTGTGAAGGCTTCCTGCAAGGGGCATCTGAGCCAGTCTAGAAAGATTAGGAGCTTGATAACACCTGCTGTTCCTGCTGCAAGCCAAGGGTCTGACAGGACACATTTGAAGAACATAAGGCAGAGGAACAAAGCAGGAGTTCAAGTGGGTAAGGGGTGGAGAGGACTCAGGCATACGGCACGGTGCCAGGATTGTAGGACCTTATGGCAAACATCACCCTGGCCATCCGGGAGGTGAGCTGGGGAGGGAGGGGGGCTGATGAGGTGAGTGCCAGGGCCAGGGCAGAGACAGGGGGAATGTTGGAAATAATGTTGGAAACATTGAAGCCTCCAGAGGTAGGCAGGAAGAAAAGGAATGTGACCCCAACAGGCCCACGGGTGGGGAAGGGGGGAATGGCTGTGTCAACCTTCCACCCCACCAAACTGACTTTAGAAACCACAGGTAAATTGACATACACCACAAACACCAGAAACTTTGGGAATGTTTTTGGGTTCTTTTGGCTTTTCTTTTTGTTTTTTTAAGATCAATAGTCATTCTTCTTCATTTGCCTCATAATGAAAACAGACTTTTCCAATGCCCCCAATATACAAATATCACTGATGAACACACATTCCAGAAAAGCTGAGGTACCCACTGCTACGGTGAGGGGGGATAGGACACGGCCTGGCAGGTAGCTGGCCACTGGTCCAATTCCACAGGGATCCCCAGGCCAGAGCTGGGGTCTCGAGATGAGGTACAGAGAGGGGCCATGGAGGATTGGGCCTAAACGGGCAGTCGGACATCCCTTGAGGGGTCCCAGATTGGAGAGGGTGCAAGCTGGGCTGAGGGCCACTCCTCAAACCCCGTGCATGAATTTCATTCACCAGGCCTCTAGTAATAACATAAAATACTATAGAAAGATATAAAGAGAGGTCATGGTTAAGTAAATTATAATCTAGGAAGTGAATGAAAGGTGATGAGAGCTTTAAAATCACAACCACTCACTACAGTGAAACATGAAAAACTATTCAAAATATATAAAATGGCCCTAGCTGGTTTGGTTCAGTGGATGGACCATCAGCCTGCGGAATAAAGGGTCACAGATTCAACTCTGGTCAAGGGCACAAGCCTGGGTTGCCAGCTCCATCCCCAGTAGGGGGCGTGCAGGTGGCAGCCAATCAATGATTCTCATCATTTATGTCTCTATCTCTCTCTCCCTCTCTGAAATAAATAAAAATATCATTTAAAAAAACAAAAAATAAAATGGACGAGCATCCAAAGTTGTAAGCATACCATAATAATACCTTGTGAAAATATGATTTGTATGGATAAAGATTTGACCCCGTCATGTAGAAATGCAGAAGGGTGGTAGAGTTAGTGATTGCACAGGATTTCCTGAGCACCCACTGTGTGCTGGGCACTGCTCCAGGATTGGGGCAGCTGGTGAAAGAGAGCAAGCTTCCCACTTGAATAGCAGAGGATGAAGAAAACACAGAAGTGATTTCCTGTTTCAGATGTTGGAGATGGTTCACATAATACATTTACTGAAAACATACATTCAACTTAATGCCCCATGTTTTCTTTTGTTTATCTGTTTGTTTGTTTTTTTGAAAATATCCCTGTCTCCAGGCCTGGATGGGGAATCTCTGGACTATTGGTCTTTCACAGCTGTTACCACACTCAACTGGAACTGAATCCATGTTTGCCTTCCCCCACCCCAATCACCCCTCCCCAGCCCATCGCCCCTACACCCAGGCTAGCTTGGGAACCTCCAAGTTGCCTTCAGCATTTGATTTATGACTGGGTCCCTCTCAAGTCCTGGCACTCAGAGGGGCAGGAGTTGGATGAAACCATGAGCACCTGCCCCTCTATGGAATCTACCATCTTCACTAATATCACTCCAGCCCTTTCCACCTTGGCTTTGAACAGCCAGACCTTTGGACTCTGATCTCGAGGTCAGGGACCCAAATTAGACCCGAGCTTGGAGGCTTTACCTGGGGCTGACTTTTGGGAAAAGAAGGATGTTCTGTACATGGCATTTCCCAAAAGCTCACAGGATTGTGTCACAGCGGGTCCCCAGGGCCCTGCCCACAGCTCATTATAAAGTCACCGCACCCCTCAGCCACCAGTACCTCGGACTCTAGCCACATCCTCGTCTTGCCATGGCGCTGCCCTGGGCCCTTGCAGTCTTGAGCCTTCTTCCCCTGCTGGACGCCCAGAGCCCGGCGTGTCCCAATTTCTCGGTGCCCATCACCAATGCCTCCCTGGACCAGGTGGGTGCCTGGGCCCTGAGCGCGGTGGGAGCTGTCTCCCTCTCTGGTCTTCCTTCCCCTGCCGGCTTGTGGTCAGCCTCTCCTGGGTGCTGGGGTGAGAACCAGGCCAGCCTCCAGCGGCTTCCTCTTCCTCCAAGCTCAGAGCCTCCTTGCAAAGTCCCTCAGCAGGGCAAGCTGCACTGGGTCGGGGCCACCAGGGCGAGGGTGGGGGGGTGGGAGCAGGGGCATCTGTGAAGGCTGATTTCTAGAGTGAGCTCCAGCAGCCCCACCCCTCCCCCCGGGCCTCTGTCTCCTGATTTGCAAAGTGGAAAGATCTGCCAGAGTCTCCTCCCAGCTGTCTATCAAGGATTAAGCTCTCAGTCTCCATCACCTGCTCCTGGCTTCTCCTCAGATCTCTGGCAAGTGGTTTTATATCGCCTCGGCTTTCCGCTTCCCCGAGTACAAGAAGGAAGCTAGCGAAATCCATGCAGCCTTCTTTTACTTCACCCCCAACCACACGGAGGACACGATACTGAGCAGAGAGTACACAACCATGTAAGACCCGCATATGGCCCAAGCATGCCAGCTCAGCCCAGCTTCTGGCTCCTCCTCCCAGCTGCCCAAACACCTTGAGCAAGCCCCTCCCCCCTCCTGGCCTCAGCCTTCTCATCCAGGGGATGGGGGCGGGGCTGACTCTAATTGCCACCTGACTCTCCCCCTCCAGGATTGTGACAGTCCACTTCACCTTGACTATCTTACTGTTTTCTCCCCTCTTCTGTCTGGCTTTAGGGGGGACCAGTGCCTCTATAACTCCAGCAGGCTGAAGGTCCAACGGGAAAATGGGACCCTGACCAAATCCGGTGAGCCCTGAGGGGAAGGGTTGCTGTGTGGGATGGGGAGATGGTGGGTGGGCCAGGCCAAAGGAGGGGACCTGGAGCTTTGGACACAGAGAGCCTGGGAGATGCCCACCTCTTCCATCTCCATGGGCCCGCTGCCTGCACACTGAAGCAATCAGTCATAGCTGCCAACATCTCTGAGTTCTTACTATGTGCCAGGTGCTGTTTGAAGTGATTGCTATGAATTAACCCACTTTAATACTCACAAACCACCCAAGGAGGACATTGCAGTGATCAGCTCAGGAAATGGACAGACAGGAGCCCACTGGTCTCTCTCACTCCTGCAATTAGACCTGGACTCTACCCGAGGTTGGATCCAGTCCTGCCTCTCAACCACTCTTTTTGTTTTTTATTAATCCTCACCTGAGGATATTTTCCCATTGATTTTTAGAGAGTGGAAGGGAGCGGGGAGAGACAGAGAGAAAGGAAACATCAATGTGAGAGACACAATGATTGGTTGCCTCCCAACCAGGGCTAGGGATCGAGCCTGCAACCAAGGTACATGCCCTTGGCCGAATGAAACCCTGGACCCTTCAGTCCATGGGCCGATGCTCTATCCACTTAGCCAAATCAACCAGGGCTCAACCACTCTTTACCCTCTGGGACCTAAGGGTGGCAGCCTGTTTATTGGGCAGGCAGCGCCTTCACCCATGTCCCCACCATCACTGCAGAGAAGGCCCATAGCAGGAACACACAAATGCCAAGGGAATTGAACCAACACCCCGGCTCCTCTCTGAACCTCCTTTTCCTCATCTGTAAAATGGGGAGAAAGGCCCTGACAGCCACAGTTCACAGAGGCTCCTCTGATTCCACATCCATTCAGCACAGGGCCTGGCGCACAGTAGGAGTGAGGGACAGTGGCCCAGGTGAACCCCTGGCCCTCACCGATTGGCTGTGTGGGCCTGAGCACCCCCAGGTTTCCTCACCTGTGAGGAGTGACCCACTGTGTCATCTCCATGGTCTCACCCAGAGGCTTTCTCTTCCAGAGAATGACACAGAACATTTTGCTCACCTGATGCTCCCCAAGGACCCCAAGACCTTCATGCTCGCTTTCTCCCCAGAAGACAAGCAGAAAATGGGGCTGTCCTTCTATGGTAGGCACCCCCAAACTCCCACCAGGCTTCCCCCAGGACCACCTGCTCCAAGGGCTGGGCACCTAGACCTTCAGTCCTCCGTGGCCGTTACACACCCCTCCCTGAAACACACACACACACACACACACACACACACACACACACACTGACCCCTTCTCACCTATCCCCTTGCTCCCTCCTGCAGCTGACAAGCCAGAGGCGACCCCGGAGCAAATGCAACAGTTCTATGACTACCTCATGTGCATGGGCATGGACAAGTCAGAAGTCATGTACACGGATGAGAAAAAGGTGAGGGCAAGGAGGAATAGGCGGTGCTCACGTGAGGGCGCTCCAGCTTTGGGCAGCCCCAGAGGCCCAGAGAGGGCCATCTCCCAGCCAGGGCTGCACAGCCAGGCAGGAGAGCCTGCTTTTCTGTGCCCATCTCACTGCGGGGACAGCCGTGCTTCCAAGAAGCCCATGGGGACTGGAGCCCCAGTCCAGAGCACACTCCACCGTCCCCCCAGGAGCCCCTGCCCACCCCCATCATTGTGTTTCTTCTCCTGCTGTCCTGCAGAATCTGTGCCTGCCGCTGGAGAAGCAGCACAATGAGGAAAGGAAGAAGGAAGATGAGAGGTCCAAGACAGGAACAGCATTGGATTAGGACCTCGGGGACTTTGGGGGCCTATCCTGAGACTCCCCGACCCACCCTGTGTGCTCAGTTCTTTCCCTCAATTGCACCAATAAAGTTTCTGCATTTGGAATACGCAGGTTGTCATTTGCTCACTCATTCATTCATTCATGTGGAAGCCTGCGCCCCTGGCTGCAGAAGCCCCTGCTGTAACCCCAGCACACATGCCAGGATGGATGATGGTACATATGTGGGAGCCCAGCACGAGAAGGTTCCTTCCTCAGGAGGAGGAGTCTGGGAAGGCTTCCTGGAAGGGGCATCTGAGCCAGTCTAGAAAGATTAGGAGCTTGATAACACCTGCTGTTCCTGCTACAAGCCAAGGGTCTGACAGGACAGGTTTGAAGAACATAAGGCAGAGGAACAAAGCGGGAGTTCAGGTGGGTAAGGGGTGGAGAGGACTCAGGCACACAGCATGGTGCCCGGCTTGAAGGACCTTATGGCAAACATCACCCTGGCCATCTGGAAGGTGAGCTGGGCGGGGGATGGGAGGGCCTGATGAGGTGAGTGCCAGGGCCAGGGCAGAGACGGGGAATGTTGGAAATAATGTTGGAAACACTGAAGCCTCCAGAGGGAGGCAGGAAGAATAGGAATTTGCCCCCAACAGGCCCACGGGTGGGGAAGGGGGGAATGGCTGTGTCAACCTTCTACCCCACCAAACTGACTTTAGAAACCACAAATCAATTGACATACACCACAAACACCAGAAACTTTGGGAATGTTTCTGGGTTCTTTTGGCTTTTCTTTCTTTTTTTTTTTTTAAGGTCAATAATCATTCTTCTTCATTTGCCTCATAATGAAAATAGACTTTTCAAATGCCCCCAATATACAAATATCACTGATGCACACACATTCCAGAAAAGCTGAGGTACGCGCTGCTACGGTGAGGGGGGATAGGACACGGCCTGGCAGGTAGCTGGTCACAGGCCCAATTCCACAGGGATCCCCAGGCCAGAGTGGGGGTCTCCAGATGAGGTACAGAGAGGGACCATGGAGGATAGGGCCTAAACCGGCAGTCGGACATCCCTTGAGGGGTCCCAGATTGGAGAGGGTGCAAGCTGGGCTGAGGGCCACCCCTCAAACCCCGTGCATGAATTTCATTCACCAGGCCTCTAGTAATAACATAAAATGCTATAGAAAGATATAAAGAGAGGGCATGGTTAAGTAAACTATAATCTAGGAAGTGAATGAAAGGTGATGTGAGCTTTAAAATCACAACCACTCACTACAGTGAAACATGAAGAACTATTCAAAATATATAAAATGGCCCTAGCTGGTTTGGTTCAGTGGATGGAACATCAGCCTGCCTACTGAAGGGTCAGAGGTTCAACTCTAGTCAAGGGGACAAGCCTGGGTTGCCAGCTCCATCCCCAGTAGGGGGTGGGCAGGAGGCAGCCAATCAATGATTCTCATCATTTATGTCTCTATCTCTCTCTCGCTCTCTGATATAAATAAAAATATCAGTTAAAAAAATAAAATGGACAAGGATCCAAAGTTGTAAGCATACCATAATACTACTTTGTGAAAATATGATTTGTATGGATAAAGATTTGACCCCGTCATGTAGAAATGCAGAAGGGTGGTAGAGTTAGTGATTGCACAGGATTTCCTGAGCACCCACTGTGTGCTGGGCACTGCTCCAGGATTGGGGCAGCTGGTGAAAGAGAGCAAGCTTCCCACTTGAATAGCAGAGGATGAAGACAACACAGAAGTAATTTCCTGTTTCAGATGTTGTAGATGGTTCACATAAAACATTTACTGAAAACAGACATTCAACTTAACGCCCCATGTTGTTTTTTGTTTGTTTGTTTTTTGGAAAATATCCCTGCCTCCCGTCCTGGATTGGGGCATCTCTGGACTTTTGGTCTTTCACAGCTGTTACCACACTCAACTGGAACTAAATCCATGTTTGCCTTCCCCCACCCCCGGCACCCTCCCCCGCACATCGCCCCTACACCCATGCTAACCTGGGAACCTCCAAGTTGCCTTCAGCATTTGATTTATGACTGGGTCCCTCTCAAGTCCTGGCACTCAGAGGGACAGGAGTTGGATGAAACCATGAACACCTGCCCCTCTATGGAATCTACCGGCTTCACTAATATCACTCCAGGCCTTTCCACCTTGGCTTTGAACAGCCAGATTTTTGGGCCCTGATCTCGAGGTCAGGGACCCAAATTAGACCAGAGCTTGGAGGCTTTACCTGGGGCTGACTTTTGGGAAAGGAGGGAATGTTCTGCACATGGCATTTCCCAAACACTCACAGGATTGTGTCACAGCGGGTCCCCAGGGCCCTGCCCACAGCTCATTATAAAGTCACCGCACCCCTCAGCCACCAGTACCTCGGACTCTAGCCACATCCTCGTCTTGCCATGGCGCTGCCCTGGGCCCTTGCAGTCTTGAGCCTTCTTCCCCTGCTGGATGCCCAGAGCCCGGCGTGTCCCAATTTCTCGGTGCCCATCACCAATGCCTCCCTGGATCAGGTGGGTACCTGGGCCCTGAGCGCCATGGGAGCTGTCTCCCTCTCTGGACTTCCCTTCCCCTGCCGGCTTGTGGTCAGCCTCTCCTGGGCGCTGGGGTGAAAACCAGGCCAGCCTCCAGTGGCGGTCCTCTGCCTCCAAGCTCAGAGCCTCCTTGCAAAGTCCCTCAGCAGGGCAAGCTGCACTGGGTGGGGCCACCGGGGAGGAGGGTTTGAGAGCGGGGCGGGGCGGGGCGGGGGGTAGTTTGAGGGGGGTGAAGGCTGATTCCTAGACTGAGCTCCTGCAGCCACACTACTCGCCCAGGCCTCTGTCTCTTGATTTGCAAACTCGAAAGATCTGCCAGAGTCTCCTCCCAGCTGTCTATCAAGGATTAAGCTCTCAGTCTCCATCACCTGCTCCTGGCTTCTCCTCAGATCTCTGGCAAGTGGTTTTATATCGCCTCGGCTTTCCGCTTCCCCGAGTACAAGAAGGAAGCTAGCAAAATTCATGCAGTCTTCTTTTACTTCACCCCCAACCACACGGAGGACACGATACTGTTCAGAGAGTACATAACCGTGTAAGAACTTCCCGTGGTGCCAGCTCAGCCCCAGCTGCAGCCCAGCTTCTGGCTCCTCCTCCCAGCTGCCCAAACACCTTGAGCAAGACCTGCCCCCCTCCTGGCCTCAGCCTTCTCATCCAGGGGATGGGGGCGGGGCTGACTGTAATTGCTACCTGACTCTCCCCCTCCAAGATTGTGACAGTCTACTTCTCCTTGAATATCTTACTGTTTTCTCCCCTCTGCTGTCTGGCTTTAGGGGGGACCAGTGCATCTATAAAAACAGCAGCGTGAAGGTCCACCGGGAAAATGGGACCCTGTCCAAATCCGGTGAGCCTTCAGGGAAGGGTCGCTGTGTGGGATGGGGAGATGGTGGGTGGGTCAGCCCAAAGGAGAGGACCTGGGTGCTTTGGGCACAGTGAGCCGGGAGAAGCCCACCTCTTCCATCTCCATGGGCCCGCTGCCTGCACACTGAAGCAATCAGTCATAGCTGCCAACATCTCTGAGCTCTTACGATGTGCCGGGTGCTGTTTGAAGTGCTTTCTATGAATTAACCCACTTTAATACTCACAAACCACCCAAGGACATTGCAGTGATCAGCTCAGGAAATGGAGAGACAGGAGCCCACTGGTCTCTCTCACTCCTCCTGCAATTAGACCTGGACTCTACCCGAGGTTGGTTCCAGTCCTGCCTCTCAACCACTCTTTTTGTTTGTTTTTTATTAATCCTCACCTGAGGATATTTTCCCATTGATTTTTAGAGAGAGTGAAAGGGAGGGGGAGAGACAGAGAGAAAGGAAATATCAATGTGAGAGAGACACATTGATTGGTTGCCACCAACACCAAGGCTGGGGATTGAGCCTGCAATTGAGGTGCATACCCTTGGCCGAGATGGAACCCTGGACCCTTCAGTCCGTGGGCCGAAGCTCTATCCACTTAGCCAAACTGGCAAGCGCTCAACCACTCTTTGTCCTCTGGGACCTAAGGGTGGCAGCCCACCCATGACCCCACCATCACTGCAGAGAAGGCCCATCACAGGAACACACAAATGCCAAGGGAATTGAACCAACACCCCAGGCTCCTCTCTGAACCTCATTATCCTCATCTGGAAAATGGGGAGAAAGGCCCTGACAGCCACAGTTCACAGAGGCTCCTCTGATTCCACATCCATTTGGCACAGGGCCTGGCGCACAGTAGGAGTGAGGGACACGTGGCCCAGATGTACCCCTGGCCCTCACCGATTGGCTGTGTGGGCCTGGGCACCCCCAGCTTTCCTCACCTGTGAGGAGGGACCCACTGTGCCATCTCCATGGTCTCACCCAGAGGCTTTCTCTTCCAGAGAATGGCACAGAACATTTTGCCCACCTGCTGCTCCCCAAGGACCCCAAGACCGTCATGCTCTCTGCCTTCCCAGAAGACAAGCAGAAAATGGGGCTGTCCTTCTATGGTAGGCACCCCCAAACTCCCACCAGCCTTCCCCCAGGACCACCTGCTCCTAGGGCTAGACCCCTAGACCTCCAGGCCTCCCTGGCCTCTACCCTGTCATCACCCATACACTGCCCCCACACACACACACTGACATTCTCACCTCCCCTTGCTCCCTCCTGCAGCTGACAAGCCAGAGGCGACCCCAGAGCAAATGCAACAGTTCTATGACTACCTCACGTGCATGGGCATGGACAAGTCGGAAGTCACGTACAGCGATGAGAAAAAGGTGAGGGCAAGGAGGACTAGGCGGTGCCCACCTGAGGGCGCTCCTGCTTTGGGCAGCCCCAGAGGCCCAGAGAGGGCCATCTCCCAGCCAGGGCTGCACAGCCAGGCAGGAGAGCCTGCTTTTCTGTGCCCATCTCACTACGGGACAGCTGAGCTTCCAAGAAGCCCATGGGGACTGGAGCCCCAGTCCAGAGCACACTCAACCTTCCCCTCAGGAGCCCCTGCCCACCCCTATCATTGTGTTTCTTCTCCTGCTGTCCTGCAGAATCTGTGCCTGCCGCTGGAGAAGCAGCACGACGAGGAAAGGAAGAAGGAAAAGGAGAGGTCCGAGACAGGAACAGCATTGGATTAGGACCTCGGGGACTTTGGGGGCCTATCCTGAGACCCCCACCCACCATCTGTGCCTCAGTTCTTTCCCTCAGTTGCACCAATAAAGTTTCTGCATTTGGAATACGCAGGTTGTCATTTGCTCACTCATTCATTCACTCATTCATTCATGTTGAAACCGGTGCCCCTGGCTGCAGAAGCCCCTGCTATAACGCCCAGTACACATGCCAGGATGGATGATGGTACATATGTGGGAACCCAGCACGAGAAGGTTCCTTCCTCAGGAGCGGGAGCCTGGGAAGGCTTCCTGGAAGGGGCATCTGAGGCAGTCTAGAAAGATTAGTAGCTTGGTTAACACCTGCTGTTCCTGCTGCAAGCCAAGGGTCTGAGAGTGTAGGGAGCAGCTATAGGTTTAAGCTTCAGACTGACCTTTTGGCAAAGCCACAAACAAGTCCCAGCTTAGCGGGCACAGCCCTCTTAGCATAATTAGGCTTGACCATATGACTCTCCCTAGATCAGTGGTTCTCAACCTTCTGGCCCTTTAAATATAGTTCCTCATATTGTGAACCCCAACCATAAAATTATTTTCGTTGCAACTTCCTAACTGTAATTTTGCTACTGTTATGAATCGTAATGTAAATATCTGATATTCAGGATGGTTTTAGGCAACCCCTGTGAAAGGGTCGTTCGACCCCCAAGGGGTCGCGACCCACAGGTTGAAAAAAGCTGCCTTAGATCTTAACTGGGTAGCTAATGGGCTGCAGGAGATGTAGCAAGTGCTGCCAAAACAAGTGAAACTCACAAGAACATTATAACTATGGTGACCACTATCTTGTTTACCTCTGGCTATAAAATAAAGGCTCAGCTTGCTGTCTGGGTCTCTCTGTGGCCTTAGCCAGGCACAGAAGATCCACCTAGGTCCAGCTTAGTCCCTTTGTCTGTCTTTTCTACATCCTTCACCGTGCCCGCCTCAGGCTCACCAAACCCGCGGCTGAGCTGGCCTGGCACATTTGGCGCCCAAGCCGGGGCCTGAGTTCGGGGGAACTTGCAGCTGTCAGGTGAAAGGACGCTCCAGGGAAGCACGTGCAGAAAGCAAAAAGGAAGGTAAGGAGTGAAGTTTAGTAATAACTAGGTATAAAACATGGGAAATTCAGGATTGCAGGAAAAGAATTTATAAGGCCATACTCCAAGCACAGGGCTGTTCTGTGAGGTATCAACAGCTTTTCGATTTGTTGGATTTTGTAAGTAAAACCTACCCATGGTTTCCTGGGGAAGGAAAGGTAAATATAGAGACATGGGAGAAGGTAGGAAAACAGCTTAGAGATCGTTATATAGTTGAAGGTCCAGGGAAAATTCCTGTCTGCTTTCAGTATTGTTGCAAAGGTCTGTCTCTCACCTGGAGACTACTTATTATGGAAGTATTATATTCGCGGTTGTGCTGACATTGGACCAGCCTACGTTCGGGGAACAGTTTTAGCTGCTGCATTAAAGGAGATGTTACTCACTGGTCATCAGAAAAAGAAAGGGGACTGCTTTAACTGTGGCAAACTAGGGCATTTTGCTAAAGACTATAATGCTAGAAATGGAAGTCAACAGGCTACAGGGAGTGGAAACAAGCAGCCTGGGCTATTCCCAAGATGCAGGAGAGGAAAGCATTGGGCAAATGAATGGCACTCTAAGACTGATGTCAATGATGATCCAATGTCCCCTAGGCAGGGAAACTTCAAGCGGTCCCCGGCCCCACCAAACAGTAGGGGCCTTATCCTTAACCCCACTGCAGCCTTTCCAGTAAACCTTCATCATACCACCCTGGGAAGCACAGGATTGGCAAGTTCTTCCTGGGGTGATAGATCAGGACTCAGGCAATAGCAGAGAGCGCCAATCCTACTCTTAAAATACAACTATAAAAATAAAAAAAGGGGGGGAAGAATGTTATGCGTTAAATTTTTTGAATTACAATGCAGAGAGTTGTACAGCGGCCGAAAGGCATCAGGCCTCCTGTACAATAGCCTCTGCCGACTTAGCCTGGTGGAAGGACGCACAAACCAGACAATAGTTTTACCAGTTTCATTAATGATGTGGGGAAGAGGTTGTGTTTGTACCTTTCCAGAAGGAGCAGTGCAGCCAATTTGGGTAGCAGAGCGTTACGTGTGTCACCACAATGGACCCAGAGAAGCTCCTTGTCCCATTGTTCAAAAGACTGAGAGTTGCCCCAATGATAGAAAAGTGGAAAAAAGAAGAAAAGGAAGGCTATGAAAGGGACTGAAGTGCCAACATGGGGTCAGCTGAAGAAGTTAATAACTGAGGCCCAGCAGATGGTAGAAAAGCAAGATGTGGAAGCTACTCCCTAAATCATGTTTCTGGCTATGCTAGCATTGGTAAGCTGCCAGTCTTCTGCAAAGTCTTGCAAAGCCAAGTGCTGGGGTCCAATCCCAGTGGGTCCAGGGGTCCCCAAAGGTGTGGACGGAGTCGGCGAAAAAGGAATGACACGAAGACAGCCTTCAGTTGGTCAGCAGCCTAGTCAGGACCTATAGCCAGGATCTCCAGCCAAAGTTCTGGTCGGAGTTCTGGTCAGGAACTGATGAGGATCTGACGTTTATTGTCTTATTACATCCGTATTTATACCAGCCGATTCCAATCCCATCAATTTCTATTACAAGGGTTAAGGTGTTTCTCATCTCCATTCCAGGGAGTAAAGACCATGTAGCTTAATTACCCGCCTGGCACTTAATTAAGGGGTTGTATCCCCTCCCTAACCTCAGGGAAAGATCCCCACCTGGGGAAACAACCTTTCTCGGAGAGGTGACCTTGGTTAAAACACATGGCGCTAAAGGGAGCAAACATATTAAAAACAGTATGCTACATACGCCAGGTCCACTGAAACACATGCTGTGCAGATGCCTCTTTCCTGCAGCGACTGCGTCAAGCAGCAAGGATGGACCGGCCTCCGGCAGCCAAGTCCAAGGACTCTGAGTAAAGCAGCAAAAGAAACTTTCATTTAGTAGAAAAATGTTACTGTAGTTTGGTTTCTCTCTCATTGCTGTGTTACATTGGCATTGTTTTGTTATTCTTACTAGTTTAAAAATGTTAACACATTGGCATTGTTTTGTTAATAGCCAGAGCATTATGTTTAAGTTTTAAAATGATAACATGTCTGTAGTTTGGGTTTGGCATTGGCATTGTTTTGTTATTGTTTTAATAGCCAGAGTTTTGTTCTTGATGCTAAAGTTTTACTTTCATTATGGTAGCTTAAAAATAAAAAAAGGGTGAGATGTAAGGAGCGGCTATAGGGTTAAGCCTTGGACTGACCTGTTGGCAAGGCCACAAAAAAGTCCCAGCTTAGAGGGCAAAGCCCTCTTAGCATAATTAGGCTTGATCTTATGACTCTCCCTAGATCTTATCTGGGTAGCTAATGGCTGCAGGAGATATAGCAAGTGCTGCCAAAACAAGTGAAACTCACAAGAACATTGTAACTATGGTGACCACTACCTTGTTTACCTCTGGCTATAAAATAAAGGCTCAGATTGCTGTCTGGGTCTCTCTCTGTAGCCTTAGCCAGGCACAGAAGATCCACCTAGACCCAGCTTATTCTCTTTGTCTGTCTTTTCTACATCCTTCAATATCCACACCCCGTCCCCCCCAGGCTCACTGAACCCTTCGCTGTGCTGGCATGGCACATGAGAGCACACTGTCGTATGAGGGACATAAAGCAGAGGACCCACACCGGGAGTTCAGGTGGGTAAGGGGTGGAGAGGACTCAGGCACGCAGCATGGTGCCAGGCTTAAAGGATCTTATGGCAAACATCACCGTGGCCATCTGGGAGGTGAGCTGGGTGGGGCCTGACAAGATGAGCTCCTGGACCAGGGCCAGAGCCAAGACAGAGACAGGGGGGATGTTGGAAACACAGAGGGAGGCAGGAAGAGTGGGAATGTGCCCCCAACAGGTCCACGGGTGGGGAAGGGGGGAATGGCTGTGTCAACCTTCCACCCACCAAACTGACTTTGGAAACCACAAGTCAATTGACATACACCACATACTTTGGAAATGTTTTGGGTTTTTTTTTTTTGGCTTTTCCTTTCTTTTTTTTATTATCATTATTCATTCTTCTTCATTTGCCCTCATAAGAAAAATAGAATTTTTCAATGCCTCAAATATACAAATATCACTGATGCACACACATTCCAGAAAAGCTGAGGTACGCGCTGCTACGGGGTAGGGGGATAGGACACGGCCTGGCAGGTAGCTGGCCACTGGTCCAATTCCACAGGGATCCCCAGGACAGAGTGGGGGTCTCGAGATGAGGTACAGAGAGAGGCCATGGAGGATGGCTTCCTGGGGTGTCTCCATCCCAGCAGGCCCATGGGAAAGGCTGCTTCAATCACAGAGGAGCTGGGCCCATGTCATCCTGGGGGCTGGCACCCCAAGATATTCCAATGGTCCCAGAGGGTCCCACCACCAGCCACTTCTTTCCAGAGATGCCGACTGCCAAGCAGCAGATCACAGGCCAGTGGCCAGGCTTGTGCCAGAGCCCCTGGCCCCACCCATTCTTATCTGGCTTCCTAAGGAGGAGGAAGCCCAGGAAAACTCCTCCATTTAAGAAGTGTCCCCATATATAAAATGCATATTATTAGATGGAGGTGGAATCGTGCAGGACACTCTCAGGGACTGCATCTGGGCAACAGGTGGCCATGGTCGCTGCACCTCCTTCAAGGGCTGGTGCCCTGGGAAGCAACTTCTCTTCATGAGCAGAGCTCTGGCGTTTTGCAAACATCGAGACTGAGCAGCAGGGCCTGTGCTGGAGGGAGAACTCCTCCTGAGGGGTCCTCAAGGCCTTCAGGGGAGACGGCAGCAGGCTGCACGTCCACCTGTCCACCATCTGTCTCTGAACCCCCAGTGCCATCAGAAGAGGCAGGAGCCCCGCAGGCTGTGATCAAGGGCACAAGCCTCTAATGCGGGCTTGATCCCCAGTAGGGGGCGTTCAGGAGGCAGCCAATCAATGATTCTCATCATTGATGTTTCTATCTCTCTCTCCCTCCCCCTTCCTTTCTGAAATCAATAAAATTCTCATTTTTGAAAAATAAAATGGATGATCATCCAAAGTTGTAAGTACCGTAATGATACTTTGTGAACATATGATTTGTATGGATAAAGATTTGACCCCGTCATGTAGAAATGCAGAAGGGTGGTAGAGTTAGTGATTGCACAGGATTTACTGAGCACCCACTGTGTGCTGGGCACTGCTCCAGGATTGGGGCAGCTGGTGAAAGAGAGCAAGCTTCCCACTTGAATAGCAGAGGATGAAGACAACACAGAAGTGATTTCCTGTTTCGGATGTTGGAGATGGTTCACATAATACACTTACTGAAAATAGACATTCAACTTAATGCTCCGTGTTGTTTTTTGTTTGTTTGTTTTTTGGAAAATATCCCTGCCTCGAGGACTAGGTTGGGGCCTCTCTGGACTTTTGGTCTTTCACAGTTGTTACCACACTCAACTGGAACTGAATCAATGTTTGCCTCCCCCCGCACCCCTCCCCCGCCCATCGCCCCTTCACCCCAGGCTAGCCTGGGATCCTCCAAGTTGCCTTAGCATTTGATTTATGACTGGGTCCCTCTCAAGTCCTGGCACTCAGAGGGGCAGGAGTTGGATGAAACCCTGAGCACCTGCCCCTCTATGGAATCTACCATCTTCACTAATATCACTCCAGCCCTTTCCACCTTGGCTTTGAACAGCCAGACCTTTGGACTCTGATCTCGAGGTCAGGGACCCAAATTAGACCAGAGCTTGGAGGCTTTACCTGGGGCTGACTTTTGGAAAAAGAGGGATGTTCTGTACATGGCATTTTCCAAACACTCACAGGATTGTGTCACAGCGGGTCCCCAGGGCCCTGCCCACAGCTCATTATAAAGTCACCGCACCCCTCAGCCACCAGTACCTCGGACTCTAGCCACATCCTCGTCTTGCCATGGCGCTGCCCTGGGCCCTTGCAGTCTTGAGCCTTCTTCCCCTGCTGGACGCCCAGAGCCCGGCGTGTCCCAATTTCTCGGTGCCCATCACCAATGCCTCCCTGGACCAGGTGGGTGCCTGGGCCCTGAGCGCGGTGGGAGCTGTCTCCCTCTCTGGACTCCCTTCCCCTGTGGGCTTGCGGTCAGCCTCTCCTGGGTGCTGGGGTGAGAACCTGGCCAGCCTCCAGCGGCTTCCTCTGCCTCCAAGCTCAGAGCCTCCTTGCAAAGTCCCTCAGCAGGGCAAGCTGCACTGGGTGAGGGGCCACAGGGGAGGGGAACAGGGAGGGTGGGTGATGGCTGGCTCCTGCAGCCCCACTCCTCCTCCAGGCCTCCAGTCTCCTGATTTGCAAAGTGAAAGATCTGCCCGAGTCTCCTCTCAGCTGACTATCAAGAATTAAGCTCTCAGTCTCCATCACCTGCTCCTGGCTTCTCCACAGATCTCTGGCAAGTGGTTTTATATCGCCTCGGCTTCCCGCTTACCTGGGTACAAGGAAAAAGCTAGCAAAATCCATGCATCCTTCTATTTCTTCACCCCCAACCACACAGAGGACACAATACTGTTCAGAGAGTACATGACCGTGTAAGACCCACACATGGCCCTCAAGTGCCAGCTCAGCCCCAAATGCAGCCCAGCTTCTGGTTCATCCTCCCAGCTGCCCAAACACCTGGAGCAAGTCCCTCCCCACTCCTGGCCTCAGCCTTCTCATCCAGGGAATGGGGGCGGGGCTGACTCTAATTGCCACCTGATTCTCCCCCTCCAGGATTGTAACAGTCCATTTCACCTTGACTATCTTACTGTTTTCTCCCCTCTTCTTTCTGGCTTTAGGGGGGACCAGTGCCTCTATAACTCCAGCAGGCTGAAGGTCCAACGGGAAAATGCGACCCTGTCCACATCCGGTGAGCCCTGAGGGGAAGGGTCGCTGTGTGGGATGGGAGATGGTGGGTGGGCCAGGCCCAAAGGAGGGGACCTGGGGGCTTTGGGCACAGAGAGCCCGGGAGACGCCCTCTTCTTCCATCTCCATGGGCCCGCTGCCTGCACACTGAAGCAATCAATCATAGCTGCCAACATCTCTGAGCTCTTACTAGGTGCCGGGTGCTGTTTGAAGTGCTTTCTATGAATTAACCCACTTTAATATTCACAAACCACCCAAGGACATTGCAGTGATCAGCTCAGGAAATGGAGAGACAGGAGCCCACTTGTCTCTCTCACTCCTCCTGCAATTAGACCTGGACCACTGTTGGCAAACCTTTTGAGCGTGGCGTGTCAGCATTTTGAAAAACCCTAACTTAACTCTGGTGCCGTGTCACATATAGAAATTGTTTGATATTTTCAACCATAGTAAAACAAAAATTTATATTTTTGATATTTATTTTATATATTTAAATGCCATTTAACAAAGAAAAATCAACCAAAAAAATGAGTTCGAGGGTCACCTCTGACACACGTGTCATAGGTTCGCCATCACTGACCTGCACTGTACCTGAGGTTGCTTCCAGTCCTGCCCCCCTTCCAGTCTTTTTGTTTGTTTCTTGTTAAGCCTCACCTGAGGATATTTTCCCACTGATTTTTAGAGAGAGTTAAAGTGAGGGGGATAGATAGAGAGAGAGGAAACATCAATGTGAGAGAGACATATTGATTGGTTGCTACCCACACCAGGGCCAGGGATTGAGCCTGCAAATGAGGTACACACCCTTGGCCGGAATTGAACCCTGGACCCTTCAGTCCATGGGCCGATGCTCTATCCACTTAGCCAAACCGGCTAGGGCTCAACCACTCTTTACACTCGGGGACCTAAGAGTGGCAGCCTGTTTATTGGGCAGGCAGCGCCTTCACCCATGTCCCCACCATCACTGCAGAGAAGGCCCATAGCAGGAACACACAAATGCCAATGGAATTGAACCAACACCCGAGGCTCCTCTCTGAAGCTCATTGTCCTCATCTGGAAAATGGGGAGAAAGGCCCTGACAGCCACAGTTCACAGAGGCTCCTCTGATTCCACATCCATTCCGCACAGGCCTGGTGCACAGTAGGAGTGAGGGACACGTGGCCCAGGTGAACCCCTGGCCCTCACCGATTGGCTGTGTGGGCCTGAGCACACCCAGGTTTCCTCACCTGTGAGGAGGGACTCACTGTGCCATCTCCATGGTCTCACCCAGAGGCTTTCTCTTCCAGAGAATGACAGAGAATATTATGAACACCTGCTGCTCCCGAAGGACCCCAAGACCTTCATGCTTGCCTCTTTCCCAGAAGACAAGCAGTACATGGGGCTGTCCTTCTTTGGTAGGCACCCCTAAACTCCCACCAGGCTTCCCCCAGGAACAACTTCTCCTAGGGCTGGTCCCCTAGACCTCCAGTACTCCCTGGCCTCTACCCTGCCCTTCCCATCCCCCCTGCCCCCCCCCCCCCCCACACACACACTGACATTCTCACCTGTCCCTTGCTCCCTCCTGCAGCTGACAAGCCAGAGGTGACCCCGGAGCAAATGGAACAGTTCTATGACTACCTCACGTGCATGGGCATGGACAAGTCAGAAGTCATATACTCAGATGAGAAAAAGGTGAGGGCAAGGAGGACTAGGCGGTGCCCACCTGAGGGCGCTCCTGCTTTGGGCAGCCCCAGAGGCCCAGAGAGGGCCATCTCCCAGCCAGGGCTGCACAGCCGGGCAGGAGAGCTTGCTTTTCTGTGCCCATTCACTGCAGGGACAACTGAGCTTCCCAGAGGCCCATGGGACTGGAGCCCCAGTCCAGAGCACACTCCACCTCCCCGCCAGTCGCCCCTGCCCACCCCCATCACTGTGTTTCTTCTCCTGCTGTCCTGCAGAATCTGTGCCTGCCACTGGAGAAGCAGCACGACGAGGAAAGGAAGAAGGAAAAGGAGAGGTTCGAGTCAGGCACAGAGTTGGATTAGGACCTCGGGGACTTTGGGGGCCCATTCTGAGAGCCCCACCCACCCTGTGTGCCTCGGTTCTTTCCCTCAGTTGCACCAATAAAGTTTCTGCATTTGGAATAGGCAGGTTGTCATTTGCTCACTCAATCATTCATTCACTCATTCATTCATGTTGAAGCCAGTGCCGCTGGCTGCAGAAGCCCCTGCTGTAACCCAAGCACATATGCCAGGATGAATGATGGCATGTGGTGTGGGAGCCCAGCTCGAGAAGGTTCCTTCTGCAGGAGGGAGAGTCTGAGAAGGCTTCCTGCAAGGGGCTTCTGAGACAGTCTAGATAGATTAGGAGCTTGGTTAACAGCTGCTGGTCCTGCTGCAAGCCAAGGGTGTGAGAGGACACGTTTGAGGAACATAAGGCAGAGGAACAAAGCGGGAGTTCAGGTGGGTAAGGGGTGGAGAGGACTCAGGCACACAGCATGGTGCCTGGCTTGAAGGACCTTATGGGAAACATCACCCTGTCCATCTGGGAGGTGAGCTGGGCGGGGCCTGATGAGGTGAGTGCCAGCGCCAGGACAGAGACAGGGGGAATGTTGGAAATAATGTTGGAAACACAGCAGCCTCCAGAGGGAGGCAGGAAGAGTGGGAATGTGCCCCCAACAGGCACATGGGTGGGGAAGGGGCGATAGCTGTGTTAGACTTCCCCCCACCAAACTTTAGAAACCACAAGTCAATTGACATACACCACAAACACCACAAACTGGGGGAATGTTGTGGGGGTTTTTCTGGCTTTTCTTTTTTTATGATCAATATTCATTCTTCTTCATTTGCGCTAATAATGAAAATGGACTTTTCCAATGCCCCCAATATGCAAATATCACTGATGCACACACATTCCAGAAAAGCTGAGGTACCCGCTGCTACAGGGTGGGGGGATAGGACACGGCATGGCAGGTAGCTGGCCACTGGCCCAATTCCACAGGGATCCCCAGGCCAGAGTGGGGGTCTCGAGATGAGGTACAGAGAGGGGCCATGGAGGATTGGGCCTAAACGGGCAGTCGGACATCCCTCGAGTGGTCCCAGATCGGAGAGGGTGCAAGTTGGGTTGAGGGACACCCCCCAAGCCCCATGCATGACTTTCATGCACCAGGCCTCTAGTAATAACATAAAATGCTATAGAAAGATATAAAGAGAGGGCATGGTTAGGTAAACTATAATCTAGGAAGTGAATGAAAGGTGATGTGAGCTTTAAAATCACAACCACTCACTACAGTGAAACATGAAAAACTATTCAAAATATATAAAATGGCCCTAGCTGGTTTGGCTCAGTGGATGGAGCATCAGCCTTCGGAATAAAGGGTCACAGGTTCAGTTCTGGTCAAGGGCACAAGCCTGGGTTGCCAGCTCCATCCCCAGTAGGGGGCGTGCAGGTGGCAGCCAATCAATGATTCTCATCATTTATGTCTCTATCTCTCTCTCCCTCTCTGAAATCAATACAAATATCATTTAAAAAAAAACACAAAAAATAAAATGGACAAGCATTCAAAGTTGAAAGCATACCATAATAATACTTTGTGAAAATATGATTTGTATGGATAAAGATTTGACCCCGTCATGTAGAAATGCAGAAGGGTGGAAGAGTTAGTGATTCCACAGGATTTCCTGAGCACCCACTGTGTGCTGGGCACTGCTCTAGGATTGGGGCAGCTGGTGAAAGAGAGCAAGCTTCCCACTTGAATAGCAGAGGATGAAGACAACACGGAAGTGATTTCCTGTTTCAAATGTTGGAGATGGTTCACATAATACATTTACTGAAAACATACATTCAACTTAATGCCCCATGTTTTCTTTTGTTTATCTGTTTGTTTGTTTTTTTGAAAATATCCCTGCCTCCAGGCCTGGGTTGGGGCCTCTCTGGACTTTTGGTCTTTCACAGTTGTTACCACACTTAACTGGAACTGAAACCATGTTTGCCCTGCCCAACCCCCTACACCCCGCCCCCGCCCATCGCCCCTACACCCAGGCTAGCCTGGGAACCTCCAAGTTGCCTTAGCATTTGATTTATGACTGGGTCCCTCTCAAGTCCTGGCACTCAGAGGGGCAGGAGTTGGATGAAACCCTGAGCACCTGCTCCTCTATGGAATCTACCAGCTTCACTAATATCACTCCAGCCCTTTCCACCTTGGCATTGAACAGCCAGACCTTTGGGCCCTGGTCTCAAGGTCGGAGACCCAAATTAGACCCGAGCTTGGAGGCTTTACCTAGGCTGACCTTTGGGAAAAGCAGGAAGGTTCTTCGCATGGCATTTCCCAAACACTCACAGGATTGTGTCACAGCGGGTCCCCAGGGCCCTGCCCACAGCTCATTATAAAGGTCACCGCACCCCTCAGCCACCAGTTCCTGCAACGCTAGTGGCATCATCGTCTTGCCATGGCGCTGCCCTGGGCCCTTGCAGTCTTGAGCCTTCTTCCCCTGCTGGATGCCCAGAGCCTGGCGTGTCCCAATTTCTCGGTGCCCATCACCAATGCCTCCCTGGACCAGGTGGGTGCCTGGGCCCTGAGGGCCATGGGAGCTGTCTCCCTCTCTGGACTTCCCTTCCCCTGTGGGCTTGCGGTCAGCCTCTCCTGGGTGCTGGGGTGAGAACAAGGCCAGCCTCCAGTGGCGGTCCTTAGGCTCAAGCTCAGAGCTGCCTTACAAAGTCCCTCAGCAGGGCGAGCTGCACTGGGGCAGGGGTGAGGGGTGGGGGTGGGTGAAGTGAGGGGAGCATCGGAGGGGTGATGGCTGATTCCTAGAGTGAGCTCCTGCAGCCCAACCCCTCCCCGGCCTCTGTCTAATGATTTGCAAAGTGGAAAGATCTGCCCGAGTCTCCTCCCAGCTGACTATCAAGGATTAAGCTCTCAGTCTCCATCACCTGCTCCTGGCTTCTCCTCAGATCTCTGGCAAGTGGTTTTATATCGCCTCGGCTTACCGCTTCCCCGAGTACAAGAAGGAAGCTGGCAAAATCCATGCATCCTTCTTTTACTTCACCCCCAACCACACGGAGGACACGATACTGCTCAGAGAGTACATGACCTTGTAAGACCCGCACATGGCCCTCAAGTGCCAGCTCAACCCCAGCTGCAGCCCAGCTTCTGGCTCCTCCTCCCAGCTGCCTCAGCCTTCTCATCCAGGGAATGGGGGCGGGGCTGACTCTAATTGCCACCTGACTCTCCCCCTCCAAGATTGTGACAGTCCACTTCTTGACTATCTTACTGTTTTCTCCCCTCTTCTGTCTGGCTTTAGGGGGGACCAGTGCTTCTATAACTCCACCATCCTGAAGGTCCAACGGGAAAATGCGACCCTGTCCAAATCCGGTGAGCCCTGAGGGGAAGGGTTGCTGTGTGGGATGGGAAGATGGTGGGTGAGCCAGGCCCAAAGGAGGGGACCTGGGGGTTTTGGGCACAGAAGTCCCGGATACACCCTCCTCTTACATCTCCATGGGCCCGCTGCCTGCACACTGAAGCCATCAGTCATAGCTGCCAAAATCTCTGAGCTCTTACTATGTGCCGTGTGCTGTTTGATGTGCTTTCTATGAATTAACCCACTTTAATACTCACAAACCACCCAAGGAGGACATTGCAGTGATCAGCTCAGGAAATGGAGAGACAGGAGCCCTCTTGTCTCTCTCACTCCTCCTGCAATTAGACCTGAACTCTACCCGAGGTTGGTTCCAGTCCTGCCTCTCCTCCAGTCTTTTCATTTGTTTTTTGTAAATGCTCACCTGAGGATATTTTCCCATTGGTTTTTAGAGAGTGAAAGGGAGGGGGAGAGCAAGAGAGAAAGGAAACATCAATGTTGACAGACATATTCATTGGTTGCCTCCCACACCAGGGCCAGGGATTGAGCCTGCAACCAAGGTACATGCCCTTGGCCGAATTGAACCCTGGACCCTTCAGTCCAAGGGCCGATGCTCTATCCTCTTAGCCAAACCGGCTAGGGCTTAACCATTCTTTATCCCCTGGGACCTAAGGGTGGCAGCCTGTTTATTGGGCAGGCAGGGATTTCAGCCATGTCCCCACCAACACTGCAGAGAAGGCCCATCACAGGAACACACAAATGCCAATGGAATTGAACCAACACCCCAGGCTCCTCTCTGACCCTACTTTTCCTCATCTGTAAAATGGGGAGAAAGGCCCTGACAGCCACAGTTCACAGAGGCTCCTCTGATTCCACATCCATTCGGCATAGAGCCTGGTGCACAGTAGGAGGGAGGGACAGTGGCCCAGGTGAACCCCTGGCCCTCACCGATTGGCTGTGTGGGCCTGAGCACACCCAGGTTTCCTCACCTGTGAGGAGGGACCCACTGTGCTGACTCCATGGTCTCACCCAGAGGCTTTCTCTTCCAGAGAATGACAGAGAACATTATGGGCAACTGGTCCTCTCCAAGGACCCCAAGACCTTCATGCTTGCCTCTTTCCCAGAAGACAAGCAGAACATGGGGCTGTCCTTCTTTGGTAGGCACCCCCAAACTCCCACCAGCCTTACCCCAGGACCGCCTGCTTCTAGGGCTGGGCCCCTAGACCTCCAGTCCTCCCTGGCCTCTACCCACCCCTCCCTCCACTATCCCCCCCACAACCCCCCCCCCCCCCCCCACACACACACACACTGACATTCTCACCTCCCCTTGCTCCCTCCTGCAGCTGACAAGCCAGAGGTGACCCCGGAGCAAATGCAACAGTTCTATGACTACCTCACGTGCATGGGCATGGACAAGTCGGAAGTCATGTACTCTGATGAGAAAAAGGTGAGGGCAAGGAGGACTAGGCGGTGCCCACCTGAGGGCGCTCCTGCTTTGGGCAGCCCCAGAGGCCCAGAGAGGGCCATCTCCCAGCCAGGGCTGCACAGCCGGGCAGGAGAGCCTGCTTTTCTGTGCCCATCTCACTGCGGGGACAACTGAGCTTCCCCGAGGCCCATGGGGACTGGAGCCCCAGTCCAGAGCACACTCCACCTTCCCCCCAGGAGCCCCTGCCCACCCCCATCATTGTGTTTCTTCTCCTGCAGAATCTGTGCCTGCCGCTGGAGAAGCAGCACGACGAGGAAAGGAAGAAGGAAAAGGAGCGGTCCGAGACAGGCCAGTCTCCAGTGGCGGTCCTCTGCCTCCAAGCTCAGAGCCTCCTTGCAAAGTCCCTCAGCAGGGCAAGCTGACTGGGGATTGGGAGTTTGGGAGCGGGGGGTAGGGGGGTAAAGTCTGTTTCCTAGCGTGAGCTCCAGCAGCCACACTACTCCCCGAGGCCTCTGTCTCCTGATTTGCAAAGTGGAAAGATCTGCCTGAGTCTCCTCCCAGCTGACTATCAAGGATTAAGCTCCCAGTCTCCATCACCTGCTCCTGGCTTCTCCTCAGATCTCTGGCAAGTGGTTTTATATCGCCTCGGCTTACCGCTTCCCCGAGTACAAGAAGGAAGCTAGCAAAATCCATGCATCCTTCTTTTACTTCACCCCCAACCACATGGAGGACACGATACTGCTCAGAGAGTACATGACCGTGTAAGACCCGCACATGGCCCTCAAGTGCCAGCTCAACCCCAGCTGCAGCCCAGCTTCTGGCTCCTCCTCCCAGCTGCCTCAGCCTTCTCATCCAGGGGATGGGGGCGGGGCTGACTCTAATTGCCACCTGACTCTCCCCCTCCAAGATTGTGACAGTCCACTTCTTGACTATCTTACTGTTTTTCTTCCTTCTTCTGTCTGGCTTTAGGGGGGACCAGTGCTTCTATAACTCCATCATCCTGAAGGTCCAACGGGAAAATGCGACCCTGACCAAATCCGGTGAGCCCTGAGGGGAAGGGTTGCTGTGTGGGATGGGAGATGGTGGGTGGGCCAGGCCCAAAGGAGGGGACCTGGGGGCTTTGGGCACAGAGAGCCCGGAGACGCCCTCTTCTTCCATCTCCATGGGCCCGCTGCCTGCACACTGAAGCAATCAGTCATAGCTGCCAACATCTCTGAGCTCTTACTATGTGCCGGGTGCTGTTTGAAGTGCTTTCTATGAATTAACCCACTTTAATACTCACAAACCACCCAAGGAGGACATTGCAGTGATCAGCTCAGGAAATGGAGAGACAGGAGCCCCCTTGTCTCTCTCACTCCTCCTGCAATTAGAAGTGGACTCAACCCGAGGTTGGTTCTAGTCCTGCCTCTCAACCACTCTTGTTGTTTGTTTTTTATTAATCCTCACTTGAGGATATTTTCTCAAGGATTTTTAGAGAGAGTGAAAGTGAGGGCGAGAGACAGAAAGAAAGGAAACATCAAAGTGAGAGAGACACAGTGATTGGTTGCCTCCCACACCAGGGCTGGGCATTGAGCCTGCAATTGAGGTGCATACCCTTGGCCGAGATGGAACCCTGGACCCTTCAGTCCGTGGGCCGATGCTCTATTTTCTTAGCCAAACCGGCAAGGGCTCAATCACTCTTTGTCCTCTGGGACCTAAGGGTGGCAGCCCACCCATGACCCCACCATCACTGCAGAGAAGGCCCATAGCAGGAACACACAAATGACAATGGAATTGAACCAACACCCCAGGCTCCTCTCTGAACCTCATTTTCCTCATCTGTAAAATGGGGAGAAAGGCCCTGACAGCCACAGTTCACAGAGGCTCCTCTGATTCCACATCCATTCAGCACATGGCCTGGTGCACAGTAGGAGTGAGGAACACGTGGCCCAGGTGAACCCCTGGCCCTCACCGATTGGCTGTGTGGGCTGAGAACCCCAGGTTTCCTCACCTGTGAGGAGGGACCCACTGTGCTGACTCCATGGTCTCACCCAGAGGCTTTCTCTTCCAGAGAATGGCAGAGAACATTATGGGCAACTGATCCTCTCCAAGGACCCCAAGATCTTTATGCTCGCCTCTTTCCCAGAAGACAAGCAGAACATGGGGCTGTCCTTCTTTGGTAGGCACCCCCAAACTCCCACCAGCCTTCCCCCAGGACCACCTGCTCCTAGGGCTGGGCCCCTAGACCTCCAGTACTCCCTGCCCTCTACCCTGCCATCCCCCATACACTGCCCCCCCACACACACACTGACATTCTCACCTGTCCCCTTGCTCCCTCCTGCAGCTGACAAGCCAGAGGTGACCCCGGAGCAAATGCAACAGTTCTATGACTACCTCACGTGCATGGGCATGGACAAGTCGGAAGTCATATACTCTAATGAGAAAAAGGTGAGGGCAAGGAGGACTAGGCAGTGCCCACCTGAGGGCACTCCTGCTTTGGGCAGCCCCGAGGCCCAGAGAGGGCCATCTCCCAGCCAAGGCTGCACAGCCAGGCAGGAGAACCTGCTTTTCTGTGCTCATCTCACTGGAAGGACAGCTGACTTTCCCAGAAACCCATGGGGACTGGAGCCCCATCCAGAGCACACTCCACCATCCCCCCAGGAGCTCCTGCCCACCCCCATCATTGTGTTTCTTCTCCTGCAGAATCTGTGTCTGCCGCTGGAGAAGCAGCACGACGAGGAAAGGAAGAAGGAAAAGGAGCGGTCCGAGACAGGCCCAGCATTGGATTAGGACCCCGGGGACTTGGGGCCTGTCCTGACCCCCCACCCACCCTGTGTGCCTCAGTTCTTTTCCTCAGTTGCACCAATAAAGTTTCTGCATTTGGAATAGGCAGGTTGTCATTGGCTCACTCATTCATTCACTCATTCATTCATGTTGAAGCCTGTGCCCCTGGCTGCAGAAGCCCCTGCTGTAACCCCAGCACATATGCCAGGATGAATGATGGCATGTGGTATGGGAGCCCAGCTCGAGAAGGTTCCTTCTGCAGGAGGGGGAGTCTGGGAAGGTTTCCTGCAAGGAGCATCTCCACCAGCCTAGAAAGATTAGTAGCTTGATAACACCTGCTGATCCTGCTGCAATCCAGGGTCTGAGAGGACACGTTTGAGGAACATAAGGCAGAGGAACAAAGCGGGAGTTCAGGTGGGTAAGGGGTGGAGAGGACTCAGGCACACAGCACGGTGCCAGGCTTGTAGGACCTTATGGGAAACATCACCCTGGCCATCTGGGAGGTGAGCTGAGTGGGGCCTGATGAGGTGAGCTCCTGGACCAGGGCCAGAGCCAAGACAGAGACAGGGGGAATGTTGGAAACACAGAAGCCTCCAGAGGGAGGCAGGAATAGTGGGAATGTGCCCCCAACAGGCCCATGGGTGGTGAAGGGGGGAATGGCTGCGTCAACCTTCCACCCCACCAAACTGACTTTAGAAACCACAGGTCAAGTGACATACACCACAAACACCAGAAACTTTGGGAATGTTTTTGGGGTTTTCTGGCTTTTCTTTTTTTTATGATCAATATTCATTCTTCATTTGTCTCATAACGAAAATAGACTTTTCCAATGCCCCCAATATACAAATATCACTGATGCACACACATTCCAGAAAAGCTGAGGTACGCGCTGCTACGGGGTGGGAGGATAGGACATGGCCTGGCAGGTAGCTGGCCACTGGCCCAATTCCACAGGGATCCCCAGGACAGAGCAGGGGTCTCAAGATGAGGTACAGAGGGGGGCCATGAAGGATGGCTTCCTGGGGTGTCTCCATCCCACAACCAATGGGAAAGGCTGCTCCAATCACAGAGGAGCTGGGCCCATGTCATCCTGGGGCCTGGCACCCAAGATATTCCAATGGTCCCAGAGGGTCCCACCACCAGCCACGTCTTTCCAGAGATGCCAACTGCCAAGCGGCAGATCTCAGGCCGGTGGCCAGGCTTGTGCCAGAGCCCCTGGCCCCACCCCTTCTTATCTGGCTTCCTGAGGCGGAGGAAGCCCAGGAAAACTCCTCCATTTAAGAAGTGTCCCCGTATATAAAATTCATATTATTAGCTGGAGGTGGACACGTGCAGGACACTCCCAGGGAACTTCGTCTAGGCAATAGGTGGCCTTGGCCCCCGCACCTCCTTCAGGGGCTGGTGCCTGGGAAGCAACTTCTCTTGATGAGCAGACCTCTCGCATTTTGCAAACACCAAGACTGAGCAGCAGGGCCTGTGCTGGAGGGAGAACTCCTCATGAGGGGTCGGAAGGGCCTTCAGAGAAGATGGCAGCAGGCTGCATGCCCACCTGTCCACCATCTGTCTCTGAACCCCCAGTGCCATCAGAAGAGGCAGGAGCCCCGCAGGCTGTGGGCCTGGCGCAGGTCGGCCGACAGGGAGCGGCTCATGTGCTTGGTGGTGGCGCGAACACTCTCCGCCGCCCGGACGGCTCGGCTCAGGGCCTTGTTGAGCTCCTCCAGGTCCTCCAGGTCCAGCTGGATGGAGCGCCGGTGCCCTCCAGCTGCCCGAGAGGAGGCTGCGGGGGGCCCCTCGGCAGCTGGCAGCTGGTCGGGCTGAGGGAGTCGAGGGGGCTGAGGTAGGTCCTCCTGGAGGCGCATAGAACCTGAGGAGAAGAGGGAAGTGGGCCGTTCAGCCTCAGAGAAGACCTGGTGCAGGCAAGGAGCGCCGGGTTTGTAACCAACCCTGTTCTGAGCCCAGCTAGTCCGCTGGCCCCTACGCTCTAGGTCTCAGTTTCTTCACCTCTAAAATGGGAACAACAGAGGCAGCCCCTGTGCTGTGGAGTAAAGTGTGTGAGATGTGGGGGCTAAAGAACCATTTCACTTAAATGAAACAGCAATGCGTTCAGGAGGCCTTGGCCTGAGCTGTTGGCGGGCACCCTGTGAACTCTGGTCTTCCTGCCGATCCTCCACTTTCTCACTTGCATTGTTGTGCAGTGTACAAAGGGCTTTGCTGGGATCTGAATGGGCGTCTCTGCAAAGAAGATACACAAATGGCCAACAAGCACCTGAAAAGATGCCCGGCGTCATTAGCCTTCAGTTACATGCTAATCAAAACCACGTGCGGTGTCACTTTGTCTAGTTCACACCATGGGGACGGCTAACGTCAAAAAGACAGGACAAGTGCTGGCAAGGGTGTGGGGACACTGGCACCCACACACGCTGCTGTGAAGTGGTGCCGGCACTTTGGCAACAGTCTGGCAGTTGCCCAAGCGGTTAAACAGTGCCCTGCCTGGGACCAGATCATCATCCTCAGGACCCAGGTGCCAGGCTGGGAACAGGTGCTTTATCACCACTAGCTCATTCCCTCGCTCAGGCTTATGATGCTTATTTCACAGATGAGCAAAGGAAGCTCAAAGAAGCGAGGTGGTGCCGAGGTCTGCCCCAAAAACCCTCATTCCGCTTGTCCAGTCACAGAACCCTGGCCAGGCCACTTCACCTTTTCAGAGCTCCGTTACCTCACCTAAACCAGCTCCCAGGGCAGGTCCGATAGGACAATCCACGTAAAAAGCTCTGTGAGCTGCCTGGCATGGCGAGTGCTCTGTAAATGTCGGCTCCGGAGGCCCAGGGTTCCAGAGCTGAGGGGCCAGTCCTGGATTCACATCCAGGGCTAATCAGCACCCACTAGATACTAATACACGTCCCCTGAACCCAGTGGCCAATAAACCAGCTTCTTGAATCCATTTCCCCCCCTCAGGGCCCATCTGGGTTAATTACTCCGTGCCCCCACATCCCTACCTTCTGAGAATTTGAGGACCAGCTTGGCCTGAGAGTTACCCAAAACTTCCCCCAGGGCAGAAGCCACAAAAACAAAACCCAACCAACCCTCCTGGCTGGCAAGCAGGGGCTATAAGGCGGCGGACCACCGGGGGGCAGCAGAGGCACATGCAGCTTTCTAGAGGGCGCACAGGCCTCAGCCTCTGAGCATGCTCAGTCTTGCAGCTGGAGAACATTGAGGGCCCCATCAGCCCAAGCTGCAGCAGCATTAGAAGCACTGTGGTTCCTGGGCACCCTCTCTGCAGTACAGACTGTCTGTACATTTATTAGTTCATTTCATCTGCACCACAGCCCGTGTCACAGAGGAACATTTGCATGTAACTGAAGGCTAATGTTCCTGCCCATGTTTTGACCTGCCCAAAACAATGACGTGGCTATGCCGGTCAGTGCTGTCGGGCCCTGAGCCCAGGGCCCTTCTCCTCCCCCCTGGCCCATCCACGCCTGGGGACAGCACGCTGGTTGGTTCTGTACACAGGTCTGAGCCTGGAAGGACATGGAACGGCCGCAGAACTAGAGACCTCAAGGTGACAGCAGACACTCGAATGAATGAATGAATGAATGAATGAACGAGCGAATGGAGAGGACTATTGGAACTCCAACAAAGGAAGAGGGACACAGTAAAGTGCTAAGGTTCTGGAGTCGCAAGGACCTGGGTTCAAATTCAGGCTTTACCACTTGTAAGCTATACAAGTGGGGCCTTGACTTACGAGTTTAATTCGTTCAGAGACCGAGCTAGTTAAGGAGCTCGTTAATCACAGCTGGTATCTCAAAAAACTCGTTAGTCGGGACACTCGTAAGTCAAGGTCCCACTGAATGTCCCTGGGCAAGTTCCTTGACCTCTTAGCTGCCCCACTCATAAAATGCCACAATAACATAGCGGGCAAAACCTACTTCATAGAATTGCAAGGATTAATGTTTGTCAAACCCTTAGCATGATGCCCTGTATGCAGTAGGTGATTAATAAATGTCAGCTCTATCATTATCATAATCATTATCATCATCATTGCTTGAAAGGCCCCAGAGCCCATCTCCAACCCTTTCATTATCGATGTGGAACTTGAAGCCCAGAGAAGTTAGGAACTTTCCTAACGTCACACCGCACGTCAGTGGGGAGAGCTGGGACTTGAACTGAATGCCCATATTCTCAGGCCACTGCTCTCCCCACAAGTCTTCTCTGTTGGGTTTGGGGGAAAGAATGGGAATGGAGGGAGCAGGGAGGGGAGATAAGATGTAATCGCTGCTGCCAGTCCCCTGGCTGGCTGCACCCTCCTAGGAGGACTCTTATGGAACTGCTTAAATCATGTCCCTGGTTTCTCCATGTTAAGGTCAAGGAGGGTGGCTTTAGGCCGCAGCACCTGGAGCAACAGGTGTGAGGGCAGGACACCCTGGGAGGCCTGGGGATCCCAGAAAAATCCGGTTCCCTGGTCTGTAGCTTTGACCTGCCTCCACACTCAGGCAGGCCCACATCTGGCCAGGCATTACCCTCGCCTCCTGGCCCTGGCCACTTCCATCCCTTACCTGCGTCCTGGGTCCTCACAGCCTGGCAGTGGGACAGGAGACTGTGCTATTGCCTTTTGGTACAATCTTGGGGGGCAGAACATGGTACTCCTGGCCTGGGGGCGAACACAGAACAGTTTGTGTCAGCTTCCTACATGGCTGCAGAATTGAGGGGGTTAGTATAGTGACCTGTCTCTTTCTATTGTGTGTGCACACACATGGTATATGTTCATAACTATGTGTATATATCTATACTAATAAAAGGGTAATATGCTAATTAGACCAGACATCCTTCTGGATGTCCTTCTGGACAAAGCCACATTGGCAGGGGCCAAGGCAGAGGAGGTTAGGGCCAATCATGCTGGCAGGGGAGAGCAGTTAGGGGCGATCAGGCAAGCAGGCATAGTGGTTAGGGGTGATAAGGCAAGCAGGCATAGTAGTTAGGGGTGATCAGGCAGGCAGGCTGGTGAGCAGTTAGGAGCCAGCAGTCCCAGTTTGCAAGAGGGATGCAGTCCCTGGGGATTTGGGCCTAAACCAGTAGTCGGACATCTCCTGAGGGGTCCTAGATTAGAGAGTGTGCAGGCCAGGCTGAGGGACCCCATCCCATCCCCCCATGCAAGAATTTCATGCACCGGGCCTCAAGTACCTCAATAAAGCTGGAAATACTAACATAAAATGCTATAGAAAGATAGAAAGAGCCCTAGCCAATTTGGCTCAGTGGATAGATGTTTCTATCTCTCTGTCCCTCTCCCTTCCTATCTGAAATCAATAAAAAAAATTTTTTTTTAAAGATATAAAAAGAGGGCATGATTAAGGAAATTATCATCTAGGAAGTGAATGAAAGGTGATGTGAACTTTAAAATCACAACCACTCACTACAGTGAAACATTCAAAATATATATAATGGCCCTAGCTGGTTTGGTTCAGTAGATTAAGCATTAGTCTGTGGAATGAAAGGTCCCAGGTTTGATTCCATTCGAGGCACATGCTCACGTTGGGGGCTCAATCCGCAATAGTGGGCGTGCAGGAGGCAGCCAATCAATGATTCTCACTTGTTATTGATATTTATGTCTCCCTCTCCCTCTCCCTTCCTCTCTGAAATCAATAAAAATATTATTTAAAAAAAAACCAAAATATAAAATGGACGAGCATCCAAAGTTGTAAGCATACCATAATACTACTTTGTGAAAATATGATTTGTATGGATAAAGATTTGACCCCGTCATGTAGAAATGCAGAAGGGTGGTAGAGTTAGTAATTGCACAGGATTTCCTGAGCACCCACTGTGTGCTGGGCACTGCTCCAGGACTGGGGCAGCTGGTGAAAGAGAGCAAGCTTCCATCTTGAATATCAGAGGATAAAGACAACACAGAAGTGATTTCCTGTTTCAGATGTTGGAGATGGTTCACATAAAACATTTACTGAAAACAGACATTCAACTTAACGCCCTGTGTTGTTTTTTGTTTGTTTGTTTTTTGGAAAATATCCCTGCCTCCAGGCCTGGGTTGGGGCCTCTCTGGACTTTTGGTCTTTCACAGTTGTTACCACACTCAACTGGAACTGAATCCATGTTTGCCTTCCCCCACCCCCTACACTCCTCCCCCGCCCATCGCCCCTACACCCAGGCTAGCCTGGGAACCTCCAAGTTGCCTTAGCATTTGATTTATGATTGGGTCCCTCTCAAGTCCTGGTACTCAGAGGGGCAGGAGTTGGATGAAACCATGAGCACCTGCCCCTCTATGGAATCTACCGGCTTCACTAATATCACTCCAGCCCTTTCCACCTTGGCTTTGCACAGCCAGACCTTTGGGCCCTGATCTCGAGGTCAGGGACCCAAATTAGACCAGAGCTTGGAGGCTTTACCTGGGGCTGACCTTTGGGAAAGGAGGGAAGGTTCTGCACATGGCATTTTCCAAACACTCACAGGATTGTGTCACAGCGGGTCCCCAGGGCCCTGCCCACAGCTCCTTATAAAGTCACCACACCCCTCAGCCACCAGTACCTCGGACTCTAGCCACATCCTCGTCTTGCCATGGCGCTGCCCTGGGCCCTTGCAGTCTTGAGCCTTCTTCCCCTGCTGGACGCCCAGAGCCCAGCGTGTCCCAATTTCTCGGTGCCCATCACCAATGCCTCCCTGGACCAGGTGGGTGCCTGGGCCCTGAGTGCCGTGGGAGCTGTCTCCCTCTCTGGACTTCCTTCCCCTGTGGGCTTGTGGTCAGCCTCTCCTGGGTGCTGGGGTGAGAACCAGGCCAGCCTCCACCGGCTTCCTCTGCCTCCAAGCTCAGAGCCTCCTTGCAAAGTCCCTCAGCAGGGCAATCTGACTGGCCCAGGGGCCATGTGGGAGGCGTTGGGGCCTGGACCAGGTCGGGGGTGATGGCTGATTACTGGAGTGAGCTCCTGTAGCCCCACTCCTCCCCCGGGCCTCCAGTCTCCTGATTTGCAAAGTGGAAAGATCTGCCTGAGTCTCCTCCCAGCTGACTATCAAGAATTAGGCTCTCAGTCTCCATCACCTGCTCCTGGCTTCTCCTCAGATCTCTGGCAAGTGGTTTTATATCGCCTCGGCTTACCGCTTCCCCGAGTACAAGAAGGAAGCTAGCGAACTCCATGCAGTCTTCTTTTACTTCACCCCCAACCACACGGAGGACACGATACTGCTCAGACAGTACATGACCATGTAAGACTCACACATGACCCAAGCATGCCAGCTCAGCCCAGCTTCTGGCTCCTCCTCCCAGCTGCCCAAACACCTTGAGCAAGCTCCTCCCTGCTCCTGGCCTCAGCCTTCTCATCTAGGGAATGGGGTCGGGGCTGACTCTAATTGCCACCTGACTCTCCCCCTCCAAGATTGTGACAGTCCACTTCTTGACTATCTTACTGTTTTCTCCCCTCTTCTCTCTGGCTTTAGAGGTGATCAGTGCATCTATAACTCCACCAGCCTGAAGGTCCAACGGGAAAATGCGACCCTGTCCAAATACAGTGAGCCCTGAGGGGAAGGGTGGGTGGGCCAGGCCAAAGGAGGGGACCTAGGGCTTTTGGGCACAGAGAGCTCAGAGACGCCCTCTTCTTCCATCTCCATGGGCCCGCTGCCTGCACACTGAAGCAATCAGTCATAGCTGCCAACATCTCTGAGCTCTTACTATGTGCCAGGTGCTGTTTGAAGTGCTTTCTATGAACTAACCCACTTTAATACTCACAAACCGCCCAAGGAGGACATTGCAGTGATCAGCTCAGGAAATGGAGAGACAGGAGCCCTCTTGTCTCTCTCATTCCTCCTGCAATTAGACCTGGACTCTACCCGAGGTTGGTTCCAGTCCTGCTTCTAAACCACAGATTTTCTTTTGTAAATGCTCACCTGAGGATATTTTCCCATTGGTTTTTAGAGAGTGAAAGGGATGAGGAGAGAAAGAGAGAAAGGAAACATCAATGTGAGAGTCACACATTGATTGGTTGCCTCCCACACCATGGCCTAGGACAGCTGCGGGCAAACTACGGCCCACAGGCCGGATAAGGCCCGTTTGAAATGAATAAAACTAAAAAAAAAAAAAAAAAAAAAAAAAGACCGTACCCTTTTATGTAATGATGTTTACTTTGAATTTATATTAGTTCACACAAACACTCCATCCCTTTTTTTGTTCCGGCCCTCTGGTCCAGTTTAATAACCCATTGTGGTTCTCCAGTCAAAAAGTTTGCCCACCCCTGGCCTAGGATCAAGCCTGCAACTGAGGTACATGCCCTTGGCCGGAACTGAACCCTGAACACTTCAGTCTGTGGGCCGATGCTCTATCCTCTTAGCCAAACTGGCAAGGGCTCAACCACTCTTTACCCTCTGGGACCTAAGGGTGGCAGCCTGTTTATTGGGTAGGCAGTGCCTTCACCCATGACCCCACCAACTCTGCAGAGAAGGCCCATAGCAGGAACACACAAATGCCAATGGAATTGAACCAACACCCGAGGCTCCTCTCTGAACCTCATTGTCTTCATCTGGAAAATGGGGAGAAAGGCCCTGACAGCCACAGTTCACAGAGGCTCCTCTGATGCCACATCCATTCGGCACAGGGCCTGGTGCACAGGAGTGAACCTCTGTCCCTCACCGATTGGCTGTGCGGGCCTGGGCACACCCAGGTTTCCTCGCCTGTGAGGAGGGACCCACTGTGCCATCTCCATGGTCTCACCCAGAGGCTTTCTCTTCCAGAGAATGACACAGAACATTTTCGCCACCTGCTGCTCCCCAAGGACCCCAAGACCTTCATGCTTGCCTCTTTCCCAGAAGACAAGCAGAACATGGGGCTGTCCATCTTTGGTAGGCACCCCCAAACTCCCACCAGGCTTCCCCCAGGACCACCTGCTCCTAGGGCTGGGCCCCTAGACTTCTAGTCCTCCCTGGCCTCTACCCACCCCTCCCTCCACTATCCCCCCCACAACCCCCCCCCCCCCCCACACACACACACACACTGACATTCTCACCTCCCCTTGCTCCCTCCTGCAGCTGACAAGCCAGAGGTGACCCCGGAGCAAATGGAACAGTTCTATGACTACCTCACGTGCATGGGCATGGACAAGTCGGAAGTCATATACTCCGATGAGAAAAAGGTGAGGGCAAGGAGGACTAGGCGGTGCCCACCTGAGGGCGATCCTGCTTTGGGCAGCCCCAGAGGCCCAGAGAGGGCCATCTCCCAGCCAGGGCTGCACAGCCAGTCAGGAGAGCCTGCTTTTCTGTGCCCATCTCACTGAGGGGACAGCTGAGCTTCCCAGAAGCCCATGGGGGCTGGAGCCCCAGTCCAGAGCCCACTCCACTTTTCCCCCAAGAGACCCTGCCCACCCCCATCACTGTGCTTTCTTCTCCTGCAGAATCTGTGCCTGCCGCTGGAGAAGCAGCACGATGAGGAAAGGAAGAAGGAAAAGGAGAGGTCTGAGACAGACACAGCAGTGGATTAGGAGCTCAGTGACTATGGGGGCCCATCCTGAGACCCCTACCCACCCTGTGTTCCTCAGTTGTTTTCCTCCGTTGCATCAATAAAGTTTCTGCATTTGGAATAGGCAGGTTGTCATTTGCTCACTCATTCATTCACTCATTCATTCATGTTGAAGCCTGTGCCCCTGGCTGCAGAAACCCCTGCTGTAACCCCCAGCACATATGCCAGGATGGATGATGGCATTGGTGTGAGAGCCCAGCTCCAGAAGGTTCCTTCTGCAGGAGGGAGAGTCTGGGAAGGCTTTCTGGAAGGGGCATCTGAACCAGTATAGAAAGATTAGGAGCTTGGTTAACACCTGCTGTTCCTGCTGCAAGCCAAGGGTCTGAGAGGACACGTTTGAGGAACATAAGGCAGAGGACCAAACGGGAGTTCAGGTGGGCAAGGGGTGGAGAGGACTCAGGCACAGGGCATGGTGCCAGGCTTGAAGGACCTTATGGCAAACATCACCCTGGCCATCTGGGAGGTGAGCTCCTGGGCCAGGGCCAGAGCCAAGACAGAGACAGGGGAACACAGAAGCCTCCAGAGGGAGGCAGGAAGAGTAGGAATGTGCCCCCAACAGGCCCACAGGTGGGGAAGGGGGGAATGCCTGTGACAACCTTCCATCCCACCAGACTGACTTTAGAAACCACAGGTCAAGTGACATACATCACAAACAGCACAAACTTTGGGAATGTTTTGGGGTGTTTTTTTTTAAGATCAATATTCATTCTTCTTCATTTGCCTCATAACGAAAACAGACTGTTCCAATGTCCCCAATATACAAATATCACTGATACACACATTCCAGAAAAGCTGAGGTACCCACTGCTACGGTGAGGGGGGATAGGACACGGCCTGGCAGGTAGCTGGCCACTGACCCAATTCCACAGGGATCCCCAGGACAGTGGGAGGGTCTGGAGATGAGGAACAGAGAGGGGCCTGGGAGGATTGGGACTAAACCGGCAGTCGGACATCCCTCGAGGGGTCCCAGATTGGAGAGGGTGCAAGCTGGGTTGAGGGACACCCCCTCACCCCCGTGCATGAATTTCATGCACCAGGCCTCTAGTAATGACAAAAAAATGCTATAGAAAGATATAAAGAGAAGGCATGGTTAAGTATATTAGAATCTAGGAAGTGAATGAAAGGGGATGTGAGCTTTAAAATCACCACCACTCACTACAGTGAAACATGAAAAACTATTCAAAACATATAAAATGGCCCTAGCTGGTTTGGTTCAGTGGATGGAGCATCAGCCTGTGGAATAAAGGGTCAGAGGTTCAATTCTGGTCAAGGTCACAAGCCTGGGTTGCCAGCTCCATCCCCAGTAGGGGGTGTGCAGAGGGCAGCCAGTCAATGATTCTCATCATTGAAGTCTCTCTCTCTCTCTCTCTCTCTCTCTCTCTCTCTCCCACTCTGAAATCAATAAAAATATCATTTAAAAAAACAAAAAATAAAATGGACGAGCATCCAAAGTTGTAACCATACCATAATACTACTTTGTGAAAATATTATTTGTATGGATAAAGATTTGACCCCGTCATGTAGAAATGCAGAAGGGTGGTAGAGTTAGTAATTGCACAGGATTTCCTGAGCACCCACTGTGTGCTGGGCACTGCTCTAGGATTGGGGCAGCTGGTGAAAGAGAGCAAGCTTCCCACTTGAATAGCAGAGGATGAAGACGATACAGAAGTGATTTCCTGTTTCAGATGTTGGAGATGGTTCACATAAAACATTTACTGAAAACAGACATTCAACTTAATGCCCTGTGTTGTTTTTTGGGTTTTGTTCATTTGTTTTGGAAAATGTCCCTGTCTCCAGGCCTGGGTTGGGGCATCTCTGGACTTTTGGTCTTTCACAGTTGTTACCACACAACTGGAACTGAATCCATGTTTGCCTTCCCCCGCCCCCTGCACCCCTCCCCCGCCCATTGCCCCTACACCCAGGCTAGCCTGGGAACCTCCAAGTTGCCTTAGCATTTGATTTATGACTGGGTCCCTCTCAAGTCCTGGCACTCAGAGGGGCAGGAGTTGGATGAAACCATGAGCACCTGCCCCTCTATGGAATCTACCATCTTCACTAATATCACTCCAGCCCTTTCCACCTTGGCTTTGCACAGCCAGACCTTTGGACTCTGATCTCGAGGTCAGGGACCCAAATTAGACCCGAGCTTGGAGGCTTTACCTGGGGCTGACCTTTGGGAAAGGAGGGAAGGTTCTGCACATGGCATTTCCCAAACACTCACAGGATTGTGTCACAGCGGGTCCCCAGGGCCCTGCCCACAGCTCCTTATAAAGTCACCACACCCCTCAGCCACCAGTACCTCGGACTCTAGCCACATCCTCGTCTTGCCATGGCGCTGCCCTGGGCCCTTGCAGTCTTGAGCCTTCTTCCCCTGCTGGACGCCCAGAGCCCGGCGTGTCCCAATTTCTCGGTGCCCATCACCAATGCCTCCCTGGACCAGGTGGGTGCCTGGGCCCTGAGGTCCGTGGGAGCTGTCTCCCTCTCTGGACTTCCTTCTCCTGTGGACTTGTGGTCAGCCTCTCCTGGGGGCTGGGGTGAGAACCAGGCCAGCCTCCAATGGTGGTCCTCTGCCTCCAAGCTCAGAGTCGCCTTGCAAAGTCCCTCAGCAGGGCAAGCTGCACTGGGGCAGGGGTGAGGGGTGGGGGTGGGTGAGGTGGGGGGAGCGTCGGAGGGGTGATGGCTGATTCCTAGTGTGAGTTCCTGCATCCCAACCCCTCCCCGGCCTCTGTCTCCTGATTTGCAAAGTGGAAAGATCTGCCTGAGTCTCCTCCCAGCTGACTATCAAGGATTAAGCTCTCAGTCTCCATCACCTGCTCCTGGCTTCTCCTCAGATCTCTGGCAAGTGGTTTTATATCGCCTCGGCTTACCGCTTCCCCGAGTACAAGAAGGAAGCTAGCGAAATCCATGCATCCTTCTTTTACTTCACCCCCAACCACACGGAGGACACGATACTGCTCAGAGAGTACATGACCGTGTAAGACCCGCACATGGCCCTCAAGTGCCAGCTCAGCCCCAGCTGCAGCCCAGCTTCTGGCTCCTCCTCCCAGCTGCCTCAGCCTTCTCATCCAGGGGATGGGGGGGGGGGGGGGGGGGGGCTGACTCTAATTGCCACCTGACTCTCCCCCTCCAAGATTGTGACAGTCCACTTCTTGACTATCTTACTGTTTTTCTTCCTTCTTCTCTCTGGCTTTAGGGGGGACCGGTGCTTCTATAACTCCACCATCCTGAAGGTCCAACGGGAAAATGCGACCCTGACCAAATCCGGTGAGCCCTGAGGGGAAGGGGTGCTGTGTGGGATGGGAGATGGTGGGTGGACCAGCACAAAGGAGGGGACCTGGGGGCTTTGGGCACAGAGAGCCCGGGAGATGCCCACTTCTTCCATCTCCATGGGCCCGCTGCCTGCACACTGAAGCCATCAGTCATAGCTGCCAACATCTCTGAGCTCTTACTACGTGCCGGGTGCTGTTTGAAGTGCTTTCTATGAATTAACCCACTTTAATACTCACAAACCACCCAAGGAGGACATTGCAGTGATCAGCTCAGGAAATGGAGAGACAGGTGCCCTCTTGTCTCTCTCACTCCTCCTGCAGTTAGACCTGGACTCTCCCCGAGGTTGGTTCCAGTCCTGCCTCTCCTCCAGCCTTTTTGTTTGTTTTTTGTAAATGCTCACGAGGATGCTTTCCCATTGATTTTTAGAGAGTGAAAGGGAGGGGGAGAGACGGAGAGAAAGGAAACATCAATGTTGACAGACATATTGATTGGCTGTCTCCCACACCAGGGCCAGGGATTGAGTCTGCAACCAAGGTACATGCCCTTGGCCGGAACTGAACCCTGGACCCTTCAGTCAATGGGCCGATGCTCTATCCTCTAAGCCAAACTGGCAAGGGCTCAACCACTCTTTACCCTCTGGGACCTAGGGGTGGCAGCCTGTTTATTGGGCAGGCAGTGACTTCACCCATGACCCCAACATCACTGCAGAGAAGGCCCATAGCAGGAACACACAAATGCCAATGGAATTGAACCAACACCCCGGCTCCTCTCTGAACCTCATTTTCCTCATCTGGAAAATGGGGAGAAGGCCCTGACAGCCACAGTTCACAGAGGCTCCTCTGATTCCACATCCATTCGGCACAGGGCCTGGCGCACAGTAGGGGTGAGGGACAGTGGTCCAGGTGAACCCCTGGCCCTCACCGATTGGCTCTGTGGGCTGAGCACCCCCAGCTTTCCTCACCTGTGAGGAGGGACCCACTGTGCTGACTCCATGGTCTCACCCAGCGGCTTTCTCTTCCAGGGAATGGCACAGAACATTATGGGCAACTGGTCCTCTCCAAGGACCCCAAGATCTTCATGCTCGCCTCTTTCCCAGAAGACAAGCAGAACATGGGGCTGTCCTTCTTCGGTAGGCACCCCCAAACTCCCACCAGCCTTCCCCCAGGACCGCCTGCTCCTAGGGCTGGGCCCCTAGACCTCCAGTCCTCCCTGGCCTCTACCCTGCCCTTCCCACCCCTCCCACCCCCACACACATTGACATTCTCACCTGTCCCCTTGCTCCCTCCTGCAGCTGACAAGCCAGAGGTGACCCCGGAGCAAATGCAACAGTTCTATGACTACCTCACGTGCATGGGCATGGACAAGTCAGAAGTCATGTACAGCGATGAGAAAAAGGTGAGGGCAAGGAGGACTAGGCGGTGCCCACCTGAGGGCGCTCCTGCTTTGGGCAGCCCCAGAGGCCCAGAGAGGGCCTCTCCCAGCCAAGGCTGCACAGCCGGGCAGGAGAGCCTGCTTTTCTGTGCCCATCTCACTGCGGGGACAACTGAGCTTCCCAGAGGCCCATGGGACTGGAGCCCCAGTCCAGAGCACACTCCACCTTCCCCTCAGGAGGCCCTGCCCACCTCCATCATTGTGTTTCTTCTCCTGCAGAATCTGTGTCTGCCACTGGAGAAGCAGCACGACGAGGAAAGGAAGAAGGAAAAGGAGCGGTCCGAGACAGGCCCAGCATTGGATTAGGACCCCGGGGACTTGGGGCCTATCCTGAGACCCCCACCCCCCACCCACCCTGTGTGCCTCAGTTCTTTTCCTCAGTTGCACCAATAAAGTTTCTGCATTTGGAATAGGCAGGTTGTCATTTACTCACTCACTCATTCATTCACTCATTCATTCATGTTGAAGCCTGGGCCCCTGGCTGCAGAAGCCCCTGCTGTAACCCCCAGCACATATGCCAGGATGGATGATGGCACGTTGTGTGGGAGCCCAGCACGAGAAGGTTCCTTCTGCAGGAGGGGGAGTCTGGGAAGGTTTCCTGCAAGGAGCATCTCCACCAGCCTAGAAAAATTAGTAGCTTGATAACACCTGCTGATCCTGCTGCAAGCCAAGGGTCTGAGAGGACACGTTTGAGGAACATAAGAGAGAGGAACAAAGCGGGAGTTCAGGTGGGTAAGGGGTGGAGAGGACTCAGGCACAGGGCACGGTGCCAGGCTTGTAGGACCTTAGGGCAAACATCACCCTGGCCATGTGGGAGGTGAGCTGGGTGGGGCCTGATGAGGTGAGCTCCTGGACCAGGGCCAGAGCCAAGACAGAGACAGGGGGAATGTTGGAAACACAGAAGCCTCCAGAGTGAGGCAGGAAGAGTGGGATTGTGCCCCCAACAGGTCCATGGGTGGGGAAGGGGGGAATGGCTGCATCAAACTTCCACCCCACCAAACTGACTTTAGAAACCACAGGTCAAGTGACATACACCACAAACACCAGAAACTTTGGGAATGTTTTTGGGGTTTTCTGGCTTTTCTTTTTTTTATGATCAATATTCATTCTTCATTTGTCTCATAACGAAAATAGACTTTTCCAATGCCCCCAATATACAAATATCACTGATGCACACACATTCCAGAAAAGCTGAGGTACGCGCTGCTACGGGGTGGGAGGATATGACACGGCCTGGCAGGTAGCTGGCCACTGGCCCAATTCCACAGGGATCCCCAGGACAGAGCGGGGGTCTCAAGATGAGGTACAGAGAGAGGCCATGGAGGATGGCTTCCTGGGGTGTCTCCATCACAGCAGGCCCATGGGAAAGGCTGCTCCAATCACCGAGGAACTGGGCCCATGTCATCCTGGGGGCTGGCACCCCAAGATATTCCAATGGTCCCAGAGGGTCCCACCACCAGCCACGTCTTTCCAGAGATGCCAACTGCCAAGCGGCAGATCACAGGCCAATGGCCAGGCTTGTGCCAGAGCCCCCGGCCCCACCCATTCTTATCTGGCTTCCTGAGGAGGAGGAAGCCCAGGAAAACTCCTCCATTTAAGAAGTGTCCCCATATATAAAATGCATATTATTAGATGGAGGTGGACACGTGCAGGACACTCCCAGGGAACTGCGTCTAGGCAATAGGTGGTCTTGGTCCCGGCACCTCCTTCAGGGGCTGGTGCCTAGGAAGCGACTTCTCTTGATGAGCAGAGCTCTCACATTTTGCAAACACCGAGACTGAGCAGCAGGGCCTGTGCTGGAGGGAGAACTCCTCATGAGGGGTCCGCAGGGCCTTCAGAGAAGATGGCAGCAGGCTGCACCCCCACCTGTCCACCATCTGTCTCTGAACCCCCAGTGCCATCAGAAGAGGCAGGAGCCCCGCAGGCTGTGGGCCTGGCGCAGGTCGGCCGACAGGGAGCGGCTCATGTGCTTGGTGGTGGCGCGAACACTCTCCGCCGCCCGGACGGCTCGGCTCAGGGCCTTGTTGAGCTCCTCCAGGTCCTCCAGGTCCAGCTGGATGGAGCGCCGGTGCCCTCCAGCTGCCCGAGAGGAGGCTGCGGGGGGCCCCTCGGCAGCTGGTCGGGCTGAGGGAGTCGAGGGGGCTGAGGTAGGTCCTCCTGGAGGCGCATAGAACCTGAGGAGAAGAGGGAAGTGGGCCGTTAGCCTCAGAGAAGACCTGGTGCAGGCAAGGAGCGCCGGGTTTGTAACCAATCCTGTTCTGAGCCCAGCTAGTCCGCTGGCCCCTACGCTCTAGGTCTCAGTTTCTTCACCTCTAAAATGGGAACAACAGAGGCAGCCCCTGTGCTGTGGAGTAAAGTGTGTGAGATATGGGGGCTAAGGAACCATTTCACTTAAATGAAACAGCAATGAGTTCAGGAGGCCTTGGCCTGAGCTGTTGGCGGGCACCCTGTGAACTCTGGTCTTCCTGCCGATCCTCCACTTTCTCACTTGCATTGTTGTGCAGTGTACAAAGGGCTTTGCTGGGATCTGAATGGGCGTCTCTGCAAAGAAGATACACAAATGGCCAACAAGCACCTGAAAAGATGCCCGGCGTCATTAGCCTTCAGTTACACGCAAATCAAAACCACGTGAGGTGCCACTTCATCTAGTTCAGTGGTTCTCAACCTTGGCTGCACATTAGAATCACCTGGGAATCTTTTTAAAATCCTGATTTCTGGGCCTCCTCCTTGGGAAATTCTGTTTCTTTGTTACTAATGTTGTGGCCCTATCCCATAACAAAGAAACAGAATTTCCGGAAGATGAGGCCCAGAAATCAGAATTTTAAAAAGATTCCCAGGTGATTCTAATGTGCAGCCAAGGGTGAGAAGCACTGCACTAGATGCTGATACATGTCACCTAAACCCAGTGACCAATAAACCAGCTTCTTGAATCCAATTTTGTCCTTCAGGGCCCATCTGGGTTAATTACTCCGTGCCCACACACCCCTACCTTCTGAGAATTTGAGGACCAGCTTGGCTTGAGAGTTACCCAAAACTTCCCTGGGTGCAGACACCACAAAAACAAAACCCAACCAACCCTCCTGGCTGGCAAGCAGGGGCTATAAGGCAGCGGACCACCAGGGGCGCATGCAGCTTTCTAGAGGGCGCACAGGCCTCAGCCTCTGAGCATGCTCAGTCTTGCAGCTGGAGAACATTGAGGGCCCCATCAGACCAAGTTGCAGCAGCATTAGAAGCACTATGGTTCCTGGGCACCCTCTCTGCCAGCGGTTCTCAAGCTGTGGGTCGCGACCCCTTTGGGGGTCGAATGACCCTTTCACAGGGGTCGCCTAAGACCATCCTGCATATCAGATATTTACATTACGATTCATAACAGTAGCAACATTACAGTTATGAAGCAGCAACGAAAATAATTTTATGGTTGGGTCACAACATGAGGAACTGTATTTAAAGGGCCAGAAGGTTGAGAACTACTGCTCTCTGCAGTACGGACTGTCCATACATTTATTAGTTAATTTCATCCTCACCACAGCCCAAGTCACAGAGGAACAGTGACCTGCCCAAAACAATGACGTGGCTATGCCGATCAGGGCTGTCGGGCCCTGAGCCCAGGGCCCTTCTCCTCCCCGCTGGCCCATCCACGCCTGGGGACAGCACGCTGGTTGGTTTTGCCCACAGGTCTGAGCCTGGAAGGACATGGAACGGCCGCAGAACTAGAGACCCCAAGGTGACAGCAGACAGTCGGAGAGTTTCTCCGGGGCCACCAAAGTCCAGGTGAAACCTTTCCTGCCCAGGAGTGGGAGCACAGGCAGGCGTCTCCACCTGTGCCGAGGCCTGAGCACGCAGCACGGCCTCTCAGAGTTGCCGGAGCAGAAGGTTCCTGAAGGACTTTTCTGAACTCAGTTGAGAGTGACACTGTAGCCGGAGCCTCATGGGTGTCTGGGGCTCAAAGGTTCTCTACGCCTCTGCTCCCACCAGCGGGGCACATCATACACGCGGGAGAAGACAAAGGGGTACACACACCCAGGTGCTCTGCTGCCTGACACGGCCCCATGCTAGTTATTAAGCAATTAGAGAGGCTGGGAGGGTGGGAACGGGGTTCTTACACAGTGGCTGACGGGTAAGGCATCACGGGAAGAGAGGAGACGTAGGCAAACACAGGAGGGGCTGGTCCCGAAGGTGCAGCAGCCAGATACCACAGTCCCGGGGGTGGCGCGGGCGGGGACCCCACCCGCTTGCTCCTCTGCTTGGGGCTGGAAGCGGAAGGTGCGTTCCTCCTTGTGGACTTTCCTGCCCCTGCCAGGTAAGGACACCAGAGAGACAGTATGACCACCTGGAAGATCTAGCAGAGAACAGAGGGTCCGCCCAGGCCCTACCCTGTGAGAGCTGGACACTGGGCTGGCTGTGCTGGGAGTGCCCGGATTTGGGAGGCGAACCCTCTGCCCACTGTACTCCAGTTGGGGGGCGAAGGGGGGGAGCAGCCCACGCCTGTGAACCTACATGGGCCCCAAGCCCCCCTTGGCTTAGCTGAGGGAAAAGCCTGAGTATCTGTCCCTACCAGACGTGGCTGTGTCTGGGCCGTCACCCTCTGCGGGGGACCCAGGGGACCCAGCTTGACCACACAGGGGACATCGAGGGGCATCAGTGGGAGATGGTCCTAGTGGGTCCTTGGCGACAGCACCACCTGGAAGACCAGAAAGAGATGTGGGGTTGGGGGATTGTCTGAGGCATCAGGCCTGGAGCCTCCTAAGCCGACCCCGCCCCCCCCCCCCCAAAGCACTGAGCTTCCCTCAGGAACCTTGCAGAGGACACAATACTGATGGCAACCACGACAGTGAGAGGCCACATTGAATGAGCCGGGCCGTCCGCTCAGGACCTTCATGCATTATTTTATCAAATCCAACCAGCCACTGGGCTAGCTGCTGCTGTCACTCCCCCCTTTACAGATGGGAATGCTGAGGCTCTGAGAGGCTGAAGAATTCGCCAGGGTGTCAAGGCTGGGAGGCGACGGTCCTCTGTCTGACCCCAAGCCCAGCTCTCCTGACTGCAGCCAGGGCCTGTGGTCCTTCCTCCACAGAGACAGGCCCCTCCTCCATCGGGGCCCACAATGCTCCCGGGCACCAGAGGGTCAACAGAGGCCTCAACCTGCCCAGTTAGCAGGAGAGTGGGCCGACTTGTTCTCTCCCAGGTAGATCCTCGATGCCCCCTCTGGGTCAGTTCCAGGGCCAGTCCACTTGTTCTTCAGGCCTCAGCTCAGCCATCGCTCCCTCTGGAAACCCTCCCACACACCAGGCTGAGTTACGTGCTCCTCAGCCGCCCTGTGCTCCCCACCCCAGCTCTGACCACTCCACTGTGTCATTGTCTAGAGCAGTGTTTCTCAACCTTCTGGCCCTTTAAATACAGTTCCTCATGTTGTGACCCAACCATAAAATTATTTTCATTGCTACTTCATAACTGTAATGTTGCTACTGTTATGAATCGTAATGTAAATATCTGATATGCAGGATGGTCTTAGGTGACTACTGTGAAAGGGTCGTTCGACCGCCAAATGGGTCACGACCCACAGGTTGAGAACCGCTGGTCTAGAGGTCCTTGGGGACAGGGCTAGGTGCACAGCACTGGAAGGTGGTTAGTGAATGAATGAAGGAATGAATGAACGAGCGAATGGAGAGGACTATTGGAACTCCAATAAAGGAAGAGGGACATAGTAAAGTGCTAGTGCTCTGGAGTCACAAGGATCTGGGTTCAAATCCCGGCTCTACCACTTGTAAGCTATATGCCCCTAAGCAAGTTCCTTGACCTCTCTGAGCTTCCCTACTCATAAAATGGCCACAATAACAAAGCAGGCAAAACCTACTTCATAGAATTGCAAGGATTAATGTTTGTCAAACCCTTAGCATGATGCCCTGTATGAAATAGGCGATTAATAAATGTCAGCTCCATCATTATCATAATCATTATCATCATCATTGCTTGAAAGACCCCAGAGTCCATCTCCAACCCTTTCATTATGGAATTGGAACCTAAAGCCCAGAGAAGTTAGGAACTTTCCTAACGTCACACCGCTAGTCAGTGGGGAGAGCTGGGACTAGAAGCCAATGCCCATATTCTCAGGCCACTGCTCTCCCCACGGGTCTTCCCTGTTGGGTTTGGGGGAAAGAATGGGAGTGGAGGGAGCAGGGAGGGGAGATAAGATGTAATCGCTGCTGCCAGCCCCCTGCTGGTCGGACCCTCCTAGTAGGATTCTTCAGGAGCTGCTTAATTCATGTCCATGGTTTCTCCATGTCAAGGTCAAGGAGGGTGGCTTGAGGTCACAGCACCTGGAGCAACAGGTGTGAGGGCAGGACACCCTGGGAGGCCTGAGAATCCCCGAAAAATCCGGTTCCCAGGTCTGTAGCTTTGACCTGCCTCCAAGCTCAGGGCAGGCCCACATCTGGCTGGACATTACCCTCCCCTCCCGGCCCTGGCCGCTTCCATCCCTTACCTGCGTCCTGGGTCCTCACAGGCTGGCAATGGGGACAGGAGACTGTGCTATTGTCTCTTGGGACAATCTTGGGGGGCAGAATATGGTACTCCTGGCCTGGGGGCAAACACAGAACAGTTTGTGTCAGCTCCCTACATGGTTGCAGGATTGAGGGGGTTAGTATAATGACCTCTCTGTCTCTCTATTGTGTGGGGACACACGATATATGTGCATAAATACATATCCTATATAATAAAAGCCTAATATGCTAAGTGTCCAGTCGCCCATTCAACCAATCAAAGTGTAATATGCTAATGATATGCTAAGGCCACTCAACTGCTCACTATGACATGCACTGACCACCAGGGGGCAGACACTCAATGCAGGAGATGCCCGCTGTTGGTCAGTGTGCTCCCACAGGGGGAGCACTGCTCATTCAGAAGCCAGGATTACAGCTGGTGAGTGCAGCAGCTGTGGCAGGAGCCTCTCCCGCTTCTGTGGCTATGCTAAGGATGTCCAACTGACGGCTTAGGCCCGCTCCAGTGGGGAGCGGGACTAAGCCGTCAGTTGGACATCCCCTGAGGTTCTCCTAGGGGATGAGAGGGCACAGGCTGGGCTGAGGGATCCCCCCCGCCTCCCCGGCCCCGTGCACTAATTTCGTGCACCTGGCTTCTAGTATATATATATATATATATATATATATATATATATGTACATACATACATAACATGTACATAAAGACACATTGGTCTTTCTGATTATGGTGAGCTCTCTCAGGCTCATTTCATCTCAGATCCTAGTTAGGTACCACCTGCCTAGTTCTCAACATACAGAAGCAATCAAGAAACCCAGGCTCAGTTAGGGTCCGAGATCAAGCCAGGCAGATGTGACAAGCAGTGACAAAGAGCGTTGTCACTCTCCCCAGACCCGAGTAGCTGGCTGGGATGCGAATGGCTTGTGCATGGGGGTCATGCAGCTCGGGGAGCAGGTATAGTTAATCCCAGACCCACCCTAGAGTAATAACAGCTTGTGAATGGCTTGCTGGGAGGACTGAATAGGGCCGTGTCCAGGAGGCAGGCTGCCCAGCGCCTGGCAGATACAAAGGGCTCGCTGTTATCGGAACGTTGGTCAGACTCTCAGATCCTGACCCTGATCTGAATGTTGCCTGATTACTCCTCCTCCTCCTCGCCTCTGCTGTGCGGGGTGTCACACTGGGGTCCCCTGGACTCACTGTTGCTCTCACTTCTGCCTCCTTGGCCTCTGTCTACTCCACTGGGGCAGGGCACATGTCCCTTGTTTCCTGCCTTGTCCTCAGCGCCCAGCAGGTGGATCTGAGGTTCACCCCTCTCCCTCCCAGAGAGGCGAGGGTGAGAGCCATGCCTATCACTCACTCACTAACCATACAATCGACATAGTTGCTGTAAATGCTTGCTTGTTAGTGTCTTCTCCACTGGGCAGTTGGATTCATGAAGGCAGGCGCCCTATCCATATTTGTTTTCATGTTAAGCACTTTGAAATCCTACTATGTGTCACCTCAAGCTTTACTAGGTGCCGGGTGCCGGGTGCCTGGTATGTAAGAGAGAGGTCCCTGGGGAGTCAGACCTGAAGGTCCGCCTGGAGTAAACGATTCAGGTCCTGCAAACAGCAGGTGCCTCATAAACCTCTTTACCATGGCCCGGCGGAAAGGGCTTCCCCAGGACCAAGCATGGTCCCAGGCATAGGGGAGGCAGCAGAAACTATCTGCTGAATGAACGAATGGACAAATGCACTGAGATTCACAGAGGTGATGCTCCCTGAAGTTTTCTGTATCACAGGACTCATAGACATGTAATATTTGAACGGCTAAATGGCAGAGGAGACCATCCTGGGGGCCATACCCCTCCGCCCTCCCTTCTGCCCACCTGTATATTGACCCCGGAAGGTGACCCGTCCGGTGCTGCGCATTCCTCTCGTTTTGTCCCGAGCTGCCTGGGGGCTGTTCTTGGTGGTCCTGCCCTTCGGAGAGGACAGCCGGGGGGAGGTTGGCTCAGACTCGGAACCTAGGGTGGAAAGAGGGTTATCAGAGGGCGCAGGCCGTGGGGCTCATGCAGCTCATGCAGATCCACCCTTAGCTGACACATTGGGACCCCTGCCTTGGTGCTCAGCACTGGTCTAGACACTGCCCATACAGTGTCCTGCACCCCCACAGCAACCCCAGGAGGCAGATGCTATCATTCCTGCACCGTTAGCTGTCCCTTTAATTGCACGGAACAGGTAAACAACCCGGTCAAGGTCACACGGCCAGGAAGGAGTGACCTGGGGCTGACCCCGGCCACTGATTCCAGAGCTGTGTGAGTTCAGGCAAGTCCCCTGCACTTCAGGGCATGGGTGTTCTTATCTGCAGGCCATGCATACTAGGACCTGTCTTGCAGGGAAGGTGAAGCGAGATTGTCTAAAACAGATACACAAAAGCCTTCTCCAAGTTTTGTCTAAGCCTGTTGCTACGGTCCCTGAACAACAGGCCCAGACTGGCCGCCAGAAATCAGCCCTGGCAGGTGGTCACTTACTCAAGGACAGTCGGGGCACCTCCCGCGGCACCGAGGAGGACCTGGCTCGCCGCCTTCCTGCGGGGACAGGTGACTCTGCACCTCCAGGCTCACTGGACAATCTCTCTGTGGATTTACTAGCAAAAGAGAGAGAGAGAGAAAGAGCTGGTGTCACCGGATGAGGTTTTATGCGGTGAGAAGGCCAACCCAGAGAAATATTCGTAATGGGAGGAGGAGAGCGCGGTCCAAACTAAAGACCCTGCAGTTAGAATCACAGAAAGTGGCTCTGGGCCTCTCTGACCCTCAGTTTCCTCATCTGTCAAATGGGAATAATCAGAGCAATTATTTCAGAGGGTTGTTAGAAGGATTAGTGAGACAAGGCCCATAAAATCCTCAGCCTAGAGCAGTGGTTCTCAACCTTCTGGCCCTTTAAATACAGTTCCTCATGTTGTGACCCCCAACCATAAAATTATTTTCGTTGCTACTTCATAACTGTAATATTGCTACTGTTATGAATCGTAATGTAAATATCTGATATGCAGAATGGTCTTAGGCGACCCCTGTGAAAGGGTCGTTCAACACCCAAAGGGGTCGCGACCCACAGGTTGAGAACCACTGGCCTAGAGCCTCCCAGAGAAGCATTCAAAGTTAGCTGATTTCATGTTATCGTCATGGATGTCTGCTGAGGCAGTGGGTGAGAGTCCTGAAAATATTCACTAGTTAGGTGGTGAGTTCAGGGATATTCATTGTGTCACTTTATTATTAACACATATATTTACTATATTTTTATGCATCAAATATTACATAGTAAAAAAAGTAAGAGTAAATAAATGATTGAGTGAACGAATGAGTACATGAGTGAGAGAGGGGTGTGACTGTGCTCGTGTCCACATCTCTGGGGAGAGCCAGAGGTCAGCCATGTCTACCTTCTGTGGCTGCCGCTGAAGCACTGGGGTGGGAGTTTGGGGGTCACCCACCTGCCATAGTGGATGCCCCAGGCGGCTGGGGAGTCAGCTGGCCGGTCCCGAGCCCGGACAGGGTGGTTGAAGGTGGACTCTGGCTGTGTGGGGCTGCCCTGGGGCAGCTGGTGCAGGCTGTCCTCCAGCCGGAGCCGGAGCCGGGACACCTCCTCTTGCAGCTCGCGGATGGCCTGGCTGGGGTGGGGTGGAGACAGCAACGAAGGACAGATGCAGACGAGGGGAGCTCAGCCACCCTGAGTGCTGCCCGATGGAGCAGCCTTGTCTTTCCTAGGAGGCACAGGGCCCAACCCCGCTGTCATCTGATTCTAGAACTTCCCTGTGTGTTCACTTTTCCTGCCACCATCTTTTTTTTTAATTTTAAAGAGAGAGAGAGAGAGAGAGAGAGAGAGAGAGAGGAAGACAGGCAGAGGCAGGGACAGAGAAACTCCAATTTGTTGCGCCACTTATTGTGCATTCATTGGCTATTCCTGGTACGTGCCCTGACCAGGGATCGAACCAGCAACCTTGGTGTATTGGGACGACGCTCCAACCAAAGCATCTCCCTGCCCAGAGCCTTGCTGCGCGTCTCGAACCTCTCCGCGATCATGTCCCGCACATTCGGTGAACAGAGCAGAAATGCCTCTGAGGTTCACCGGTCCTAACATGCAGGGCCTCTGAGTGGCTGTTCTGACCACCTCCCAGTTCTCGACAGAGACAAGGGTGCAGAATACAGAGAGTAGGGGCTGAGGTCTCCCTTTAACATCTGAATTCTGACCGGCCCTGGGCCCGGCTGCCCTCCCTCTTTCCACCTCTGTCTGTAGAAATCCTCGCTATCCATTCAGGCCTGGCCCCTCCCTCCTGGCTTCCCCCAGATGCCTCCTAGGTGGTCCAAGCCCATCTCTCCGCTCCTGGCAGATGATGCTTGTCTACCTGCCTCCCCGGCCAGACAGTGGGCTATGGGCAGCCAGGAGCCGGCCCCCTGTCTCACAACCCGAGACCCTCACACTGCACAGGAGCTCTGGGAACGCTGCTGACTGGGACTCGGGGCTCCAAGAGGGAGCAGAGCGAAGGGGCTGCTGGAATCCCTGCGAACCCCAAACACAGCGCACCTCGTATCGGAAGATGTCTCAACGAGCCCCTAGCATCTAGGGAGAAAGTTTGCATTTCTCTCCGACCAGTCCCCGACTCTCCAGTCTCGCTCTCGGGGTGTCACTGGCACCCTGGCAGACAATCCCACCCAACACTCCCACTGCCACACACAACCCCCCTCCCGACTCCAACCCCAACGGAGCGTCCGAGTCTGGTTCGGTATGACCATTCTCTAGGCTGACGCGGGCTCTCCATCTATTGCTTGGGGCCAGCTTCCAGGATAGGGGCTCCCCTCAGGGTTAGCACTTGCCTGGCGGCCCCGGGACCCATGGGTGTCTCCTGACACCACCGCGAGCAAACATCAACTCTCAGGTGGATGAGCGGAGAGAGTGGGAGGCCTCTCTCCAGCTCCTGCTGTGACCCCGCAGTGTGACCAAGGGCAGCTGGTCTCCCTGGCAATGCCCAGGGAGACGCTTGTTGGGGTTTCCAAGGCCAACTGTGAGGGTGGCGGCTGCAGCAGAGCTGGACTCTGTCACCAGTTAACCCCTGGCAGGCAGGACCGAGGCAGCTCCGGCAGCCTGGCCCTGCCCAAGGCCGCTGAACCAGGGCCTGGGAGTTGGAACACCCAGCTGGGTGTTGCTCTCTCTGGCGTCTTTCTATCAGGATCTCAATTTTCCTGACAATTCTTTAGTGACTCAGCTGACCCTTAAATTCATCTTTCCCTGCCAGCTTCTTCCCCTCCTGGGGTCCCCATCTCCATATCAGCATCCAACTGTATGGCCAGCCAAAAATCGGAGTCATTCTAACCCTGTTCTTTCCCTGAACACCCCCTAACGATACCCAACTACCAAGTCCTGTGGGCCCAATGCCTAAACACCCTTTATCAGATGTGTCTCCCACCCCTCCCATCCCCACCCATCACCTCTCTTCTGGGTGAGGCACCCTCTCAGTCTCCAGGCCTCCATTCTCACACATGTAACGGCCAGAGAACTCTTTCTAAGACGTCAGCCTGACCACACCACTCCCCTGCTTCAGACCCCCTCACTGTGCTCACGTGAGTCTGTACGCATTCATGAATATTCAGGGAACACCTCTGAGCTGAGCCACCATCCAAACCTCTAACCGTGGCATCCAAGATCCCCCACCCACGTCTCCCCATCGACCTCTCTGCCTTTACTGCTCAACACCCATCACCTCTCACTCAAGGGTCTGGCTAGAATGAACATTTGACTCCTCAAAGATGATGGTGCCCTCTCACCTCGAGTCCTTTGCACATGCTGTTCCCTCTGCTGGGATAGTCTTTCATGACTCTTCCTCTGATCTCGGCTGAGATACCACTTCTTCCAGGAAGCCCTCCCTGAAGCCTCTGACTGAGCTAAATGCCCCTTCTCTGTGTTTCCACAGCCCGTCGAGCCTCTGCCATCACTGTACTTACCACACTTAGGGGGGTGACCACCTGTTTCTTTGTCCATCTTACAAGATGGGGACCCTCATGAGGCCAAGTACAGTGTCTCGTCCACTATTCTATTCCTACACCTCTGATTCCCATGCAAATGTCAGGGAGACCTCAGGGGTACACTCACTAAACTCAGGCCTGGAAGCCAAATGCCAGCAGCTGGACCTGACTTTACAAAGACAACAGCACACACGGCCCCACGATTGCACAAGCCGCAGAGGTTTCGGGTGGTTACTGCACAACTGTCTCCCCGGTGCACCCCAGGATTCTGGGGCAGACACCCCGTCCCAGCAAAGGCCTGAGATGGATCACTGGGCCAAAAGTAACTCAGAGGAGAGGTAAGACAGCTGACCAACCTATTTCCCCATTTCTGCTCCACCAAGCAAGGAACTACTTTCTTAGCAGAAAAACTGTGCTTGGATTAAAAAGAAGAGAAGTGAAAAACAGTCTCGCCCGGCCAGGGTGGCTCAGTGGTAGAGCATCAACCCACGCACCAGGAGGTCACCAGTTGACTCCTGGTCAGGGCACGTGCCAAGGCTGTGGGCTCGATCCCCAGCAGGAGGCGTGCAGAAGGCAGCCTATGGATGTTGATGCATCCATGTTTCTACCTCTCCCTCTCCCTTTGTCTCTCTCTAAAAAAATCAATAAGAACATATTTTCTTAAAAAAGAAAGAAAAAGTCTCTTCTCAGTTCATACAATGAATGCATAAACTGCAGAAAACACATCCCTGGCTAGTGCAGACATATCTTGGGAGGGACATGTTGGGGGGCAGGAAGAGAGGTTTCAGCACCCGAAAGGTGACCCTCCAGGTCATTTCCCACTGGTGGAGACGTGTCATTGAGGTCCCACAGCAATAGCCTGGGAGGCGGGAGCCAGCGCTGCATGTGAGGGCTGAGCAAGCCCCTGCCTCCCTCGGCATCACTCTCTGGTCTCTGTGACGACCTTGAATGTGCAGTGCCCAAGCACCTGACTTACTCTCGCCCTGTCCTGGTGAGGAGGGTTGAGGTGGTGTCTGCCGGTCCGTGGGGCAGAGCGGCCGCTGCAGGGCCCTGGGTGGAGGCTGGGCTGCTTCCCGTGCTGGGGCGGAGCTGCTCCGAAATCCGCTTTCGCCCCTCCAGCTGCGAGCCAGGGACCGCTGGGGAGGCAGACGGAGACCAAAGGGAGTTAAGTGGAGAAGACCCTCACTGTGCAAACTTGTCTGGGTGCAAGAATGGGGGGTGAAGAGACAGTGCCGGCTGAGGTCACAAATCAAGTTCCTGATGAGGTCAGTGACCCACCAACCTCAAAACCAGAAGACGTGGTTTCTGCTGGGCGTTTGGAGCGCTAAGCTCGGCCTGCTAAGCTACTTGTAATTAGCACGCCCCTCACAGCCCACTATTTCGGCATCAGATCCAAGTCTCCAGCACCGCCCCCCGCTACACACACAAAGAGCTCATTGTTCCTCACGTGGGTCCCCCAGACTCTGTCGTGCATCTCACTGTTGTTCTGGAATTGGCTTCGGAGCCTCCACCTCTCTCTGAAATGAGTCACACCTTTGCCTACGAGCGTGTTTAGGGGGAGGACATTCATTACTTTAGCCTCCCAACAGATAGGCGACCAGGAGCTAAGACCGCTAATCTGGCCCAAGGGTTAACAACAGTGAGCCCTGGGAGTCTCAATAGGTAAGGAACAAACCACAAATACGTGGGACAGTCTAGTTAGCGGTTCTCAACCTGTGGGTCTCGACCATCAGAAAAAACATATAGCATATCAGATATTTACATGACGATTCATAACAGTAGCAACATTACAGTTAGGAAGTAGCAACGAAAATAATTTTATGGTTGGGGGGTCACCACAACATGAGGAACTGTATTAAAGGGTCGCGGCATTAGGAAGGTTGAGAACCACTGGTCTAGAGAAACCTTCAGAGAGTCATGCGGACTGAAGAAGCCAACCCCAAAGGACATATATTATACGACTCCATTTACATAACATTCTGGAAATGACAAAATTATAGACAGGAGGACAGATGAGTGGTTACCAGGAGCTGCGGAGAGTGTGGAGGCAGGAGGGACGTGGGTGTGTCTATACTAGTAAAGGGGCAACAGAGCGGGCCTGTGTGTGGAAGGATCAGACGGAGTCCGTGTCAGGATCCGGCTGTGACATTAGGGGAACCTGGGCGAAGGGCACGTGGAATCTCAGGGTAAGACTTCTATGATTAATTGATACAACTTTAAGTTAAAGTTTCATTTAAAAAAATTTAAATGAGGAGGCAAAACTAATCTGAGGTTTTAGACATCGGAGCAGTGGTTCCCTTGGGAGGGCAGGAGCGATAGAAGGGGCTGGAGGGGGTGCCGACGCTCTGATCATGCTTCGTTTCTTGGTCTGTGTTCACTTTGAGAAAACACATCCATTTGTGTTCTTTCCTGTACGTTTTATTTCAGTAAAAAGCCCACATGCATTTTTAAATGTAAAAAAATAATTAGAGATAGATTTTATAGACATGGAAAGTGTTCATGATACAGTGATTAATGGGGGGGAAAAGGTTATCAAACATTCATGTATAATATGATCCTATTTCCATTTTAGGTATATGTAAATCAGCACACACACACACACACACACACACTCACACACACATGCGTGCACAAACACACACACATACACACACACACACGTGCACACACACACACTGGCATAGAAAACAGCCCGCAGGTTTTACCCCAAAATGTCAGCACGGACAGTTTGCAGTGTATTTTTTTCTTTTGTTCCCTTGTGTCCTTCCTGCCTGTAATTTCAAATTTTCCTACAATGAGCCTGTATGATATTTTGTATCTTAAAGGCTAATGCAAGTTTTTTGTGGGTTTGATTTCTTTAATCCAGACAATCTGGCCACCGCCAGGGCCTGGCCAACCCAGGTACATCCACTTACCCATCTCGGCTGCCACCTCCGGCTCCAGGAGGAAGCTGGGTGCCCTCTGGCGGAGAGGGCTGTCCCGGGTGGAGGGGTGCCTCTGGGCTCGACTCCTGGGCGTTCTCGGCTCAGTGGCTCTTCTGGGGACCTGCGGACCCCTGGTGTGGGGGTGGGAGGCTGCATCCCGGGGCACAGAAGCAGTGAAGGGCTGCGCTAATGTCTCTGGGGCACTAGGGGATCACGGAGGGAGAGACACGTTGAGGTCACGTAGAGAGAGGCCACAGCCTCCGAGCCCCTCCACACCCTAAACCAATGGCTCCGGACTTTAGGACTGTGCACCCTGAAGGGGTCTTTCTGAGGACGCACCCCATTACACATGCCTTTACCACCCGCCAGCTGCCCACCTGCCCACCCATCTATGCAAAATCAAAAAGCTCCATTTTGTTTTTGGAGATACACAGAGAAGCAGAATTTCCAATCCTTTCTTCCCCTGCAGCCCCGGTTGCCATGGGGGTCCCCGTGGGGCCAGCCCCTGGCTCTGAGGCTCCATCACTCACCTTTCACCTGAGTCCCTCCATCCTCTCTCTTCCCTTTGGGTTCCATCCCAACTGCCCTCTGTCCTCGTCTTTTGCTCGCCTCACGCCACCCTCCCAGTTTCTATTATTCATTCACCATTCACTCAGTTATGTGCTCGACACATCCTTATCTCTAACTGGCTGAGTGACGCTGGGCGGTCCCTTTCCCTCTCTGAGCCTCAGTTCTCCCATCAATAAGATGGGGGCGAGGAAGCATTGTTGGGGGGATGAGTGAAGGCTCTAAGAATGCCCAGACCATCAGCCCCTGCTCTGGGCTCACAGGTCCCTCGATTCCCAGGCGTGTGGCACTGAGGGGACAATGGTGGGGTCCCCGGGGTACCTGATGTGGGAGAGCCGATGCTCTGGGGTCTGCGTTAGGGGCGACACTCTGCTGGTTTCTGATCCCACAAAGCCACTGTCTGTCTCGGGGGATGCCATCCAGGACTCCTGAAAGAGGCAGTGTCCCTTTAAGTCTGAGGAATGTGCCCGAGGCAGACTGGGAAGTTTGGGAAGACTGGGAAGACTTCCGAGTCCTGGCCTGGGGCCTCACGTTCCAGAGGCTGACAGACTGGACTGGGGAGACTGGCCCAGCTCCCAACAGCCAGGCCCAGGGGTGAGGGTCCCCAGGTGTGGAGTCCCAGGAGCCCCAGTCCAAGAGCGGGGACTCCACACCCTGAGAGACCCGGAGGGAGTCCCCCTTCCCTGAGGAGTGGGAGCCGCGGCCCTGGGGAGGGGCACTGCAGACTCCCGAGCTGAGGAACAGAAAGAGGGGAAAGCGGTCCCATTATGGGGAGAGGAGGCTCATTTTCGTGTCGCCTGGCCTGGGCCTGGACACCATGGTCCTCTCTGACTGCAGAAATGCCCAGTAAATCGGAAAAGGAACTCCACCACACTCCCTGCACACCCGAGCTCACATGCAAGGCACAGAGCACACACAGAGTGAGCCAGGGCCTGCCCTCACGCTCCAGTGCGGATGCCTTACCATGGCATTAGGACAACGTGTGCGCATGTGTGTGCGTGTGCGTGTGTGTGTGATTCTCTGGGAATAAGTCACATTCCGTAACACAAGTCACATTTCCATAGTGATCCGTGACCCCTGTTTACAGTTTAAAATCCCTGCTCCAATGGCACACACGGGGCATGGAGTCCAGAACCGTCCCCCAGCTGTGCTAGGCAGGCTGAGGGGGAACAAGCTCTCAGAGGAGGAACAGGAGATGCTGGCAGAGGGACGGGGCTGGGGGAGGCGAAGGCAAAGAGGTGGCACTGGGCCTAAGCCCTGTCTGTTGGGCAGGATGGTGACTGGCAGCGACAGGAGCAGACATTCCCAGAAGGAACCGTGTGAGCAAAGGCCTGGGGGCAGAAAGCTCCCTGAGGCTGAGCCCGTGCCCCTGAACACCTACCTCCAGGTGCCCATCAGCCTGGCGGAGAGACTTCTGTGCGAGGCGCTCAGAGATGCCGCTTCCCTCCAGGCTGGTCAGACTGCTCTGGTGGGACGCCACCGGCTTGGTGCCCCGGGAGTGGGGTGGCCTACCAGGGCCTGGGGGAGCTGCCTCGGCCTGGCCCAGGCCCAGCTGGTGCTCATCTCCGGCCATGGATGCATGGAAGCCTGCTGCTTTCATGGACTCCGACTGCCCCACAGCCTCCCTGGCAGAGGAGGAGAGGATGTCAGACCTGGTGTGAGCCGGGCAGCCCTGCCCTGGGAGCCAAGCAGTCCAGGGCACAAGCTCTGGTCAGACACCCCTGGGTGCCCACTCTGGCTCTGTCACCTTCTAGCTATGTGACCTTGGGCAAGACACCTCCCCTCTCTGAACCTTATTTTTCTCGACTGTAAAATGTGATGCCAAAAGAATGCACCCAACACACCGCAGGGGAAACAGCGTGGAAACAGATGAGTGAAAGCAGTGTTTCCCAGGCCTCAGGAATCTGCACCCCATCTTCCCTCTGTCAGCCATTTCCACAAACGCCCGTCTACCGGTACTCAGAAAGACTTTGTCCCCATTATAAATGGAAGATCGATATTTTGTGTTGCAAAGAGAAACTAACTTTAAAATAAACAGGAAGACAATATTGGTGTATTCTACCTACATAGATCCTTTTGCCTGCTGAAGGCTCAGGACAGAGACCTGCTCCGTTTCTCTCTATCTCTATCTCTATCTCTATCTCTATCTCTATCTCTATCTCTATCTCTCTCTAAAGGAAGCCCAAGAAAGACATGCCAGCACTCATTCAGACTCTCCTGGATGCACTTCGATGGTCGGACTGACAAGAAGACTGTGTTTAATGCTGCGTCTCACCTCCTGAAACTCACATCCCACAACCCAAAGCCAAGTCAAGCTCTGTCAATGGGCACGTCCCACATTCCGGAGCGACGCTGAGCTACAGGCCAGGAAAGCCACGCCCACACCGTGAAGAGCGGCCTAACTCACTAAGACAGTCAGCACCCTTGTCAGAGTGGGTCAGGGGCGAGTGGGGGAGGCTCACAGACATACTCGAGGGGGGTCCCGTGGCTTCTCTCCGCCCGCACCGGGAGCTGCCGTGAGGGAAGCCTGGTGGTCTGTGCTTTCCCTGGAGCTGAAGATGACCCGTCCACTTCCAGGGTTCTGCCCTGCTCCTCCTCCTCCCCCTCCTCCTCCGTCCTCATGGCTTCTGGGAGGGACTTCACACTGAGGTACCTGCAGAAGGACACACACGGGGGGGGGGGGGGGCATGACCTTTGCCCAGCAGGGACAGCCAAGATCCAGCCATGGGGCCCGATACCTGGCTCCCTCCTAGTGGGCACTCACCGCTCAAGGAGCCCATGGAAGTCTTGCTCCACCTGCAGCTCCTTGTGCCTGAGAGGGGCCGGGAGGCCCAGCAGCCTGTCCTCCACCTCACTGCCTGCAGGGCTCACCTCCACGTTCACGTGCAATGAGCAGGGGTCAGTGCTGGGAGCGTCAGGCTGGGGGCCAGAAAGGAGGAGGGGCAGAGATTCAGCAGATCCCTAAACATTACTTTTAAAAAATATATGTTTTTATTGATTTCAGAGAGGAAGGAGGAGGGAGAGAGAGAGAAACGTCAATGAGAATCATTGATCAGTTGCCTCCTGCACACCCCACACTGGGGATCAAGCGTGCAACCCAGGCATGTGCCCTGATGGGGAATCGAACTGTGACCTCCTGGTTTATAGGTCGATGCTCAACCATGAGCAACGCTGGCCGGGCTAAACTCAACTTTTTTTTTAAGGACCTTCCTCATGCTTGTGTGGAAGAGTAAAAAATAGGTCAGACTCACCACCACCACCACCACCCTTTTTATGTGCGTGCAAAATGTAGGGACTGGATCATATGATTCTCAGCAATAACTACCATTAATTGAGCAACTACTACATGCCAGACACTATACAGAGATCACCTCACAACAATCCCACCAGTACATACGATTATTATAGCCCATTTTACAGACATGTAACTAAGGCGCAAATCATTTGCCCAAAGTCACACAGAAGTAAGGGGCAGAGCTGAGATTTCAACCCAGATTTCCTGCCAGAAGCATCTCTCCTGACCCCCCTCCATTCCAGGATGGACATACAAGCCCCCAAAACACCTTCACGGTGGGAGCATGGAAGTCCCTCACGCACTCGGGCTTTTACCAGTAAGTACAAGAGAGAGCACCTGGTATAGTTTCCTTCCAAATGGGGCAGAGCACAATGTGAGAGAATCTCCCTTAAAGCCGTGCCCGCCCCCCACCAGCCCCCGCCCCACCTGGCAGGCAGCATTCTCCTGCTTCAATCCCCAACAGAATGTTCTTGCAGCACAGGCAGGGAGGAGCACAGGCGTGAAGCAGAGACTCCACCTCATCACCTGTGTGACCACCGCAAAACACAGATCGTAATCACCTCTCACGAGCTGTGACGTGGACTAGGGAAAGGTCTACAAAGCCCCTTCCATGGACAGCCCTTGTCCAAGGATGCCTGTCTTGGTGAACAGCCCCCAAATCCATCCAGTACCAAAAGCTAGAAGCCTGGAGGTCACCCTTGGCTCCCTCCCGTCTCAGTTCCATTCCAAGTCCAGTCTAATGTGCCTTCTAAACCTCTCAAGTTCATGTGCATCTTTCCATCCGCTCTGCCACCTCCCCGTCTCTGACTGGCCCACCTGCAAATCTTCATAGGTCATGTCCTGTTGAAAGCCTAGCAGGTTAGCCTTGGCCGGAGGGCGCAGTTGGTTAGAGCGTCGTCCAGCTATATCAAGGTTCCGGGTTCGATCCCTGATCAGGGCACATCCAAGGAGCAACCAATGAATGCGTAAATAAGTGGAGTGCCAAAATTGATGTTTCTCTCTCTCTCTCTCTTTCTCTCTCTCTCTCTCAAGACAATCAATAAATTTTTTTAAAAAATTAAAAACCTGGCAGTTTAGGACCAAATGCTTGATGTGAGCCACCAGCCCCCACATTATGGAGCCCCTGCCTGCCTCTGCAGCCACCTCTCTCAGAGGCCCCTTCACTTCCCATACGCTAGCCACAGGCCCTTTGCACCGGCTGTGTTCCCTGCTGGACAGCTTTTCTTCTTCTGTTCCTGGTCATTCCTCCTCACCCTCAGATCTCACTTAAACATTACTTCCTCAAGGAAAGTTTATCTGACTCCCTCAAACTCATTTATGTTACCCTGTTATCTACTCTCATAGAACCCCATAATTCTCCTTCAGACAACTGATCAAAATTACAATTAAATGACTGTGTAATTGGTTCAACCAGACAGAAAACTCCATGAGGGTAGAAGCCACCTATTTTTGTGCTTCCCACTGATTTCCCACCATGTGTCGTGGGTCCTGGCATAGGGGTGCTCACTCCATAAATATGTAGTAAAGAAGTCAGTTAATGAAGAGATGAATGAAGGATGGAACGGACCAACACGATGGGCAGAGAGATACCTCAAGGCCGAGGGTCTGGATGGCTGACGTATGGGCTTGTCCCGAGGGAGAAGGCAAGTGCGTTGGCCGGTGGCGGGAGGGCGTGGCCAGGGGGCTGTCCAGAGGTGAGTCTGACCCGGCTCGCTCAGGCTTCTGCTGGCTCTGTTCCATGTGGTCCTTCAGTTCTTCCAGGCGAATGCCCAGCTGGAATATCTCCGCCTCCAGCTCCCTGGAAGGGGGAAACACCAGCTCCGGGCACTGGGGATGGCAGTTGCATCGGGCATGTCCGGGAGGCTGTGCTTCAGAGCGTACCCCAGAGGACACCCATGGAGGGTCTAGTCCACTGGGAATCGGAGGCCTCAGCCCGAGTCCTCCTCTGCCACCAGCAGGCTATGGGACCTGGAGTAAATCCCTCCCCGCCCTGGCCTCAGTTTCCCCCTTCTCCAACGAGGGGTTACAGTTCCTATCTCTAAGGTCACACCCCACTGTAGGGAGACCAGAAGACACAAATCTCAGCCTTGAATATTCACCGGTTGGAATATGTGCCTAATTACGATAGGACTTTCCTGTTCCCCTAGTGCAGTGGTTCTCAACCTTCCTAATGCCGCGACCCTTTAATACAGTTCTTCATGTTGTGGTGACCCCCAACCATAAAATTATTTTCGTTGCTACTTCATAACTGTAATTTTGTTACTGTTATGAATCGTAATGTAAATATCTGATATGCAGGATGTATTTTCATTGTTGCAAATTGAACATAATGAAAGCATAGTGATTAATCACAAAAACAATATGTAATTATATATGTGTTTTCCGATGGTCTTAGGCGACCCCTGTGAAAGGATTGTTCGACCCCCAAAGGGGTTGCGACCCTCAGGTTGAGAACCGCTGCCCTAGCGTATACATTATGAGAATGAAAAGCGTGCCCCTTCTGGTGACCGAGGGAGGGGGCCTGCCCCCTCTGTCCTCCCGAGCCTCCCTCCCCAGCAGTACCTGCCAGGATCAAACTTCCCAGGTGCCCCCTTGGAGCTGGCAAGCCGCTGCGCCGGGTGCTGCTCCCTGCAGGCCTTCAGGTATTCCTCCTCCAGGGCCGAGTGGGCAGCCTTCAGCTGCTGGAAGACCTGAAACCACACCCGGTGAGGCAGACCTGCGTGCCCAGCCCCTGTGAACTCCCTCCCTGCAGACACAGAGGGCCAGACCGCCCAGGGCAGGGCCATGGGACTCAGCCTGGGCCTGCGGAGGCCTCTGGGCCCGAGTCCCTGGGAGGCTGCGGTTGGGGCCCTCTGGAGCCTGCCCGCCCTGGTTGAGCCGTCTGCCATCAGGCTGGCGCCAGCCGCAGAGGCATGGCACGGAGCCTCGGCGCCAGCTCCCAAGGGACCAGTCCCTCCCGGGTAGAACTCTAAGAGCCCCAATGTTCCATGACAGTTGTAGCATCAAATATGCTATCACAGTGTCCCTCTAAGGACCTAGTTAGTACTTGAGAGACCACGGTCTTCATCCTTGATTTGCAACATTGTGGGTTTTGGAACTTAGTTACTCTTTCCCGAATCCTTATAGATGATCACGATGGATGATATTATCACCATCACGCCTCTAATAATGATAAGTAACATCACCGAGCATTGAGGACCTGTGATAAAGGAGCTCTCATTATCCATTTAACCTTAAACAAACCCTAAGGAGAGGGGTAGGTTAGCCTCTTCGTTTAAAGAGGAAACAGGCCCAGAGAGGTTTATTGGTGATGGTCACACAGTGAGCAAGTGAGCCATCAGGATTGGAACCCAGGCCCTCCGGCTCCAGAGCTCATGGGCCTAACACGTATGCTCAGCCGGCACAGTAAATGTGATAATAGCTTACACGTGGCTGAACCTACGGGGGGGGGGGGGGGGGGGGCGGGCTCAGTATCCCTGACTTCGTGTCATCCCTTCTACTCTATGCTGACGACAGACTGAGGCCAAGACAACCTAGTGCCTACAGTCCCCAGTCGAGCGTGATCTTCCAACGGCTCCCAACCTCCCTGTCTATGGAGGAATTAGGGTAGAGGTAAAGAAGATGGATGGTTTTCATGTCCAAGGTCCTTGATCATCCACTCAGTGAGATAACATAAAACATATCCCACGTTCGTAACTGGTAAATGCATATGACGTCTATACAGCAACAGAGGGGAATACCTGCACGTTACGTTTTCTACAAACCAGGTGTGCTGCATCTGTCCCTCCCGGCCCTTTCTCTCCTCACCCTGTTCTGTGCCTGGATCGTCAACTGGGCTCCCTACACGCTGACTTCCCGTGGGGTCTGTCCAGCGGGAAGCACCCATGAGAGGTCACAGGGCGGGAGGAGAGACACCGGGAGGGAACGGCTCCGTCGCAGGTGCTGGTCGCTGGGCTGCCCTGTTCCCGGTTAGGCCCCTGACGCTGCCACAACCCTGCTAACTGCCCCTTCACTGACCACCCCCTCTTACCCCCCAGCTCTGAGAGCTCTGCCTGCTCCTTTGGGACGCTGGCGGATGCAGCAGAAACCCAAGTTTTACATACGACAGTTACCTAGACATACCGAAGTCCAAAAGGAAGTAAGCCCATAATGGCTAGATCAGGGGTCTCCCCCATCCCCCTGCTCCCCAGCTAGTTTTCAGTTTGGGGCAATTACTACTATAATAAAGAAAAGAAAAAAGAAAAGACCTCTTTCTGGGATAACTGGTGGGAAGCCATGCAGGGCAGTGATTATGACCCTGGACGTGGGACTCGGACAGACCAGGCTCTGCCATCTATCAGCTGTGTGACCTCCAAGTCCCCTCTCGGGGATTCGGCTGCATCCCAGTTAAATGTTGGTGAGGACTGTCACTGCCCTGCTGGTTTTTTATGATGATAAAATGAAATCATGTACTTAACCAGCTTGCCACGGTGGTACCACCGTTGCTTAATAAGTGGTAGCCATTGCGAGATAATGATCACTATCATGGGAAGCTAAGCAGGGGCCGATTCTTCTGAAAGGAGACGCTGTGTCTGGCTTCTCTGGCCCATCTTGTGGCAGATGGGGCTTCAGAGGCTCGGAGATGGGGGACAGAGCAGTTATCTGGCAGCTCTAAGGGTATCTCCCCAAGTGGGCGGTACCTTGAGCTGATCCTGGGGCGTCAGCCGTCCTGCCTGCATCAGGCCCACGAAGGACTCCACCTGCACAAGGAGAGAAGGAAACATGCGCCATGAACCCGGACCCTGGAAGAGGAGCCCTGCGGACCCCCGCACTCAGCCACATTCGCGCTTTGGCACGAGGAGCTGGGTCCCGCCTCGGGATGTGGGTTTTCTGCCAAGCCCGGAGAGGCATGAGCCAGAAACTGACTTCATCCCCGACCCGGCCATGGCAGCTTTGGGAAAATTAAAGGGGAACCTCCAGGAATCTATGGACAGCAAAGCGCACTCACTCATGTGCATGAAGACCTATGAGGCAGGATATGTGCTGCAGCATGGTCCAGGTGGGGTGGGGTGGGGTGGGGTGGGGTGGGGGTGAGGGGATAGTTTAAATGCCAATCTGTGGAATAGTGTGCAGACAAGAAGAGGAAGGCACATGTGCATGTTCTGATGAATGAATGCCTCCAAGACCAGGGCAGTGTTTCTCGTGTGCTGCCATCTGTATAAAATATGTGGCGAATAAAAAAGGAAAACTATAAATACAGTTGTTTGTATATAAGCTCTCTCAAGAAGGATGCAAGACACGAAAACATTAATTACTTCTGGGGAAAACTGGGTGGTGGAAGGGCAGGGATGGGAGGGAGGTTTTCTACTCTCTGCCTCCTTTGAACTTCGAACAGAGTAAAGTTATTGCCCACCCAGAAATAAATATTGTTAAAAACGTCAAGGTACCCTATACTTGTGTGACCATTTCTGTAAGTGCATGTGAGCGCGTTGAACATTATTGCTTGGAACGAAGGGCAAGAGTGAGAAAGACTTTTCACTGACTATACCTGCGTCCTGTGTGCATCTATTACCATGATAATAAATGTTTTCATCAGGAAAAGTGGCATACGAGGATTTGGGGATCATAGAGCCAGACTCAAAGGGACAACTAGCATATGAAATGTCCAGGAGAGGCAAACCCACAGGGACAGAATGTAGACGAGCAGCCACCAGGGGTCGGGGAAGGGGACCTGGGGAGTGACTGCTTCACGGATATGGAGTTTTCTTATGTCTGATGAAAATGTTAAGTTGATTGTGGTGGCGGTACATGACTGTGAATACAGTAAAAATCACTGAAGCCTTCCTTTAAAATGAGTCGATTATATCTCAATAAAGCTGTCACCAAAAAAAGAAAAGGATGCCTGTGTGTCTCTGAAGGAATTAGTTTTCTGAACGTGGTCATGTATGTGACAACTCCATTTCCCTTTTTGCACTGACAACAGGAAGCTCAAAGGCAAACATGAATCCGACAGTGTTCAGGGTCCAACAGAATACTCTGTTTACTCATTTCGCCCAAAGTTCATTTTATTTTTTTTCTACGCTTTCTTCCCCTTTGCCCCAGTTTCCTCATGTCCGTTCGTATAATGTGGTTATAATGGACGCATTTTCTAACTGCTTCTGGAATAAGGCCAAGGGTGTACTTACAAACAGACCTGCAAACAACTCACTGTTATTTGTACTGTGTGATGAAAATATGAAGGCCCTTTGAGGGGTAGCTGAGAACTGATTTCTGTCATGAAATGAACGAACAAGCTGGGTGATGTGGGAGTGACCCCTCGCTCAGGGTGACGAGGAGGAGGCTGGAGCCACGTGGCCTCCAAAGCCAGGGCAGGCATGATCAGGGTTCCTCTGCAGGGGAGGGACAGTGAGCCTCACAGAGCCTCTCCGCTCAGCAGGCAGAGGCCCCACTCTCTCCAGGCGACTTACGTCCCACATGGCAAAGCGGGGCTTCCACTCACCTTGGCCAGGAACTGTCTGGCCTGAGAAGCCAGCGCCTGGGTCCGCTCTGCCGGGGCCTGGTCCGGGGCGATGCCCGGGTTCTCCGGAAGACACCCTGGGGTGGGCGCACTGGAGGACGAGGGGCTCGGGTCTCCTGGAGCTGACGACCGCCCTGGAATACACAACCACAGGACACTGGAGCCAAGGATGGTCCTTCCTGGGGCTGAGACCCTGCTGCTGCACCACCAAACCACTGCCCCCACCATCACTCATCTGGTCACACCCTCTTCATCTTCACCCAGGCCCACAGGAGTGGGCTGGGCAGTGCTGTCCCCACCAACCGGAGAGAACAAGGTCTGGTTCTGCCCCGCATCACACAGCTGGAGCCCAGCCAGGCTCGGGGCTCCCAGGAACAGCATGGGCTCTCACTCAGGGGGATGCGGGTTCTAATCCCACCCTCCCCTGTGCAGCAGTGTGACCTTCAGCACGGGCTCGCCTCTCCTGAGCCTCGGTCTTCTTAACCGTCAATGGGTAACCCCAGCAGGCACCCAGCCATGGAGATTAACGGGGGATTAAGTGGGATCATGCGTGGCAAGGCTGAGCACAGGGCCTGGTCCCCATATGGGCTCCACGGTGACAATGCTCTTTGTTGTCATGCAACTCGCCCAAGATCACCCAGCTGCCAAGTGGCAGAGTGAGGGCATCCCCCGGGCTGCTCTGGCTTAAAGCAAGCCACTTTCCACACCTCCACTTGACCTCTTCACCTCAAAGGGCCCCAAGAGGGACCACACATTCCTCTCTCCCCGGGCCTGAAGCCAGTGCCACCCGAGGGTGAACCAAGTGGCCCCTGAGCAGAATCACAGGCAGAGGGAGCCCTCCGGCCATGACTCCTCTCCCAGACTCACCTGAGGCCTCGGAGGTCTGTGGGGCCTCAGCAGGCCCCGGCCACCGCTCCACAGAATGGGGGTGTGGGATGGTGAAGGTCAGGACCTTGGTCCCCTGGGACACCATCCCCGTGTGGATGCTGTGGCTGGGCTTGGGTGGGTCTGAGTACAGGTTTACCTGTGAGGGAGAGGGGCACAGGCAGGGCCAAGTCAGGATTGGGGCAAACCCACGAATTACATTCATTTACACCATCACTCAGGCGCTCAACAAACATGCATTTGTTATTCCCTGTCAGTGGAGCCCTAGGGTAGGGAAGCCAAACACTGGGCGAAGGGCTTACATTTCATTCTCTCTTGCCCAAAAGGAAGCAAGGCAGGGACCATCATCCCAATTTCTCAGAAGAGGAAACTGAGACTCAGAGAGGTTAAGTCACTAACTCAAAATCCCCAGCGGACAAATCCTTGGGCTGGGATTAGAAACTGGCTTTGACCCCAAAATCCCTGTTTTTTTAGACTCATAATTTTAAAATAATATTTGTTATAATAATTTATACTATAACCATAATAAAATATTAACATTTAACATAGAGAAAGCATAATTATTTTATAATGATATAATATTTATGAATAAAGACTTTCTAATAATAATTATCAGCAATTAATGGCTGCTTTGAGTAAATGAGTAAACCAACAACTAAATGAACTGTTTTCTCAGTTGTAGCAGATCGCCATCACTGAGGATAAATCCGATGTGGTAAGTAGCACAGGGTGTGAGAGAGAAGTCGAGTCAGGCAGCCAGCCAAGGAAGACTTTCGAAGCTCAGAATTAAAGGAGGCCCATGCACCGTACAGTCGTTTACAGCAAGGTTGGCAAACTATGGTGTGTTGTGAATAAGGTTTTAGTGAACACAGACATGCTGATTTGTTTAGGTGTTGAGTCTGGATGCTCTCATGCTACAACTACAGAGTTGAGTCGCTGCCATGGAGACTGCGTGGTCCACAAAGCTGAAGATATGCACTGTCTGGCCCTCGGCAGAGAAAGTTCGCTGATCCCTGGCTTTGCGTGGGAGCTCTGCAGAGCCTGGGTTCACGTCCACCTTTGACTCCCAGAGCAGCTGACTTAACTGACCTCTCGATGCACAGTGAGTGTTCAGTGAACTGCAGCTACAACCTTCACATTCAACATCACCTTCATCACCACTGTTACCACTGTCACCACCCTGGTCACCGTCATCACTATAATCCCCATTGCTATTGCCATCATCATCATTAACACCATCATCATTATCACCATCACCACCATCACCATCGCCATCATCACTGTAATACCTCACTATGGCATCATCACCATTAACACCATCATTCATCACCATCATCACCATTATCCTATCCCCATCATCATTATCACCATTATCGCCTTCATCATCATCGCCACAGATCACTCCCCCTCCAAGGCAGGTCCCTGGAAAAGCTACTCCCCTGTGTTGCCTCAGTGCCCCCTGCTCCTCAAGACCCCAGGCAGCTTATCTTACTTCCCTGTGCTTCCCCAAGGTCAGGAGAGGGCAGCTCGGGGTGGGCCTGGTGGAAGGAGCTCCCTGGCCCCCAGGCAGCCTCTCCCTGCTTAAGCTGCTCTTCACGTCCTGGCTGTGGCAGAAAAATCTGCTCCAAAGTGAGGGACAATGGCCCTGCATCATCAGTTGGGCATACTCCCCACCATCTCACACCCCACACCCCACACCCCACACCCCACACTCGGCCTCCAGCTGCCTCCTCCTCTTTCAGGCCCAGCCTCAAAGAGAACAAAGCTGGATTTTAATAATCCCCTCAGCCATCTGCTCAGACCCAACTGTGTGTGAGGCCTTGCCCACCAGCACCCCTCTCCTCCCAGGGTGACCCAAATCTGGGGGAAGCCCAGCCCTCCGTGCCCCCCTGTCTTACCTGTCCCTCCCCCAACCTCAGACCTGGCCCACCAAGGCCCAACCTGAGGAGCAACAGGAACTGAGCAGCTTCCAGCAGGAGGCCCCATTGTTTTGGGGATCAGAGGAGCTTGAAGCAGAGGGGACAAAGGCTTGTGCAGATGCGGGGGGGGGGGGGGGGGGGGGGGGGCGTTGCTGAGGATGGTGTGAGCAGCTACTGAGCCGTCTCCAGAGCACAGCAGGAACCACCCCTGGGCTCCAAGGTGCCCCTTAAAGCCTCGGTGTCCCATGGTGCTTCCCGAGGCTGCACTCCCTCCCTCAGGGGGGTTAGGCAGTGAATGGGGAATCTGAGAGTGTGGGAAACATTGGGTTAAATAACTGACTACAATCTGCACAGATGGGTTTCTCCCAGCCTTTAAAATGCTAATGGGCTTTATGAATGGGGTGAAGAAGGGGAGAGAGTGGAGAGAATAGGAGATGTTTCCTCAATTCCTCTGAACATAGAAACCTCTCTTGCTCCAACCCCCACCACATCCCACCTCCACCAGGGGCTTTTGGACCAACTAGTGGCCCTCAAACCATACACTTTTAGAAAAGGCAGTGTTCCACCATCCCTCCATTCTTTTTTGGGGTAATTTCTGGTCTCCTCAGCCTCCCAGATCCCCCAGCAGCTGAGAGGCGCTGAGATGGGGGACAGAGGCTGCAGGGAGGTGGCCACTGGACAGCGAATATGTGAGGTCACCATAAACTCTGGCTCTACGCTGGTGCAGAGAACAGAGCCAGGCAGTGACGCCTGACTACCCGGGCTCCCTGCCCCCACCCAGTCCCGATCCGGGGATGGTCCCAGGCCTGGCCATGGACTTCCTGGTCAGCTCCCCAGTGGCAGAAGCCAGAGCCTGGTTCTGCTAGATGGTGTGGAGGTGGACGTGGGCTTTGGAACCAAACTGCCCGATCAAACCCCAGCTCTGGCACCGATTTATGGAGTGATCTTGGGCAAATGACATAACCACTCTGTGCCTCAGTTTCCCCCATGGTAAATCCCCCAGGACAGTGGCCATTCACATCACTTATTGTTATTGCTGTTATCACTCCATCAGCATCATGCTCTCTGGCCCCTCATGTCTGCCGTAGACCGAGTGTCGCTGGGCTCCCCCAGCGTGGGGAGAAGCGCCCACCCTGGAACAGGCAGGCCTAGGGTTAATCCCAGCTCTTCATCCCTTGCCAGCTGTGGGGTGTTGAGCAAACCCCTCCACCTGGCTGAGCCTCGGTTTCCTTTTGGCCAGGGCCTGGCACCTTTCACTGCTCAGCAAAGGCAGTCTCCTCCCTGGGTCCCCACTGTTGCTGGCCCCCCACTGCCAGGCCTGGCCTGGGTGCCCAGGGCAACATCTCCAGCCTGGCTCTCTCCTTCCCCCACGTAGGTCCAGCCCTCCCCACCTAGGACTTGGAGCAGAGGGAGGGGCTCAGCAGGCCCAGGGGAGGGCACTTGGGCTGAGGGGCCAGAAGGAGCGGGAACACCTCCACCTCCCTGCCCAGGGTGGAGTCTACGGAGCCCTGGGTAGAGCAAGAAGCCTGCCTGGAAGCCCTAGGCCCCGTGGGACCTGGCGAGTCCCCTCCCCTCCTGAGCTCCGTGTCCTCAGCGCGCTGGGATGGACAGCCCTGCCTTCCTGCTCCCCAGGGCAGCTGTGAAACTGGGTGACCAGCAGCATATTGTCCTGCTTCTAGAAGGCTCCAGCGGGCCATGCCCACCCTTCTCTTGAGGAGAACCCACAGGCAAGGAGGCCTTTTCCCAGAAAGTGGAGTGGGTGAGCTGGCACCGAACCACTCCCAGCCTCGCCCGGCTTCCCTCCTGAGGGGTCTCAGGCACCAGAGGTGACCACATACAGGGAGACCCAGTCCCCACTGGGTTGGGGATGCGAGGCGGCACCGCGGCTGTGCTCCCACGTGTCCACCCTGCCCGTGTCTGCGCTGCGCCTGGGACCCAGTACACACCTCCATAGTGACACTGTTCATAATAATATTCCCCAATTCTATGGAAGAACTCACCAGGTGCCAGGTCCCTATACCAACTCCTCCCCTTCATCAGGAAAGGACAGAAGGAAAGGCGGGAGGGAGGAGATGCCTCGGGCCTCTACCCCTGACCATGACCTCTGGCAGCCTCTGCCTCTCCTGGGGCCCCAGTTCCCCAATCTCTAAGACAGGGCGCTGCGGGTTTGCACGGGATCACAGTTCCTTTCCGCAGGACCTTCTGGGGTCTGCAGTCATGAGAATGTGGCTTCCGGGGAGAGGATGCCCCACCCAGCCCCTCTAGTGTCCTCCCAGCACCCCTCCCTCTCACCCGAGTCCACTCAAGCTCAGAGCTGTGAGGAGGCTTAAGATACCGGGCAGAGCCCACTGGCTGCCCAGAGGCAGGTCTGATGAACCCCCTTTACAGATGTGACCGAGGAGGCTGGCATGGGAAGGGCCTGCCTGTGTGTGAGGCCGGTGTGGGGACAGAGAACGGCTCCAGGACAGGCCCCTTCCGCTGTCGCATCTGGCTGCTTCCGCCCACACTCAGAGCACTGCTAGAAGCTGAGTGCAGCGCTGTGGCAGGGGGAGGGCCCGGAGCATGTGGGGGTCTGGAGAGGGGAGGCCAGGGAGGGGAGCGTCTGCACCTCTGCCCCTCAGCTCCGCCCCCTCCTCCTTGGCTACCTGATGGGGCAAGAACAGGGAGGGGGAGACAGGAAACCACAGGGGCTGCCGCAGGTCTCACTTCCTGCCTCACCCCAGAAAAGGGGAAGGTCCCTCAGCCTCCTCCCAAGTTGGGGTGGGGGCTGGGCAGGCGGGCAGCCAGCTCTATTTGGGTGGGTGGGTTTCTCCCTCCATGCTCCCCTGCCACACACTTGGCACTCACTCAGCATTCAGTGGGGGGCTGAGGGGGAGGCTGTGGTCAATGGTGGGGAAGAAGAAAGGCAGAGTGGGGACCCAGGGAGGATCAGGCCCAGGAAACAAGCACCAGGGGCTGAGAAGAAACTCTGTGCTGCTTTCTTGAGGCTCAGAGAGCCCACGGATCTTCCCTAAGGTCACACAGCTGAGCAACAAAGGGTTCAGCATAGAGCCCAGGCGACCTGAGCCCAGAGCTCACCTAGATGGAGAGCTTCTGGTGCAGTCCCTGGGCACCCTGGAATCTAGGATTCAAGAACGTCAACTAATAAAGGAGCCTGGGCCTGGAGACCTCAGGTCAAGGTCACAGACCACGTGACCTTGCGGTAGGACAAGGAAGGACTGGGCTCCACTATGGCCAGGAGGCAGGTCTCGGGAGGCAGGAGGCAGACTGTGGGAAAGGGTCATCCCCCGGTGGCCAGGGCCCACGCCTCCCCCACCCAGCCATACCTTGGCCCCCAGGCGCAGCTGGTCAATGGTGTTCTCGGCCTCCGCATACTTGGTGAGGAGCTTGTGGTAGTCCTCCTGCAGGGCAGGGACAGAAAAATGGTCACCACCCAGGCTCCTCGCGGCCAGGCCCCCACAGGGAACCCACCCCCCAAAGGGGCTTCTGGGAGGCTCTTTCAGGCTCACGTGTAATGCCGACTCCTGTGGCCAAATTCTGGGGTGTGAGAGGCAGCAGGGCAGCTCAGCCAGAAGCCCTCCCACCGTCCGGACAAGGAGTCAGGGAGGAGGGTCCCCGGGCTGTGGTACCAAGCATGACATACCCCCGTCACGGAGGACCGAGGACCGTAACTACTCGCATCCAGATCCCCCGCCCGTCTGTGGGCTCTGCGGGTAGGTGAGGCCCCCATCTGTCCTCCCCACCGCCCACTCGCAGCTTAGGCAGTATGTGCTGAGTAAGTACATTTTAATGGCTGAAAGAATGAACGATCAAGGGTTCCCTTGGTAGAAAAATAGAGGACTTGAAAATGACCGTTGCATCTACTCAGAGTCACTATTTTCCTTAAACAAAACAGAAGGGCGTCATTAAGACAAGTCACGCTGGAGGGGAAAGCAAAAGCAGACGTCACCGGTCACCTTTGCAGGATGCTAGGGAAGTGGCGCGTTGTTCTGAAAACTGGTAATGAGGGCAGAATCAAGCATCTCTCCCTGATGGGAACGAGACCTTGGTAACCAAGCAGTGGGTGAGGGAAAGTTTTACTTTACAGAAAATTTCCATCGCATACACACAGAAGGGACGGTAGCCTGGGGCTGCCACCATCTGTCACCCCAAGTGAAGGAAGAACTTGACCAAGGCAATGGCATCAGTGGCCACTCCCATCACAGCCCCGAGGCCAGCAGGCACCCCCAGCCTCCTGAGGGGACCACCCACGATGTGTGCTTGCCCCAAACTCCCTACCTGGGTGGTGCTCACGGTCTGGAGGGGAAATAAACAGGTGATCACAACCCGAAAGACTCACTGGCCAAATGCAATATTTGAGCTGTGTTTGGATCCCAATTCGAACCCACTACACAAACAAGCCACTTATGAGACACATGGAGAGAGCTGAACATGAACTGGGTATCGGTAATATTAAGGAATCGGTATTAACTTTTAGCTCTGATAGTGGTATTATGGTTATGTTTAAGGGAGAATCCTTATCTTTCAATGTATGTACTAAAATATTTTTGAATAAAATGATCTGATGCCTGAAATTTGCTCCAAAATACTCCAGTAGGGTGAGCGGGGGGAGGGGAGCCATAGATGAAAAAGGTTGCCAGGGGCTGGGTGATGGGTAAATGGGTGGGAACTGGGTGATGGAGATGGGGGCTCATTTTGCTATTTTTACTCTTGTATGTTTCAAGTTTTTTCATGGCAGAAGTTAAAAACAAGCACAGACCATCCCTGCAGCATGAGTGTGATCACTTCTCTTTTTGAGCAAAGGGCTGGGACGATCTCCATGGGTCAGGGTACAAGCCTCTCTCCAGCAGCCGGGGCTCCTGGCCCAGCCCGAGGGTCCCCCAACCCTCCCAGGCCAGCAGCAGGAGGTGATGGATCAGCTTACCTGGAGCTGATGGACCAGCTTGGTGGCTTGCTCGGGCGTCTGAAATTCTTGGGGTACCCTGGTGATGGGGTGGGCAGGAGGTGGGTCCTTTCCCACGCAGGCCTCCCCACTGCTCAACAGCACCTCCCGCACAATCTCGGCAGGTGACTTGAAAATCAGGGGTCGGATGGGGTCCTGAGGCTGCTTGCTGTGCCTTCTGGCCTTGGGGGGGTGGTAGCTGTCCTCTTTGGGGAACCTCACCCGGGGTCCCACCTTGGAGAAATCAGGGAGCGGGTAGTTCAGCCGCCCCCGGCCGTAGGTGGGGGCATCAGAAGATGAGTGGCCAGCCACAGTGGCTCCCTGCCTGCGCGGCCTGTCCTGCGGGGCTGGCCTGGGCGGAGGACTCAGGCGGCTGATGGAGCCAGTGAATCGGGAAGGGAGCGCCTTAGGTGATATCCGTGCACGCTTCCAGGCGTGGTCCCCCGGCTGAGGACAGGAGAGACTGGCTGCTCCTCTCCTCCATCTATCTGCAGGACACTGGAGGCTCTGGGCTGGGGGGACTGAGGAGTCCTGGAATTCCATGGGCGTTGCCAGAGCAACGCCTCCTCCAGTTCTGTCATCTGGGTTTAGGAGGTGGTGGCTGGGGCTCTGTGGTGAAGTTTCCTCGAGGGCAGTGGGCTGGGGGACACCCGTCTCTCCTTCCCAGGTAGAATCAAGGCTGTCACTAGGGTGGCCGAGGCTCACGGTCCCACTGCTCCAGGACTTTGCAGAGCTGAGGTCAACAGTTGGGTTGACCTCAGAATGTTCTGGAAGTGTGTCTCCACTGGCTTGTTTGCCCGAGGCCACCCAGTTTGTGGCGTGACCCCACCCCAGAGCCACGGGGCTGGTGGTTCCATCGTCCCCGGAGCAGAGACTAGCCTCATACTCCGACCTCGGGGAGCTCTCTCCGGCTTCGTCATCTCCAAGGGCCTCCTCTGGCTCCTCCTCAGTCATGCCCGGCGGAGGTTCCTGCTGGGGGAGCCATTCGGGAGGCAAGTTGGAACTTTCTGGGCTGTCCACATCCTCTGCTTCAAACTCTGGAAAGACAGGTCCTCTCTTAGCACTTTCGGGTCTGGACTCACCGTGGAATATTGCCTAAGTCATTTCACCCCTCGGGCGTTCGTTTCCTCATCAGTGGGGATGGCAAGACGCCCAGAAAGCCCTCACCCACCTATGGCCACGTACTTACCTCACCTCCTCCGGTTGTCTCAAAGGTCCTCCAAACTCAAACCTCAAACCTGTCTCAGCAAATGGCAACACCATCCCATCCAGCTGCACAAGCTAGAAACTGGGAGGCATCTTGTCATCGCCCCCCAACCCCCTGACCCCATAATCCAATCTGTCTCCATCACCTCCTATAGAGCTGTCAACTCACCCACTGCTCTGAAGTCCGGCACCACCACCTTTGCCCAAGAAAACATCCTCTCACCTGAAGCCCTGCAGTGGCCACTTAATTGGCTCCTCAGTCCTCACCCTCACCACCACCACCACCCCCGCCCCCCCCAACCCCCCCACCCCCACCCCCGTCAGAAAACTCATCAACACCTTCCTGTTGTTCCCAGGATAGAGCTGAACCTTTATGAGGTCCTGAGGCCCCTGCCTCCAGCCCCCATTAGCTCTCCTGACCCGTCTCTCTCCAGGGTCCCCCTGCCTCTCCCTGCTCTAGTCCTGCCACATCCTCTCCCACCACAGGGCCTCTGCACATGCTGGTCCTTCCACCCTTCCCCTCCCTTGGCCTAGTTGACTCCTATTTGTCCTTCGGGCATTAGCTCAACCTTGACCTCATCAAGGAAGTCTTATCACATATCCCTTCATACGTGTTCACAAGACTGAATATCTTTACTTGGAAATACTTATCACAGCTGCAGTTTTGCACTTGTTTATGTGATTGCATCATTAATATCCCCCATACACACACTACGTGTAAGTTCCATAAGCGTCAGGACACCCTGTTTTTATGTACTATTGCATTTGCAGAGTAGGTGCTCAATACTTGTTGACTTAATGGAAAGAAGGAAAGGAAGGGAGGGAGGGAGGACAATAAAGTATGCAAAGCTCCAGAAAATGGACAATTGTTGCCATTGTTACATAGTAGGTGCTCAAGAAATAGTCACTCATCCATCCACCCATCCATCACCCACTCGTCTATCCATCTACCTATCGACCTAGCCACTCACCCATCCATTACCTACCCACCCATTCGTCTATACATCATCCATATCGTCAGTGTTTATTGAGTACCTTCTCTGTCCTCGATACGATGAAAGCCTTTGAGATAGAGCCAAAGCTCCATGAGACACAGTCTGTCTACTGCCAGGCACAGACTCACTGCTCTTGTTAAGCACCTCTGTCATAACCCTTGTACCACTCTCTGCTCCCCTGTGCTCTTTCCCCTCCCCTTGGAATCTCTACATTCTTCAACTCCTTAAAATCTCCTTCAGCAAGTCTCTCTTGTTTACAGCAGCACATGTGAAGTCCAGAGAGGTTAAGCTTCTTGCTAAAGATCACACAGCAGTTCACAGCAGGCCTGGACCTAAAACCCAGGTCCCAGCCATGCAGGCAAGTTAGCTTCTGCCACTGGGGGTCATGCAGTGAGATGAAGAGAGTGTGCTTTGGAGCCAGGGAGCCCTGGGTTCGGTCCTGGTCCCTCTGGTCCCTTCCAGGGGGCCATGGGCAAATAGCTGACTCTCTGGCAGTCCTTACTCAGACCAGAGGCCAGTCCCTCCTACCTGGAGGGAATGAGACAAGTCCCGGGCTGTGCCTAGCCCTGCACCGGGCACACAGTAGGGGCAAAGACATGGCAGCTGCTGTTACATCATAGCAGGGGGTTACCATGTGACCTCAGGAAGAGATGCCTCTGCCCTTTCCTCCCAGTGCATCTCAGTCACTGTCCTGAGGGAGAGCTCAAAAACAGATCCTGCGTGGGTAGCTCTGGGCATATCTGGCATGAGGAACTTTGGGTCATGGCACAAAAAATCCACTACCAGCCTAATGTTTCCTCTACCATCCCCGGGGTGGGGTGGGGGGCGCTGCCTGATTCACAGAATCCTAAGACAGGGGTGTTCCTTTCATACTCTAAGTCTAATAGGTACCATGCACCGAGCTCTTGCTATTCCCAAGGGCATTATTGCCCCCGTTTCACAGATGGGGAAACCAAGATTCAGAGAGGAGAAGGGACTTGCCAAGCCCTTCCTGGCCAGTTGGTCTAAAGTTGGTCTCCATGCAAAGGGAAGACTTATTTTAGAAAACAAGGGATGCCAACATCCCCACTGCTAAATGGGATTTTACAAAATCTTCAAAATGGGCATAACCAGGCCATTTCAATGACCAGGGTTCTTATCAAAGCGCGTGTGCAGAGATGTGCTAATGACGCCCATCTCCGCATGGTTTATGATGGCAAAAACTAGCAGCGACCTAAGTGCCCAGCAGCAAGAGATTGGGCCAGCACATTTCAGAATGTCCACACCACGGAACTCCTAGTCAGCCACTAGGAATGACCTGTAGAAGACTATCTGATGAGCTGGGAAAATGTTCATGTCTATTAAGTTACAGGAAAGCAGGTTACAATACAGTCATATTACATTTGCATCTATAGACACGTAAGGAAAAAAGTTATCTGGATATGTCATTTTTAGTTTTTCCTCTTTTTCTATTTCCTGCAATAAACAGTATCACTTATGTAATTTAAATCTTTAAAATTTTTAAATTACAGACTTCATAGATTTCAATTAAAATTGTTTCTAAAACTCCCTCCCACTCCCCGCCTCCCGCCAGAAGGTAGGACGTTGGGGGGACAGTGTGAGGCTGGGGAGTCAGTCTCACCTTCCTCCGCAGACTGTCCCGATTCGGATTCGGATCCCTGGTGCCCATCAGGTTGCGGCTCCGAGTCCCATTGCCGAGGCTGCAGGTGCTGCTGGGCCCGGCAGAAGTCCTCCAGGAGCTCGGGACTGGTGGCGCTGGGAAAGGGTTCCTCGGCTCCCCAGCTGTGTGGGCCGCCCCCACAAGCATCCTTTTCCTCCTTGGCCCAGGTCCAGCGCCGCCGCGGGGGCCCCTTCCCCAGGCCTGGCTCGGACCAGTGGACCTCGGTCCCCGAGCTGGCCATTGGGCCCGGCCTGCGCTTCACCTGGACCACTTCACCTGGGCCACTTCATCTCCAGGGCGTGGCGTTGCCACTCAGGGCATCAGAGTCACCGGCTCCTCTCAGCGCCAGCCATCCTGCCTGCGGCCTGTCGGGGACACAATCGAGGGACAGCATTAACCCTCAAGTCCCCTTCTTTCTACAGAACAAGAAATTACTAGCAGGAACTCTGGAATCAAAAGCCCTGGTTCAGCTCCTGGCTCCATCCCCATCAAGCTGTGTGACCCTGGGCAAGTCACCTGTTTTCATGTTCTTCATCAGTAAAATTGGGATAAGAATTCCCAGCTCCCTCAAGAGTTGGGGGAAATGACCCAAGATGCATGATAAGGGGCCCAGCGGCCAGCACTGGCAGGTGTGGGGTGTGTGCTAGGATTGTTACCAGGTGCCAGGCTCCGTGCATGGGCACAGGCCAGAGCCTGGGGGGTAAGGGATAGGGCAGGGGCCTAGCCCATTGAGAAGCCACTTCCTCTGGGAACCTTCCCTGACCCCCCCTCTGGTAAGAATCCAAATCGGGAGCAGGGGGACGGAGAAAAAACCATTCCAGGACCCCAAATAATTGAAAACAGGTAAACAAATACACGCACACGCACGCGCACGGCAGCACTACTCACAAGAGCCCAACGGTGGAAACAACCCAAACACCCATCAACGGTGACTGTAAACAACCATGTTCTAAACATACAATGTCCTATTAACCCGCCATGAAAGAATGCGGTCTGACCCCGCTACAGCATGGATGCACCTGAAATATTTTGCTGAGTGAAAGAGGCCAGACACAAAGGCCACACACAGTGTGGCCACATTGACATGAAATATCCAGACCAGGTAAATGCAAGAAGGCAGGCTGGTGGTTATCAGGGCCTGGGGGACGGGGGGCTGGGGAGTGAGTGCTTAATGGCCACAGGGTTCTTTTGGGGGTGATGAAATGTTTTGGATTAGATAGAGGTGGCGGTTGCACAACATTGTGAATATACCACAAGCCACTGAATTGTTCACTTTAAAATAGTTAATTTTATGTTATGTGAGTATCACCTCAATTTTTTTTTTTTAAAAAAAAGCATTCCAGGCAGGGGGATCAGCGAGTACAAAGGCCGAGAGGCAGGAGGGGTGACTGGTACAAACCACTACCAATTGGATGGCAGAGAGTATGGGCAAAGAGGGGTGGTGGCCAGAGGTCCCGCTCAGGCCCTTGAAGGGCATCCCAGATCCGGGAGAGCACCCCGAGGTGTGGCTTACAAGTTCCTCTCTGGCTGCTCAGGGGGATGAACCAGAAGTGAGGAGCCTGGCTGGCTGCAGGGGGACCTGTGGCAGCAGAAAGAGGACTCCTCCCCACCTGCCTTCTATCCTCTCCTTCCCTCCCTCTCATCTCTCTTGCCTCCTTCTTTCCCTGCCCTCCTGCTATGGCCAACACGCCCCAGGCGCCCCCTCTGTGCCCAGCACCACGGAGTCCTGGGAACAGAGCTGACAGAGCAGCAGGCAGGGAGCTCAGCGGGGCCTCCAGGCCTGGCTCTACAGGTGGGCAAACTGAGACCCAGAGAGCAGAGGAGCCTTGCCCGAAGCCACACATCAGCCAGGACCAGGCTGGGGTGAAAGCTCACCTTGGAGCCCAGGTCCGGCTCCTCCGTCCATGCAGTAGAGATGACTGAGCATAAAAAACGCTGGGCCTCCGAGGACAAACAGGTCTGTGTTTGTCTCCGCAGCCTCGTGAGCACTGGGTCTTGGTCAGTCTGATCTGCACGGCTGAGAAAAGTCAGCAGGCAACTATTTCTGGATAGAAAGCTCCCCAGGGAACATGCCGCCCCAGGAAGGCTGCAGCCTTCTCAAGGCCTGGGGTAGGGACAGGGAACAACGTTCTCCCCTCTGGCTGCAACCCTGCTCCTTGGACAGGGGCTCAGGGGCCTCTTCCCCTCCCTGCCTCTATCCTCCTCTCTCCCCCAGAATGTCCTCCAGATCACCCTGTGAGTGACCCCGGGATCCCCCTCCCCAGGCTTCTCTTCTCTCGCCAGCCTGGGCTCGAAGCCTTACCCGTATGTTCTCAGGTGAGTGGGTCCCAGGAAAACTGCTTTTCAGATGAGAAAACAGAAGCTCAACATGGAAGGGACTTGGCCAAGAACACCCAGCTGCTCAGTGACAGAACAAGATTTGAAAGTGTCCGCTTTGAAAAGCCCAGTGGTCTCCAGATTTTTTTTTTTAATCACACAGCTCATCGGGAAAAATATAAATTTGCTTGTATACCCTATATATAGGGTGGGGCAAAAGTAGGTTTACAGTTGTGAGTACACGAAACAGTTTATTCTTGTATTACTCTTTATTAATTATTGTATTACTTTCTATATGAACAACTGTAAACCTACTATTGCCTAACCCCATATATTTCTTATAACTTTATAGACATGTAGTCTCATGCTAATATATTACATATATTAGAAAAAATATATCAAAGATGCAAAAGAAAATAAATATTTTAAAGGGAAATTCTAATCCTTTCCCCATACCCTGGGGGGGGGGGTCTCTACCCCTCTTGGAAATCCCTATTAGTGGGCCTTAAACTTGAGTGCTCTTACGAATCCTCTAAGAATATAGACCCCTAAGCCGACCAAAAGAGCCGAACTTGGTGGCCCTGGGGAAAGGGCCCAGGAGTCTGCGTTTTAAACCAGCATCCCCGGCAAGGCCAGCCCTTCAGGATGACTAGACCTCCTGCCGCTGCTACTGTGGCAGGTGTGACAGGTGCTAAGAGCTGTTGCTTTTCTATTTCTGAAACACCCGCCTGAGGAAGGGGCTGGGGAGGCGTGTGGTTTTTTGACTTTTTCAAGGGCTTTTTGCTAGCCGTGCCTCAGAGCAGCCTGCCCAATCACAGAGGCCTCTGGGGCACAAAGAGGAACATCCTGTCTCCTGGGATGACTCAGTCAGCTCAGAAATCTCACTGTGACCGGGCGAGGCTGCACGTCGGAGGCAGCTGCGGTCACTGGCTGGGGGTTTGCACAGGCACCCCAGGCCCTGAAAGCCGCGAGCCTCTCTGAGCAGGGACTCTGTCTTCCATGCAAGTCCCAGCCCTCGGTGCCGTGGAGCTCAGAACCGGCCAGTCAGCTGGTCAGTGAACAACACACATGAGCGCCAACCACATGCCAGCCGCAGGCTGCACCAGGACACGGGCTCACTGGCTGCTGTGAGAGAGAAGCCAGCTGGGCGGGAGAGACTGGGTTCCTGGCCTGGCGCTGCTGCTCCGTGGTGAACCGTTGGCGAGTTTTCCTCACTGTGAAACGAAGACACGCCACCTGCTCTTGCCACCACCAGGCGGGATGGCCCTGGGAGGTGGGGCTGGGAGGTGGCTACAGGAACTTTGGGGTTCCTGTTTGTCTCGTTGGCTTCTGAGGGCAACAGCCTCAGAACTGCTACCCCCCTTCTGGGGTCCCATTTCACTGTCACAAAGATATATATTGAGCAAATTAACTTTAAAAAAAAAACCTACGAGCTCCTACTGTGTGCCAAGCACTACACCAGACACAGGAATACAGAAATGAGCAGAAGCGTTCCAAAATTTCAAATGAAGGCAAGGCGGGGGGAAGACAATACAGAGAGTTATTGAAGAAGCATCAAGTTGACAAAGAGGATTTAGGCGAAGAACAAGAGGGAAGGGCATTTCAGGCAGGAGGAACAGCATAGGCAAAGGCACAGAGGGGTGGGGTGAAGGCTCTAGCATGTGAGCTGGGGCCTGCATCCAGGAAAGCCCTGTTAGCATGAAGTCCCCTCAAAGGTCCCTGCCAGCCCTGGAGAAGCTAGTCCCACCAGGAAGCACCAATCACTACCACCCCGCTTTTGTACATCTCCCCCACTCCACAGCACCGCCCCTACCCCTAGCTCTCTCAAGGGTCTATGAGACCCTGTGGTCTCTCCTCCAGTTCCCGAGTGGGTCAGCCACCCCCACTCAGCGGCTCCTCTGCCCCCTCAGCTGCTCTGAAACTCAGGATCCTTCCCTTTATGTCCCCTTCTCCCCATTATCTTTCTCTTCTGCCTGCTGCAGCCACGCAGCCCACCTCCCCCTCCCCATGCCTTCTCCAACCAGGGCTGTCCAGGGGCCGCCCCCACCCCCACCCTGACCCTGACCCTGACATCTCCCAGATGTGAAACGGAGCAAAAGAGAGGCAGCAGGCTCTCACCAGGCCCCATAGCTGGAAGTGCAGCCTGGGGATTCAAACCCAGGGCATGAGACTCTGAAACCAAGGCCATCACACTTTGGGGTGGGGGACAAGAGGAAGGGGAAAGAAACCCCCGATATCAAGTGGCTGGGCTCCTCCAAAAAGGTTGGGCTGTTGGGGGTCAGAGCCCCAATCTTGGCCTCCCTCTCTGACCAGCGGGCAGGGCATCAGCCACTCCCCACTCCGGATGTGCCCCCTCCAGCCCCCAGCTCTCTGGAGAAAGAGGAAAGCGTCCTGGCTGCTACACACTCTCATCCCGCCAGCCTGGAGCGCTGCGCTGGGTCTGCGGGACCATCCCGGCTCCTCTCCGGGCCCTAGGGCGGCAGAAGGGGCCCTTCTCTCTGGGGACCCTCTGTTGCCTCCTGGCCTGCTCCTCATCCGTGCATCATGTCTGAGGCCCTTAGCAGCCGTGGGACTGCCTCTCCATGCGCCGAGGACTCTCTAGCACAGAGAGGAACCAGCCCTTGTCCAAGTTCACAGAGACCAGAAGCAGAGCTCTGACTGGAATCCAGCATCCAAGGCTTGAGGAAATCCCCTTAAAATCCACCCTTGCTGGGGGGCCGGGCTCCCCTCAGCCGGGAGAGAAGTCATACAGCTGTCGCAGCAGCTGCAACTTCCTGGCTGGGCTGGTCCAGCCTCCCCAACTGTCCCGAGTCTCTGACTGGCCTGTCCGGAGGGAAGGCGGCCTCCCCGACCCTCCTCCGCTCCCTTACCTCTCCCGGGTTTCACCATCCTGCTGGCCCCGGCTCAGAGGACCGGGGTGGGAGGTCTTTGTTCCAAACCTGGGGAGCCCCCTGCCTCCATGGCGCCCTGGCCCGCCTCCAGGCCGCTCTGCCAGCCCGAGCTGCTGCTGCTCACAGACAAGCATCGCTCCCCACCTCTCCCCGCCCCGCTGTGGCTGAGGCCGCCTCGCTGAGGCAGGAAGCGCCCGGCCTGATTTCCTACAAGTGTTTGTCAGAAGGAGGGGGTTTGTCTGAGCGCAGCCTGAGACAGAGCAGGAGGAGCTTAACCCCTTGCAGGCCCTCTGTGCGTCTCTACTGCCCAGGAAAGGACTCGTGGGACCTGCCGATGTCAGGGCTGGGGACCATCACAGCCAAAACACAGACTGAGGAGACGGAAGCCCCGAGAAGGTCAGGGGACTGGCCAAGGCCACTCAGCATGCGGAGGCTGGAAGGAGGCTCCAGCAGCTCCAACCCTCTGGGCGCTTTCTCCGCTGCGCCTACCCTCCAGGGCGCCGCCGTGGCCAAGGCCCGTCTCTCACTGGGCCTCAGTGCCCAACTACACATACAATGAAGCTCCGACTGGATGCTTGCCGGCATCCTTCCAGCTCTGGCTCTCCATCCTGTCTGCCAATATGCAACCCCACACCTCAGCGAGGCTGCAACGATTCCTGCCGTCCCACCCACTGTCCTTGCCCCAAGCAGGGCCTATGGCTACATAGGATTTTCCAGGCAGCACGCAGGTAGGGAACTGGCTGATCAGGTGAGTTACCTGCTGTTCTCAGGGCTCATCTGCCTTTCCCTAAGCCCCCCTCATTCCATTCATTCATTTGATAGATACTTACTGAGCGTATCTTGTAATGCTTTTCAAGGTGCTGGGAATATGGCAGGGCACAAGACAGGCCAAGCGCTGGCTCCACTCTGGTAGAGGGACAGACAACAAACAGAGAGAGAGGGAGAGGGAGAGGGAGAGAGAGAGAGAGAGAGAGGTGTGTGAACATGACAGAGAGGATAGGATGGAGCAGTGATCCACATCCCAAGCTCAACAGAATCCGTCTCTGGGCATCAGAGATTTTACAGGGTCTCAGGTGACTGGGATGTGTGCCCTGGTAGAGAACCCACAGGTCAGAGAGTAACAGTTGGGGAGAAGGGTATGGGGCTGGCCAGAAAGGTCTCCGTGATAATGGGGCATCTGATCAAGGCACTGGAAGGAAGAATGGGGCAGGAGCCAGCCACGAGAGGGGCTGACGGCAGAGTATTCTGGACGGGCAAGTGCAATGGGAAAGGTGAGAACCAGCTGGGCTTTCCCTGAGAACAGCAGGCTGCATACCCAGAACAGAGAGGGGAGGAGAGGCAGGACCAGGGCGGAGGGGCAGGCTCAGCATCCAGTCTGGCCCTGCTTAGGATCCAGAGGTTCTGATTAAGGAAACAAAGAGAAAAGAGGGGGGGCGGGGATGGTCTCTGTATTGTCCAAAAACCCTCCCAGGTAATTCTGATGAGCAGCCAGGTTTGGGAATCTTAGAGTCAATACAGACCTGGGTTCAAATCTTTTGCTGGCTCTGGGACCTCTGAGCCTTCATCTCTCTAAGCCTTGGTTTCTTCATCTTAAGACATCCAAGAAGAGTAGCCTCCCCACACAGGGTTGCTGCCAAGATCCAATGAGGTAATGTCTGCAAAGTGCAGAACCAGGAGCCTGGAACATGAATGAATGAGTGATTGAATGAATGAATGAACTTTCTCAAGATCAGCCTTGAGTATATGGCAAAGCCAGGCTAGAACCAGGTGCCCTCATTCCAGTTATCACCGCCCCCCTCCTTCCCTGCCTTTTACCCACATCTGGGTGATGGGGCACCCAGCCTATGGAGCACAGCCAAACCCTAATGAGGCCCCCGCCCTGCCAGCTCTGGTGGCCATGTGGCCCATTGTGCGAGGGGCGGGCTCCCCTGACACCCTGTCACTCACTCACTCTCCCTCCCTGGTCATTAACCCGGCAGCACCGCTATCAACCCCAGGTGGCTGCCACTGCCAGGCACACCCTGTTGCCCCTGGATAACCCTAAGCCTAGCCTAACACCAAGGAAAACACCCTCTCGTGTACTCTGGTCCATCTCCTTGCCACCTCCGAGCCTTACCAGACCTCCCCCACCCTCCCTCTGCGAATGCGGTGCCCCCTCCTCCCACAGGCCAAATTAACCAATGCAACTGAGCTCATTCTAGCCCACCCTCCAAACCCAAGCCTCCCTGGTTTGGTCCACCTTCCACCCAGGTGCACATCTTGGATAGTTCCCTCTCCCTCACACCTATAACCAATCTCTCATCAACTCCTGTTGATTTTATTTCCTGGTTCTCACTGGAATCTGACCCTTGTCTGTATTCCGACGTGGCCTCCTGCAAGAGCTCTTGGTCCCTGCAGTCCATACGCCACACCAGAGGATCTCGCCAAAACAGAAGCGTCCACACGGGCCCCTCTGCTTAAAACACTCTGAGAAAGAAACTGAAACTCCATAGCCTGGCTGCTGCTCCTGCTTCTTCTCCCTCTGTCCTCCCCCTCCCTCGGCCGCTCCTGCCACACAGGGCTCCTTGCTGTTCCTGGGACAAATGCTCTGTGCTCCGGGACCTCACCCAGCCCCATTCCTTCTCCCTGCCAACTTCCAGGCACCCTGTAGATCTCAGCCCATGTGCCCTCCTTGGGGGCTCACCGTTTGGAATTAGAAGTGAAGTCTGTGTCTGACAATGGAGTGGGGTGCTCAGCAGGAGAAGCACAGTCATATACGATGGATGAGCTACCACGTCTAGCCTGTGGCCCAGGCCTGGCTTATAACCCTCACAACAACCCACGGAGGCAGGTGTGACACCCTCATCTTACAGGTGGGTACCCAGAGGCCCGTACAGTCGAGCCGCTTGCCCCTGGTCACAGAGCGGGTGAGTGCCCGTAGAGATTCAAACACACGGAGACCCACCTCTCAGTGACTGCTCCCGGTGCTCTCACCATTGCAGCCTCTGGCGATAATTACTGCCCTGGGCCCCGTAGAATCGGGAGTGCAGCTTATTACCAACTAACTGAGTTCACCAAGTCCATGTTCTGCCTGTAGAATGAGGCTCTAGTTCTGCACAGAGCCCTTCTGCTTTCTTTTTTGAATATATTTTTATTGATTTTAGAGAGGAAGGGAGAGGGAGAGATAGAAACATCAGCGATGAGAGATCGCTGATCAGCACACCCCCTGCTGGGGATCGAGCCCACAACCTGGAGTGAACCAAAAAGAATGGATGGAAGCCTGGCTGGGGAAGTAGAGACCCAAGTTCCAGGCTGAGTGACATTGGACCAAGTGACTTCCCCTCTCTTACCTTTGAACCTTGGGCTTAATGAGATTTATCCCTGAGGTGATCAGAAATGACCTTCTAGCACTAAATCTCCTGGGTTCTTTGATTGCATTTGCCCGCGCAGGCAGAAACGCCATGTATATGGAGGCTGCAGGGCACAGGGGTTTAGGAACATAGACTTTTTGGGTAGTCAGGCCTCCAGGTTCTCTCTTGAAAGCTGTGTGCCCTTGGGAAAATTGCTTAACCTCTCTGAACTCCAGATTCCTTATCTGTAAAGTGGAGATAATACTGACTTTATAGCATCCTTGGGGTGATAAATGAGACCGTGTGCCTAAAGTCCTGGCCCAGGGCCCAGCACTCACCCATAAATGACTTGGGCCATATCCGTGAAACGCCCAGATGGCCTGCTCCCTGCAGGACTGAGTTTAATTTTCCTGGCTCTGGAGCTTCCCCAGCTCTAGTTTTGGGTCCTGTACACAAAAAGCAAAAGCCAGCCCTCACAAGTGGAGAGAAATGCTGCCATCTCCCCATGACCCTCTCCCTGTGACCCCAAAACCAGTTCTTGGGGTCACTGACACAGCTAGAAACTGTGTCCCCACCTGGAATACTTTAGGAGAGGAGGAAACAGGCCAACTGAAACATGGGCTCTGAGGAGGGTGTGGCCACACTGAGGAAAAGACACACATACACACACATTCTCTCTCTCCCTCTCTCTCTCCCCCAAATTCATGCTGCATGAAGAGTCAAACAAACAAAAGTGTGCATGCGCCAGGAGTGCACTGACAACAGCAACACTTCATTGAGCACCTATTATGTAAAGACCTTTCTTTTTTTTTTTTTAATATATTTTCTTGATTTTTTACAGAGAGGAAGGGAGAGAGATAGAGAGTTAGAAACATCGAGAGAAACATCGATCAGCTGCCTCTTGCACATCTCCTACTGGGGATGTGCCCGCAACCCAGGTACATGCCCTTGACCGGAATCGAACCTGGGACCTTTCAGTCTGCAGGCCGACGCTCTATCCACTGAGCCAAACTGGTTTCGGCAAAAGACCTTTCTATACGTTAGGATCTCATTGTTTAATCTTCATACCAATCCAAAGAGTAGGAATTACTGTGTCTGTTTCACAGGAAAAGAAGCTGGGTTTGAGCCAAGCTGTCTGGATCCAGAGAGTAAATCATAATCACTTTGCAACTGAACCTTGCAGTAGGTGCAAAGGTTGGAAACGACCGCAATGTCCAATAATAAGAGATCATTAAATTATGATATTTCCACTCAATGAAATATTATGCAGCTATTAACGGTCATAGTGTAGAAGAATATGAAGTGATATAGAAATGTGATGTTAAGTGAACACGCCAGTTACAGAAGAATATATATCTAGTTTGAGTCCATTAAAAAAAAAACCACAGTAAAATGTGGAGGAAGGGAAGAGAGGGAGGAAGGGAAGGGGAAAGGAAGGGAGGAAAAAGGGAAAAAAGGAGAGAGGTGCTCCAAATGGTTTCAATAATTATTACTAGGTAGTAGAACTAAGGCAAATTTACTCCTTTTCCTTATTGTATTTTCTAAAATAACAGTTGAGTTAAAAAATAAGAGTAAAAAGAGCATTTACTATTCTTTTTTTTTAAATATATTTTTATTGATTTCAGAGAGGGAGAGGGAGAGATAGAAGCATCAATGATGAGAGAGAATCATTGATCGGCTGCCTCCTGCACACCCCCCACTGGGGATCGTGCCCACAACCCCGGCATGTGCTCTTGACTGGAATTGAACCCGGGACCCTTCAGTCCACAGGACGACGCTCTAACCACTGAGCCAAACCAGCTACGGCAAAAAAAACAGAAGCCACCACCACACGTCTGTGTAGTCTCTTTCTGATGAGACCTTGGGCCTGCCCTCCTCGGGCCCGCCTGCCCCACCCATGCAAGCTGGGCAGAGTGGTTGGGCTCTCTGAGGTCCTTTGCAGCTCTGACATTTTGTAACTCCCATCCCACACCTCTCTTCCTCTTTTTAAACTCATACTCTGTGTTCTTTCCTGCACATGTAGCCATTATGCAACATGCAGGAATATGTGAAAATCACATAAAGGAAAGGAGGCAATCCCAGCCTTAACCACTCAACATTGTTAGGCACGGCACGTGTTGTCCGACTGGATTCTCATAACCAGGCATTTAATAGATGAAGAAAGGCACAGAGAGGTTACACAACTCGTCCCAAATCACACAGCACTTTAGAGGCAGAGTCGGATCTGCACCCATAAGTAAAAAGTTACCCTCCAAGTGAATCCCTGACGTGGAGGGGCTGAGTACAGTCTCCTGGACACTGACGTCCTTCCTGATCCTTGGTCCTTGGCTGTGTGGCCCCAAGATTCCAAAAGACCAAGTAGGCATCCCACTCTGGTCTTGGTCCCGGCCCCTCCCCCAGAATAGGCTCAGCCTCAGGGGAGGGCCGGGGAGGGAGAATGCTGGCTGGGATCTAGAGGCCGTGCTGGACCACGCCTGGGAGCAGGGGGTCTCTCTCCACAGCCATGGTGGGGTTCGGCTGGCACCTGGAAAGGAAGATCAGAGCCAAGATGGGACTGCAGGTTAAAAGGGAGGAGGGACTGAGAAATTAAAAATGCAAAGGTCTGCCCGACCACGTGGCTCAGTGGTTGAGTGTCGACCTATGAACCAGCACCAGGTCACGGTTCGATTCCCAGTCAGGGCACATACCCAGGTGTGGGCTTGATCCCTAGTGGGGGGCATGCAGGAGGCAGCCAATCAATGATTCTCATCTTTGATGTTTCTATCGCTCTCCCTCTTCCTTCCTCTCTGAAATCAATAAAAATCTATTTTTTAAAAATGCTGAGGTCTGGGGGCAGGAAGGCCTGGCTCCAGATTTGGTAGCTCTGACCATTAGGTATATTTCTGAACCTCTCTGATATCTTCATCTACAGGCTGGGATAGCACTTTTTTCAGGAGCATGAGTGTAGAGTAACAGCACAATGTGTTTGCTCAGCTAAGCACATGGGGGTGCTCAGAAAACACAGGAGGGGCACCGTTAGCATCCTCCTGGCTCCCCTGTCACTCAGAGCCTACTCACAGTCACCCTGCCCCTCCAATCCCTTGGGCACATGCTGCCGGATAAATCTTCTTAGAGCATCATTCTTGTCAAGCCTTTCCCTGCTTAAAGACGGTGATTGGTGCTATCACTTTAAGGTTAAAGGTCAGATATTTTGGCCTGGAATTCAGGCTTACACAGACCTGTTCCCAAGTCAGAGGGTTGCTATGCCGCACAACTCACAGAATAGACCAGGAGCCTCATCCAGAAAAGTTTCCTTTCCAAATCCACCCTTCAGGGGATCTGCAGTGGGGTGCGGGCATTTTGACCTGGTTCCCCGCCTGGCCAGGAAGTGATATAATCCAGGTGATCAACAATGTACTAAACACTTACTATGTGTAGGGTTCTGTCCTGGGCACCAGGAGGGTGACTAGTGACAAGATAGACAAGGGCTCCCAGCTTTCTGGACCCCAATCATTGCAGTCAAACCCTTGGCACAATGGCTAGAATGCAGCACTCAATAACCATTAGCTATTATTACCAATAATATTAAGGCTGCTACTCCTTCCTTTCTCTGGGCTTCAGTTTCTTCATCTCTAGACTCAGAATGTAGGCTGCACAAAATTCTCTAGGATGCCACCTCACTTGAGCCTTAAAGTGGCACTGAAGTGGGCATTACTATTCCCATTTTACAGATGGGAAAACTGAGATGCTCAGAACTGAAGCCAGGCTGAAGATTTGAACCAAGTTCTTTTAACTCACAGTCTCCAGTTCTGTCCCACCTCCCAGGACTGAGGAAGCATAAAAAGGACGTGGAATTCAGCTGGTGATTCAGCTGGATGCTCTAAAACATTTCTTCTTCACCCCCTCCCTCTTGGAAATGTCCTTGGTATGTATCAGTTTTCAAAATACACTCTCAGCCCTCAGCCTGACAGCCTCAGTGCCTGGACCATTCCCAGGCTCTCTGGAAACCCCAACCCTGGCGCCCCTGGTGGAAGCTGTGCAGGCTGGTGGGAGCTGATGAAATTTCCTTGCAAGAAACAGCCCAAATCACATGTTTCAAACGCAAACCAGTGGAAGCAAAGGCCCCACACGAGTACCTTCTCCCTCCTGCAGAAGAACTGAGACGGTTCCTGGGAATAAACCCAAAATGGTCCCCAAACACCCTTACCTACTGGTAAGTAAGCCAGATAGACGCCCTCAAACAGATGGGCAGAAATTGTTTTCTTGACAAAACAGGACCAAGGGCCAAAAAGCAAAACCCATCAACTCGAGAAGAGGCGCCTGGAAAGTTTTCTTGGGAAGTCCCTGTAAATATCTAACCTCAGTCCTTCATGCTTCAGTTTCAGCCATTTCTTTTCCTTCTGTTCTAGAGCACAGGAACAATGTCTCTTTTCACTGCAGCCTGTCTCGGCTGCTCTTCTCAGCTCCCAAATAGCCCCAGTTTGTTATCAGCAACTTTCCTTTCCAACTTTCTCACTCAGAAGCAGAAGCTTTTGAAACGTAGGTAGTGATCCGCTCCCCTCTGCCATTTCTCTCAACAAAAGCCGGGCAAAGGAGTCTCATCCAGGTCGCACCAAAAAACTGGCTCTGGCTCTGCCCCCGCCAGCCCCATCCCACTGGGGAGCTGCCAGCTCTGCACCTGCCCTGCGGTGGCGCCTTTGGCGAAGCCAAGCCCCATTTCTGAGTCTCAGTCTCCCCATCTGCGTACCAACAGGGGCTGGTCTCACATTTCCGCAGTCCATTCCAGTTCCTACCACTGTCAGAGCTGCCCACCCCCATGCTGGCCCTCGCTCTACCTCTCTCCCCGCCAAAAAGAGGAAAAGAAACTTGCGTTAGGCGTCTGGGGAGGGCGCGCGGCTCCGAGTTGTCAGGGTGCGCGGTTGTTGCCGGGTGAGCGAACCTCACACAAATCCCCGGACGGGAAAGTCCCACCTCCCGTAACCACAGCTACCCGGCCACACCTCTAACCCAAACACAGCCCTCGGCCGGGCCAAGGACCACCTCCAGATTCCCTGGGGACCCCTCCCCTCCCTTTGACCCGCGCCAGCCGCAGGCAGGGAGAAAAAGCCAACGCCCCCATTGTGCGGAGGTGGAGACTGAGGCCGGAAGGTGGAGACCGCCGGGTTTGGACTCGGGATGGATAGCCCATCCGGGACTCCCTCCCGCTCCCAGAGCGGCGATCCGTCTCCTTCCGAGACGGGTGTGCGTGGTTTCCACGTGGGAGAGACCGAGAGCAGCACCGTCCCCGTGGACCCAGGCCCATCGCGCTGCCCACCCTCCCTCCCCATTCCCCCGACAGAGAAACTGAGACCCAGCGAGGGGCCGGAACCTGCAGCGTACCCACCACGAGCCCCTCCCCGCTTCTCACCTGCTGGCCGCTGCGCGGGGTGGTTTCCTGGAGTTGAGCGGCAAACAAAGGCCTCCAATCCGGACGAGGGGCGGGGCGGAGGTATTTTGCATAATCCCCGAGGCCGGCCTCTGACGGGCGGGGTGCGGCCCCAGGAGGCGGAGTCTCGAAGTTGCACCAATCACAGAGAGGCGGCAGCCTGCGGCCCGCCCTCAGGGACTCAGACTCCACTCCACCGGGAAAAATCTCAAATCTGGGAGGTTGCATGTACTAGTACCTCCGGTAACCGGTCGGGCTGCAGACGCGAGATTGAAGCCCGGAGTTAAGACATTTGTGCAAGTTTGCAATGAGGAAGAAATAAAACTTTCCGAGTGGAAACGAACTGCTTCATAACAGTAGTAATAATACTGTAATAAACTTTTCTTGAGCACTTATTATGTGTCAGGCACTGTTGTAAGCTCTTACTATGGACCCATCCTCTCCTGTGAAGTATGTTGGCATTATCATGAGTATATTCTAGTCCGGAGCAAGTGGGGAAGCCCAATCCTGGAGAGAAACAAGAATCTGCCCAAGGTCCTGCAGTGAATACGAAATGCACCTGGAAGAATGGCTGTGTACAGTGTCAGACTGGCCTAGGCACTTGCCGCAGTTCTGCCACTGGCTGCTACTGCGCTTCAGATAAATGGGATTTGTAGCTCTTACCTCACAGCGTTGCTGAGGGAAGTAGATAAATAACATGGCACTAGAACTATCTATAATAATAAAAGCGTAATATATGCTAATTAGACTGGACAAAGTGGGGCTGGGAGGGATGCCCAGTCCCAGGTGCTGGAGGGAAGCTGGTGCCTGCAGCCAGGGAAGGAAGGCCTACTCTTGCATGAATTTCATGCATTGGGCCTCTAGTAAGAAATAAAACAATGGACCTAATTTAAAGAGTTCCTAGAAGAATCGTACTTCACAGGGGAGATGAAGAGGCCTGGAGACAGGAAGTGACTTTCCCAAGGACTTGCATCCAGCTATGTTGCAGCCCAGTTATCAGTCCCCGAGGTTGCCAGTGGCTCCCTGTCCACATCTCTAATGGTAATTACAACAGCAGCTTCTATTCACTAAAGGCCTTCTCTGACCCAGGGAAAAATTTTAGCAAACCCTCACAATAATTCACAAGTTAGGTTAGTATTATGCTCCCCATTTAAAGATGAGGAAACTGAGGCTCAGTTTAAGTGACTTGACCACTTACACAGGCAGAAAGTGGTGGAGGTGGACTATGATGCCAGGTTTTAGACTCTAAGGTGTGCACCCTGAGCTGTACCTTGTTTGTCCTGTACTCCCCACACTGGGCTACTCCATGCTCCCCACCTCCCCCCACCTCCACCCCCCGCCCCGCTTTCTCTCAAGCAGAGAGGGCTCCAGGGGATTTAAAGGCCAACTTGGTACTTGCTTGGGCAGACCCCAGCTCAAGCCAAAAACTCACCTTGTCTTCTTCTAGCAACACACTCTGAGATCCTCTAGCCATACCTTCCCCCTCCAGCTCTGGTGTCATGAGTAGAGATCTTAGGGCCACAGGTACATGTGTCCCAGGTGGACTTCTGGTCCCTCCCTCTTACAATATTCAAAGCTGCCTCCACCCATGATCCCTTCATCCATGATCCTTTTCAAAAGACAACACGACATGTGCTTGTTCTGGGGCTTCCTGTTGTTGATGCCAGGCAGTCAGAGGTCTAAATTTGTCTTCTACCACTCACTAGTGATACAGCTTTGGGCAAGCAATTTGACCTTTCTAAATCCACTTGCAAAGGCATTTTTTAGGTTTAAAATTCCACGGCTCCAGAGTCAGTCCTAGCAATTTTAGAAGCAATGGATCTAGAAACTCATTCTCATCTTACTTTTTTCAGATTACAAACTTGGGACCATGGGCTGCAGCTGCTGGAGCTCTCTGTCCCCTGGGCCTGGGAAAGGGGTGGCATTTATAAGATCAGAGGGCCCCTTTCTTCGTTCACCATCACCCTGACTGCAATCATCTCCCTGGGGCTGACTCTGAGCCTGGTCCACACACAGCATCCCAACCTCCATCGCAGGCAAGTAGCAGCATCCCCATGCATTGGCTTCCGTGTCTGCTATAACAAATTACCACCAGTTCCCGGCTTACAACAACACTAATTTGTTCTCTTACAAAGAGAGGTCAGAAGTCCAAAGCCAGTCTCACTGGTTCAAGTCAAGGTGTCAGCCAGGCAGGTTCCTTCTGGAGCCTGAAGGAGAACCCGTTTCCTTATTCTTTTCAGCTTCTAGTGGCAACCTGCACTCCTGGGCTCGTGGTCCCTTCCTCCATCTTCAAAACACACCATCCAACCTCCATGTCCATCAGCACACCTTTTCCTGTTGTGTGTCCAGCCTCCCTCCCCCAGCCTCCCTTTTTCAAAGACCCAAGTGATCACGTTGGGCCTCCCAAATAGTCCCGGATAACCCCCCAGCGAAACGCCTGGATCACATCTGCAAAGTCCCTTTGCCTTATAAGGTAACATTCCCACGTTCCAGGAATGGGAATACCTTTAGGCGCCATTATTCAGCCTACCACACCCATTTCCCAGATGGGGAATTTGGGCTCAGAACGGTGAGATCACTTGCCCTTGACCACACAGGCTTTGGAGTCTGAAGCCAGGAGATCTGGGACCTGATGAAGCTCTCCTGCTGCCAGGTAAGGGTTCTTCCCTGCAGGGGTGTTAGGGCTGGGGCGGGGCTAGGACCTGCCGGGCGGGATAGGCTGCTTCAAGGTCTAGCGGGGCGGGAATCCAGGGTTCTGGTCTCTAGGTGATCTCCTTGGCCTGGGGAGGGGACCAGGGCAGCCAAGAGCAGAATCTGGTGCAGGTCTGTGGAATCAACTGCCCGGAACCCATTCTGGCAGGCACTGGACACTGGGCCGGGCAAAGCAGACCTTCTCAAACTCTTCTTGCCTCAGAGGAACCCTGGGGATGAAGGAAATGGGCTCAGGGGCTGGGAAGTTGACCATCTCTTGCCATCCTCTCCTCTTTCCCCTCCACGTGTTGTTACTTGTAACAGCCACTGCCCTGGGCTCCTAGAACAGCGTGTGGCCTGCACAGATAGAGGGCGAGATGTGAGTGGGAATTTACTATCTCTCCCTTCTCCCCCAGGCCTTGATCAACGACTGACACCATGAAAGCCCTGTCCCAGGGCCCTGAGGGGGGGCAGCTCTAGGTATAGCTTACACTCTGGTGTCCCCTCCCAGGCTCGGCTCCTCCCCTTCCCCTCCTGAGCCCCCACTCCTCACTGCCTCTCCCTTCCTTAATGAATCACTTGCATACAAATCCTCACTGCTGAGTCAGTTTCTGGGACCTGCCTTAAGGTGGGCCACCTCTCTGCAATTTAAAACATCCACACACATTGTGTACTCTGCCCCATGACATACCCGCGCCTTTTAATCTAAGAGTATTATCTGTAAACCACCTTCAGGTAGGGTGTTTCAAGACGCAGGTGTGGTTTCAAGTGCCCCTGCATTTCCGATGTGGGGGGTTGTGCGGGAGAGGGTGGTGATGTCTGGTGCTCTGATGCCTCCAACTGCCCTCCCCCCATCTCCACGTTGAGCAATCAAGACCCCGGTCACACAGGCAGGCCACGCAGCACACGGGACCCTAACCTTGTTCAGATCTCTTTATTGAAAAATTAAAGTCATAAGCTCTGTATATAAATACACTGACGTCGCTGGTCACCTGCAAGGCCTCTGGGATAGGCAGGGGGTGCGGTGGGGAGCTGGGGTCTTGGGTCCCCAGGGTGTGGAGAGGGAAATAAATAATAAATACCATGGGGGACAAGGAGCTTGGAGGAATGGGGGGTAAATGGGAAGGGGGTGCTTGATGCTTATTTGTGGCACTAAAGGTCCTGCAAGATGCCCCCTGGCTGGGGGCCATGTCCATGAATTCTCATGTGACCTCACTCTCAACCTTCCTAATGCCGCGACCCTTTAATACAGTTCCTCATGTTGTAGTGAACCCCAACCATAAAATTATTTTCGTTGCTACTTCATAACTGTAATTTTGCTGCTGTTATGAATCGTAATGTAAATATCTGATATGCAGGATGTATTTTCAGGGGTCGCGAACCAAAGGTTGAGAACCGCTGCTCTAGACAAAGCCAAGGCATCTGGAGATGGGCCAGGTCCTAGGTGGCCAGGGGCACAGTGCCCCCGACTCAACCCAGAGGAGCAGGCCCTGGCCGACCGCAGGTGGACATGCCAAGACACTGTGTCCTTTCCCTTCCTGAAAGCCACACTTGTAGTGAGTGCCTACTGTGCACCGGGTGCGGCACCAGATCCTGACCTGATCTCCTGTTTGCTTCACCTCCTCTCCCGGTTCTGGTCCAGCGGGCCCGGAAGGAGTGGGGGTGTCTTCCTGCTACCCTGGCCATGCGGCCCTGGCCCCTCAGGGAGCGTAACAGTGCCAGGAGGGAAGAGGGACCGGGCCAGGGGCTGGGCAGCGGTGGGAGGCGCTCAGGCCTCGGCCCCTAGAGCATCACATTGAACTCGGTGACCAGAAAGTCGATGTAGTCACACTCCTTGGTCTTGAAGGCCTCGGCGATGATGCGCGCGGCTTCCCGGTGCTCCTTGCCCCGCAGCGTCAGCCCATTCACCTCCAGGATCACGTGGCCCACCTTCAGCTGCCCACAGTTGTGGGCCGAGCCGCCACGCTGTGGGTGAGACACAGATCGGAGGCACACAGGGCACCTGAGGACTAGGCTGGCCTGGCTTTGGCCACCCACAGGGTCAGACCTGAAATTGCCAGCCTGGGAGCTACCATCTGGGTGTCCACAGTCCTGATTAGGAAACTGAGGCTCAGGGAGAGCAAAGGTCTGATCTGCCCTTCAGTGCTGGGTCACCTGTGGGGGTGGCACAACCCTGGGTGCTGAGGGAAAACTCCCAGGGGTAGGGAGAGATAGTCAGCGGGCCCCTGGGGAAGTACCTGAATGGTGACGATCCTGGGCAGCGGCTGGCGGGTGTTGGCGCCACCCTCGATGGCGATGCCCAGGGTGGCCGCACTTTTCTTCACTCGGACCAGGGTGGATGTGGGCTCCAAGAGTCCAGGCTGTGGGTATGAAGGAGACCAGTGACGAAGGCCTTCTCAGTGTATAGGCCTGGGCATGACAGCTTTAGGTCAGCAGGGCTCAGACGCCAGCCTGTGTTGGGAGCCTCCAATATGCCAGGCAGCAAGCTAAGCACTTGGTGTTCTCAGCTCCTAATTGCTACAAAAATCCCTGAGGCTCCGGAAGTTAAGGGGCAGCCAAGGCTGCCTGGTGGTGGCGTCTGCCCCGCCCCCCCCCCCCCCGCCCCCACCCACCTCCCCCAGCCACCTCGCCATGTCAGGACTGAGCTTTAAGGGTCTCAAGACCAGCCTCAGGGCTCGGCTGGTCAGTGTCACAGCAAAGGTAGGACTTGAACTGGGCCTCCAGCTAATGCCCTTTCCAGTGCCCACACCCCTCCAGTGAGGGTCTCGCTCCATTCCCTGTGGTCACTTGACAAGCTGAACCCTGGTCAGGGACTTCCTGTTCTTCCCCTCACCCTCTGTGACCCCCTCCTCCTCACTCACCGGTTTGGTTGCCCCCTCTGTGCTCCTCTCGTTCCGAGGTGGGTCCTTGCTACTCCTGCTCTTGGTGGACGCCATCTGTCTGCCTCGGCCAGGGGCGCTGGCCTCCACCTCGCCAGCATCCACACCACTGTCCTCACTCAGAGTCTGCCCACTGTCCGAGAGCTGAGAGAGTGTGGAGGCTGCTGGGAGGGGGGGAACAGGAGGAGAGTGTGATTTATACAGTTGGGATCAGGGAGGGCTTCCTGGAGGAGGTGATGAAGCTGCAGACTGGAAGGCTTGGGGGATTCCCTGGGCAAAGACTGGGTGGTTGGGGATAGCTGGAGGGTACCACTCTTTTTTTTTTTTTAATATATTTTATTAATTTTTTACAGAAAGGAAAGGAGAGAGACAGAGAGCCAGAAACATCGATGAGAGAGAAACACCGATCAGCCGCCTCCCGCACATCCCCCACTGGGGATGTGCCCGAAACCCAGGCACATGCCCCCGACCGGAACCGAACCCGGGACCCTCCAGTCCGCAGGCCGACGCTCCATCCACTGAGCCAAACCGGCCTCGGCGGTACCACTCTTTTACCCACTAAGACCTGCCCTTCCAACTGGGTCTGGCCCCAAGGCTGCCACTTCCAGGGTGTCTGCCCTGACTGCCCCTGGTGTAATGATTAGAACAGAGATCAGAAAGCAAACCCAGACCACAGATGTGGGGTTGTTGTTTTTTAAACACATACAATGCTGTCAGTTTTTAATGGTGGATCAGCACATTCAAATTAGGAGATTTCACATAAAATTTAAATTTCTAGCTTCTTGAGAGAGAGAGAGAAAAAAAGGAAGCTCTTCCATGCCTGGTCTGCACCCCTGCACAACCCCAACTGGCCAGAGCTGAGTGTGGACACATGCCCCTCTGGTTCACCGGTCAACCCCAACTGCTTCACTATGTGTGTGGTGGCCTAGTCCCTGAGTCTGAGACCCTGCATCAAGAACACACACTCTTATGTCTGGCAGGTTGGATAGGAATTCCCTCTGACCAGCTGTGCAACGCTGGGCAAGTGACACAGTCTCTCTGAGCCTCCATGTCCTTGTTCTAATCAGAAGCAATGACGCCTCTCCAATGGGGTTCCCATAAAGACCAGTAGATACGACGTACAGAGTGAAGCAGTCAAGATAGCAGACGTGTGCCAGACTGCCTGGCTCCACAGTTACTTTCTGTGCCTCTTCATCCATAAAATAGGGGTAATAACAGTACCAGCCTCACAGGACTGTTGGGGGTGATTAGATGAGTTGCTAAAATAGGCAAAGTCCCTAGAACAGTGTCCAGCGCAAGACGGTGCTGTACAATGGTTAGCCCTTATAATCGTGTGTCCAGCTCAGTACCAGGTCTCGAAGCAGCAGTGATCCAAGTATGACAGCTTGGGTTTCTCACCACATCCCGCCTGCTCTCCCTCAGCTGCCTCCCCTCACCAAGCCACTGCGCGCAGGGACTCTGCACTCTGCATCCTAGTCGGCCCACTGCATGGCATACAGCAGACACTCAGTAAGGGTCCCCTGACCCATCCACCACCTTCCAGGCCATAGGGGGGCCACCCCACATATCACTTTAACCACAAGATGGCAGCAGCATCCAACAAATGTGCCCAACTCTGCAGGAGGAGGGGAGCCTGCTCAGGGCTCAGGCTTCCTCTCCTCCCTCCACCTCCTTGTCTGGAAACTCCCGGGACCGCAGCCTGGGGCTGGCTTCCTCGGTTCCTGGTAGGTCCATCCTGCACTCTGACCCTGCAGCCCCAAGTCAGGAGACCCCCAGGGGCCCACTGTCCCCCAGCACCTTCTCCGTGCCAAGTCCTGGGGGACGAAGATTGCAGGAGCCACCCCTGCCCTCAACAAGCTGTCTCTGGGAAGGCTGGTAGGTGAATGCAGGAGGGGGAGCCCCACCCGCACAGAAGCCGGCAGGGCTGTCACTGCCACCTCCATTCGAGGATGGGGAGGCGGCTCAGAGAGGCACAGTAGCGGGCCCACAGTCACACAGCTGGTACACGGCAGAGCCAGGACTCACACTTGTGTGTCCAACTCCAAAGCTCCTCAGTGTGGGCTCAGGACCCTGTTCCCCAGCCACCCTCACCCTGGTGGGGACACCGGGGCTAGGAGACCCCCTCGCTGGGTGAGCACCTGTTAACCTTCACTGTGCAGGTGGGCAGATCAACCCAGAGAGGACGAACCCCCAAGATCACACAGCAGCCCCGCAGCCCAGCCCCCAGTGTCTGCCGGTACTCACTGCGAGCCTGGGGCAGCGCCCTCACTTCGTTCACGTCGGGCTCGCTGTCCGGGCGGTGCACCTCCACCATGACGTAGTGCTGGTTTGTGCCTGTCTGGTCTGGGCGCCCCGAGGGGGAGGGTGGTGGGAGGCAGCCCCCAGCCAGCGTGGTCTCTGTGGGGGGACTTCTCAGGTGCGGGGGTGACTGGACCCGTGGGAAGGGACCAATGGGGTGCTGGTTGGCCAGATGGGCATCCAGCGGCCGCTTGGCGCCAGGGTTGGCAGGGGAGATGGAGGCGTAGATGGGGGAGGAGGGCGAGTCCTGCGCTGAGGGGGCCTCTGGGGTGGGTGCGGTGCCAGCCGGCGGGCTGCGGTTCTGCGGAGCCGAGAAGACTATGCCCGAGTGGGAAGAGGCGGAGGAAGGTGGCTTTTGGTCCTGACTTCCGAGCTTCTTCGGCTGGGCAAGAGGTGGTGGGGGGAGGAGGCAGCTTGTAGCCAGGCAGCCCCTCGGCCGTGGACTTGACTTCATCCTGCCAAAAGACCCAGCAGGAGTAGAAGGAGTCAGAGCCCATTGCAGCTGGAAGACCGGAGATCGGACAGCAGAGTGGGCCCGGCCCGGCTGGAATTCCGTCCCAGCTCTATCAGCTCTTGGCCACACTGCGCTGAATAATGCAACACCGAGTGGAAAACTTCTCCCAGCATCTCGGCAGCTGATAAGCCTGGAGATCCTGGCTGCGTCTCTGGGGACGGCACCGTTACCTTTGGGAATTGAAGCCCTTGGCATCAGCCAGGGCTTGTCACAGGGAACGAGACATAATTAAAGCCGGGATGCGCAGGATGGAAAAACAATAAAGGCATTTCTCTGGCTTTTCTTTTTAGGAGATTGTTTTAGCCACTAGAGACGGGAGATGTGACAGGACTGGAGGCAGCGAGTGTGGACAGGAGGAAAGCAGACAGGTGCTGGGGTGCTGTGTGGCCCCGGGCGCGGCACTGCACCTCTCTGAGTGCGCCCCTGGGCAGTGGGGGAAGCCACCTGCCGGCAGAGCTGTGGGATGTGAGGGGGGAGGCGTAGAACGGGTTAGCAAGGTGCCTGCCGCCCAGCAGGTGCTGGGTGAGTGGCAGCTACGGATACTGTCATTACTCTTCCCCCTCCGCCTGTGCCAATATCCGACACTATAGCTCTACGGCAGCACGGGCCCTGTTCCAAAAGCTTTCCCTAAAGTAGCTAGTTTACCTGTTGCCACCAACTTAGGGGTTAGGTACACTCTTCTTACCCTCATTTTACAGGTGGGGAAACTGAGGCACGGAGCGGCCCAGAAACTTGCCTGGAGTCACTCAGTCAGTGGCAGAGGTGGTATTTGAACCCAGGCAGCCTGGCTCCAGAGCCCAAGCCATCTAAGAGTTATTTGGGTCAGAATCACAAAGTGATCTAGACTGCTGCTGTGTGCACCTGGGCCAAAGGTCATGTTCAACTTCCATTTCCATCCCAGTCACGTGACCTCTTCAGGGCGTTCTGCCATGCGCTCCATGTTTCAGTGTTTGCTATGCGAACGTTCAGACAAAGTGACACCAACTGGGGAAGCGAACAGCCTGACAGCCCCACCTAAAACGCTTGGAAGGAGCCGTCCTGGTGGTGCTAGAGAGAGGGGAGGGCACACTGTGCACAGGCCTGGGACTGCATCTGAACGGCCCAGTCCTCTGTCCTCTCCCACTGGCTTTCACCAAGAAGCCGGCCCCCAGGGCCCACACAGACGATGGAGGGCAAAACACAAGGAAAGGGCCAGGGAGCCTCTTACCAGGGGAAACATCTGGGAGGGCGTTTCATATTGCCCTGGACAGCCTGGCCCGTTTCCTCCAGGTCCAGAGTGTTCTAGAAATGGAGGAGGAGACAATGTGAACAAACATAAACCAAGGGGGGGGAACCAGTTTGCTCTCTAGACTCCAGGTCTTTGGCCCCTACGCCACCTGCACGTGGTTTATGTGACTCCTGACGGTCCCACTCCCGCTGGAATTTATTTTATGCATTAAAATTAATGTCAGTTTCCTTGCTAGTCATTTTAAAATCAATTTCCTTTGAGACTCGCTATTTCCAGGCCTCCCTGGGACAACCTGGAGATGCTGTGGGGTGGCTCTGACCTTTACTGGTAATTCCTGAAGCTCGGTGCTGCTCAACACCCTCAGCACCTCCAAACCAAGGCTTCTCTCTGCTGCTCCCTCACAACCCCAGGCAGGTGTGCAAGTGGCAAGATGCAAATGAGAGGCGGATGGGGAAAGTCTCTCTCTCTCTCTCTCTCTCTCTCTCTCTCTCTCTCTCTCTCCCTCTTCCTCCCCACTCATCCCCTCCTCCCTCCCTCTTCTAATTTTAATGGTTCCAACAGCGGGGGGGGGGGGGGGGGGGGGGGGGGGGGGGATGGTTAAGGTTTCAATGGCTGTTACTTGGCAAAAATGCCCATTTCCTCCTTCCTTCCCTAACTCACCAGAAGAAGCCTCATGCTCTCTCAGGCGACACTGAGCTGCCGAAAGGCCATCTCTAGGCCTTTCCTGGGAGGCCAAGCAGTGCTCCTCTCTAAACTGGGCTCTCCTGAGGGCTCTAGGAGCCGTTTCTCCACCCCCACAGAACCCAGGATGGCAAAGCCTCCATGACCAACTCCTAGCTCAAGTCTCAAGTGCAGAGATCAATACTGACCAAGTCATCTCAGTGCTCCATACAGACAGGGCCTGGGACACAGAGGAGGTTAGACATGACCCCTGCCTTCAGCTGCTTAAAGACAGTGGGGTTGACACAAACAAGCATAGAGGACACTGTGCACAGAGTGAGGAAGCACAGGCGTATAATGCAGCGGGGAGGGGTTATCAGGGAAGGCTTCCTGGAGGAGTGAGCACGGATGAAAGCTGAGTCTTGTGGGTAAGCTGGGCAAAGGAGGGAAAGATGGGTGTTTCAGAGGGTAGATCATATATAAAGCAGAAAGGTAGAGGATGTTTGAGAATCTTCCAGCGATTCCACATGAGTCAAGCACGGAGCTACTTGGACCCGAGGGCAGTGGGTTGCCGGGGAGACACAGTCAAGTTTGCCTTCTGCGAAGTTCCCCTTTGCACGATTTCACTCAAGCCACACTAGAACAATGCAGGCATGTCGGGCCTCCATACAGCTCTTCCTTCTGCTTGGAACGTTCTTCTATTCACGAAGCACGCTCAACTCGCTCACCTCCTTTAAGACCTTACTGAAGTACCACCTCCCACCGGAAACCACAAGCCCCACCCCCAACCCTGCTTTATTTTTCTCCTTTGCACTGATCACTATTCTTCACCCAGCAGCCAAGATGTAATCTTTGAAACACAAGTCAGATAATGTCCCCTCCCAGCTCATAACCCTTCAGGCCTTTCCTTCCTACTTGGAGGAAATTCCAAACTCTGTACTCATCCTGCTACTCCCCCTGCCAACCGGATGGAATGGTTCTGCCTCAGGGCCTTTGCACTCACTGCTCCCTCTGCCCACAGGGCTACTGGCTCTTCCCTTACTTCATTTAGTTCTGACTCAGCGAGACCTTCCTGGACCAGCCCTGTCTAAAACAGCATCCTGACACCACCCCCCCCACCCCACCCCACCCCACCCACACACACATGCCCCACTCTAACCCCTGGCCCTGTTTTTCTATGTGAGACTGATCACCACCTGATGTTATACTATTAATGTGCTTATTGTCAGTAGGATAAACACTCCTAAGAGGCAGGATTTGTAACTGCCTGGTCCCTACTCTGTCCTCAGTGTTCAGGACAGTGGCTGCTTGATAAATATTTATTAAGCAAATTAATGAGTCCACAAGTGGACTGAGGAGTAAATGAATCAGCCAATCGCTCTGGCTGTCACGGGGAGGCGGCCTACGCAGGCAGAGAATGGAGTGAGGTGGCTACCGCTCACCATGGGGAGCTGCACAGTGGCCTGGATGAGGGTGAGGGCAATGGGAGGGGATGGAAGGGCAGAGGCTGCTGGGTCATCCTCACGGACCCCCATCTCCAGGGCTCCTCCCGAAGCCTTGAGCATTCTGGGTGGGCCAAGGGCACACGATCATGGGAACCCGCCAACGGACAGGATGCTCGGCCCTCCCGGCTCTGAGCCTCTCACTCCCAGGGCTCCTCATCTGGTCCCATGATGCCTCTCGTGCAAACTCAGGCTGGAACGACTGCCCCATTTCCCAATAAAGCTGAGGCTCCCCTGATGGGCGCCTGCTCTCTCCAGCCCCGTCCCCTGCACACCGCCTCCCAGGAAGATGCTGCTGACGGCCTCAGTGATGCCAGGACAGTTGGGGGTTCCCCGGGAGGTGGAGTGATGAGGTTGCTCTCTCACCCACTGACTAGCAACACCAGCTCTGGCTTCTCTGAGATCACACCCAGCTCTGCCACTTCAGCTGATGGGTGGTGGGCAAGTCACTGAACCGCTCTGTGCCTCAGTTTCCTCATCTGTAAAATTGGGTCATAGCAATCCCTCCCTCATGGGGTTGATATATTCACATCTAAAAAGTGCTCAGAACAGAGCCTGGCACAATATACAAGGGGCGACGGCTGTTACACCAGAAGTCTGAGATCTTGCAAATGAGCCTCAGAGACTGAATAGCTGCAGAACGCGCCCTGGCCCCATAGGAACACCTCGGCGGAAAGGAAGCTGCAGCCCTCGCACACAACCCCCTCCAAACGCCGACATGTAATGCGTCCAGTGCTCCCTGGAAACAGTCCAGCGGGCACCACCGCCAGCCACAGTTAAGGTGAATGGCGAGGTGAGGCTGGGTACATGCAGTGACTTTCCGAGGGTTGGCAGTCACAATCCTGACCTCGGCAGGTGACACGAAGAGTGTCAGAAGCCTGGGACACGCCTACCGCAAAGACCAGAGGGGCCCCCAGCACCGTCCAATGCAGCACTGTCACCTGCCCCCGGATTCCACCTGCAGCCACGCTGGAGACTCGGGTGACAGTCCTGGTGGGACCAAGACACAGGATTCTCTCCTGTGCTGACACATTCGGAACTTGCAGCAGTTACTTAGTCACTCAACAAGTATTTATCAGGCAGCCCTGACTTATGGAGAAGGCCCCGGAGATAAAAGATAAGTGGGCCCCTGTGTCCCCAACACCAAGCAGAGGGCCACACACACGGCAGCTGCTCTAGAATTCTTGTTCAGGATCCATGGGGGGGCTGGCAGTTGGAAAGGGCCCGGGAGAGGGGGAAGGACCCAGAGCCTGAGAACAAGCATGTGTGCTGGACATACAGGGGAGGCGTGACTTTCTCTGAGAAGGAGATCAGAGAACTACAAACTGGAGGACCTACTGTGTGCCAGGCACTTCAGTTACTGGGCACTTCACGTACGTGACCTCATTAGATTCCCAGTGTGAGACAGGCACTAAGATCTCCCCCAGTTCCCATCTTCTAGACATACGTCCAGAGAGGGCGTGGCTTGTCCAAGGCCACACAGCCATTGTACAGATCAGGTTTCTAACCCAGGCCAGGGGGACCCCAAAGCCCATGCAGCCGCTACCTGACCCAGAATTGGATAGGGCCCTGCTACCGTAGGAACTACAGGGCCCCAGGAGTGGCTCTCTCTGGACCAAGAGAGAGCACAGCCATTGTTGGCCCCTGGTCTCAGCCATTCTCTGCTATTAATGGGATCCTGGAGCAAGACTGTGGGCAGGGATGGAAGGTGGAAGGGGAGGGAGGAGCAGGACAAATGGCCAGCCCTGGGAGGGAGGCCTGAGTGGAGCAAATGGCAGACGGGTCGGAGCCCAGCCCTGCCAGACTCCATCTGCCGAATCCAGACGCTCAGGAGCCCCGAGTCCCCAAGCCATGTTCCTTGTGCATCTGAAATAGCTGCAGACAGCAGGCTAAGAGCCCGGGGATGCGTCAGCAGAAACGCTCGGGGAAGAGGCTTCGAGAGGAGGATCAAGGTCAGAGCTCACAGGGAGTCGGCATGAGCATCTTGGCCACCCCTCCCCCACCCCCAGCTTCTTGGGGTCCCTTTTCTCCTACACCCGCTAAGGCCAGTGTCCAGCTGAAGGATTAGACCCAGAGGGATCTTTCTCCCATTCCAATCTGAGGTGCCTGAGGCTCAGAGAGGGAAGGCCACCTGCCCAAGGTCACACAGCAAGGATGGGGCAGGAAGCTGAATCTTATTTCAGGTCTGACTGTCATCCAGACTGCTTCCCACAAGGGCCAGGATGCCCTCAGCACCTGCTGCCCCATCTCTTTCGGCCTCCAAATTCCCTTCCTTTCAGAGAAAAAAAAAACACCCAAAAACCTTAGTGTCTGAGTTGGCCCCGTCTGGGCCTGGATATGCCAGGAGTCTGGTTTGAAGGAACTTGGGGACAAGATGAAATGAAGTGATAAGGGCATTCCCCTGTGCCAGCCTCTGCCAGGTTGACTCCGGATCCTGGAAATGGAGGTGCGCATGGCCCAGGTGCCACCTCAGCAAAATGAGGCCCTTCCCTCGCCCCCCTTCCCTCCGGCCCAGTTCCCTGGTTTCTAGGCCTCCGTCCCCCATTACAATGGGGGGGCTCTTATATAAAGATGCTATTTTCAGCCCTTTGTTCTTCACGCTGCTTTACTCTGATGCCAGGACCACAAGCTCCCCCCACGTCTGCCCCAAATGCACAGGAAGAGGCCTGAGGCGGGTGGAAAAGCTGAGCACTAAGTCACAAAGGCTCCTCAAGGTCACAGGGGGACCAGAGAGGGAGGAGTGAGAATAAGAGAAAAAGGAGCCCGGTGGGTGTGGCTCAGTGGTTATGCGTCGACCAACCCACAATGCCCCCGGTTGGTAAGGGCCCCCATCCCAGGCTCTCACACCACCTTCCACCACTTATCAGAGTGTGAATTCTGTAGATGATTTGAGGCTGCCTCCCCCGTGGACTTGCTGAGCTTCAGGAGGGCAGGCTCGGAGTCTTGCTCATGGCTACAGTGCCCGGCTCAGTCTGGCATGCAGGAGGCGCTCACGGAAGCCTGCTGAGTGAGTGAGTGAATAGATGGGTTTCTTCTGCTCTCCCCGGGGTCTGAGACAGGCCTGAGCTTCTCCACCCTCCTTTAGCCTAGATGAGGAGGGGCATGGAGGCCATGAGCAAGGAGGCTGATGCAGCAAAAGGCTGACAACCACCCCTGCACCCCCTTCTCACCTGCCTGCAGGGGGAGAACGGCAGTAAGGCCTTTAGAGGCAGGGGCTCACCCTTAGGCAGGCCCAGCGAGCCCCTTCCAGGCAGAGAAGCTGGGCATGCAAAACCTCTCAAATCCAGGTGAAAAGGGGCTGTGGTTAAGGCTTGGGCAAGTCCCAGCGGCATCCCACACTCCCAATGGCATCTGCTCCATGTGTACCAGGCTGGCCGTGACCTCTATATCCCTTTTCCTCTGCAGAGCCCTTTGCCAGCCTTTAGAGTAGCCATAAAATCAACTTCCATGAACTCCACGCCTCCAAGTCCACGCCTGATCTCACTGAATCCTCAGGACACCCGCAGAGAGCTGGGCTTTCAGCCGAGTACACAGATGTGGACACTGAGGCTCCCAAAGCTGACGCCACCTGCCCAAGGTGACGCGGCTACTAGTCAGGAGAGTCACGTGTGGGATTGCAGATCCCATGCACTGAAGGCCTCCGCCCGGCCTGCTTGCACGAGTTGAGGAATTCGGAACTGCCGGGCAGGCCGCCGTGCTTGCGCTCGGCTCTGCGGGCCGCCTCCTTCATGGGAGAGGAATGATATTGTTCGGAGGCAGCAGAAAGTCCCAGGGCTGCGTCTCTATTAGGCACATGGGAAATAAACACAATCTGTCGCTGGGGGAGGGCTGCATCTGATTTCCATTGATCGACTGCGTGTGGTTGAGGGAAAAGGCTGCAGAAGGAGCCACATCTGACCTGGGATTGATCAGCGGGCAGCAGGAGCCAGGGGATTCGGGCAGAATGGAAACTGGCTCCATTTGGAGCAACCGTCTGGGGCATCTGGGTCACCGGTAGCCAGTCGCCTGCCACCCTGCCTCTCCGAGTGCCAGGCAAAGGACATTTTCCGATGACAAAGGAGGAGTGTTTAGGAGGCCAGAATGTTAGAAGAGAATCCTGAGTGGCCGGGAGTGCGGTTTCATTTCAGCTTCTGCTCCACATTTCCTGGGCTCCCACTCTGTGCCAGGCCCCGGGTTGGCCCTGGGACACAGACAGGAGAAAGATGTGGTCCCTGCCTGCACCCCACCACCTTTCCCTGCTTACCTGGGGAGACAAACTCCGGAAGAGGCTGAAGCACCTGACAGGCATATTAATGGAGGTATTAGTGTGAGCTCCATGAGGTCAAGGATTTGGGTCGTAAGAAAGAAATGTTTTAGGCAATTGTTCATCCAAATTGGAGGGTTGTTTGTTACTCAGCATCGCTTCAGCCAAAGCTCACGAATACATGGCACTGTTGCAGACCAGGGCCTGGCACTTACTCAGTGGTGAGTGTACATTATTTTTCAGGCTCAGTCTCTGGAGTAAAGCTGCAGCCCTCGACCGAATGCACAGAGACGTGGTGGGAATACAGGGTTGCCATTCCTTTCTGTGCCTCCCCTTGAGTGTTTCCTGGCATCTCCCCACAGAGAGAGGAATCTGAGATAGAGAAGCCTGGGGTAGGGGTGTCTGCCTTGGTCAAACAGATGGGAAGACTGAGGCCGACAGTGGGTAAAGGGCACACTGCATGGTAGGGACACAGCAGAGGGGCTGTGGGGCTCCTGACACCCAGGATGGGGCTGGTGCTCTGTACTCCTGCAGGAGGACTTCCAGGAGGAGGCGTTTCTGTCCTGTGGCTCCACACACAGGCAGCAGGAGGTGCCAAGTCCGAGCCCTGCCGTGTGTGGAAGGAGGGGGTTCCCAGGAGACACCAAGGCCAGGGCTAGCCAGGCAGCAGAAAGAGCTGGTGCCTGCAGAGCTCGTCATCACACCCCTTAGCAGCTCAGGCTGCACAACCTCCCAGGCCCTTCCCGGGACTGAACCTGTTCTTGGTTCAAACCCACCCTCGTCTATTCTCAGCGATCAGAGGCATCTGTTCAAGCTAAGCCAGACTATGTCAGCCTGGCTCTAACCTGCCAGTAGCTCCCATCTCAGAGTCAAAGTCAACGTCCAGTCCTCAGCACCGACCTGCCAGGGCCCTTCCCTGCACGTACCCTGCTCCAGCCGCACGGCCCCCTGGACTTTGCTCAGACACTCCAGACCCGCTCCTGCCTCAGGGAACACCCGCTGTTCCCTGTTTGAAGTGCTCTTCCCAGTAGTGGGCGATGGGCAGGGATATCTCCCCCACCCCTTCCCCGTCGGTACTCAGGTGTCACTTTCTGATCACCCAACCCGTCCCAAATCCCCTTCCTGCTTTATTTCTCCCCTTAGCACATTTACCACTTATCCTGTGCATTTCAGTGGTTTGTCTCGCTAACACCCCAGCATGACCCCAAATTCCATTGTGGAAAGGATTTCTTTGCTGTTCGTACTGTATTCCAGCACCTAGAACTGTACACAGCACAAAGTGAGCACCCAGTCAGCACTGTTAACAGAACAGAGGAAGAGAAGGAGGGAGGGAGGAGAGAGAGACAGACTGACAGATAGACAGATGGACAATGTTAACAAGCAGCTGGTGGGCTCCTCCAGGGAGGCATCACAGCCAGGCCACAGGGGTTAACAGCAGCAGCTCAGAGGCCAGCAGGCCCGGGGTGCATCCTGACTCTACCACTCACTGGCTGAGCAACGCTGAGCAGCATGGAGCAAGTCACTTCTCCTCTGTGAGCTTCTCTGTAAAATGGAGATCGTAGCAGTGTCTACTAGTTACTGGGAGGGTCAAAGAAGATATGATTGGAAAGCATGATGCCAGTGCCATGGCAAACTCCAGACAAATGCCAGCTGCTATTATTAAGAAAGGCCCCAAGTATGGGCCAGGCTCTGTGCTAAGCATCAGGGATACAGTCGCCACCTTCAAGCAGCCCAAGGTCAAGGTGGGTGCAGATTATTAGAATATAATGAGACAAGAGCCATGACAAAGGGAAGTCCAGGGTGCTGGAGGAGCCAGAGGCTAAAAGTCTGGAGAGAATCAGGGAAGTCTACTCGGAAGAGGTGGCAGGTGAACTAAGGGCCAAAGAACACACAGGAGGCAGCCAGACCATGTAAAGTGGGAAGAACATCCAGGCCGACAGAGTGTCTGACATATGCAAGTCCGAGAGGCCTCTCCACAGCTGCACAGCACAGAAATGACATCCTCACTTTACATATCCTGAACCTGAGCTCAGAGAGGTGACACCACTTCCCGAGGTCACACAGCAAGGAATGGCAGAGCCTGAGGAAACCTGGGGAGAGAGAGTGAGCACCACGAAGAACCCCAGAGCCCTCCGTGGCTGAGTGCAGACATAAGGGGGTGGCAGGCGGGAAGGGCCACAGCCCCTCTACCTCTGCCCCAACTAAGGGACTCCCAAAGCCCCACCCAGCCGAATGGACGGTACCTCCATCAGGTCTATAAGCCACAGCAGCCGCTCCTGGGGAGAAAGGATGGGCAAAAGGCAAAAAGAAAAATACATCAAATAAATATTAGGGATGGGGTGGGCACAGAAAAAACCCCAAACCCGTGCAGGCATGCACACACACACACACAGGAAAAATAAACACAGTTCTCTTTTTTCACTTCGAAGGCTTTGGTCAGAGGTAATGGAAGGATGGGGAAGAAAAGGCCCTGTTGCTACGTTCATTCTAACTGCCTGCGTGAAGGAAACCTCACTGCTCTGCAGAAATGACACTCGTCCTTGAGAAGGACCTTCAGGAGATGGTCATTCACCTTGGGGCAATCCTGGGACTCTCCAGCAGGTGGCGCTGCGGTCATTATTCCCATTTGGCAGATGGAAAAAAAAAAACACAAACGGAGGCTCGAGAAGGGATGTGACTTGTTCAAGGTCACACCTGCTAATGAGAGGGAGAGCCTGAAGGAGGACCCTGTTCAGAAGACTTGATCAGGGGAAACCTGGATTTCCAGGGCCGAAGCCTGTGCAGCAGGAAAGCTCAGAGTCTGAGAAAAGCAGCCCACTGCAGGCTGCTTCCCGGTGGCTGCAGGCCCCTCAGAGCCTGGCTGTGCATGTGGAGGGCCCTGGGTGGGACGCAGATTAGAGAGGGTGTGGCAGATCCCCAGCCCAGAGCTTTCCAGAAGCCTCCCTGTGTCTGCAAGGCCCTGGGTGCAAATCCTCAGGGGGGTCTTCCCAGCCAGGTTGGGAAAGGACAGAAAGAACTGAGGCTTCACCTGCCCTGGGCTGTGGGCAGCATCTCTGGGTGCTGGCACTAGCAGGGAGGGGCTCATCATTGCATCCTCCAACAGCTGGGGAAAGCAGCTCCAATGCAAGGGGAGACACTGAGGCACTGAGGGGTGAAGTGACCTTTGCACGCTGCCTCTCCTGCCTGGGCAATCTTCCTTTAGAATCCACCTCTGAACCTGGCGGTGCGGCTCCGTGGTTCAGCATTGACCCATGAAACCAAGAGGTCCCCAGCTCCATTCTGGTCAGGGCACGTGCCCAGGTTGCAGGCTTGATCCCCAGGAGGGGGCGTACAGGAGGCAGCCAATAGACGTCCCTCTCATCTATGTTTCTATCTCTCTATCCCTCTCCCTTCCTCTCTCTAAGCTCAATTAAAAAAGAAAAAAATAATAATAAAGAAGAATCCATCTCTGAGAGCTCACTCTGGCCTTGGTTAGTCCTAATCTGACATGCATGTGCTACCTGGTGGGACACAGACTTCCATAGCTACTCACATCTGAAGCTTGGGGACCCCTTCCATCCGTTCCCCCAAAGCTTCCCGCTCCAAGTCATCCCATGGCCTTTCTGAACTCTGCCTTCCCCAGGGTGCCCCAATCTGCAGGGTCTCTCTGGCAGGGCAGGGTGAACTGCCACACCTGTGACTTAGCCTGGCCACGGGCAGCACTTTTCTGGGCTGGGACCCCTGCCCAAAGCCCTTCCCGGGCATAACAGTCACCCTGGCTCCTCTGAGTCCCGCAGCCTAATCTTCCCTCAGGGCCTCAGGCTACTGTGGCCAGCGCCAGCAACAACGTCAGACCATTTTACACATGGGAAACTGAGGCCCAGAGAAACCACAGCTAAACCTAAATCTTCTGCTTCCCAGGCTAGAACACACCCCATCCCAGCACCCCAGAATTGGAGCCTGCAGTGACTCGGTACCCTGCAGTCTCATGGGGCCATCATCAGGGCACATCAGAGAGTGTACACAGGTGGGGACAGCTCTTCCCTGCCCCAGAGTGACCTGCTCATCCCAAAGCATGATATTGTCTCCCCCGAAGCCACATCCAGAGCCTACAGGAATGCACAACAGCTTCTGGGGTCACCCCAGGAAGGGAGTAGGACCCCTGGGGATAAAGGTGACTCAGTGGTAGGGGTAGGAGGCAGAGGAGTAGAAGTTCACCCAGAGCTTTAAAAAAAAAAAAAAAAAAAAAGCCAGGCTGAGCTGGGAACTGGGATCTGCAAGGGGAAGATATGCCCACTGCAGCTGCTTCCCGGTGGCTGCAGGCCCCTCTGTGCCCACTAACCACCAGTGTCCACAGCCCTGCACATCACTGCACCCTCAGAGCTCCAGCTCCTGCAGCAGGACAACGTCCCAAGTCTAATTAAGACTCTACTGCGAGAGCTGCCATTTCGCCATCTGGGAACAATATGCTGAGGCAACTCAACCATCCCTCCCTTTTCACGGAGAGTGGTGAGGAGTGATCCAGGCAGGAAAGGAGAATATGGAGCCCAGTCAGATCTCCCGACCTCCCTCCCCACTCTCCCGCTCACCCCGACAGGGACAGCAATGACGGGATTGTCCCTGTAAGGGACGGCAATCCATTTCCTCTGCCCCTTCCTTGCTAGACCTCCTGGGATTAATTTGCTTCCGAGCATCCTGAGGGCAGAACCACGCCCCGAGATGGACCACATGCTCTTGGGGGGAGAGGAGGGTTGGAGAGTGTAGGAGAAAACCAGGCTGGGTGTGGGCTTCATGACAAGAGGGCGTGTCTTGGGGAAAACCCAAATCGCCACGCCTCTTCTGCTGTGAGCGCCCCCCTGTTTCTCATGGAGCCTCCCTCAGATTATCATTGTTTTTCCCACCTGTCTCATTAGCTTTGATCTTTTCTTTCTCCCCCAGCCCAACCCCCCTAGACTGTGAGCCCCATGAGCCAGGGCCATATCTCTTCTCTCCTAGAGCCCGTGCTTGGCACGCAGCAGGCCCTCCACTATTATGAGGTTTTTACAGGTGCAGAAACAGGCTCAGAAAGGCAGGCAGAGAGCTGGCAAGTGGTGGTGCTAGTATTTGAACCTGATGGTCTCACTCCAAAGCCAGGACAGTCGCCCCTCAGTATCTGTGGGGGACTGGTTTCAGGACCCACATAGATACCAAATCCTTGGATGCTCAAGTCCCTTCTGTGAAAGGGTACAGCACTGCATACAGGCTTACGACAGAGTGCGCCCGGCATCCCTTCATTCACACGCATCCAGCCTAGCGCCTGATGCACGGCAGGTTCAAGTTTTGCATTTGGGGTCTTTTTAGGGTTTGTTTTTCCAAATTATTTCCAATCCATGGCCGGCTGAATCCACAGATGGGAAATCCATGGATACGGAGGGCTGACTGTCTCTTTACTTTCCCTCTGGCCACTGTGCAGGGACAGGGCAGGGACACTCACCCTGGCCGAGCTGACGGTGGTGGAGGTGCCGTGGCTGCCTGTGGACGAGCCTGTGTCACTGTAGGAGACCATGGAGTAGGTGTCACCGGGCCCAGGGCCGGGGGGCTGCCGCGCCTTCATCGACTCGATCTCCCTCCTCAGCACCAGGTGATCAAAGCGGTCCAGGTCTTGGGGGGAAATGGTGCCTCTCACCTCAGAGAGGAGGGAGAACTGGAGGCAGGGACAAGTGGGGCACTCAGCAGGTGGGATGGCTCCTGCTACCCCCAGTGACCTGCATGCCACCTTGACCACTGGCCTCCCCTCCTCAACCCTCAGTGGCTCCCCACTGCCCTCAGGAGAAAGTCCAACACCTTGGCCTGGATGCTGGGCCAGCACCCTCTGGCCTCTCCTCCCTGGCACCTTAGCAGGCATGACTGCAGCAACCGGAACACACCAGAAGCTGCTCCCCCCACTTCTCTCCGAACTGCACTGACTCTGTGAGGTCTTCCCAGATGCAACCACGCCCAGTGGGTTCCTCACTTCTTCCTTGTGCAGCCTCGGAACCTCAGACTTCCACCAGAGCGAGTTCTCAAAGCCAGCAGCACGGCAGGCACCGGGCTTGTAAGAACTGCCGGTGGCCTACGCCCACCCACAGATGTGCATGCAGAGTGAACAGGCCAGGGTGGGGCCCAAGCACTGCTTTTTAAAAAAATCCTCACCCAAGGATATTTTTTCCATTGCTTTTTCAGAGAGAGAGAGTAGAAGGAGGGAGGGAGGGAGAAAGAGACAACGAAGCGAGAGATAACACATTGATTGGTTGCCTCTGGCACATGCCCAGAACAGGGGGAGGGGGGCAAACAGGGAGCGAACCCGCAACCCAGGTACATGCCCTTGAATGGAAATCAAACCTGTGACCCTTTAGTGTGCGGGCCGACGCTCTAACCACTGGACCACACTGGCCAGGGCCCAAGCATTGCTTTTTGAAAGCAATCCAGATGATTCCAAATGTGCATTAAAAGCCACTGTGTTAGTTAGGGCCTCGATCACAGGAGACTTTAAATGACTGTCTCCCCAGGAGTCTGTGGGCTTCCCCGGGCAGGGGACCATCGTGGTCACCAGTCTCTGCCCAGGGTTCCGTTAGGCCTGACTCCTTGTGGGTTCTTAGTAAAGGAGGGGGGACCTCGGGAGGCAGGGAGGGATGCAGAGCCCTTGAGAGCTGCAGCCAGGCCCCAGCAGCCCCCCGCCAGCCTCTCCCTTGCCCAAGGAGGGGTGCCGGTCACCTTGGCGTGGGTGTTGAGCAGCTCGAACAGGGCCATGACCAGGGCCTCCACGGAGACGCTGCCGCCTCGGTACTCCTCCAGGTAGTAGGCCATGGTGGCGCGCTCCTGCTCGTTCAGCAGGTGCCGCGCCTGCTCCTCCAGCAGCACGCGCGTCTGGTTGCCCAGGCTGCTCAGGGTCACCTGGGAGCCGGCCGGCCCCTTGTAAAATCCCAGCTGAAAGACAGAAGATGGAGCTGCCCTGGAGACAGTGGCCAGGCCCGGCCAGCGACCACGCTGCCGGGGCATGAGGTCGGTCCCTCCATGGTCTTGTCCCCTGCCTCCCCCCTCCTTCTCCCCTTCCCACCCCGACAAACCTGCAGGACACGCTACCGATACGTGCTGAGGGCATGTGGCCCCTGCAGTTGCAGTTTTATGTCGTACATGGCACTTGTACACGTATTATCAGATCCTCGTGACCATTCAGAGGGAAGCAATGTCATTAGGGTTCCCATTTAGTCCTCTAGGTCTCAATCTCTCCCTTATTCAATTGGGGGTAATAGTAACTTTACTTCCAAACTACACTTAGATGGGCGGGCACACACTCCAGCCCCTCCCGCCACTGTCTCTACCATCATCAGCGTCTAGGATGCCACCGGTCTCCCCTCTGCCTCTCCCTGTCACCACACACACAGCAGCTGAAATGATCTTGTGAAAACACGATCCCCTCATTTTGCTCCCTGCGTAAGCCTCCAACGGCATCCCATCACTTCAGGTGAGAAGCCAAACCCTGTGTGAGCTGGCCACCCACCTGGGGGCATCCTGTCCCCGCTCCCCCTTGCTCACTGCACTCCCAGGCTCTCCCTTCTTCCAACAGGCCACGCCCTCTGCCTGCTGGGGGCTCTGGCACAGGCTGGGGCCTCTGACTAGGTCAGCCCCTCCGGCTCCTGCACCAGACTTTCTCTCACTCACTTCTCTCTGACCTTCCGTTCACAGCCTAAATATCGCCTGTGCCTACTTCAGACAGCCTTTCCCTGTCTCAATTAGGTGTCCCATCTGTCATTCTCTCGTAACACTCAGCACCTTGTCGTGATGGCAGTGAGCATCTCCTGTAATTGGACCTTGGCGTAGTTCGTTTTGTTTTTTCGTGTGTCTCCTTCACTGGGGGTGACCTCCTTGAGGGCAGGGATCTGATCTGTTCTGTTCGTGGCTGTTAACCCCGGTGTCTGGGATGGTGTCCCGGGGGTGCCCAGAGCTGGGAGGCACTCACAGGCATGTGTGGGATGGAAGATGGACAGACAGACTGCCCAAATGAATGAGCTCATGTGTGTGAGTCGCTGGCACACATGCCAGGTCCAGAGCTCCCCCCACGGAGCTCAGAAGAAGCCAAGGACAAGGACGCCTGGGGATGGAGGGCACCCTACCTTGTCTGCTCCTTCTGTGGTGGGATCCCCAGGAAACCTATCGAGGAAGAGACGCATGGTCAGCCGCACCTCTGAGCAGTTCAGACGGGCACGGGCAAGGAAAGGGTTGGTCTGCAGCGGGGTGAGCAAAGCTTTGAGAGAACTGCGGCCTCCACTCGCTGGGGCAATCAATGAACATGAACCCCTGGGCAGATGGGCAGTTCCCAGCCTCCCAGTCAAGCCACGTGGACAGCAATTCTAAAACCAGGCACCTACAGTCCGGGCAGGACAGGAGAGAATAAGGTTACAACTGATCCGTGGCCTCTGGGTCAGGCCAGTCCTAGGAAGGGGGGCGGGGCGAACGGAGCCTTAGAGATGCGACTTGGCTGCAGCTGGGTTTTTAAGCAGCAGCCAGAAATCCAGTTTTTAAAAAAATGGGAAACCTGGGACCTTTTTAAATGTTTGTAACTAATTTAAAAAATTATAATACTGTGTAGACGAAAAGGGAGAGAGAGAGAGAGAAGGAAGAGAGAGAGATGCGCTGGGTGTGCTTGGCCTGGGAGGGGCACCGCCCAGTGTGAGACTCGGGATGGAAATCCAAAGGTGACACATTCCGACAGTAGTAACTACTCAGCCATCCAGCAATGACATCTCATCTGAGACCCTCCACCCGGGGAACTCCAGAGATTCTCACAGACCTGGGAGAGGGGCAGGGCTTAAGACTCACTTTTCAGACAAACAACTAAGGGCCCAAAAATAAGGTAAGTGACTCGCCAGAGGCCAACGAAGAACAAGAGAGCTGCGTGGTGCAGTTCAGCTTTCCCTGGGAAACGGGCCAGGAGAGGAGAGGGACTCGCCCAAGGTCGTGCACAGAAATGAAAGGGGCCCCGGGCTGAGAACTGGTGCGATCAGGACGGGACGGGACGGATCAGGACGTGGTGCAGGGGCAGGAGGAGGACACAACTGGCTCTCAGAGCGGGCCCCGGGGTCCTGAGGCTCCGCGTAAGCAGTAGGGCCTGACCCTGCTGAGTTCGTGGCGGGGTCCCCAATCCGGGAACTGGCGATCCACTTGGTCTCGTCCACGGTGGTGCGGGCGTGGGGCAGCCTCCCTACGTCCTTCACCGTCAGGATGAGGTGCTGGGATGACTTGAGCAGCCTGACCGCCTCGTCGTGCAGGATGTTGAGAAAGCTCCGCCCGTTCACCTCCAGAATCTGGTCCCCGACCTGCCAAGACCACAGCACAACACAACACAGTCACCTGGGCTGTTTGCAGGACACAGACTCGTGCCTGGGGCGTCAGAGCCCTGGTCCTGTCCCAGTTCTCCTGCCGGCCAGCCTGCCGAGGAGGAGGTCACCGAGGCTCAGAGAGGTTGTGCAGGTGCCTGAGGGAGACTCAGCAAGTCCATGGCAGACAACCTTCCAATCCCGATCCTGAGCCCATGCTCCCGTCACCTCTTGACCTAGCAAGGGTTTGAGGGGTGAGTCTACCACCAGCTTCCCAAGGACCCCCTTATCCAGAAAACAACAGCCCCCTCAGGGGCCGGGGTGGAATGGGCTGGGATTGGGGCAGGATGAAGCGAGAGGCGTGAAGGCACACTTCCGTCGCTGCCCTCTGCGCTGCCCCGCTGCGGAGAGCTTTACCCCCAGCACGCATTCTCACATCACCTCCAGATATACACAACATTCTCATTTACTCCAGAAAACAGGCAGTAAATGGGGAAGCCAGCCTCTCGTTAAAGCAGTAACATACGCTGGGATTCTTATAACACGCAGGGAGTTTTATTCCGTAATGAAAAAACACGAGTTTTTAATGAAAGGATTAAAAAAACAACAACGCCTAACCTTCCAATAAAAAGAAATATGTGACAAAAACAGCAGAGGTTGGTGGGAAGGTGGTGTGGTGTGAGATGGACACATGTGAAGACTTGTGTCTTGTTTGAACTCGGGTGCGGGGGGGGCTGGTGCTCCCCTTCCTGTGATGGTGGGGGGCCTGCAGCTCAAGGCCAGGAAAGGGCTGTGCAGCGTCACCCCCACCAAGGCCGTGAAGGGCAGCCTCAGAAGCTGGTTATTCCAGTTATTCGTGGCTGCTCTGCCTTCTCCCCAGGTCCCCTGCCTGCTGACGGCTCATGATCAACCCCCAGGTGGATTTCCCAGCATTTTTCAAAGCAGGGTTTAGCGAAGGCGAGCCAAATGGGAATTTGGAAGAAGAAAGGGAGGTAAACAGATGTGATCTCAAGGCTGAGAAACAACACCCTGGTCCCCAAGACCCTTTCTTTTAACATCCCTGCTGCATCGGGGAGTTCCTAATACAGGGTGGTTACAAAGGCAGACTTCCCCCGTCTCCCCTGTGCCAGCAATGCTGTGTGCGGAGGGGGCCCATGCGCCCCTGCCTCAGCGGCCCATCCTACAACGCTCACTACTGCACACCCAGTCAGCGCCAGGCTCTGCTGGGAGGCCGTGTGCGCCAGACCGACCGCTCCTGCTGCCTAGTCGAGCGTGGGCTCGGTCTTGTGCTATCAGTGGGCTTTCCCGCCAGCCTCTCCACACTGTATCCCCAGGGCCCAGAACACAGTGGGAAGAAAAATTCATCAAATGAATGAAAAGCCAGACACCCATCCCCCTCCACGCCTAGCTCTGGGACCATTTCTGCCACAGCCCAGGGGGGACCAGCACATCACACCAGCCTGGAGTCCCAAATTTCAAACCGCAGTTGCCCAGATGCTGACTGTGTCCCAGGCACCTTCTCTGTCCCTTTACATATTCTTTTTCTTATTTAGTACCTTCAGCATCCTGAAGAGCAGGTATCATTGCTCTCCATCTCACCAGAGAGAACACAGAGGCTCAGAGAGGTTAAGTACACAGGGGGTGGTCACAGAACTCGCGGGGAGGACAGTGAGGGTGCAGCCCCCGCAGGCTGGCTCCAGGGCCCCAATGCTGCCAGGAGCTCTGCCTGGGGACACGCAGCATCTCTGCAAATCCAGCAGATCCAAAGCCACCGACCTGCTGGCACGCCCTGGCCTTCCCTCAGCACCCAGCTCTGACAACCCAGCCTTCATTCCCCTGAGCAGATCCTTCAGGAAGTTGCACCAACCTTCACCTTCCTCCACCCCTCCAGCCCCCAACCTGGGTCCCTCTCTCCTCGCACCGGGGCTCCTGAGCCAGCACCCCACCTCCGGGCATTTACACCCAAACTGGCCTCAGACCTTGCACCAAGTTAATAATTTTTCCTCCACTTTTTACTTTCATGACATCCCTCCTTTCTTAAAAACTTCCAATGACCGCCCCCCCCCCCCCCGCCCCACAATCCAGGGGGCAGCAAAGCATCATGGTTAAAGGGTTTCAAAGACCATCAGAACGGGGTTCAAACGCTGACTCTGCTCCTTCCATGACGTGTTAGCTCAAGCAAATCCCCCAATAGCTTTTGTGCCTCAGTTTCCTTGGGTGTAAAAAGGGGTACTAGCCCAGGACTGTCCTCCAATTTCCTAGTCATCAGCACCTGTTCCCCCTGCCACCAACAATATCACAATTCTCTCCCTCTCTGCCTCCCTGAGCTCCCTAATTGAGAACCCCGGGCCCCTGAGAATGTGGGCAGCCCCAGGTGGACTCCTTGGAAAGGGCTTGGCGCATGGCAAGTGCTCAGTAAGTGCTTTTGCATGAAGGAGTGGGTTTTGCCACTTCCCACCTCGGCTCGGGAGCCCCTGCAGCCTCTCCCCCCAGGGGCTTTCTCAATGCCAAGAAGCAGTGCCGTGGTGACATGACTGTGAGTGAAGGGGAAACGGCGCCCTGCTGGGCCCACTTGCACTCAGGACATGGCAGTGGGGCCTCGCCTTCCCTCCTTCCCTCCTGAGTAACGGAGGCCCCACCGCTCCCGTGTCCAGCTGCTCCCCCAGCCAAAGCCCAGGCCACACTCTCCATCAGCTGAAGTGCTGTTTTCCTAAGGATCCCTCTCAACAGCTTTGGCTTTGGTTACTAAGCGAAGGGAATCCATTTTAATCTTCCTCACACACGTGACTTCATCCCAGTTTAATTTTAAAAAGTAGCCTCAGAGATGGGGTTTAGGGTATGCAAGCCTCTGCCTACAGGGCTAGGCCGGGAAGGGGGCTCGGAACAAAGGAAAGGGCGACTCCATCCCAGGAGCATCCACCTGGTGGGGGGAGGGGAGTGTCCCGACACTGCATGGCACCTACGTCTGCTACAAAAATGTACTCGCGGTTTATCTGGAATCAGATGTAAACGAGCGTCCTGTATCTTTATTAGCTAGACCTGGCGAACCGTGTCAGTCACCACGGGGCCAATGGTTTCCGGGGTGGGGGCTGCGTCTGCGCTATGGTTACCAAACTTCACTTCTTGTCCCTGAGCCCGGCTCCTGTCCTGTGTGCGGTCCCAGCATGCCCAGCACACCACTTACTTCTGTCTCCTCCTCAGCATGAATATCTGAGAAGTCACAGGTTTTGCTGTGCTAGTCACATTTCCCCCTCAGGCCTGTTTAATAAACACAGATTTGAGTCCTGAACAGCCAAGCCCATTCCAGAAGGGCAGAGCCTAGCCCCAAAGATGGAGCCTAGCCCAAGAGCCTAGCCTCATCCGAAATAGCCTCACTTAGCCCTGGGAGCCGACCCTGGTCTGAACACGAGAGAGGGGAGGGGAGGGGAGGGGAGGGGAGGGGAGGAGAGAGAAAGAAAGAGAGAAAAAAAGAAAAGAAAAGAAAAGAAAAGAAAAGAAAAGAAAAGAAAAGAAAAGAAAAGAAAAGAAGATAGATTTGTGAGAAGCAGCTCACGTGTGACCCACCTGGGGAACAGGTGTGAAATAGGAATCGTACTCGGGAAACCTCAACTGAATGGGGGTACGTGATCCCGTCTTCCTCGTCTCTCTCCAATCCTCTCTCGTCTTCCTTCTTCCTCCAGGGCCCGTTTTAAACCTGAAGTTCTGGACGGGGCTGGCCTTGGGGTCCCCACACAGCCCTCGGCAGCATCTGGGTTGGTCCGAGACTCCCATTTCTCCGTGTTCATTTCTCTCTCAAATTCTCTCCTTGTTGGGGAGCTTCCCGAGGTCCGGGGACCTTGTCAGCACAGCTGTCTGCCTGCTTGCTCAATGTCATTTGGAGTCCACAAACCAGTTTCAAACAAACCCAGTGTCCCCTGCTGCTCACAGCAGCCCCGTGGGGCCAGCGGGCTACGAAGCCCCATGCCTAGGGTGCAATGGAAACATGCCCCTAGGTCTGAAAACAGGCCACCAAACAGAGGAGCCATGTGGCCCTGCACAGCTCTAAAGTACCGTCCGAGACTCAGTGTTCCCATCTGTAAAGTGGGCATGACATTACCCACACTTTTTGTGAGAATCAAAGGGGACCACTCGGTACAGAGCCTGACACCACAAGAGAGACTTTCAATAGCTTGTCCTTCACTTCCCTTCCCAACGGAGGCCACAGGCTGGGATGTCAACTGAATTGTTCAAGGTCACTGGTCACGCAGGAAGTGAACAAGGAGCCAGCACCTGAGCCGAGCTTTCCACATTCTTCCTACCACCCTGTGCCGCCCTCATCCCAGCATGTGCCTGGCACACAGGAGGCATTTAGTAACTGGTGAAGGGACAGGAGGGATCGCCCTCCTCCTCTCCACTCACTTCCACTCGCTTCCCCTTTTCCTTTGGTTTGTGAACTTGGATTTGGCATGTTAATGGTCTTGATCTGACTTCCCTGTCCCCCACCCCCCGCACCTAAAAAAAAACCCCTAAGAGCTCTATGTGTTGATTCATTGAAATGTTACTTTTTCTTACCGATCGAAGCCAGCTTTGAGTTAGATGACATGGGTCAATAAGGCAAAAAGTAAAGAGGCAAAGAGGCTGCGACCACCAGCCCTGCAGATGGGGAGACCGAGGCCCAGAAAGCATGGGGACGGGTCTGGGGCCAAAGCTCAGACCCTCAGAATAATTAGCCAAGAAAAATTCACACTGCCCAGAACTCATCAAGACACGACCCCCCGGAGGAAGGAGAGACAGGTGCAAAGAGTGATGGAGTGTCCAATATTGCTCAGCCTGCCATCGGGCGCCGATGGGGAGGACATGGAAGGATAAACGAATAAAGGTGGCTTGATTTTATTTGTCACCACTGCCTCCTATTTATCACCAGCGATGGAGGAACGGAGGGCGGACCATGGGAATGCCCTTCATTTCAAGGCAGAGGAAAGACTCCTCCATCATCCACAGCCCATCGAGTGACAGGCTCAGATCTGGGGTGCTCTGAGGAGAGCATGCGGGGACAGCAGCAAGGACAGGACACGGATCTCCCCCAAAGCTGGCCAGCCACCAGCAGCAGGCACTCACGTCCTCTGGGCCTGAGGTCCACGGGGAAAGAGCTCAGCAGGCTTGGGAGTGACCCCACTCAGGGAAGGGTCCCCTCTTTCTCCCTGAGACCCAGGGAGAATAATGTTACTGCGCTAAGCCTTCTTTCCCTCAAAACTCAGGACTGAGACCACCAACTGTTATACTGTTATGCAGGCGAAGTCAGCGGCCATCTGGTGTGTGGTTGTGAGCACAGACCCAGGAGTCTGCCCTCTGGGTCTAAACCCAGACTCTGCCACTTGCTCTCTGTGTGACCTTGGGTAACTTCCTTAACCCCTGCTTGCCTCAGTTTCCTTCTCTTCCACGTCAGGTAGGAGACCTGCCAAGTACTGAAAACAACCTAAGTGCCCACAGAGGAGAGTGGCTGAATCAAGTCAGGCAGAGCCACAAAGTGCAGCTCCAAGCAGCCGCAAATAAAAACAAAAAACAAAGACTTCTGTGCACTGACATGAAGTGATTTCCAGCATATTCGATTTTAAAAGTTAAGGTGCAAAACAATACCAATAGCATACTGCCTTTCGTCAAGGAAAGGAGAAAGATTACATGTACCTAACTGCTTTTGCAAAAAAGAAACAGGAATAAACCAAAAACCAGTTTGTTTCGTTCCCTGGGAGGAGCGAGGAGCGAGGAGCGGGAGGAGTGTGGGGGAGAAGGGATACTCTGCATATACCTTTTTTTTTGCATAATTTTGATGTTTTAGTTCCTCAAAGTGAAAGTAAATCAATAGAGGGAGCCCAGTTGAATGCCAGTGGAAACAAAGGGGCCTGTTTCAAATAAGTAACAGAACTAAGCTGAAGAGGAAAAGGAACAACTAGCCCAACACAAGACTTTGACTCCAAACCCTCAGTTTAAAGACAAAATGAGTTGCTAACAAATGAGAACCTCAACTTAGCACGTTTGTTTTCCACAGTGGAATGCACGAGGCAATTCTGAAACTGCTTTTGTCTCGTAAGATGGGGCAAGTGAGTAAATATGTTGGGCCTTCTAGATGAGAACCAAGTGCCCCCTCAGGGCCAGCACTAGGCTCGGTGGGGGGGCTACAGTAGGTACCATATCAGTTTCCTAGAGCTGCTGTGACAAAGTACCACAAACCTAACGGCTTCAAAGAACATGGACTTACTATCCTACAGTTCTGGAGGTCAGAAGTCCGACGTGGGTCTCTCTTGGGCAGAAGCCTAACTGGGAGCAATTATGACCACGGAAGGGGGGAGCTTTAAAAGCCAGGCAGTCGGACTAAGCAAACTGAAGGTTTACAGTTTATTAAGCTCCCATTCAGAGGCCAGTTCACAAATCCAGCCAAGACAGCAACCTAGGAAGGATGGAGAAGTTGGCACAGCCAGCGGGGAGAGCCTAAAACAGTCACCCAGCATGTGCGGGTTTCTCGGGAGAGAAGTCACCTCCCAGCTCCTTGGGAAAGCTGTTTGCCCTCTGTGCGGACTCATCAGCTACCTGAGACTTTCAGAGGCCTTTACCTGCCAGCACCCACACTCACACAATTAGGGCTGCCATTTTGGGGTGCTTATCATATGCCAGGCATTGGATTTTACATGCATAGCTCATTGTGTCCTGACATCATCATTATTATTATTACTAGAGGCCCGGTGCATGAGTTCATGCACAGTGGGGTCCCTCGGCCTAGCTGGCGATCGGGGCCAATCAGGGCATCTCATCCAGTCCCAATCGGGGCTGATCAGGGCTGATGGGGACCTGCCGGCCTGGGGGAGGGACCGCGGGAGGTTGGCCATGGGAGCACACTGACCACCAGGGGGCAGCTCCTGCATTAAGCGTCTGCCCCCTGGTGGTTAGTGCATGTCATAGCTGTTGTCCGGTCATAACGGTCGCTTAGGCTTTTATATATACAGATTATTATCCTATATAATAAAAGGCTAATATGCAAATCGACCAAATGGTGGAATGACCGGTCGTTATGACGTGCATTGACCACCAGGGGGCAGACGCTCAATGCGGAAACTGCCCCCTGGTGGTCAGTTTGCTCCCACAGGGGAGCGCCACTCAGCCAGAAACCGGGCTCACAGCTGGCCAGTGCAGCGGCTGTGACAGCAGCCTCTCCCGCCTCCACAGCAGTGCTAAGGACCCCTCAGGGGATGTCTAACTGCAGCTGGCAGGTGGACATCCCCCAAGGGGCCCCAGACTGTGAGAGGGCACAGGCTGGGCTGAGGGACCCTACCCCCACACCCGCAAGTGCACGAATATCATGCACTGGGCCTCCAGTTATTATTATAAACATTAGTAGTCGAGAGCCTGGAATCTACCTGCAGCACAGCCCTACCTCCACAATCCCTGGGAAGGGAAGCAAGATGCCGTCTCTGAGGTTCAGGGCTCGTGGCCCCTGCACTCTGGGAGAGGCAGCCCGTCCTCTAAGCTGGAGCTCAATAACATGTAAGTTATTACCCACCTCTTACCTAAAGAGCCAGGGGATTTCCAAGTCCCCAAAGCAATCAGGGGCTGCTGTGGGGCCGGGGCTGGCGCGCCAGTGAGGAACCGAAAGGAACAGCCTTGGGTGCTCCCCTCCCAGAGGAACTGTATGTCTGTATAGTGGCTCATGGGTACACACATCTCTATTTATGTATCTACCTGTGTATGTATACACACATACTTTTTCTGGTATGTAAAGGAGTCCACACTGATACCAGCAGAAACCAAATGGGCCTCCCACCCTGGGATGGCCTCAGGGGCGCAGGTCGTGGGGCCAGGCAGGATCTGGGAGGGCCACACTGGGCTTCCGAAGCTTGCTTGCTGATGTTTAGGACTAAATGTCCTTTATTTCCTCTCTTTGCAGTCTTGTGATATTTGGTCAAATTAGGGTACTAAGGAGGTGACAGAAGAAAGCAGGTGGCCTTTAAAGGGCCTGAAGGGCTAGGCCCTCGATCCTGAGCAAGTCGCTGCCCCTCTCTGAGCCTCAACAGCTCACCTATTAAACGGTGCTATTAGCCAAAACCGGTTTGGCTCAGTGGATAGAGCGTCGGCCTGCGGACTGAAAGGTCCCAGGTTCGATTCCGGTCAAGGGCATGTACCTGGGTTGCAGGCACATCCCCATTGGGAGATGTGCAGGAGGCGGCTGATCGATGTTTCTCTCTCATCGATGTTTCTAGCTCTCTATCTCTCTCCCTTTCTCTCTGTAAAAAATCAATAAAATATATTTAAAAAAAAAAAACAAACAAAAAAAAACGGTGCTATTAATGCCCGCCATAGGGCTATTGGGAGGAATAAATAAGAGTGTATCTAAAGCGTTTGGCACAGCACTTGGTCCATAATAGCTGGTTAATAAAGAGCAACTGCTCTCATCATTATTCTTTTTAAATGCTAGTCGATCTTGGCTGTCCTTAAAGGAACAAACAAGGTTTTATGGCCCATTCTTTGGTGGGGTTTGAAGCTGTAGGGGAAGGTGCACAGGAATAAGAGAGGCTGAAGGAATAAGTGCGGGAGGGGAGCCAGCCCCTACCGGGAGGGTGGGAGAGCTCCAGGTCCCAGGCTGCACCCAGGGCGCACGCTGGGAGGTGCCTGCCCCCTCCGAGGAGCTCTCCTTCCCAGCAGGGGACTTGCCCTTTCCCTGGACCCGCAGGGCCCCAAGGAGCTCAGTGAGCGCTGGGAGGCAGGCAGAAGGCAGCACTTGCTCCCGGGAAAGCTCTGCAGGGCAGCAAGGAGTCTTGTTTACAAAGAAAGCCTGTTCTTGGCTCCACCGCCCACACACCAAGCCCCTTTATTCCACTCAATATGCCTAATTCTACTGAAAACTGCAGTGACAATACATGGAACTAATCAGTCCCGAATGCCCGAGTGGGTGTAGGCAGGCGCTTGCATATCCCAGGGACCGTGGAGGGCAAAGGAAAATGCCGGCAGGGAACACGGAGTGCTTTCCTGGGGTGGACACTGAAGATGGAAATCCTCTACCGCAGGCGGGCGTTTTAGGAGCCAATAAAGCCTTCGATGGCCTGCAACTGAGAAGCAACGGACGTGGCCAGAAAACTTGTACGGGATACTTTTCCTCTGCCTTGTTTCAAAATGGAAATCACCTTACTGAAGCCGTTCGCATGATTATAAAATACTCCGTTCAGACACTGCGCAAGGACATAAAGAAGAGGGAGAATCTTCCATAATCTCTTCTCGGCCAGATCTCCGCTGTTGACATGTGGGAAGAGGTCGGTAGATGCTTCTCTGCGCATTTTTACGTCCAGCCTCAGGACGAGGAATAAGGAGACTTCTCAAGCACAGCTGGTTCTTTTCATCTTACAAATGTGTCTCCCCTGCTGCCCTCGTTGTGGTGGCTGTCAGGAAGCTCAGAGCCAACTGTGTCCTGCCTGTGGCTGGGTTTGCAATCCACATCGAAAGTATTCTGGAAAGATTCTCACTCCGGCTTTATCTCTTCCCTCTGCCCCCTTGTTCTTCCTCCCAATCTGGAAACAGCCTAAGTGCCCATCAGTAGATGAATGGGTTAGAAAACTGTGGTACATCTACACAATGGAATACTATGCTGCTGTAAAAAAGAAGGAACTCTTACTATTTGCAACGGCATGGATGGAACTGGAGAGCATTATGCTAAGTGAAATAAGCCAGTCAATGAAGGAAAAATACCACATGATCTCACTCATTCATTGATAATAAAGACCATTATAAACTTATGATCAATAATAGATACAGAGGCAGAGCTGCCTCAAACAGATTGTCAAACTGCAGCGGGAAGGCCAGGGAGGCAGGAGGGAGGGGGGTAAGAGATCAACCGAAGAACTTGTATGCATGCATATAAGCATAACCAATGGACATAAGACACTGGGGGGTAGAGGAGGCCAGGGGATTGTCAAGGGCAGGGGGGAAAAAAAGGACACATATGTAATACCCTTTGTAATACTTTAAGCAATAAAAAAAAAAAAAGAAACTGAAAAAAAAAGTATCTTTACTCTGTGTTTTGAAACTACCTTCAAACTCTTTTTTTTGTAATTTGGGGGGAAGTAAATGGAATTAAAACTGCATACAGGCTAAATGCAATGTGGTGTGCTGGATTAGACTGTATTCTAGAACAGAAGTGGGAAAACTGAACTCTGCATATGAAGTCTGGAGTCGGTTTAGCAGTATAGTACCAATAATGTCAGCTTCTCAGTCTTGGCAAATGCACCTGCTTACACAAGATGTTAATACCAGGGGAAGCTAGATGAAGGAAAAGGGGACCTGTCTTTCCAACTTTTCAGGAAATCTAAAATTATTTCAAAATAACAAATTTACTAAACACAATCTGCATACAGACTACTAGGAGACTGTTTCCTCTTGGAGACCCAACAAGGTAACATCTTAACTGGCTGAGAGCACAGCAAGCGCCCAGACCCAGGGCATTTCAGACCCAGGGCATTTCAGAACCAACTAGAACCAGCCAGCCGCTGTGGAGCACCTACTACCCACCCGCTGGCCTGGTTCCGAGCACAGTTCAGAACCAGGACCCCGATTCCCAAATGCCAGTCTCGGCTTTCCCTCTCACTAGCTGTGCAAAATCTGTCTCAGATGCTGTGCCTGTGAAATGGGCTAGCAAAAGAAGGCATTTAACAGCGGTGCTGGTGGCTTAAAACACTTGGGAAAGAACAGATTGTCCCAGTCAGTCCCAGCTGTATAACAAAGCAACTGGGTGGTTCAGAAGCAACAGACATTTATTCCCTCTCTCCTCCCCGTTCTGGAGGCTGCAAGTCCGAGATCAGTCCATATCTTAGAGATTCGATGTTTAACCTCTGTTATTAATGTCACTGTGAGTTCATGCCTCCTTTCATCTTTTTAGTAATCCTGAGGAAGACACATTATTTGTTATGATTCCCTGTGAAAAGGACAGGAACCCAGAGAGGTGGAGGGATTCTCTAAGGTCATATAGCTATTAAAGCAAAAGCGAAATCTGGGGTTTGAATCCAATCTTCCTGGCTCCAAACACAGAACTCTTCCCGCTACACTGTACAATGGGGCCTCGACTTACAAGTTTAATTCGCTCTGAGGCTGAGCTCGTTAAGGAGAGCATTAACTCAAATTACTCGATCAACTCAATGCAAAAAATCGGCCGAGAGACAGCTGGTATCTCAAAAAACTCGTTAGTTGGGACACCAGGACACTCATAAGTCAAGGCCCCACTTATTTCCTAAGAGAAGCTGACACAACCAAGGCCTGTCTGTCTCCATAACAAAGGGCCTGAATGCCCCATAATGGGGGGAACCTGACGCTCTACATAGAGGAGAGGAAAGGTCGTGGGGGTCAGAGTGGTGTTCAGGGGATCCTCCGGAGCCCTGCACTCAGGCCCTTTGTTATGGAGACACAGTCTCACCTCCTGCTGCGTTGGAATCAAGACTGCCTGGGCCCAAATCCTGCTCTGCATCCCATCGGCTGTGCGGCCTTGGGTTAGCCTGCTTAACCGCTCCATGCCTTGGTTTACCCAGCCGGGAACGTGGGTAAGAATGACCTACCCCACAGGATGGCATGAAGGTTCCAGGAGATGACACCTGTGAAGTCAATTACGAATGCTGGGCACACAGTGAGCCGTCTTTAAGACGTGAATTAATAATATTTCAATAACTGCTGGTTGCCCTGGATCAAATGCCAGCCCCGACGCTGCCCCAGCCCCCCCAGCTCGTGGCTCTCTCTCCTCTTCCCTCCCCAAGCACCATAATCAACTCTGAAGTCAGGGCCATCGCAGTCCATCAGCAGTGTTTGCAAAACAGCAGCCAGAAGAGCCTGGCTGCCCGGTGCCCAGCACCACGTGGGAGGCACCCTGCGCTAAGGACAGCGGGAACTCGGGGCGTGGGAGATGGGACACAGCTCCTGCCGCTCGCTCTGAGCTGTGAATGGGAGGCATGCAGCCGGGCAAGGGCTCCGGCTGGGGCCAGTCCCTAAGGTGGATGCTGAATGCGCTGCTGGAAGTCTGACCGCAATCAGCCTCCGAGAGCTCCCCACATGGCTCAGGTAGTCCCTCCCACCCCCACACCTGCAGCCCCGCACCCCACCCCCTCCCGAGGGAGTGGGGGGCCCCTCACCTTGAGCCCGCTGCTTTCTGCTTCAGAACCGCGGTCCACGCCGGTGACATAGATGCCGAGGCCGTACTCTGCTCCCCCGCGGATGGTGAGGCCCAGGGACCGGCCGTCCCCCAGCACCAGGTTCACCTGCAGCAGGGACAGGACACAGCATTGAGGGCCATGAACTTCGGGGGCCAGCGGGCTGCAGTCACTCCCAGTCCCTGAGGGGCACATGGGTTCAGGTCTGGCTGAGGGGCCCGGGGCAAGGGGAGGGCAAAAGCTCCGAATCTGGAATCTGGATAGTTCACAGCCCCTGGGGTCACGCAGGATGCTGTTTGTATGGAGCCCGACAGGGAGGGAGAGGAAGAAACAAGACTAGCCTATGTGCGGGGCTGTGAGTGAGGCCACGCCTGGGCCTTACGCAGGGGAGAGAGGCTCAGACTGGGATTTTAGAAAGACTACTGGGGAGGGCCCCCAGGTGAGAGGGGAGAGGCAGGACTCAGACCAGCGAGGCGGGCTGAGGACAGAGTGGGTAGTCCCCACCAGGAACCCCCACTTTGCCAGGTAGAGCAAACCCCCTCTTCCATATTGTGCCTTTAGGCCTGGAACCAGCCGAACTCAGCCCTGCTCACTGGGTGACCTGGGGTCTGTTCTCCTGCCCCCCCACATACCCCTAGCCCTCCCCCCCTCACATGGTCCCTCCAGCTCCAGGACACAAAGATTCTGGGGAGAGCCCAGAGGAGCCCAGGAACACACAGATGGCAGGAGTCGCCCTCTGAATACTAAGGATAGAAACAAACCTCCCGCCTGCCCGCCACCTCCCCATAAATCCTTCACAGGGAATAAAACGGAGTCTTTATTACAGAACCGTAATAACAGTCCCATCAACCACACAGTAATCGGCCTCAATCACTTGCTGGAAATTCAGCTGGCGTTTGGTAGGAAACAGAATTCACAGATGGGAAAGGACAGTCAGGAGCGGCAGCCTGGCTCCACGAAAAGAAAGCCACGCCCACCAATAATAGGCACGTAGTAATAATAACTCACTAAATTAGCTGGGGACTAGATGTATTTCTAAATCCCAGGCACTTCACATGCATTAATTACCTCATTTCATCCTCTCTCCTCCTCTGCGGCTTTATTCTTATCCCTATTTTCCAGATGAGAAAACTGAGGCTGGAGGATGAAAGGATGTGACCACGGTCACAGCCAACAGCTGGCAGAGGCCAGGCATTTACACAGAGCACCACACTGACTCTGGAAGGCCCAAGTTCAAATCCTGCTTCTGCCCTTTACTCCTGGGCCACCGTGGGGCAAGGCCCATCACGCCTCTGACCTTCAGTTTCCCCACCAGTGAAATCCTCGCACACAACCTACACGGAGCAGGCACCGCCATCCCCCCTCCTGCCTTGCCTAGAACCCCGACCCTGCCCAGGAAGCAATATGAGCAACCCCGGGAGATGACATCGATAAGCATTTGGGGGCAAAAATACATGAAAGGTACCTAGCGCCTCGCTGGCATTCAATGAGTCATGGTTGTCCCTGGAATGAACGACTCTGTCCCAGACACTGTGCTCTGTGCTTACACATACGACCAATGACCCTGGAAACAGCCCCACGTGGCTGCCGTGACCATCCCCAAATCCAGGAGCTGGAAGCCTCAGTGGCTCACCCAACGTCAAGGGACGCTCGCAAGGCCACACGGTCAGGAAGTTCTAAAACCAGGTGTGATATTGTGATTTGTAACAAGAAATATGTATATTTAGTCTTCAACCCCATTCCTAGCACTGAGCTCTGTTAACCCATATAAATTCCTAAGTGGTAAGAGCAGTAGGAGCAACCTTTGTTCTAATGACGTGACTCTGGGTAGGTTCCTGGATGGCCCCTGCCTGGGGCCTGGACACCAGAAAGACCAACCCATGATGAGGAGCCTGGAATTTTCACCTCCCACCCCCATTCTCCAGAAAGGGAGAGGGGCTGGAAGAGGAGTTAACTGATCGGGCCTATGTGAGGAAGCCTCCACAAAGTCCCAATGGTAAGGGTGCGGGGGAACATGTGAACGTAAAGGGAGAGAGGCACATCTGGAGAGAGAGAGAAAGGCACATCTGGAGAGAGCACCGGAGCTCTGCATCCCTCCCCACACCTCTCTTCCATCTGGATGTTCATCTGTATTTTTTATCCAGTCCTTTTACAACCAACTGGTAAACAGTAAGCAAACTGCTTTCCTGAGTTCTGTGAGTTGCTCTAGCAAATTAATGGAACCCAAGGAGGGAGTCATGAGAACCACCAAGTTATATCCTCTGTTAACCATTTGTACGCCATAAGCGTCTACAGACGCCAGTGGTGGACCTTTTTAAATTAAATTCAAAATATCGTGGCAGTTAACTGGTTAACTCTGCAAAGAACAGTGTACATATGGGTTTAATCAAACAGGACTTATATCCAAACCCAGCAAATGTTCCCTGAGCTTCTAGCATGTACTGGCCAGTTGCCAAGGTGTTTTCATCTTCATTCATTCATTCACTCGACACTTACTGAGGGCCTGTGCTGTGTGAGGCCCTACCAGGGCACAGAACCGAGATCCTTACTGCCACAGAGCTGACACAGAGTGGGGAGAGTAGGCCCTGTTATTGTCTTCATTTTACAGAGGAGAGACTGAAGCCCAGAGAGGTTGTGTCACTTGTACAAGGTCACCCAGCTGGTAAGTGGCGGAGGCAGGATTTGAACCCAGGCAGCCTGACTCCAGAGTCTTATCCTTTCTGCCACTTGGACACTAGCCTGTTTAACCCCCAGCAGCAATCCTGTCCTTGTTTACTGCAGCTATAGAGGCTGAGGGTTAGCCCAGAATGGGACGCTGGAACAAGGAGCCCCTCTTCGCCTCTGAGGGCGTGACAGTGTCCCGAGAGCAGAGAGGTCTCATTTGCAGAGAGCTCCGTCAGTTCTTCCTCCCTGTGCCTCCCTGCCGCCTCACGATGGTGCTCACACTCCAGTGTGGAGAAGGGCATCACTGGAAGGGCTGAGAAAACAGATCCAACTTCAGAGGGCAGCTGAGAGAGTTTTCAAAGGCACTTTTGTTCCACGTGACTTTTATATCACGATTACCCTGAGCACTCATTTCCCTAGACCTGTGGTCGGCAAACTGCGGCTCGCGAGCCACATGCGGCTCTTTGGCCCCTTGAGTGTGGCTCTTCCTAAGCCTTAGGAGTACCCTGATTAAGTTAATAACAATGTACCTACCTATATAGTTTAAGTTTAAAAAATTTGGCTCTCAAAAGAAATTTCAATCATTGTACTGTTGATATTTGGCTCTGTCGACTAATGAGTTTGCCGACCACTGCCCTAGATGTTGCGTGCGTCCCCACTGGGGCTGTGCTAAGATTTCTGCAGTTGGGTGGGAAGTCCATCCGGGAGTCTGGTCACGGCTATTTAGAATATTAGATGAGACCAGGCCACTGGACAGAAGAGTCAGGCCCAGGAGCCAGAGTGAGGGCTCCAGAGACATGTCCCCAGGGCACTTCTCAACAAGGATGTGGGGGTTCCATGTTGTGTCAGCGAGAGGAGACACGAGGACAGGGCAGAAGCTGCCGTCGGGAGCTCTGAGGTCTATGAAGGCCTCCTTGGGGTGGTCTAGGGCAGCAGTCGCCAACCTTTCAGGCCTCACGGACCACCAGTGGTCCACGGACCACCGGTTGGTGACTGCTGGTCTAGGGTCTCTGCTGCCTTCTGAAGTAGTGGGCCTCCGGGGAACACAGTTCTCTCAGCCTCTATCTTCTGCATTCCTATGTAAGTCACTCCTCGACGCCCAGAGGTCACCTTCTCTCCTCCCAACCCTCCCATCCACTCACTTCCAGGGACAGGGTCCTTCTCGCCAAGCCTCGAGATGCCACGCTTGTTCCCACCTCAGGGCCTTTGCACACGCTGTCCTTGCTGCCTGGGATTTTCAGCCCCCAGACGGCACATGGTGGCTTTTTCTTCCTCTCTCGGTCTCACTCAGGAACCATCTCCTCGGAGCGGCCCTACCTGACCACCTCATCCGGAGCAGTGCCTCCCTCCCCATCGCTCTCTATCCCCTCTCCTGATTTTACTTCTTTCATCTGTCTTCACCACTTTAATGCTCTTGCTAACTTATGTTCGTTTCTGGATTACTGTCTCTCTCCTCCCAGGACCTCCTATCCCACTTCCCACAGCAGCCTCAGGCACACCAGGAGCTCACTAAGTAAGGGGGCCTCCTGCATGGGCCCTAGTTCCTGAATCTCCGACCCCTCATGTGTAAAATTCGGATAAGGACACCTGCCCTGCAGGGCGGTCTGCGGATTCAATCAGATGCTGTAAGTACAGAGCCCAGCACCCAGCCAGCTCTCCACCAGCAAGAATTCCTACTCTAAGATTATATCCTACCCCGAGGGACGGGGCTGGAGAAAAGGATAAAGCAGGTTCTCTGCCTAACCCTGGAAGGCTGGACTTGGAAATGAGTCAAGGCCACAGGTACTGCTGCTTTCTCAAGACGGCCAGAGAGCAAGGTCGCCGGGGGAGGGGGGCACGGGGGCCGACCCCCACCCAGCCCTGCCTCCTTGGAAGAAGCCCAGGTGGACCCAGTGGTGCCTACCAGCTGGCTACCCACTGCCTCTCGCCTGGCACAGAGGCGGCTTCCATCTCTGTCTCGCCTGCAGATCGATGTTTGAGCACAAAGAACACAAAACATTAAATAAATGTTACGGTCTTATCGACAGGAAAGGAAAGCTGAGAACGTCTCCGGAGGGGAGGCTCTGTGGCGTCCAGGCTGCCAGAGTCAAAGTGCTGGAGGACCAGAGAGCTGCTTGCAGGTATAACATTCCTCGTCCCAGGAGCGACTGGCGGGGGGGGGTGCAAACAGCCCCCAGAGTGAAGTTTAAAACATCAGGGGGGCCATCTCTCAGTCCTTTCCACAATATTTTAAGAACCAGTCGTGCCCGGGGAGAGGCAGGCTCTGTAGGGGTCGTCTGTTGATGCCCCTGTCCCTCTCCTTCAGGTTACCACATCCCAGCCCTCCCCACCAGCCAATCGGTGCACCTCCCTGGAGTATGACAGTTGAGGGGAAGGAGGCAGAGACCTGCAAGGGAGGAGATCCCTTTCTTCTGGAGGCGGCACCCCAGTTCCTCGGCTCCAGTTCTGGGCCTGCCACGCCCTGCCAGCGAGCTCTTACTCTGTGGAGGTGACCAGGACCCGTTTCTGTTCCTTACAACCCAGACCAGCCCCGCCACCGCCTCCCTCTGGAGCACGCAGTCCTGGCAGCAAGCGTGGCTGAGCGCCTGGGTCAGAGCTGCTGAGCAGTCCAGTCATTTCTAGTTTAAAGGGAAGCTCTGAGCTTCGTCCTAGACAGGATGGTAGTGGAGGGAACCGGGCCCCAGAATAAGATGTGGGACAGAGCTGCCCGCCAGCCTATACTGCCCCCTCCGTTTCGCTGTGACAAGGAGAGATACCTGACCTTATTTAAGTCACCGGCTCTTTGCTGCAGCACCTTGGTCTGCATTGTAACAGCCTGCACAGGCCAAAAAGAAAGAACAGAACCCCGACAGGACCAAGCCCTCCTTCCAGCCTCTAAAAAGCTTCCCTGTTCTGGGCTTAGCCATAAGAACGGTCTCAGGGGCCAGCCTCCCTCACAGCCCCCGGCTCAGGTCAGCCTTCCCCGGGCCAGGCGGGGCAGCTCACCTTTTTCTCATCCCCGCCTTGCAGCAGGTGCAGGGTGCTCCTCCGGTCACCCTCGCGCGGCCTCAGGGCACCGCTGTGGGGCCGGGGCAGGCTGGCGGGCGGGGAGATGCTGCGGCCCTGCGGGTCCACCCAGGTGTAGATGTGGTTGGTGACGTAGCCCCCGGGGATGCGCCCTGCTGAGTACACCGACATCACCAGCTTCTTGGAGCCCTTGAGCGCCTAGAGAGAGAGCAGAGAGAGGGATACAGCATTAGCAGGAAGGGGCAGTGAGGGACAGCCGCCCAGTACCCAGCACTTGCTTCCTCTCGGGACCCATTCACGGAGGAGAAGGCCAGTCCCTAAATGCCTTACCTTTTCCAGCCCTCGGTTCTGTCCTATGGAAACCAGGACATCTGTCCCACCCTTATCTTGAAGTGGTCCAAACACAAGAGAGATGGTCTCAGCATAACAGAGCAGGCCTGGGCCTGCACCCACAGGGAGGCCTGCCTGGCCGGCACCTGGGAGCTTGCATTCGGAGTGTTCCCACCATTCCCAACCTGACGAGGGCTCGCTGTGCCAGCCTACCTGTGCAAACCATGCGGTTCATGCTGACCACTTGCTTTCCTTCTGGAGATCTGGAATGTGGTACAGGCAGAGGGTACCTATGTGACCAGCCCCCAACAAAAACCCTTGGCACTGCCCTAGCCAGTTTGGCTCCGTGGATAGAGTGTCGGCCCATGGACTGAAGGGTCCCGGGTTCAAAACCTCGGTTGCAGGCTTGATCCTCGGCCCAGGTCAGGGCGTGTGTGGGAGGCAACCAATCAATGTGCTTCTCTCACATCAATGTTTCTCTCTCTGTCTCTCCCCCTCCCTTCCACTTTCTCTAAAAATCAATGGAAAAAATATCCTGGGGTGAGGCTGAGTCTCCCTGGCAGACAGCATGTCATCCCTGTGGCACAGCTCAGTGCTGGGGGAGGAAGCTCGCCCCGTGGGACAGCGCGGGGGAGGGGGGGGGCGGACTCAGTGCAGCCTCTGCCGCGCCCCTGTTTCTCAGCATTTTCCAACTGCTCCAGAATGAGGGTATGTTGCTTCCAGAAAGCAACACTATGTCTCAAAGGGGGAGGGCGGTACTTTGCTGTCTGGTCCTCCCTGCTTGCCCGAATCCAGGGCATACATTATTCTGACTCCCCAATACTCTTGGCGGCCAAATGCAGCCACGGGCAGAGCTGTCAAGGGCAGTGGGGAGCCCTGGCGGACCAGGACCTGCTCGAGGACACTCTGTCCTGACGTGAGCAGGGAGGCGCCGGGTCCCTCGCTCCCACAGCTAAATGCTACTCCCCAGGAGAGGGAGAAGGAGAGGGAAAATTCTGCTTTTACCGAAGGATTTCTGAGGAGATGAGCAGGGGAAGATCTACAGTGGTCTTTTAGCATTCCCCGGGCTGCCAGACAGAACGGCTGGGAAAATAAAAACCAGTTAAAGTTTGAGATGCAGGATGGTGGAAGCGGGAGACCAAGTGGGCTTCTGCTGGAGCAAAGAGGGAGGTGGGTCTCAGGGCACATGGAGCCTCAGCAGAAACCTCCGAGGCCACCGAGCCCTCCGCACAGTGTTCCTGCCCCTCCTCCCTGCCCACTGCTCCCTCCTCCGTGAGGGCACTGCTGGCTGCTCAGTGCGGTTCCCACTGGCCTGCCTCTTCTCTGCTTCTTTACTGGGCAGAGTCTGAGCCCCATCATTCATTCGATGAGGGCTGACGGAGGGCCTACTATGTGCCAGGCCGGGAGAGAACAAAGTGGGCAGATGCTCATGGCACTTAACGCCTGGTGAGAGACAAGGCTTCCCCTGGTGCTCACAGTAGGTGCTCATACCTGGTGCTCACAGTAGGTGCTCATACCTTCCACAGTAGGTGCTCATAAAAGCCTGGTTGACCTGATGAGGTGAGAAAGTACATATATGATCCCAAAAGTAACCCCAACATCCACAGGCATCACCCCGCAGCTACGCGTTTGATCTGGAAGGCTGCGCTAGAATTAGAGGCGTGTAGGTGGAGAGAACACAGATGTGGATTCCAGCGTAACTGGATGTAATGGCTTCTGTCACTTGTTAGTATAGAGCCCTAGTGTCAGCCACCCGCCTCTCTCAAAGCAGCCCACGTGAAAGGAGGGCAACACCCACTTCTCGGGGTCGTGTGGATTAAACAAGACCACATGGGAGAGGTCCAGAGGCTGTGCACACAGTAGGAGCTCAGCAAGAGGCACAGCCCACTCCCCTCTCTTCCCTGGCATGTCTGCATTGGAAGAGAAACTGGGTGTAGAAAAGCTTTGTCTAAGGCAGCGGTTCTCAACCTGTGAGTCGCGACCCCTTTGGGGATCGAATGACCCTTTCACAGGGGTCGCCGAAGACCATCGGAAAGCACATATATAATTACATATTTTTTTGTGATTAATCACTATGCTTTCATTATGTTCAATTTGTAACACTGAAAATACATCCTGCATATCAGCTATTTACATTACGATTCATAACAGTAGCAACATTACAGTTATGAAGTAGCAACGAAAATAATTTTATGGTTGGGGGTCACCACAACATGAGGAACTGTATTAAAGGGTCGAGGCATTAGGAAGGTTGAGAACCACTGGTCTAAGGAGTTAAAAGAAGGTGGGGGAGAGAATGAAGCCAACGCATAGAGCATGATTTGTATTCTGTATTGCTGGCAGTAGTGGAATTCTCTTGGTCAGTTTTATAAATAGGCAGGCAATGACCTTGAGAACGAGAGGAGGTTAATGCCTCTGATGAGAATGCCACAGGCGGCTGGCGCCGGAGAGGGCCTGCGAGGTCACCTCGGCTCCCACAAGCTGCCCACACCTGGTAGTTTACGGAAGGGGACCCTGGAAACCCGAAATGGGAAGGACAGAGAGGGTACAGCGAGGAGAGGCACAGTCCTGAGCCAGTCCCTTCCCCTCTGCACCTCAAGCCTATGGGACCCGAAAATGTGATGGTCACTCCAACTTGGACCATTCCGGAACCTCTGCTCTTGGCTGTGGAAGGGTAAGTGTGGGCTTCCGGTGGGTCTTGAAGAGCAAGAATATCAACATCCATCACCACTGTCGTTATTTTTCTGGTGAAACTGAAGAAAATGAGGCTCCCGGGACAGGCTCTGAGAACCCTGCGGAAGGGCTCCACTCCCTCTAAAAGGTGGGTGTCATGCAAGGAGGTGGGGATGATCTAAGAAATGGGTTTATCCTTCTTATTCCCCTCTTGTCTCCATGTGTACAAACAACCGCTCGCTTATTTTAAAGGGTGGCACTGGACGAAGGAGCTAATTCCCAAAAAGAGCTGGCCGATGCATTCTCCCCAGATCACCACCCCCCCACCCCCCCACCCCCGCCTTCCGCACCCACCCATGGCCCCTTCGTCTGAGGCTCAGGCCATCTGGGCATCGTGCAGTCCTCACTCACCGCCAGGGGCACCACGCCATTCGTGTCTCAGGAGGACTAGCAGCTTCTCCTGAGCTGGGCAGCCAGCAGCCTCAGGCAGCAGGGCACCCAGAAAGAACTCTGGCTGAGACACAGCGACGCCGCAGGCATGTCCCCGTGGCGCCACTGGCTCGCAGGGTGACCTACGGCCACGGCCTCCTCTCGCTGGGACTCGGTTTTGTCAACAGGCCGTGAGCAGGCTGGACTCACTGAATGCTGAGGTCCTGCCCCAAGTTCAACCCCACTATCTTCTGGTTCATGACTGCACTTAGAAGGAAAGGCAGTCTAGACCCGCATGGTGGTCATGGGTCATGGTAGCGAAGAGATCAGGGGCACGTGCAGGGACAGACTCCAGGCCTGAGCACTGTACCTGGGGAAAGTCGGGGTTCCCCGTTTAAGGAGTGAGCCCTCAGACCGTGGCGCCTGGGTGGCTACAGGGTCTTTCAACCAGATCTTGAATCCGGGGGCTCTGGGCTCCATTACCAGGGCCTCGGGCTACTGTGGCCAGCGCCAGCAACAACGTCAGACCATTTTAAACGTGGGAAACTGAGGCCCAGAGAAACCAGGGCTAAACCAGAAGGGCGGATGGAGCACGTCAGGTGTGGCAGGAAGCACACCCCAACGCAGCACCACATCAGCGGTGGAGGCCCCTGTAGGGACCTGAGGCTGGGGAGACGCCCCTGCAATGGGACTATGCCGAGGGCCCTGCCTTTGTAAGCAGCTGCTGCCTACGGCTGGTGAACCACCCGCCTTACAGCCCGACCTGTGCAAGCTGGTGATTCTCGGTCACCCGTGCCCTCTCCCGCTGCGGCAACCTGCGGAACCAGCCAGGCCCCTGAACACACTGCCTGTTAGCAGGGCCCCCTCCCGCAAGCTGCCCACCTTTCGGTTTCTCCTCTGTAAGGTGAAGGCCATAATGCCACTCTCTCTTTAGTAGAGGCGCCCTGCTAGCACAGGCCCTCTCACTTGAGAAGTCGATGAGCAGTGGCTAAAAAGTGAAAACGTAAGCTTTGGAGAATCCACGGCAGGCAGAGGGTCATCAGAGCGCCGTGCTCTCGTGCCTTTTATCACGTGTTTCGTGGTGAAACTCGACCTAGGGTCTTGTGGGCATCCCCCTAAGTCCAAGCAAAGACATCTCCGTCTGACCCGGCAGATGGCACGGCTAAGACACTCCCCGTCACCAGATGACTATTCAGGCAGCGTGTTATGATTGCGGAATGTAAATTATATGCGTATGTCTTCAAATTTAACAACTTGCTACTTGGATTAATGCTCTCAGGAAGCAAATGTGCCTCCCTCGGCTCTTCAGAGCTAACTCTGAAACCCCCAAATCACAGACCAGGCTGACATGACTCTGCTTAGCAGAGGCCTGAGAAACAGGCTGGAGAGGGCCATGGTGTAGGGGACCAGGGGGTGTGGGTTAACACACGGGTGTGCATATGTCCAAGAAACATGCACCCGGGGCAAGCACACAGAGGAGCACAAGGTTGTGAGTTACCAGACTATTATCCTGAGGGACATGTGCAAAAAAGTGCCCTCGAAAAGCCTTGAGGGCACTCATGGTGAGTCAGCAGGCTCATTTCAGGGCACAGACCTTGCTCGAGGAGCCAGTTCTTCTCTTCTTGGAAACAGAGATGCTCCCCCTCAGGATGGAGAGCTGGTCTGAAATCCAGGTTAGTGACGGGGAAGAGAGGCCAGAATGGCACACGCCCACTCTTCCCGACCCCACCTTGCCTTGCTGGGGCGTTGGGTCCAGACACCCGGGGCCTCGGTCCTGGCTCTGCTGTTTGCTGGCAGTGTGACGCAGAACAGATTATCCAACCTCTTTCTGCCTGTCTCTGCAGTTAAAATGCAAAAGCCAAGATGATGATAGCCATCTAGGTGTCATACCATCAATCGGTGAATCGCCTTTTTCTTTTCCAGCTAAAAAATGCATTTTGAGGCTCTTTACTCACCAATTCAATGACGTTAAGCACATTTCTTTCTGTATTACATCACAACCCCTGGGAGACATGAAGCACCACGGAATTCTCACTCCCCGATTGCTGGACACCATTTAGGTTGTTTCTCACTGTTGTTGTTGTTGTTTTTTGCCAGCACAAACAATGCTATGATAACATACTATTACCTGCATCTCGGATCACATGTGCATCTAATTCTCTATATCAGCAACTTTCAACCTTTTTCATCTCATGGCACACATGAACCAATTACTAAAATTGTGCAGCACACCAAAAAATATACACTTTTGCCAATCTGACAAAAAAAAATAAGTATGATTTTGATTCATTCACACTGGACAGCTATTGTGTTGGGTAGTGTCATTTTTTAATTGACTATCTAAGGAAAAAAAGGTCAGTGCTCCTGACTAAACAGTCAGGTATTGCATGTTTTAAAAATTCTTGCGGCACACGGGTTGAAAATCGCTGCCCTAGATTAGAGAAAGGTGGGATTCCTGAGGCCGTGAACAGTGTGTGCTTTTTCATATGCAACCAGGTCTCTCCCTGTCGTAGTTCCTACAACCACCGGCAGGGGGCAGCACTGTGCCACCGGGGCCTACAGAAGGTCTTCATTCCCCTATCTATAGAGGCTGTGGATAGGACTGAATGGGGGCTTTCCAATAATCTCTTCCCAAAGCAGAGTCACTCTGGTGCAGGCATCCACCCTCCCTTGTGCCTCCTTCCACAGGCTCCAGAAATATCCCAGTTCAGGCAAATCTTGGCTCTATCTTCTGACTTTATCTGGGGACTAAAGTACTGCAAAGCACCAAAATGTAAAGGTGTCTTAGGGTGAGGACCCCCTGAGTGCTTTTCAGTGGAAGATAAGCTCACTAGAAAGCCGTTCAAATGAAGTTCCATCTCTTCCCAGCTATGAGACTTTAGACAAGTTACTTATGTGGCCTGTGCCTCAGCTCTCTCACCTGTTAAACAGTGCTGCTAATCCTATCCTTGTGGAGTTGTCTGCAGACGAAATAAGGAGGCCTGATTCAATAACGTACACAAAGCATCTTACGCGGGGCTTGGCACAAAGTAGCTGCCCAGTAAGTGGTGGCTAATGTTACTGGTAATAGCAACATAGCAGTGACGAGCACGTGGTTTATTCTTCCCATTGCACAGGGAAGGACAGAGATTGTAGGTGTGAAGTGTTTATGTGAGGTCACAGAAAGGATGATCAGAGGCAGGGCTTGGATTTCAATCTTAGACTCTCCAAATCTGTGCCTTTCTCATCACACCACTGTCCATATCTATGAGATATCTATAATAACAAAGTGTAATATGCTAATTAGAACAGACGTCCTTCCGGACGACCTTCCAGACAAAGTCGGAGCTGCAAGGGAAGCCCAGGTCCCAGGTGCCTGCCTGCGGCCAAAGGGAGGCCTGGGTCCTGGGTGCTGGAGGGAAGCCGGTGCTGGCAGCCGGGGGACAGAAGGCCTACTCTTGCACCAATTTCGTGCATCAGGCCTCTCGTGCATATATGTTCTTTAGCTAATCCCTTCATCAGCCTCATTTTGAGGGAAGGCAGAAAATTGGTGATGTGGACTCTGCCCCAGTGGCATATTTTAATGTCATGAGGAAGTAAAGCCCTAATTATCCCTCTGTCTTCAGAGCTCCTTCCCTCTGCACAGATAACACATTTTTATCCGTGTTAATAACCATTTAGAACAGCGGTTCTGAACCTGTGGGTAGCGACCCCTTTGGGGGTCGAACGACCCTTTCACAGGGGTCGCCTAAGACCATCGGAAAACACATATATAATTACATATTGTTTTTGTGATTAATCACTATGCTTTCATTATGTTCAATTTGTAACAATGAAAATACATCCTGCATATCAGATATTTACATTACGACTCATAACAGTAGCAACATTACAGTTATGAAGTAGCAACGAAAATAATTTTATGGTTGGGGGTCACCACAACATGAGGAACTGTATTAAAGGGTCGCGGCATGAGGAAGGTTGAGAACCATTGTTTTAGAGGGACCACGAACTGCAACAGCTTCCCAGCCTCCAAAATCAGTCTCTGCCGGGCAGCCAGAGAGTCCTTCTGAAATGCAAGTGTCCTTCCCTGCCCCAAAGTTTCCCACTGCTTCTGATGTGAAATGCAAACTCCTCGCAGTGATCTCAAGCCCACACAGCTCATCCTGCTGCCTGGCCAGCCTCATCTCCAGCCCCTGTCCCCGGCTTTCGTACAGTATCAAGTGCTCTAAGCTACTTGCACGTGCTGCTCCCTATCCATGAAAGAACACATCTCAACATACTTATACAAGTGATTATTTTTATTTACATCTTTCCCAATAGACGGAGAAGGCAGGGCATTTTTCTGATTTTGTTACAGGGGTATCAATAAATATGAAAGATAGGAGGTCATGGGTGATTCCACATAAAATGAGAGACAATGAAGAAGTGCAATTGAAATAGACTTCCTCCTGAAATTCACTGCCTTCCACTGAATGCCAATGAGGAATTTTACCTCTCCATAAGTACCAATGGGTTCTCTAGTGGAATCTAATCATGTACTGATTTCCCTTTTTGCCGTGGTTGCTAGGAAGCTCACAGTTCCATTTAAATATGAATTAGTTGTACATATAATAACAATAGGTAAATAGAATCTGTAGGGTTTAAAGAGGGTGTTAAATCACACCAATTACAAGGGAGATGCTCAATCAAACAATTACCAAGTGGAGGAATGAATGCTGAAGTGTATCTCATGGATTAGACGCCTTGAACAAGGAGTTGGAGGCAGATACTTTTCACAGACGCTTGGGCAACAACTCTGCGTTCTCATTCTACCTCTCACCCTCCACTCCCCCAAAATCCTTTTGCTGCTGCTAACTTTGGTCTAAGAACACATGTCATTTATAAACATTCCCTTAAACAAAAGTCCACAACTTGTTAGTCTCTATTCTTCTGGAATGCTGACCCATGGGTAAGAACTCGATATATACCAAAGTACAGCTCTCTGTGGCCACCTCACCTCTGTGAGCTGCTGCCCCCAGAGAATATCAACTGGACTGCAGAGCAGCCGTGTGAGCCCGCCCAAGACCCCATGCAGTTCCACAGAGGATCATGAAACAACACAACAGCCTAGGTATGAAGCAAAGATGAACGGAAGCAGGCGACGAAACCACGGAGGAAATGTGAATGTACAGGGATGAGGCCGGAGGAGGCGGCAGAAAAATGACAACCTGTTAGGAAGGCGGGAATAGCGGTATCTTCTTTTCCCCCTTTCAGTTTTCATTAATGCTGTTGAAATTTGCCTTTAATTTGGGCCTTTTTACAAAGTAGGGTTTTTTTTTTTATCAACTGTTCATTCCCTCCACTCTTTCCTCTATGAGTTTGACCTTCTCCAGAGGCTCAGCCTGAAGATGCAGGAGGAAACGTTTGCTCACGCTGGCAACGCCAGGATCCCAGAGGCGGGAACAGGGACCTGACATTTTAAGCCCCTGCTCTCCAGCATCTCTGCTCCTAAATGTCTTGGTGAGTCAAGGCTGTGCTAAAAGGAAAAACACGAAGGATCGAAGAGAGGAAAAAATGCTGTCCTTGGGGATAATGCCAAGAGAAATTTGCAAGATCGTGACAGAGTGACCATCCTTTGGCAAAGCTACTCACAAAATGAGGACAGAGCAAATTCCAGAAAGATATTGATCCCTTTTTAATGCAATTCTTCAATTACCCACTAAGCTTGGCTTTCAGTCTCTTATAATTTAAGTAAGTTCTTTTACAAATGTTCTTTTCTATTTCGTCTCTTTTTCCTTTTCTTTCTTTCTTTGGGGAAAAACTAACACGCTCCTAGGAGTCATAAATATACTGGTTCAGGGTGAGCCTGGGTGGGTTTGCGATGGAGTGTTGTGTTGCTAGAATCAATGTCTACAGCGCGACCATCCATCAGGAAAATCCGTTCATATCAATACCATTTTCTCGGCCCACGAGTGGCTACACGGATGGGGTGTTTCTCCTCACTGACTCTACATTCCTGTCCCTCATCAATTCCTGTACATTCTCAGTTAACAAGCAGATAGGCTTCCAATTTAACTCACCCTCAGACTGAAGAATCCAAATTCAAGGTAGATGAAACAACCATCTTTTTTTTTTAATCTTCAAATGAGGATATTTTCCCATTGATTTTTAGAGAGAGTAGGAAGGAGGGAGGAGAGAGAGAGTGAGAGGGAAACACTGCCGTGAGAGAGAGACACATCCATGTGAGAGAGACACGTTGGTTGGTTGCCTCCTGCATGTGCCCAATCAGGGCTGGGGAACCTGTAACCCAGGTATGTGCCCTTGACTGGGAATCGAATCTGCGACCCTTTTTTTATCCATGGGCTGATGCTCTAACCACTGAGCAACTGGCCAGGGCAAACCAACCATCTCTTAAAAGACTGATAGATTTGATGACATGGAAATGAAAAGCTCTTATGATTAAATGGGTGTAGGACATCAATAACTTATATACCTGCCCAGCCAGCGTGGCTCAGTGGACTGAGCATTGTGCCAGGTACCAAGAGGTTGCTGGTTCTAATCCCAGTTAGAGCACATGCCCGGGTTGCAGGATGATCCCCAGTAGGGGGAGTGCAGGAGGCAGCCGATTGACGTTTCTATCTTCTCTCTCTTTGCTTTCCTCTCTCTAAAAAAATCAATAAAGACATATTTTTTAAATGTTATATACCAAAAATAAATGAATATGTTATAGATATTATATTATTGTACATGTTATAATGATGTATACAATATATGTCATATATGCTATAGATTTTCTACATTATATGCACATATATACAGCTATACAAACAAACATGCTCAGGAGCCCTACTTTCCTATTTAAATTATGCAAATTAAAATAGGATACTTTTTTGTCTATCAGATTGGCAAAAATGGAAAAGAAATATAATATCCAGTGTTGCAAAGGCTGGGAAAAATGAGGCATCTCATCCACTGCTGATGCTGGTAGGAGGGACTGTAAGAACAACAACTCTTCCCCAAGAGCAATTTGGCATGGTTACCAAAGCCGTAAAAACCCGTCTATCCCCTGAGCCAACGCCACTGTAGAAAGACAGCCCAAGGAATGATTAGAGATGGGCTTAAAGATTTATGTGCGAGGATGTTTAAAGCAGCAATATGGATCATGCCAAAAACAACAAACAGCTCAGGAAGACGAAATTAGTTAAAGAAACAGTGTACCTCTTTGCAATGACATACTATGCAATCACTGTAAGTCATGGTCTAGAAACATTTAAGGTGGGAAAATAGCCATGAAGTGCTGTTTGGTGAGAGAAGCAGGCTCCGTATCTATGTTCCGAATGGCCGAGAAAATTCCCAATGCAAATTTACACGTATAGGGACACAGGGGACTTAAAAGACAAGAGTCAAATTGTCCAACCGTGATTATTTCTGGGTGGAGATTATCTATGATTTTAGTTTTTCTTCCTTTGTGTTTTTCTGGGGTTTCTAAGTTTTCTAAATTGAATTCATATATCTTAGTCATTAACACACACACACACACACACACACACACACACACACTTCATTTTAAAAGTCTAGGTTGACTCCTCTACTCTTCACGGTTCCTACAAACCAGAAAAAAATGGCCCTTTATTTGTCCAGTCTGTGATGGGTTGACAACCACCAGCCTTTTACACGAGGCCCGGGAGACCCTGTTCTCATCCTGTCGCCCCGGCAGACAGTGCGGACAGATTTAGAGTCTCCACCAGTCAATGGCATGACTGCGTAAGTACGGGTCTACCCTAATAGGGTGGAGGTGAGGTTACAGTTCTCTATTTAGCCAATTTCCACAGACAACATACAAAATCAACTCCTGACAGAGGCCAGGGCATGATGAGAGAGATAAGAGAGGAAAAAGGAAAAAAGGCAAAGCGTGCCCAGTGCCACCTCTGCAGCCAAAGTCTAGTCAATAAAATGCATGGGGGGGGGGGGGGGGGTGGCCGTGGCCCAGGCTGTCTGGGTTCCTAGTGGCTCTTGTCATCAAAAGGCTGTAAAACCATTTCCATAAGGAAAAAAATCAAAGAAAACACGTGCATCTACTGAACCCTGGCTCTGGCCAGCACCGTGCAGGCTGCACACCCAGCTCCTCGGTGAGAAGCAGCTGAGAGCAGGGGCCGGGAGCACACGCTCCGGAGGCAGGAAGGCCTGGTTCCCATCTGATCCTGCCACCTCCCACCTGTGTGCTGCTGGCTGTCCCCGCCCCTTCCCCCTGCCCGGTTTCCTCTTCCTCTCCCCGGGGCTGTGGTGAAGACTTGGTGGGCAGAGCTCCGGGTGGCCCACGATGACCCTCCCTGGTGGCACCCAGATTTCTTAGTGTGCTCAGCTTCATCGTTAGGAAGCTTGTTCAAGGTGCCACAGGGGCCAAGTGGCAGAGCAAAGCTTCGAACCCAGCGTGTCTGGCTCCAGGGCCCAGGCTCTAGCATCGTGGGGTGTCACCTCTCTTGGTGTTGGGGTGATGGGCACAATCCCTCGAGTCAACAAAACCTCCACCACTTTCCATTTTTGTGACAACAGGCAAGTGACAAACTCTTTGCAATTTTGCAAAATGAAGCGGTAAAAGTGGTGCCTACCTCAAACCTGGTAGGGCTGTGGCGAGGTTTAAATGAGAGAGTTTATACACAGGGAGTACTGAAAACAGTGTCTGCCTCGTTGTAAGCCAATAGGAAGGTTATCAGCATCCAAGAAGCAACCAAAGAAAAGACAAAGACATATATTATTCGTGTCATGACAGGGGGGAAGCTGGCTGAGGGGGAGCAGAGAAGGCTCCCAGCTGCCCCCATCTTTGGGTTGGAGGGAAGGTCTGCTGGGAGGATGCACGGGGGCCGTAGGCATCCACAGGTGGAGAGAAATAAAGCCTTGTCTCAGAGGAGGGTGTGCTGCTCGCCTGGCCAAGTGTGGTTAAGGGGCTCCGCCTCTGCCCCGCAGGCCCCCATCTCCACTGCCAGGCCCTGGGTAGGCCGTGGCTTGATCGGACACAAATTTAGGAAGTTAGCCCCGCCTCCGGGATGCTGAATGCACTGGTGGGCAGATGAGCGAGATGGAGACAGAGAGGCGTGAGGAGGGTCTGTAGTTTGCAGTGGCGATGGGGGAGAACAGGGAAGTGTGGTCTGAGATGTGCTGGGGAGGTCAAGCCTGGAGGGTCTGACCTCGCCACATCCCCAGCAGGGGACTGTGCAGAAGAGGAGTAGGTCAAGGTTACTAACTTGGGAAATGTCCACGGCTGGAAGTCAAGAGGAGAGGTGCCATCAGGGGATCAGCCATGCGCCAGGACTTCCAGGGCAAACAGAGGTTTCTAATACTGGACAGAGTTGGAAAAAGGAATGGGAACAAAAATAAAGATACCAAACGGAGGCCCAGATCCTGTTCAGAGACAATAGGAGATGGGTGAAGATACAGACACTTGGGGTGAGAACGAATTTGAGGGCCATCTGAGCATCCTGACCTTCCCAGCAGAGGACTGGAGGGACCCTTGCAAGTGGGAGAGGTTCAGGAGAGTTGGGAGAAATCTGGGAACGGTCTGGGGGACCCTTGAGAAGAAAGAGGAGGGAGGCAAAAGGAGGGAGATGGAGAAACGGGTAAAGGTCACTTTGGGTCCAGACACAACAAAGGACACCACCCTCTCCCTCGGGGCCAGGAGGATAGAAATGCAGAAGATAAGCCTCCTCCCCAGGGACTTGGGAGGGTAATTTCTGAAAGCTGGACCACTTTTCTTCTCTTTATCAGAAACCTCTTCATGAATCCTCGCACACCATTTCAGATGTGGTCCAAATAAATTACAGGGCTTTTTTAAAGTGCCGATGCCCATGCTGTCAAATCACCACTTCCACCTGCATTAATTGCTTTGATGGGTCTGCAAACAGCCTTCCCCCTCCCTCCTTGTCAGGGCCCCTGGGAAGCCCATCAGGGAAGGATGCTGGGAACAAGGCTGGGGATGCAGCGGATCCAGGACAGGGCTGTCACACACTGACCTCCGGGCCATGCATCTGCCCTGCCTCCCACATTTTTAAGGGCGGTGGGGACACACAATTCCATCCCGCCACTGGGCTTGACGACTGCTGTGAAATGAAAATGTGGAGACTAAAATCCAGATAGGAGACATTTTTAAAGAAACTCTGTCTACATGGGAATATTAACTACATTTAGTAAGTGACCCTGCAATTCAAACCACTCCCAGTCCCAGTATTTTTTCCCTCCAATAGCACTATTTCTTTTTTCAACTAAGCAGACACAATAGAAGAGTTTCAAAGCCTGAGCGAATGCAGTCGATAACATTTTTCATTACAATGCCTGCAGCGGGACCTCTGTGGCCACAGTTTTTCAGCGTTGGATGTGCAATGGCGACAAGGATCATTTGTGAGGACCACAAGGCAGGCTGGAGGATGGAGAGTCTGAGTCACAGAGAGGCAAAGGGAGCTGCCCAAGGTCACAGCCAAGTACACTCCCAGATGAACCCAGGTCCATCTCCAAAAGCCATCTCTAACCTCTTGGGTGCAGACCTCCCTTCCCTCGATCTTCCAATATATCAGCATTGGAAGAAACGCCTGCTCCAGAAACAGCTAAGGGTGAGGACAGGGTGGGTCAGCGTCTGTGGTCAAGGCAAAGTGGATACATGGGGGAGGGGGAAGCGAGCGATGCTAAGGGAAGGCAGTGCCTCCCAGGCCTCGGTGTGGTTAAGACTTGCCTGGGGTCTTGTTACCTTTCCGTTAAGCTGCCCTGGTGAACCACTACTTCTAAGGCCCAAGACCCAGGCCTCTGATGTCACCTCACTATGCTCCTCCCCTGTAGCCCACAGCCTCACATCTAGAGACTTGTCTATGGAGGCCGAAACATTTGCTTTGCATTCAAAGTGGGGAGGATGCTGATATTAGGAAAACTCAGGTGGAGAGGCAACATAGCTACAAAACTGGCTCCCAGCCGAAGCAAAGCCACAGCCAATTCAGCAGACGGAACACACATTCTCAAAGGGGGAAGGAAGTAAGGGGGGGCTGGGGCTGGAAAAGAAGGGGGGGGGAAGCCCATTTATGCATTCTCGGTAGAGAATAAAGCAGCTTTTAAACACATGAGTGCTTAGCAGGGCCTTGGCCTTCCCTTGAAACGCTGTGGTTTCTTGAAACCTGAACAGTGTTGTTGTTGCATTTAAAAACAAAAAGCCAGAAGATATACCTCACCCAAAACTGGCTCATTGATTGCTTCAGAATGCATAAATGATTCTATTTTGGAATCACAGGCACAGTCAGGCTCATAAACAACCCACTTCTGGAAATGTGGTTTTGATATTAAGAGCAAAGTGACACATGAAATAACCAAAAGGGCCCCGTAGGGAGGAGTTGGGCTGCAGAGGGTGAAAAAAGCTATTGCCCACCAGGACACAGACCACATTTTTTTTAAAGGCCTTTCTCTAAAACACAGCTGATTCTTGAACAACGCAGGGGGTTAGGGACAGCGATGCCCGTGCAGTAACTTAGGTTGGCCCTCTGCATACTCGGATTCCCAGCCACCGGTTGATCCTAGAACAATTCGAGTTTGAACTGTGTGGGTCAATTCGGGGGGAAAAAAATCCATGTATAAGTGGACCTGCTCCGTTCAAACCAGTTTGTTCAAGGGTCAACTGTACAGCAGAGGGCTACCTAGTTACCGAAGTTTTTACACCTATTATGTCATTTGATCACAGCCATCCCGGGAAGGAGGCAGCTGGGAGGTGGCTATGCCCATTTCACAGCTCCAGAGACTGAGTTCAGAGATTCGTGTGAGGTGCCCACAGCCACACAGCTAGCTTCGTGGTAAAGCATCTACTAGATCCTATATCTTCCTCGATTTTCCTACCCGGCACCTGCTATGCTGCACCACACAGACTTCCTGCAGATGGCACACTCAGGGACCACGGCACCCTGAACTCACCAGCCCTGCATTGGGAGCAAGGTCACGCCATTCATTCGGCCAATATTTATTTAGTTATTACAGCACCGACTATGTGCCAGGCACTGCAGAGGTACTCAGTGTGTCACTGAGCAATGCAGACCGGATTCTGTTCTTGGAGCTTACTCGTGGCGGGGAAGGCAGATGATAAACAGAGCGAACCGAAGCATCCTAGACAAGGGCACTGAAGGAAACTGAAGCAGGATAGGGGGTGGGGTGGGGGGGTAGTGAGGGATGCTGCTTTGAAGAGGGAGGCAGGGTGTGGAGGTACGCAGATATCATAACACTTAGAATACTAGATGACCTGTGGCCATGAGAAGGTCCATGAGCCCCCACCTCACCTCACCCCCCCCAACCCACCCCCCGCATGGCTCCCTGAGGACAGGGGCCTGTACCGTCCATCTCTGACTTCCAGCCTTAGGCCTGGCTATGCTAAGTGCTGCCCAGAGCTGAATGGACAAAGGGTTCCACAAGTCGATGAGCTGGGCTAACACCCTTGATATGGGGGCATCAGACTCCCCACTTAGTAAAACGAAGCCTTTGAGTGGTTCTTAAAAGGCCCTGGTATGCCAGGCACTAGCAGTGATGCCACCTGCTTTCTGCAGGAGGGGTCATTGTCTCCAGGAGGCTGGCGACAGAGCCCTGGGGCTGGTGCCCTCAGGAGGTGAGGCAGAAGGGCCACCTACTTCCTAACCCCAGCGGGGAACCTCCTTGAGCACGACTTCCTCGACCTCCTCACCTCCTCGCCTCTTCTGGGAGGGAGAAAGCAGCTGGCACATAGTAGACACGCACTAACGTCAGCCTCCCCCCTGCCCAGGAGAGTTGCAGTAAAGCAAAGTTTGAAAACGAGTGCACTGGCCTCAAGGTGCCACGTCCTGCAGCTGGCACCAGGGGTGCACGGGAAACAAATGGAGCGTCTGACTCCTGCTCCTCGCACCCTTTCCACCTGCTGTGCTAAAGCGGACTGTCCGAGGCACAGGAATCTAAATGCAGCCCCAACCCTGCAGGGCACTTAGAAGTCTGTGAGGGCTCTGGGTTAATATCAGCTTCTTGCTTGGGGCGTGTGTGTGTGTGTGTGTGGGCGGGGGAGGGGGGGTTAAAAAAAGGGGTCAGTTTGAAATATTTGCATTTCAGTCTCCAGCTACCTCCAGCCATTAAAGGCTATTGCTTCTCATGAGAGTGTCTGGTCCCTGCCGGGCACCAGTCTGGGAGTCCCTGAGCAGTGGACTCCCAGGTCATCAAAAGCCTTACAGGAAAGCCAGCTGGAGTGTCATCCCCTGAGGACGCCTGCTTCAGTGCAAAGCCCTCTGCGTGCCGGAGGGGGGACTGTGACTCGGAGGAGATGCGCATATGCTGTGAGCACGAACAAACAGGCGTGTGAAGGGATGCATGCACTTGACAGGTGCGTACAGGCTGTGTGCTGTGTGGCTGAAGGCAGGCGGAGGTGGGAAGCAACAATACACAAAACCCAATTGGTCGGGGGTTAAAGGATCACACTTAGCTTTGCAGCTCCATCCACATGACGATGCCACAGCAGGTGATAAACAACGCGGGGTTTGTGGGAAGAAGGGGTGGGGGTGGTGACGGAAAAACCAGAAGCTGGTGCCGGAGTGATTCTCTCTTTCATGCCCATCTTAACGTCAGGAGGCAGGGATCTTCTACTATAAGAATATCAATCCTTCATAAATAAAGGCATTCTCCCACACCCTGCAAAAACGCTTCTTTGACTTGAACAGTAAATAGCCAGTTAAAAGGATTTTTGTACGACATAGGCACCAGCATTTTCTAAAACCTTGAGGATCAGAGCTTGAGCCAAACAGTCAAGACTAAATTAATGGACCCTCTCGATGTACCGTGTCACCCTCTGGATCCAGCACCCAACATCTCTTCAAGAAACGGTTTTATTAATAGGGAGCTTTCAACCTGTCACTGCTGGCAGGACCCACAGGACCCAAGACAGAGTGCGGAGCCGGAGGAAAGTCCTCGCATACCCATGAGCCTATCAGCCCGGCTTCCCAGTCGGAATGCAAGAATGACACCAGGGGAGAAGCGTGTTTCAGACACAAAGTTGGAAGTGGCTAATAATGTCTAATAGCTTCAGCTAGCCGTGTGCAATGGGGAAATGACAAGTGTGTCATTTAGAACATGCTGGGCCACACACAATGACATTTTAATACAGACAGATTCTTCCCGGGTTACTGTGCAAAAGAAGGGAGGGTGTGATGATAACTCTAATTAAGCGCAAGGGCCAGCCACTGTTTTGAACTTCTGGAACGTTTCAAATTCTAATGTGCTCCTTGGATGCTCCCGGGGGGGACGCAGAGACTGTAATGAAGCCGTTTAATTTTTATCCAGATGAAGCGCACACAGATGTACACCCATCCCAGCAGCACCTGGGTTCCCTCCCTCCCCCCTTTCTGCTCCCTGCTACCTGCAGAATCAAGGACTCAGAAAGCAAGTGGGTAAGTGAATCTGATGTTGAGTGCTTCCAGGGCGCAGCGCTAATCCTACTGCATGCATAATCCTATTACCATTTTTCCCTTTAATCTGGAATGGCATCAGGGTTGGTGCTCTTGGGTCAGGGACCGCAGTCAAGTTCTCCTCAGTACAGTGTGTAACCCATCAATTTCCTGATATAGTAGGAGGCTGCACAGTGCCAAGATTCTCATCTTCCAATCCTTCGCCAACTCTCTTTACTCTGCCTTAAACGAAAGCAATCCCAAAAACATCGCAACGGACATTCTAAATGCCTTGTGTGCAGCACTTATGGAGCAAATCACCGACTGTCTGAGCTGGCAGGGACCTTGGGCGGCCCCTGGCCCACCCAACCCTAGGACACAGAGCGGGTCGGTGACTGGCCCAAGGTCACGCAGCAAGCGTGCCGCAGAGCCCGATGCATCATCCCTGGTCCGGGGACTCCTTGGCCAATTTGTCAAGCGTTTTTGGCTGAAGACCTTTGAAAGGTCTCCTTTTTTATTGTTATTAGCTTGGCTCCTGTTCATTCGAGATAGATTTTTCAAAATCCAAACGTTTCAACATAATTGCAAATAGTAACTGGCTTGCCTTATCTACACCTGTCACTGCTGATGTAACAAACAGGCTTCTAGAGACGGATGGGAGCCCCACCGGACACGGGATGACAATGGAGGCTTGACTTGTCAGAGAGAGAAGTGGAAAACACTGCGAATGTTCAGACTCCTCTGCTCACGGGGAGGAGGTGAGCCTCTCTGACTCATAAACTCTTAAGTAACCTGATTCCTAAAATTCAATTTCCTTTTTATTACACATACACGATTCATCGCTGCTTTGGGAAGCTCAGAGGATCTTTCCCTGCCTCTTCCTACCAGCAGAAGAAAAACAAAGATTTTAAGATGGAAAACACATCTCCTTAATCGCTAAAACATGGGAACAACCTGTCTACGGACAGATGAATGGGGAAAGTGACTGTGATATATATATGGAATATTATTCAGCCATAAAAAGGAAGGCCATTCTGTCATTGGTGACAACATGGATGAACCTGGAGGACATTAGGCGAAGTTAAATAAGCCAGAGAGAGAAAGACAAATACTGTGTGACCTCACGTATATGTGGAATCTAAAAAAGTCATCAAACTCATGGAAGTAGAGATGGGGGCCAAGGGGTGGGGGAAATGGGGAGATGTTGGACAAAGGTACAAACTTTCAGTTATAAGGTGAATAAGTTCTAATGCACAGTTAACTCATGCCAATAGTTAACAATTCTATTATTGTATACTTGAAAATCTGCTAAGAGAGTACGTCCTAAGTGTTCTTAGCACAAAAATAAAATAACTATGTAAGGTGATGGATATGTAAATTAGCTTGATTATGGTAATCACTTTACAATGTATAGGTATATCAAATCATCACATTGTACACCTTAAATATGGACAGTTTTATTTTTCTGTTATACCCAATAAAGCTGAAGGAAAAGCGAAATAAACAAACAAACAAGCAGTCAGCCCTCTGTGTCCTCAGATACGAAATTCAAAGAAAACAGACTCATAGAAAGGTTACCAGAGGGGAAAGGGTGGAGAGTGGACGAAAAAAGTGAGGGGGACTATAGTCAATGATATTGTAATAAGTTTGCTAGATGATTACTAGAATTGCTGGGGTGATCACATTGTAAGGTATAAAACTGTCGAATCACTATGTTGTACACCTGGAACTAGTATAACTAATGTAATATTGCATACCAGCTATACTTAAATTTAAAAAAATTTTTTTTAAAGATAGACTAAGGGACTTGAGCATCCTCAGATTTCGATATCTACGGAAGGTCCTAGAACCAATCCCCCATGGAAACAGAAGGACGACTATAAGTAAATAAAATAAAATTGAAGAAAAAAAGAAAACATATCATATGCTAAATGTGATGTGGTGCCTTGGAGCATAAAAACGATATAAGCAGAAAACCCAGTGACATTTGAGTGAAGTCTGAAGTCGTGTGAGTAGGAATGTGCCTTCACCACGAACTCTGCCCTGGTGCCCTCCTGCGCAGCAGCTGACACAGGGGCTGGGAGTGGAAGTCCTGGTTAAGGCGAGTCTGTACCTCCTAGGAAGCCAGGCCTCTTTGGGCTTCCCGTTAGGGGGCTGAATACCCTTCATGTTGTGGAAATGTGTCAACAGCTCCAGGTGTTCTTCTAAACGGTCCCTGAAACTGCCTGCCCATCCTGCAACCCCAGGTGGAGGCGCTCCCGGAGGCCTTGAGACAGGTTCCGCCTCCTCTGGTTTAAATTCCACCCACGGAAAGTCTGTCCCCCTTTCTCCCTGGCGTTAAGGTGACACAAAGCAGCACCCGTTTTGCCTGTTGCTTCTGGAGGGTCCAAGTGGGTACATTCCAGGCAGGTGATGAGTCTGCACTGGCAGGAAGGGGAGCACCCCGAGACAGGAGCTCATTCTGCCTTAGCGGGCGCCTCCCGGGAAAAGTGACAGGGACGGAGCTCCCACAGGCTCCCACCCAAGGACAGTTCTGCTCCAACCAACCTCTCCCTCTGGCGACAATTAGTTCTGGGGCTTCAGAAACTATGTGGAGAGTTTAGGTTTCACTCTGGAAGCAAGAAGAGTAGATACACGAGCTAAGGCCTGCTGCTGCTGTGAGTCCAAGGAGCACCTTGGTGTACAGCTCAGGGAGGCTCAGACAGAAGGTGCAGAGCGTAATCGGTGAAATGCAGGAGGGCCGGGCTGAAACTCTCAGCCAAGCAGCTCAGCCTTACAGGCATGGCCGAGCCTGGGGGAGAATTAAAGGGAGAGTCTGTGTTTGTAATGTCCAGGTTACCTGAGGCCTTCCCGAAGTCTATCACCTCCGGATGATTAAGTTACTCGGGTCTTTCTTTAATTGCCACTAAAACTGAATCCACTCTTATAAATGCCCATCTGGGCCAAGTATCTTTCAAGTATCGATTTATCATCTGGGAACTCCAGATCGTTTAGGGCCAAAGGCTAATGGGTTATTTCTTTATAAATAGATGGAATGTCAGCTAAAGGGAAAAGATGAATGTGGGGGGAGGCGACCAAGAGGAGGATAGGTGCGTGCAAATCCACAAGGAGCTTTGTCTACTGCACCCACACACCCCAAAACACAAACTGATCAGCCTTTTGCCAGACGCAGCAAATAAGTTTCCAGATCCTCAGGGGCCTCCCTGAGGGGGCAGAGGGATTGGGAAGCAAATAAGGGAAGGTCAAGGTCAGCGATGAGATGGTCATGTCCCAGGTGAACAGTCAGTCACTGAACAGCACACAAGCAACCTCCCTGAACCTCTGCTGCCGAAGGATTTCCCAGCAGCCAGCAGGCCCTCGGCTGGAGTTCAAAACACCTGCGCTGAGGAGGATCAGAGGCAGGGGCGAGGGGCAGGGTGGTGAGAAGCTGGGTCACAGGCCTGCCCTAACCCCTAGGAAGCACTGTCCTTGCAGAGGCAGAGTGTGTCACTGTTGCTTTTCTCCAAAACTATTCACTTCTTGCACACAAAGGTGTGTCCGTGTGTGTGTGTGTGTGTGTGTGTATGACTGCAAGGCATCCTTGAATTCACACAAGACCAACACTATCCATCTCCTACTCCAACTGGTTTTCAAAAGCCCTGGGAAGGAGGTTAGCAAACACACACACATTCCTTTAAACGGCATGGTTAAATCCCTACCCGTAGGAGCTTGTGGTCCTAAGGTTATATTTCTCAATTAGCAGAAAGTACAATCACTCTCAAGAGAGCGGGGGATATGTCTTTGACATTCAGGCAGGGGCCTCATTTCCAACAAGGTTAGGGACTCTTCTCTGGTCCTGATGCCCCATTTCCCACGTGGAGAGCTAGAGGCTCTGAGGGGACAAATGACTTGGTCCCGAATACACATCCTGGTCCACAAAGGGCAGGGTGAAGCCAGAGTTCTTTGGATCCCCAGAACAGCCTCCTGGGGCCACTTGGGGCTAACAACACTTTCTTTGGGGGGCAAAAGCCTACAGAATAATGAGAATACCAGCAGAAGCAGAAGACACCCACTGATTACTGCCGATATGCCAGTGGAGACCATATCTTTTAATGCTCCTAAGAATCCCCAACTCTTTCCACTTTGTGATCATACATTTACCCAAATATTTGATAAGGTCTGTCTCCCACTCATAAGCCTTTATGCCTAAGGGAAGGAAGGGTCCAGATCGGCTTTGCTCATCACTATATCCCAGTGCCAGGCATGTATTTGCTCAATAAACTAGATGTTCCTGTTTTAAAGAAATATTTTTAAGAAAAATGAAGCCCAGAAAGGTCAAGTGAGTTGCCTAAGGACACACAGCAGGGAGCTACTGCCACTAAGAGTAGCTGCCCCTGAACTCATCCCCCAAACCAGAACCCTACCTTGACGGCCTCAGCGTGGGTCACCCGGGACAGGGATTTGTCGTTGACACGCAGAATCTGGTCCCCGACTTTCAGTCCTTCCTTCTCAGCCAGAGAGCCTGGCTCCACCAGCGACACGTAGATGCCCACGCCATGCTCCGAGCCCCCGCGGATGCTGAAGCCCAAGCCTTCATGGGCCTTGGCGCGCCTCAGGCTCACCAGGCGCACCTCCCCTGGCCCCGCGCCGTCGGGGCCGCCCCACGCGGGTTGCCTGTAGGGGGCGGTGGCGGGCAGGTAGAGGCCCTCGGCCGTGTACTGGTCGAAGAGCAGCTGGTCCGAGCGCGGGATGACCAGCCGCAGCATGGGGAGCAGGCGCCGCTTGACCGGGCTGTCCAGCAGCACGCGCAGGGTGCTCACCAGGTCGAAGACGTTGCGGCGCGCGTGGTAGGCGTTCAGGCAGTGCGTGAACTGCTCCCGCTCCGCCTCGCTCAGCAGCGCGGTCAGCGCCTGGTGCAGCTGGCGCACGTTCCCGGACAGCAGTCGGAGCCCCGCGTGCCCTCCGCCGCCCGCCCGGGCCGCCGAGCCCAGCGAGCCGGTGGAGGACGAGCTCACCGACAGGCCGTCCAGCTGCGCGTTCATCTCCCCGCCGAGGGCCGGGCGGACTCGGGGCGCGTGGTGGGGCAGCGGCTGCCCTCGCCGGCGCCGGTGCGACAGCGGGATCCCGGGGAGCACGGAGGTCGCGGCTGGCGTCTGGGTTTGGGGGCGGGGGGCGGGGCCCCGAGGAAGACGACTGGAGTCCGGGCTTGGGGGTGCGGGAGCAGGGTCTGAATCCTGGGGCGGGGGGATCGAGAAGACCTCTGCTTAGAGTCCCAGGCGCGCGAAGACGGAGGGGGTCGCGAAACTGGAGTCCGCGGGTGCAGAGACGGCGGCGGGTGTCCGGGCAAGGCAGGCGCGGCGACGGGATCCCGGGTGGCACGGGTTGGCGGCGGGAGCGGGAGGTCGCGGAGACTGCGGCTGGAGTCCGGGGGGACGCAGAGAGAGCAGTTACATTCTGCAGGGCACAGAGATGGCTGGAGTGGGGGGCGCGGCAAAGCTGACCGCCCCGTCACACCAGGCCCGGGGCTCCCCCAGCCAGGCCGCCCGTTCCTCTCGGGCTGGGGGACCCCAAAATCATAAGTTGGGATGGAGGTGCTCTAGTCCCAGAGCCCCCCGCAACGCAGCCGGTGGAGCCGCGCGGGCGTCCGGCACGGGAAGCGGGGCATGTCCGGGGCAGCCCCGGGATGCAGCCGCCCGGGGACCCCCGCGCCCCTGCACCGCCCGGGCACAGACGGAGCCGCGCGCCCGCGAGCCCGGACTTTGGGAACTGTTGAGCCGCCGGGCCGATCTTCCAGCGAGTTCCGACGCCGTCGCCGTCGCCTGCCCAGCTTTGGCCCCGCCCCCTGGCCCCTCCTCTCCCCCCGCCCTCTCCCCGCGGGCTTTTCAGGAAATGACGTCCCACCTCGCGCCTGGCGGTTGCCTGGAAACGGGGTGAAACAGTCCGGCCCCAGGGAAGAAAGGGGTGAAAGTGGGGGTGGGGGTGGGGGTGGGTAGGGGTGGGCGGAGCTCCCCGGGCGCTGTGAGCCCCCTCCAATTTTCCAGAGGGAGTGAAGAGTGAACCTCAAAACCGCTCTTCCGCGATGGAAGCATGTGCATTAGGGTCGCTTTGGAGCAATTAGCCAAATAGCTAATTCACAATTGTGGCGGAAAATAGCCAACTTTTTGCCTCTCAAATACCAAATGCTTCAGGCTCAGTTTTCTACCTTAAAACGTTGCGCTCCCCTCTTGCACACACTGACATACAAGTTCAAGTGTTTATGTGGACGGTAGTTGGAACCTACTACGTTCAAAAGATAGATACAAGCACATACTGGTGCCTATGGGAGCCAACTCCTCTGCAAGGATGGATCAGACTGGACCCCTGCCCAGTCTCCAGCAGGCAAGAAAGCCGCTTTCAGAAATACAAAGTGTGCACAACACACGCGCGCGCGCGCACACGCATACACAAATGCATGCGTACAAAACTGATGAAATCTGAATAAGGTGGGCGGATTGTATCAATGTCAATGTTCAGGCTGTGAGCTTGTCAGCACTGGGGGGAACTGGGTGAAGGGTAATGGAATGTCGATGTATTATTTCTTACAACTGCATGTAAATCTACAATCATCTCAAAAAATTTAAATATATGTGAAATGGATTTCAGAAAAGTACTCTGTGCTTTCTCATCCCAAGACAAAATATGTGGCATATAGCTTCTCACCTCCCATCCCACTCCCCTAAGTACAATCCAGGTGAAAGCCTGTGCTTTTACTCAAAGGTAACTTTCTAAGGAGCCAGTAGCCCCCTCCCCCGCACACACACACCCACACACACACACACACACACACACACATCTCACACATCTCCTCCAAACTGAATTGCCTCTCCTAAGCTATTTTCCGATGGAAAGCTATATTTTCCCTAGAAATATTATGGAATTCCCATTGCAGAGTCATCTGACTTCTATGTGGGGGAGGGAAAGATGGAGTGTCACTGGAAAAAGTGGGTTTGAGTTGAACCCAGAAGGATGCAGCATTCATTCTTTCACTCATTCATTTACTCTTCAACATTTTCCAAGCATCAAGATTCTGTGCTGGATCATGTACTGGGTGCTAGAGACCCCAATTAAAAAGATGTAATCTCTGACCTCAAGGAGGTCACAGTCTAGCAGGGGAGAGAGGCCATATATGATAAGTATTATAATGCCCGAGAGATCCCAGGTTTAGGGGAGGAGAAAATGGTAAGGACGTTATCAATCGAAGAGGTGGCATCACTTAGTTTTATTTTATTTTTTTAATATGGTTTTTTTTATTGATTTCAGGAAGAGGAAGGGAGAAGGAGAGAGATAGAAACATCAGTGATGAGAGAGAGTCATTGATCGGCTGCCTCCTGCACGACCCCACTGGGGATTGAGCCCACAACCTGGGCATGTGCCCTGACTGGGAATCGAACCATAACCTCCTGGTTCTTGGGTTGTTGCTTAACAACTGGACCACACCAGCCTGGCTGGAACTTTCTATTTTATACAATGGGAAACCATGGAAGAATTTTCAACACTGTTAGTTAGCTTAGTGCTTTCCCAAAACTGAGGCTAGGAATTAAAGGTATACTGTTCCCCCCAAATCCTCAATTCTCTTCTTCACTGCCCTAAAACAGACCCAGATTAAATTAATGCCCAGTGAACATATTTGACAAATTCTCTTAAATAGCCAATTAAGCTACCTTTGGATATCTGTCTTACAGCTCTAAGTTTAGCAGTTAATAATGTGTATCCTTCTTCCTCCTTCTAACCCAGCCGTGGGCAAACTACGGCCCGCGGGCCGGATCCCACCCGTTTGAAATGAATAAAACTAAAAAAAAAAAGACCGTACCCTTTTATGTAATGATGTTTACTTTGAATTTATATTAGTTCACACAAACACTCCATCCATGCTTTTGTTCCGGCCCTCCAGTCCAGTTTAAGAACCCATTGTGGCCCTCAAGTCAAAAAGTTTGCCCACCCCTGTTCTAACCTGTTGTTGAAGCCTTTGATGCAACCAGCAAAAGATATTTAAGAAAAAATCAAGCTCCCCACCCCCAAAATATATTAATGGTCTACCTCAAAATGCCACTCAGCGGGGCTTAATTGTATGCAGCTCAGGTTCACTGCGAGTGTATTTCATGCTAAGCTTTCACTTAGTTTGTGTTCTAATTATAATTACTGTGATTGGCTTGATAAATGCATCCCAGGAAGCTAAGATCCCCATTCCCAGCATTTTATCTCTGTGCCAAAGAGGTTTGCAAGAAGGTATTTTGCTTTAGGCAGCAGGAACTACCTTGCACACAGGTCTTAGCAGAAAAAGAAAGACTTGCCTCTGCAAACATCAGAGACCACCTGGGGTGCCGTGCTATTGTCTGGTTTCATAGAGGCCAATTTGGGAGGGTAGCCGAGTGCAGGAGCATGGAAAAAGAACTCGGGGTTTCTTCCATCCATCTTGTATAACCACCTTCGGATCAGTTTGCAGTGTGTCCCCTCGATGCGAGGCAGCGTGTCACTGTGCTCAAACCTCAAGAATCCTATTTCATGTCAGAAGATGGGCTTGTCGTTCAGAAATAAGCTCTAGGAGATCCAAGAGGCCTGGGCTTCTGAGAGCTGCACTGCCTCCATGGGGCCCTGAGTGCAAGGGCAGACCTGGCCTTGGTGGCATAGTGCCCTCTTCAGAAGGAAAGTGTTATTCTCCCGAACGAACGTGTTATGCTGCAGGCTTCCCTTCGTCACTTTGAATAGTTCATTATTGTCCCCCAACTCCGGCAAGCCAGTGCCTTCTTCCCGTGAATGTTCCTGGGAAAACCTGAACGCCCTGGAACCGTTGAAAAGACAGAGGGAGGAAGAGTGAATCAGACTCAACTCAGAAGTGCTCTGTGTTGAGCTGGACGTTCAGTTATTGTTTGTTTACTATGTGTTTGTTTTAATGAAGAAACAGCATATGGAGTTGCACATTGGATAGCAGGCAGGAAACTACCATTCCCCTCTCAGGACGTCCCTTATCTAGTTGAATGACCCTCGGCAAAGGGCTTCCCTTCTCATCTGTAAAATGGACTTTCTAAGCCTCCTGTCTCCCCGGAGCAGCTGCAAACGCCACGTCCTGTGCAGTAAATGAAAGCGCGCTGTGACTACCCCTCCCGCCTCCCCCCCCCCCCCCCGGGCCACCCCCCACACACTCATTGCAGGGTGCTGTAAAGTTGTTCATTCATTTCTTATGGCAATCTTAAAAAAAAAAGCTTTTTCTATTCCATAGTCATTTGGAGCTTCTCCCCTCCCTCTTATCTACTGGAATATATCCTTAGAAGGCAATAGAGATTAATTTAATTTGAGATGTATTTCCTATGGGTCATATAAAAAAGTATCGGTAATGTTTACTGAGTGCCAGACACTGTTTTAAACACTTGTATTTTAACTCACTCCATCCTCCCAACTAGTCTATAAAGAGAGATACCACCACCTCCTCCATCATCATCATCATCATCATCATCATCATCATCAATCATCATCCTGGAAAGACAGCCAGGAAACTGAGACATGGGGGCATAACTATAGCCATGGTTACAGGAGTAGTTAATCAAAGAGTTGGGAGTTGAACCCTGGCAGTCTGGCTCCAGAGTTCTTACTCAGCCACTATGCTGTGCAGCCTCCCAACTGTTTGGTTCAGTGATGCTAAAAAGGCCCAGAGGGAATGGTATAAAAACCACATTCTCTTGAAAGTTGGGCTGGGAATGTCTGAGGTTAAAAAATAGCCACCCACTAATGATTCCTGGTTGGTGAGTGGGCATTTTGTGGCGGGGAGAAATGAGCAGGGATTTTTGTTGTTGTTGTTAATCCTCACCCGGGGATATTTCTCCAATGACTTTTAGGGAGAGCGGAAGAGAGAGGGAAACACACCGACTGGTTGCCTCCTGCAGGAGCCCCACCAGGGCCTGAGCTGGGGAGGAGTCTGCAACCAAGGTGTGTGACCTTGACTGGAATAGAACCCAGGACCCGTTGGGCCCCAGGCCAACACTCTATCCACTGAGCCAAACCTGATAGGGCAAACAAGGGCCAGAGCAGGGATTTAATAAAAGAGGAGGAGGCTCTAAGCTATCTGATGAAGGGTGTCAGGGGGAACATTTCCAGCTCTGATCCCTAGAGAAAGGAGGTTAGCAACTGGAGTTATCACTTCTGCTCCGGACCATAGCCTGTCTCTTCCCTGCAGTGTCAGTGGGGATGGTATCAGCAGAGAAAATGGAAATGTTCGCCTCTGTGACTGGTAGATAATGCAGGCAATATTGATGAACATGCAGGGAGGTAAGAGAGAGGCAGGAAAAAGAGAAATCACAAAAGCATCAGGAGAAGAGGGGAGATGCAGCATTTATCTTGGCCTCGGTGTAACCTTGCATCTGTTTCTGGTCACGGAGAACCATGTCATGTTGGTGCCAGAAGGGCCTTAGAGCACAGAGTTGATCTCCAGGTTCAAATTCCATCTCTGATATTCACTGCCCGTGTGACCTTGAGCCAGTCATGGGGTGCTGTTGCACCAGAGTGCCCTCACCTATACGATGGGGACAGTGGCATTGTCCTCAGCATGATTACGAATATTGATTAAGCTCATGTATGCAAAGTGTGTATCACGCAGCCTGGCCTGGACCAGGCACTCCCACAGTGCTTAGCGTCGATGCTGGTCTCGGTTCCTCCCACACGGGAGGCCCTCCAGAGCAGGGCCAGCGCTCCTTTAAGTCTGTGTCTGGTGCTCTGCCCTAGGATGACCACATCGTGTGGGCTCTGTAATTACTTGCTGAACGAATCCTAGTTCCCTCACTCTCCCACTGTGTTACAGATAGGGCAATCAAGGGCCAGAGGAGGTCACTATCTGATCCCCAGTCCCACCGGGAGCCAGTGGTGCCTGTGCCAGGCTCTCTCATTAGCAGCGTAAAGGAGAACTCACAGCGAGCTAAGCACTTTATAGGCATCGATTCTTATAATCCTCACAACCATCCCGTGAAACGGATATTATTTTTACCCCCACTTTACAGATGAGGAAACAGTGTCTGGGCTGTGAGGCGGTTCCCCCAACGTCTGTACTGTTAACCACCCACATTACCAACCCACCGCACACTCTCCTTGCATCTTGTATGAAGACGGATGGGATTGAAGCCGACTTCTCTCACACAGCTTTGGGGAAATAGCAAACTATACCAATTGCAATAATAAATATCAGGGAGCCAATTTGTAGGCTGGAAAGAGACAGAGCAGTGGAAGTGACCTTATCAGGCCAGCTGTGTTGTAATCCGATTGCGAGGAAGCCTGGAAGAGCTTTGCTAATCAGGGGATTATTTATTGGTTACACTGGAACACTCACTACACACACATCAGATTAGAGGAGCTCCCAGCGAAAATATCCTTGCCGTGCACACATCATGGTTAACTGGGGCATCCACTCAGGCATCCGCTCCCTTTGATCATTCATCATTCGCACTTAGCTCCTCCTTCCATCTGCCAGGCGATGCTCTGGGGATTCACCACAGTCCCTGCCCTCCCGGAGCGGACAGTCAGGAGCTGTTGTGTTGTGTGCCTCGAATGTAGCCAGATGGGGGCATCCTGAGCTCTGACGTGAGGGTCCCAGCCAAGGCACCCCGGCTGGCATCCCTTCTCTGAGCCTCACTCCCCACTCCTTTGGGCATCACGGCAGAGTGACCACAGACAGACTTGGTTAGATATTCCTGGTTATGTAACCCTGGAAGAATTGTGTCACCTCTCTGCGCCTCAGTTTCTTCATTCATAAAAAAAAAAAAAGGCATTGTAAAAAGGGCTATTAAACAGGAATGGTGGGAAGGCTAATGAAGATGAAGGTAATGCACGGTGCCTGGGACCTGGGCCGCGGTAAGAATTGCTTTGCGAAAATGACTCCTTCGCTTTGCATATCTGTCTAGACCTGGTAAAACTTTTTGTTTTAATAGCGAGGTGCCTGGATTTCTGGTTAATTGCCTCATTTGCTCACTGATCCTCAAGGAAGCTTTCTGCTTTGTTTCGTTTTTATTTTTAACTTTAGTCTTCGGGGGATTTTGAAAAAGAATGCTGTTCTCAGGACCGTCTGGATCTGCTGGCCAAGTCCTGTCTCTGAGCCTCAGTCTTCCCACCTGTACAGCTGGCGAGGGCCTTGGAGGCAGGGATCTGCAGGCCTTCCTGGCCCTAAGGATTTGTGTATTTGTTTCTATGGCAGAGGAGGAGGGAGGGGAGGGGAGAACAATGGGGGGGGGAGGCACGAAGCGTTTTCTGGGGGTTCTGGGAAAATTGCGATTTCGAATTCTGTCCCTGGCTCCACGGTTGACTGATGGCTCTTCCTCTAACTGGTTTGAGGCTCATAATGTCTCTTTGCCTCTGGGTTTCAAATAGCAGCTAATGGTCCTCGCTGCCTTTCAGCGGGTTTTGGGATTTTGCCCTTGACTTTGACCATTTTCAAAGACATTCGGCAGACACCGTTATTACATTTACAGGGCCCAGTGTGCCCAACTGCTTGGCAAATTGTGTCAAAGGATCTATAACTGTTACAGAAGAATGCTTGCTCTCTGCATTCTTCTCTATTCCTTGGAAATTTGATATTTTCATTGACCTTCCATGAAGGTAACAGTGAATGAAATTTCAACATCCTAGAATTAGAGAGTGTGTGTGTTTTTTAAAGTCAGGTGGAACTTTAAAAATCACATTCACTTAGTCATTCCAAAAACATGTATTAAGCGCACCTACTATGTGCCAGGCAGGCATTGCGTGAGGGCTGAAAGAGCGGAACCTCTTCCTTTTTCTCATGGCTCCCGCTAGTTGGGAATATCACATGAAGAATAACACTGGTTATATGTTGTAGCAGAGAGATTAGCGATCGCTGTGTTACAAATTACTATAAACCGGATGGCTTAAACAACACACATCTATCATCTCACAGTTTCCAGGGGTCATGAGCTCCGGCCGGGTTTAGCTGGTTCCTCTGCTCAGTATCTCACAAGACTATAGTCAAGATGTAGGCAGGATGGTGTTTTCATCCGAAGGCTTGACTAGGGAAGGATCCATTTCTAAGCTCATTCAGTTGGCGGCAGAGTTCATCTGTTGCGACACAGGGTCTGATGGCCTCGCCTTTTTTGCTGGCTGTTGTCTGGGGGCCTCTCTCTGATCCTAGAGCTGCTCACAGTTTTAGGCCATGTAGCTCACACATGACAGCTGGCTTCTTCAGAGCCAGCGAGGCAGCCTCACTCTGCAGTCTGCTAGAATGGAGTCTTTTATGACACAACGCAATCTTAGGAGGGCCATCCCATCGCCTTGGCCATATCAGAGAACCTAATCAAGGGGGTGTCTGCCTGTCACCTTTGCCACACACTGTTGGTTAGAAGCAAGTCACTGGTTCTGCCCAAACTGAAGGGGTGGGGATTGTACAAGGATGTGGCTCTTTGCAGGGGTCACCGTAGGGTGTCTGTCACATAGAAGATAAAGTATAACACGTGCCCACCAAAGGAAGCCCCTGATTCTTTCAGGGGAGGTCATAAAAGCTTCCTGAAAGAGGGGACCTTTGAAGGGTGACACTTGAAGGATGAGTAGGGGGGTCACCAGGTGGAGCAGGTGGGGAAGGACAGTCTAGACCAGCGGTTCTCAACCTGTGGGTCGCGCCCCCTTTGGCAATCGAACGACCCTTTCACAGGGGTTGCCTAAGACCATCCTGCATATCAGATATTTACATTACAATTCATAACAGTAGCAACATTACAGTTATGAAGTAGCAACGAAAATAATTTTATGGTTGGTTCACAACATGAGGAACTGTATTTAAAGGGCCAGAAGGTTGAGAACCAGTGGTCTAGACAAAGGGAACAGCGTGAACAAAGATATGGAGGCAGGAAAGGGTACGGATTGTTCCAGGAACAGCAAGGAAAGTCTGCATTGTTGGATTCAGCAGGTATGTGGCCAGAGACTTAGCTGGAGAGGAGGTGGGCAGGGGCAAAGCGTGACAGACATGGAGCGCTGGGCTAAGTCATTTTGACGGTATTCTCAAAGCAACGGAGCCATCCATTTGCAGGTGCAGGTTCTGATTCTTCCTGGAGGAACATCAGGCATCTTCTCTAACAGCTCTCAGAGATTTATAGAAGCTCTTGTACTCCATAAAGAATCCTCAGTGAGGGTGGCACTCTTTCAAGAGTATAATAGACAACAGAACTTGCTAAAAATATGTCTGAGCCTCCACCGTGTACCAAACCCTAGGTTGTTTACGGTGGAAGGGATTTTCAAAATTCACACAGGTCGAGGGCTGCCATTTCTCCTCATCTCCGTTTGATGCAGCTTGGCAATGTGTGGCAGGCGTCAGAGTCCGAGGGACCAGGGTTCAAATCCTGGTTCTGCCACTTGCCAGCTGGTAAGACCTTGAGCAAGTGAAGATCAAATGCAATTACAGATGCCGAATACTCACCTGGCATACAGGATGTGTTTTAGTTTGCTCAGGCTGCCGTAACAGGACCACAGACCGGGTGGCTTAAACAACTGACATTTCTTTTCTCGCCGTTCTGGAGGCTGCAAGGTTTCAGCAGGGTTGATGTCTTCAGAGGCCTCTCCGCTTGGCTTGCAGGCGGCTCTCTTCTCCCTGTGTCTTCACCTGGTTTTTCTCCCATCTCTGTATGCATGTCTCCGTATGCAAATTTCCTTTTCTTATGAGGATAAAAATCATATTGGATTAGGGCTCACTCTAAAGATCTTATGTTAACTTACTTAACTGTTTAAAGACCTTATCTCCAAATATGGTTACATTCTGAGGTTACTAGGGGTAAGAATGTAATCTATGAGTTTGGGGGGATGTTAGATACTTCTTCCTCCACCTCTGATTGATGTCCTGTGCCCCAATTCCCGGCATGATTTCGCAGCCTCTCCTATTCTAGCCATTTCATGACGACTAGTCCGTCCCATCAATATCTTTAGAGAACGTGCGTCCCCTCCTTGCTCTGTAAATAACAATAACAGTCACGATGGTCATGATGCCACCCAACACCACTGAAATATGCCTAACGAATCAGTTGAATGGCCCTTCTCTCATTTAATCAGATGGCAGTGATTTTCGGAACACCACATTACAAGGGAGCACTATGACCTCCAGGGCTTTTTTATGCCTAATTAAAAGCCACTGTAGCAAAAAGGGGATTGCAGCTACATCTCAGGATCACATTGTTCTGACGCTGGAGCTGGAGGAAATGAGGAGTTCTTACTGAACTGTGAGGAGGCTGGGCAGAGTGGCCCGGGAAGACTGTGGGGGCCTCTGCTGGGCACGTGGAGGTTGTGCCACTGTTCTTGCTTGTCGGGAAAAGCCAAGGTCATTCCTCTTTCCTTACAGTTGATGGGCCAGAAAGGCCTGACCGTGGCCAAGGGTGATCAGATAGAGGAAGGTGAAGGGGGCAGAGGGGGCCCCTGGCCCAATGTGGGGGTTGGAAGTCAGGAAAGGCTGGCTGAAGGAGTTAGTGCCTGAGCTGCTTCTTAAAGGAGCAGGCAGGTGACAAGAGCGGGAGAGGGCACTCTGGGATGAAAGCCCAACTTCTTCGTGCATCTTAAAGAATGAGAGGGGGTTGGCCACACAAAGAAGGTGGAGAAATGGAAAGCCTGATCAAGGTCGTCGTTTCTTTGCGGAAACTCCATTCAACCATAAACTTCAGAAAAGATAAGCTGCCTGGCTTGTGCTCAGGGAATTACAGATTAAACCAAGATACCATTTCGCACCTATCAGATAGGCAAACATGAAAATATCTGACATTACCAAGTATTGGCAAGATTGTGGTGCAAGAGGAACCTGCCCACAGGGCTGGTGGGAGTGTAAATTGGCAGAACCACTGTGGGGAACTACTTGGCGATATCTAGCAGACTTAGAGACATGCCAAATGTATGACCCAGCATTTCTATAGCTTAAAATATTCCCTGGAGGAGCCATGACACATTTATACCCAAAGTGTGCCAGTTAGTTTCTGCTGCATAACAAACCACCCCAAAACTCAGTGCCTTCAACAACAATCAATCGCTTACTTAGCTCACACTTCTGTGGGTCAGCTGGGCAGATCTTCTGGTCTGGCCCAGCCTGACTGGCCTCTGCTGGGCTCTTTTATATAGGAACTAGAGGCCCAGTGCACGAATTTATGCAGTGGTGAGGTCCAGCTGGCCTGCCCCTGATGGGGGCCATTGGGGGCAGGCCGGCTGGGGTGGGGGTGGGGCGATTGAGGGCGGGGGCGATTGAGGGTGGGGCCGGCCAGGGCAAAGGGCCACAGGCGTTCTTGTCATTCTGCCATTTGGTCTATTTGCATATTACCCTTTTATTATATAGGATGGTCACATGGAGGGTCTGTGGGCAGCTGGATCATCTACGATGGCTTCACTCACATATCTGCTGGTTCACTGGCTGTTGGCTGGGGTGCAAGGAGTGACTAGACCACGTGTCTCTGGTCCTCCAGCTCCGTGCCATGGTTAATGCCCTTGCTTGGTATAATGGATGTCCCTAATAAATGGGAGCTATCTTCACACTTGCCTGCAGGATGAACTGAAAACATGGATTAGGGAAAGCCTGCCTTAGAGGCTTTATTCTTTTTATTTTTTTTTTATAACAGCTTTATTGAAGTAGTATCCATCTACCAGACAATTCACTTAAAGTTAACCATTCAGTGGTTTTCCATGTATTCACAGAACTGTGAAATCATCACCACGATCAATTTTAGAACATATTCAATCACCCCCAAAAGAAATCCATACCCTTTAACCACCCACCCTTGGATCCACTATCCCCTGGAGTCCCAGGCAACCACCAATCTACTTTCTGTCTCTAGAGAGTTGCTTATTTTGGACATTTCACTTAAGTGGAAGCATACAATATTTGGCCTTTTGTGACTGGCTTCCTTCCCTGAGCATGATATTTTCAAGTTTCCTCCATGTTATAGCATGTATTAGTAATCTATTCCTTTTTACAGCTGAATAATATTCCACTGTATGGATGTACTACCGTTTGTGTATCCGTGTACCAGTGGATGTGTATTTGAGATGTTTCTAGCTTCGGGTTGTTGTGAATAATGCTGCTTTGAACACTCATGTGCAGGTTTTTGTGTGGACACATGTTTTCGTTTCTCTTAGGAGCAGAGCTTCTGGGTGGTAGGGTAACTCTATGTTTAACCTTTCGAGGAGCTGCTGGACTGCTTTCCAGAGTGGCTGTACTAGGCCTCCGAGTTTTTGTTTGTTTGTTTGTTTTTAATTTTGTTTTATTGCTTAAAGTATTACAAAGAGAATTACATATGTCTCCTTTTTAGGCCTCCGAGTTTTACAGCCCTCAAGCGTCAGCCTTGTGGGGCTTTCTAAACTAACATCTGTTCATGTAGCTTCTCCTTCCTTGTTTGCTATGGCTATTTGCTTTATTTCTTGGCTGGCTTTCTACAAACCAGGACTCGGATATGATGCGGCTCAGGCCCAGTTAAGCCCACAGTGTTTGGGCAGCTCTGGCTGCGCCTCCAGCTGGCCTCTGAGGCCTCAGCAGGATTTATGGCCAGTGGCTCCCTCACCCACATGCTCTCATTGGGCTCCTGGGGAATCTTTCTGTTGCCGGTTCCATTTCATGGTGGTTCCCTCTGCTCTAGAGACTTCCATACTCCCACCCCCCACCAGGCCACGGGGAAGGGCCTGGAGGTCGCCTAACCAAACCCCGACTCCTTGCTGTGGAGGTGGGAGTTGGGGAGTCCCACATCAGAAAATAAGTTGATGGCAGAATTAAAACAAAAACACAAGTTTTGTTGTTGTTGTTGTTGTTGTTGTTAATCCTCACCCAAGGATATTTTTCCACTGATTTTTAGAGAGAGTGGAAAGGAGAGGGAGAGATATAGAGAGAGAAACATTGATGTGAGAGAGACACATAGATTGGTTGCCTCCCGCATGCACTGCGACCAGGGCCAGGGATGGAGCCTGCAACCGAGGTACATGCCCTTGACCAGAATTAAACCTGGGACCCTTCAGTACACAGGCCGACGCTCTATCCACTGAGCCAAACTGGCTAGGGCAAAAAACACAAGTATTTCTTTCTTTCTTTTTTCTTATTATAGATATAACAAATGCTTACTGTATAAAAATTAGAAAATAGATATAATTCCAAAACAACTGAAACACAAGTTTCAAAAAGCTCACCCAGAATTTTACCATCTCCCGGAAACTAATGTTAGCATTTTGGTTTATAACTTTTATTAACTTAATTATTTATTAATTTATTTTGGTAAATGTTTTATTGGGTATCTACCAATTTCCAAGTACTTTATCAAATCCTGGAGACATTTTTCTTTGCATATGTATGGGTGTAAATATCTGTATCTTTCCCTACAACAGTCAGGGTCATCCTCTATATGTACTTCATCACTTAAATGTCTCTATCATTCTATAGCAATACATATAAATCTACATTATCACCCTTTTAAAATTGTTTTTATTGATTTTTACAGAGAGAGGAGGGAGAGGGATATATAGAGAGAAACATCATCAACTGGCTGCCTCCTGCATGCCCCCTACTGGGGACTGAGCCCTGGGCATGTGCCCTGACGGGGAATCAAACCGTGACCTCCTGGTTCAGAGGTCAGTGCTCAACCACTTAGCCACACCAGCCAGGCTACATTATCACTCTTAATCACTGCATATAATATGTCAATTTATATAAGCAACCCTTTATTATTGTACACAGATTATTTTTAACTTTCCCTATTATCAGAAAAAAAAATATAGGAATATAACTGCTGGAACAAAAGGTATATTCTTTTTCTTGGTCTTAAAAATACAAGAAATGTATTTTTAAAAGTACAAAGCATTAACATTGTCTAATTCAAATCCATAACAAATATACTTAAGACACTGTGTCTAATGTTAGTTGCTCTATGTCAAAGAAACAGAAATAGAAATGTCCAGAAAAAGTTACAGAGAAAATGAAATAAAATAATCTAAGGAATAAAGACTTCCATAAAAAATCTGTCCATGGTAGAAAAATACCATGAAGTGAAAATAAGACAAATAAGAAAAATACCATGAGTGAAAATAAGACAAATATTTATTACATTCTATGAGTTCATGATTTAGGCGCACATGTTCTATTAGAACTGGGAACTTGAAAGGTTTGGTTTTGGTGCTCCTTTTTACCAGAGATTTAACATGTTTTTGTTGCTGTTGTTTTTTCCTTCTTTATTGAATTTATTGGGGTGACACTGGTTAACAAAATTATACAGGTTCCAGGTGCACAATTCCAGGACACATAATCTGTACACTGTATTGTGTGTTCACCCCCCTAAACCAAGTCACCTTCCATCACAAAAGTTATATTACTTTTTGAAGGCTGTTATCGACATTTTTTGCCAATTCACCCAATAAAAAAACTGTACAAGTATAGCCTTCCATCAGCAGTGTTTAAGAGTGCCTCATGAACATTCTACTAAAGCCTGGGTAATTTATTATTTTTATTCTTTTCCAATGTCAAAAGTAAAAAATGGTTTATTAGTTTCCTAGGGCTGTTCGTACAACAAAACAACAACACATCCACAAACTTTGTGGCTAAAAACAATGGAAATGTATTGTCTCACAGTTCTGGAGGCTAATGGCCAAAATCAAGGTGTCAGTGGGACCACACTCCCTCTGATATCTGTAGGGAAACCCTTCCTCCCCTGTCTAGCTCCTGGTGATTTGCTGGCCGTCTTTGTGTTCCTGGCCTTGCACTGCATAACTCCAACCTCTGCCCTCATTGTCACAGGCTTTCTCCCTATGTCTCTGTCTTTACATGGCCATCTTATCATAAGGATACCAGCTATATTAGGTTAGGGACCCATGCTACTCCAGAATGACCTCATCTTAACTAACTACACCTGCAGTGACCCTATCCTATATAATAAGAGTCTAATATGCAAATTGTCCTCTCAGGCAGTCGTTTGACTGGGAGTTCGACCGCTCACTATGACTTATCCTGACCACCAGGGGGCGGCATGGAACATGGCAGGCATCGGCAACACGCCTCTGGCAGAGGGTGGCAACTACAGTGGGACTGCAGTGGGATGGTGGAGCAGGTGAGTGGGCGGCGCAGGTGCGAGCGGGGCTGCAGGGCTGCAAGGCTGGGGGAGGGAGCTGGGGCCCAATCTCCACAGGCCATGCTGAGGGCCCCCCCCCCCCCCGCCCCCCGCCCATGCATACATTCGTGCACTGGGCCTCTAGTTTCCAAATAAAGTCACGTTGGGAAATACTGGGGACAAGTACTTCAACATACCCTCTTTTGTTCAGAGTAGTAGGAGACACCATGTAACTCTTCACGATGGTATTATATTCTTTAATGTTTGTTTTTTGATTACTGGGAAAATTGAGCATTTTCCTGTATGTACCTGAGGCCATTTTTCTACAGGAGTGTTTGTCTTTTCCTTGTTGATTTATAAACTTCACATAATAAAAGTAAAACCCCAGGCTTTTCTCTTTTACCCAATTTCAGCCCAGCATTATCTGCCCAGACTGGGTGTTTGTCAAATTGCCAGTGTGTGTAGCTCTCTGGGTGCAGCTCTCTGCCCACGGCACAGTGAGAGAATCCTCTCCTCATGGCCCAGCTGGAGGTCAATGTATTAGTCAAGACAGGCTAACCTATGTAGCATCAAAGAGTGACAGCACAGAGGTTGGTTTCTTGCTCTGCCCGTGTGGCCACTGCAGGGTGGCCAGGACTCTGCCCATATCGTTGGTGCACCATCCAGGCTAACAGGGGAGCTCCCATGTGGAACACCAGGGTCAGGGAGCTGTTCTGTTGTGTTTTAACAGAGAAACTTTAATACAGGGAAGTGTTTTAATGAGTCCTTAGACAGGTCCAAGGGAACAGTGAAGTAATGCAGAGAGAGTCCTGCGGGAGCAATGACCACCCCTCATTCTGGGGGAGCGAAGGGAAGGGATTGGGGGTGTCAGAGCCTAGCCGCTTGGAGGCGGGACCACACAGGCCTGGGGAGCGGGTGCTGGTGCTGGCACTTCACAGTGAGTCTTCCTCACTCCTGTTGCCACAGCAACAGCCCTAGGTCCTGCACCAACGTCCAGTTCAGTTTCTATGACTCTAACTCGCCTGGTCCCTGGTTTGTGACTTCATTTGAAGCCCTCTTCTAAGAGGCCTTGGGTTCTGTTGGTTTCCTAGGGCTGCCGTCACAAATTACCACCAATTTGGGAACTTGACACAGCAGATATATGTTCTGTTACCGTTCCGGGGGCTGGAAGTCCAAAATCACGGTGTCGGTAAGAGAATGCTCTCCCTGGAGGTTCTGGGGAAGAACCCTTCCTGCCTCTCCCAGCCTCTGGTGTCTGCAGTAGTCCCTGGGGTTCCTTGACTTCTAACTGCCTCACTCCAGTCTCTACCCCAGGCTTCACATGGCTCCTTCCCTTAGTCCCTGAGGGTGTCCTTTCCTCTTCTTCCAGGGCTCACCCTAAGCCCGGGATGATTCATCTCTAGATCTTTAACGAATTACAGCTGCAAAGACTATTCCAAAGAAGTTTAGCTCCTGAAGTTCCAGGGAGACATGGATTTTGGGAGACACTATTCAATCCACTACAGGAGAATGTGTGTGGGAGGGGGGCGGGGGGGGGGGGGGGCGGGAGGGGGAAGGGGGATCCCTGGGACTTACTCCAAGACTGAAATCCCTCTGCTGGCTTCGTGGTTCCTCTGCCTGGCTGCTTCGGAGCACCCTGGCCTCATGCCCTACTCTATGCAGAGGCTCTGTGCTGACAAGAGCTGAGCCCCCTGCAGCTGGGCTTGCACTAAACCTCAAATCCAAACACTGTAAGAGAGCCCAGCGGTTGTGGCTCAGCGGTTGAGCATCAACCCAGGAACCAAGAGGTCAGGGTTCCATTTCTGGTCAGGGTGGTCAGGGCACAGGCCCAGTTGCAGGCTCAATCCCCAGTAGGAGGTATGCAGGAGGCAGCCGATGATGTTCCTCTTCATTGATGTTTCTCACTATCCCTCTCCCTTCCTCTCTCTCTAAAAAAAAAAAAAAAAAAAAAAAAAAAATCAATGAAAACTTAAAAAAAAAAAAAACACCCTGTAAGATAAGTTAATTAAGAACAAGTCTCTTTGCCTTTACAGTATGCAAATCCATGGCTGTCTGCAGCACTTGACTGTATATAGCCAGTTATTTTGAAACGTGCATTTAATTTCCCACATGCTGTGACTCTCCTCAAAGCAGCAGCCTCGGGCAGCTTTGAGTAACAAGGCAGTTGAGGCCAATCATTGGAGCGCTCTGGTAAGCTCCTCCCTGCCCCAGGGCTCCACCCAGAGGGCCCAGAACCCTGTGGGTCTCACCCACTGAGCTCTCAGAGACCAGAGGCAATGTTTTATTCCTGTTGTACACACAGACCAGGTTCCAGTACACAGCACTCACTCAGCTGACCTGGGTCAAGTTTCCCCAGGGAAGAGGAGGGGGGCCAGCCAGCGGTAGCAAGTGTAATGGGGGGTGTTCTTAGAGCAAAGTCCATCTCTCCCTTGCAGGGAATTTCCCATCACTGGTGAATACACAGAATGCCTGCTGCCACAATCCAAACTGATGGACAGACCAGCCAACAAGAGAGCAGGGCAGAATGTCCCCTTCCTGGGAGCATCCCCTGAGAGAGAGAGAGAGAGAGAGAGAGAGAGAGAGAGAGAGAGAGAGAGAAAGGGAACGAGAAACAAGGGACAGAGCTCCTGGCTTATTAGTGCCCTGGCTGGTGGGCTCTTGAGCTCCCAATCCCTCCATCCTGCTCGTTAACCAGGGCTCCCGAAAGCAGCCCGCCATATTATATCACCATTTAAATCCCATCACATCTCCCTGCTGACTCATTCCAAAGTATCCATTGGCTGGCTCAGCACAAACACCTCAGTCCCCAGACTCCTAGCCTGGCAGTGCCTGGCTCTCCTGATGCCAGGGGAGAGGTGGTGTACCATTCGGTCGTGGGGGGGCGACATGAGAGAGTCAAGCATTCAGCCCAGCACAGCCCGTTTACCCAGAACCACCTTTCCTGTTCACACACTCATTTTCCATCAGGGTCATCATCATTGTCCTAGTGACCCAGGGGTACGACTCAGAACCTTCTATTGATTCATTCAAATACTTACCCAGCACCTACTTTGGGCCAAGCTTTGTGCTAAGCCCTGATCCTGCCCTTTAGCTCCGTGGTGGAAAAGCTATACCTAAGTGCCTGTATAGTGCCACGCATCGAAAAAGCTCTTAAAGAATGCTTGTTAGATGGACAAATGAATGGCAAGAAGAATGGATAGATGGGTGGATGGATGGATGGATGGATAGATCGATGGATAAATGAATGGATGGGTGGAGGGAAGGAGAGAGGGAGGGAGGGAGGGAGGGAGGGAGGGAGGGAGGGGTGAGATGGTGAAATCTGTCAGTTATGTCTCTTCCGTATGCTGTAAGTGTACACATTCCCTGTGATTAGGTGGGCTGAACTTGACCCCTCACATTCTCCACCCTTGCCACGTATCCCCCGCCTAGCTAATCAGACTATTCCAAACTTCTGGCCTCAGAAATTGGTTTCAGGCATGGACATGTAACACAAGCCAGATCAGAGTTCTCTGGGGAGGAGAGAGGGGGTTGGCTTTTTGGGTTCCTGCCAGTGGTAAACAATCTCTCTTCCCTGGGTTGCTAAGTTGCTAGGATGTTTATTTAAGGCTGCTGGAGGCTCTTTACTTGCCACAAGGAGAGAGCCTGACTGAAGGATGGGAAGACAAGAGGTGGGAGAAGAGAAAAAGGGAAAGAGAAAAATAGGAGGAAAGAAGGAAAGGAGAAGGAAGACAGAGACTTGGGGGACACAATTTAAGCCCCCAGTATGGGAAGGCAGTAGGACTCTTGGACTTTTCCAGGTACATGTGCCAATGAATTTTGTTTCTATGACTTAAGACAGCTTGAGTTGTGTTTCTTTTACTTGTAACCAAGAGCATCTTGTCAGTGCAGAGGGAGGGAGTGAATAAATGAGTGAATGCATGGTTGAATGAAAGAATGAGCTCCATAAATATCAAACTCATCAGTGTTTTTTCCTCCCTTGAGAGCTAGACTTGCAAATATAAGGATTTAATTAGATGTTCCTGGTTTCTACCGGGGCCTGTCTAATTGCTTCTATTTTGCCCCGTGTTGATTTGAACTCCTGAAGTGTAACTGAAAAGTGGAAAACAGCCCACTAAAATGGATGTATTTCTGAGGCAGGCATTCAACTCTGACTGCAGATTTTAGTCTTTAGGAGTTATTATAAAGGGAGGACCAAAACAAAAATTAATAACATTTAAAATTCCCCCAAAGGCTTCTTCCCTCCCCTCCCAGCTCCATTCAAGCCAAAGTAGTGAGAGCAAGTGGGCATGCAAATCTGACCACATGTACATATTCTTCCACTTCCCCTCGCCCCACCTTCCAGAACTTGCTCTCCATCCAGAACTTTTTCAGAGCTCCTCAATGATTGACAACAAGCACAGCCTGCGGGTTCATGGAAGGCTTCCCAGGTGAGGTGATGCCTACCTGCTTCAGTCATCAGAAGTAGAGTCTGGCCCTAGTTGATTTGGCTCAGTGGATAGAGCATCAGTCCGTGGACTGAAGGGTCCCTGGCTCAATTCCCAGTCAAGGGCTCCCCGCATCAAGGGCTCTATCCACTGAGCCAAATCAGCTAGGGTCAAACTCTACTTCTGATGACTGAAGCAGGTAGGCAGGGATGGGTCTTAGAAAAAGACTGAAATGTGGACTTTGTCTGAGGCTGCCATGGCTCACATCCTACATGTTCACGTGACACATTGTGACCTGCCTCAAACAGCTGCTTTCCCCAGGCCTCCAGGAGGACCCCATCCGATGTCTGGTCCTTGAAGAGTGATGACCATCACATCTGATGCCAACCACAGCAACACTGAGGGAAGATGCCTAAAGGCCAGGAGTTGCGGGTAAAGGAGCTAGGGTCACTGTTTCCTTCTTTTCAAGTGCATACCCCAAATATATTTCTTTCCTTTTTTAAAGAGCTGAGTTCTCTATCCCATCTGCCCATAGGGTTAGCCTGGGAGGGATTGGAATAAGCTCTTTCCTTCCCACCCTGAATTCCTCTAGCTAACTCTGAGACTGACCTCGAGACTCATCTGAATTTAACTCTGGTTTACTCCTCAGAATATTCTTGTTACATTAATTTAGGGAGCATAATAAATCTAGATTGAGATTTTTGCTGAAAATGCTAATTTGCTCGATGAGAATATCAATTAGATGTCTGAGGCATAGAAATTATGGCTGCCAACGATCTCAAAGGTCATTCTTAGCTTGTACCGAAGGAAGAGGATGAGGGTTATCTGCTGGAAGGGTCTGGGGTGGAGGGTAAAGGTCCAAATATTAAATACCAATGAAGTGTCAGGCACTGTGCTCAGGACTGAGAATTCAGGAGTTTCAGAGATCTCAGAAATCAATCCATAGACCTGGATGATAATACTAATGATAATAACAATAACAGTGACAGTAACTTTTGCACATTGAACAATTACTGTGTATTAGATACAAATATTAATGCATTTAACCCTGCAACAGCTCTCTGAGTACTACTATTATTCTCATTTTATAGGTGAGGAAATTGAGTTGTAAAGAATTTTTTTTTTAAATATATTTTATTGATCTATTACAGAGAGGAAGGGAGAGAGATAGAGAGCCAGAAACATCGATCAGCTGCCTCCGGCACATCTCCCACTGGGGATGTGCCCGCAACCCAGGCACATGCCCTTGATCGGAATCGAACCCGGGACCTTTCAGTCCGCAGGCCGACGCCCTATCCACTGAGCCAAACCGGTTTCGGCGTGTTGTAAAGAATTTAAATAACTTTCCTGGTTTCTGCTTCTGGCCAAACTGGAGAAACAGGGATCAGATGTACTCTCCTTGCTGAAACAAATGAAAAAACAAACAAACAACAGCTCTCTAGATATTGGATAGCACTCAACAAAGGACAGGGATCCCTGAGAGACAGGAAACCAGTGAGGTGAGTCTCGGCCATGCTCCAGCTTACTGCCCGGAGAAAGTTTTCCGTCCACAGGGCAGATGGGGGAGTCCAGGCAGAAGCCAGCACACTCCTGGAGCTGAGGAAGCGGAACTGGGAGTCCAAGGAAGCCAGGTGGGTAGAGTTTGTAGGGCAGAAGTCCAGGGAGAGAACTCTGGAGCTCCACTGAGGGTCACTCACCAGAATCCAGTTTACTGACCAGTGCACATAGGTGAGGAAACTGCCAAGAGCCAGGGGGAAAGCCACCCGAGAGAATTAGAAGGAACACTGCTGAGAGTTCACGCAAGACTGGGAAGGAATGGTGCCTGCTCTCAACAGCCAGCGTGGAAAACTCTCATAATTTGTGGCGCATCATTTAAAGGACCAAGAAGGCATTGCCTCATTAGTGGAGAAAATTAACCAGACTAAATGCTGCTCTGGTTGTGCCTAACAGAACTTCAAAGACAGCCTTGGAAGGATCGAACTGCTTCCGAGTAACTGAACCACATCCCAGAAAAACAGCTCAAAACAATATTTTACAAATATTTAACTGGGACCTGGCCAGACAAAATGGATGAACTAAATGTGTACAAAGTTAAAGTGATGTGCAATTTCTTATTTCTGATTATATGTGTACTAAGTCACAATGGTCCCTATTCAAATTTACTTATTTGTTGGTTTGTTTAATACAACAATGCCCAGCACACAACATGGCAAAATTGACAATGTCTGGCATCTACTAAAAAATGAGTAGGCATGCAAAAGCTGAAAAAATGAAGAGGAAAATTAATCAAACCTGATCCAGAAGTGACCTAGATGATACAACTGGTAGATAGGGACACTGAGACAGTCTTTGCAACTTTATTCCTTGTGTTTTAGAAAGTAGAGGACAAACAGACATATTCAATAGATACTAGGAAGATACTTTTAAAAACACCCAAACTGAAGTTGTAGGGATGAAAACGACAATGTCAGACACACACATAAAATACATCAGATGAGATTCATGGCCTGTTAGACATCGGAGAAGATTGGTGAGCTTGATGGCACAGCGACAGAAACCAAACAAAAAAAAACAAGCTAATCTGGTCTGACATGAAGCAGGTCAGGGGATTCCTGGGGTTGAGGGTAACTGGGAGGGGCGGGAGGGGCAGGAGAAACTTTTAGAAGTGATGGATGAGTTCATTACCTTGCTTGTGGTGATGGTTTCACACATGCCTACACACAACATTGTACACTTTAGACATGTGCCGTTTACATTATGTCAACCATACCGCCATCAATCTGTTCCAAACAAGTGTGCAAAGGTCGTACAGCTAATACATCCCAGTCTGGCTCCAGATGCTACACACTTTCTACTGCAAAGTAGGTATTATGATTCCCATTTTATAGATGAAAGAGAGTCTGAGAGATGAATGTGACTTCTCCAAGGCCACACAGCTGGTAAGTGGAAGAACTGGAATTCACGTCAATGTCTGTTTTACTGCAAGTCGGGTGCTCCCTCTGCCCCACTCCCTAAGTATTTGCTATTTATTTGAAGCCTGTGGACACCATGCACACTCACGATTCTGAGTCACCTCCTCGTTCCACAGCTCCTGCTCCAGATGCAAAGCCCATCCTGGACTCCCAGTCCTCACCCATGGATCGTTACTCAGCTGCTTATCTTCTATACCTAGAAACGTGGGAACAAATCGATTTGTAAATGCCTAGGACGCTCAGGGCTCAGTAATTGCCAATGCATCTTTGTGAAGTGAGAGCTTGCTGGGCACGTGGAAGGCAGCCCCTGCCCGTCTTAAAGAAATAGGCACTCTTGAACAGGCCCATCAAACCTCAGAGGGAAGGCGGGGTGGCGTGGGGGAGGGCGGGTAAGGGATCAACTGAATGACATATATGCATCCATATGAGCATATTGGACACAGACACTAGGGCGGTGAGGGCATGTGCTGGGGGGTGGGAGGGGCCGGGGAGAGGTCAATGAGGAAAAAAGGAGACATATGTAATACTTTAAACAATAAAGATGAAAGAAAGAAAGAAAGAAAGAAAGAAAGAAAGAAAGAAAGAAAGAAAGAAAGAAAGAAAGGCGCTCAGAATCAGACCAACGGACCAACATGCATGCACGCAGCCCTTAGCATCCAGGGAGCCTTTTCTCCTCTCTCGTGTCTTCGTAGCAATCTTCTCACTCCTGTTTTTAGATGAGGCAACTGATGCTGAAACTGGTTATGAGGCATTACCAAAAACATAATATCTGAGCCTGCATTCAAACTCATCCTTGTGGGCGGAGGGACGTCTCTTTGAATTCTAGATCTCATTTAGGTTACCTCAGAGTGACACGTCACTACATTTTTTAAATTATAGGCATCAACTTTATACAGTCAGAGCTATTAAAACAAAACAAAACAAGCCCAGCCATCTGGGTTCTTGGAGTGGGAGGGGGCTTCCTGTTACAAAGGGGGAGGGGTCAGCAGAGGCCAGATGGCTGCTATGAAGAATTGTGCAAAGGAGACCCTTGCATGGGGTGGGGGTCAGCCCCAACAGCTTCTGAGGTCCCTTCCTGGCCTGGTGGTCGCTGAATGAAGGGGTGCTAAGCTCACTGCTTAGAACCCTGGTGCTATAACACGGAAGGTTGTGGGGAGGGATCTCTGTGCTTTCCCTGTCCCGATAGAGTCAGCATTTCTCAACCACTGGACTGTCTACACGCAAAGCAAAGCCTTAATCACTATGTAAAACAATTGTGTTAGGACCGAGAAAAGATGCTGCAGACTGTCTGCTGGATGGAGCGTGGAGTGGTTAGGAGACGCAGGGCAGAGCAGGCCACACCTCCTCCTGCACTCCCTTCATGGAAATCTGAATGTTGTGGCATAAAACATACTGATTAAGCTTTCATTCTGTGGGGAAACTCGGAAACAATACAGATTCTCCTAAATTGGAAAAAAAAAGCATCATGAAGAACCGGAGAGGGGCTGGAATGAGCTGTATCTGGGTTTACATGATTGATTCGCGGCTATGCTTCTTAGGCAGTGTACGAAGGCACCCCTTCTCCTCGGTCAGGGTCTGTCTTGAATCAAGCAAGGTCTTCAGAACCCACGTCTCTTGTGTTTCCCTGTTAGGAGGTGAGAAGCAAAGGGCACCATCAAGCCAGCTCCAATGAGGTGCTGAGTATTTTCTGGAATGTGGGAGAAGTTGGTCTCCAGAGCAGCTTGGTCCAGTAGAAATATAATGTGAACTACATATGTTACTTTACATGTTCTAACTATATTAAAATATGTAGAAAGAAACAAGTGAAATGAATTTTAATAATATATTTTATTTAACCCAATATAGCCATAATGTTATTTCAACATGTAATCAATAGAAAAAAAATAGTAATTTTTGAGAAATTTTACATTCTTTCTTTCAGATTAAATTTTCAAAATCTTGTGTGTAATTTACAATTACAGCACATCTCAATTCAGAATGGCCACATATCAAGTGCTCAGTAGCCACATGTAGCCAGCAGCTACTGTATTGGACAGCTCAGGAATAGAATATCTAAGGGGCATGGTCAGAGCACTGAAGCTTACTTGGTAGGGGCATAGTTGTATGGGGTGGTTCATTTGGGAAATAGTGTGATATTTCCTTTAATGATGCTCTAAGACAGTGGTTCTCAATCTTGGCTGCATATTAGAATCACCTGGGAATCTTTTTAAAATCCTAATTTCTGGGCCTCATCCTCCGGAAATTCTGTTTCTTTGTTACTAATGTTGTGGCCCCACCCCATAACAAAGAAACAGAATTTCCAGAGGATGAGGCCCAGAATTCAGGATTTTAAAAAGATTCCCAGGTGATTCTAATGTGCAGCCAAGGTTGAGAACCACTGCTCTAAGATCTTCTCCTACCCTGGCAGCCATCTACCATAATTACTTTATCTGATCATTTTAAGTATTTTAATCCTTTCAAGTGGCCTGTTCCAAACTCCAGTATTCAAAGGCATCTTCTCACACAAGGCTGAGAACCACTGAGTAAATATTGGACCAACCACAAGTCAGTTAACCTTTTTTTAAAATCCTTACCCTAGGATATATTTTTCCATTGATTTTGAGAGAGAGAGTGGAAAGGGGCAGGAGGGAAGGAGAGAGAGAGAAACAGAGAAACACTGATGTGAGAGAGACACATTGACTGGTTGCCTCCCACATGTGTCCTGACCAGGGTCAGGGATTGAGCCTGCAACCGAGGTATGTGCCCTTGATCGGGAATCAAACCTGAGACCCTTTATTCCAAGGACCGACGCTCTGTTAGGACGCACTGAACACACAGGCCAGGGCTCATCTTTGCTGCTTGACCCCAGTCCCAGATCCCAGTCCAGGTTCTCTACACACATTTCAGGGCTCCTCTAAGGCATGAACATCCAGTGCATGTGGCTCTGGGGGAGGCGTGGAGACATCAGCCAAACAATCATTATTTCCTTCTGTCACGAATGCAAATGCAATGGAGCTTGTGTTTATTTTACAGAATGTGCAAAAAGGAATCATTTCAGAGGAACTTTCAAGCTGCCAGAACAGGGCAGTCTGTCCCCAATCAATTATCACAAGGTGTGCAGGCACTCTGATTGAGAATTTGCCTAGAGGAAATTGCACTGAGGGAGAATCCATTCTGTAGCCTGTTTCACTCTGTCCTGCTCAGAATCAGATTATTTTCCTCCCATTTGAATGATAGGTTATTATTATGTACCTGGGGAAAGATGTGAGGCAACTGAACGTGGGCGTTGTCTAATTACTTCACTCAATGCAAGTTAATGAAGAGCCACCAGAATAGCTATGCTCAATCTCCTTTGCTTAAACAACCAACGGCGTGTCCAAGTGCTGAGTTCTCAAAGCAGAGTCTGCTATGCTTCAGTGACAATTTTCTTGGGCTTTGGAGTGAAGTACACCTGCGTCACATCCGAGTTTTCCTGGTTACGCTCTATCTTTTTCCATCAGTTATAATCGTGGCTTCCCAACAAGAGATTAAGTGAGGTCATATCAGTAACTTTAAAAAGTAAATATATTTTTATTGATTTCAGACAGGAAGGAAGGGGGAGAGAGAGAGAGAAACATCGATGATGAGATAGAATCATTGGTAGGCTGCTTCCCACTGGGGGCATATGCCTTTGACCGTAATCAAACCCAGGACCCTTCAGTCGGCAGGTGGACGCTCTATCCTCTGAGCCAAACCAGCTAGGGCCATAGCAGTAACTTCTTGACAAACAGAAGGTGTTCAGTAAATACATCCCCTTTCCAGCTGCCAAGCCAGAATTCCCTTCCCAAACTGACCTTTCTAGTAACTGCTGAGCATTTTCCAACTGGCCCAGCAGGTGATAAACTTGAGGACCCTATACAAATCATGACCAACTAGATCACAGCAACCCCAGAAAGGCTTTCCACAGGCTGGTAGCCAACAATCAAACCACCACCAAACCAGAGGCTTTTCTGCTCTTGTCCCTAAATTAGTGGAAAGATACTATCAGCTCCCTTGACTTTAATGTCAGTCTTTTCCTCAAGGCAGGGTGGTCAATCAGAAAACAATGAGGAGTTAATGGGAGCTGCATGTGAAGATGTGTATTACTGATGAAAGCCTTGAAATAAGAATTGCAGAAGTGGAATGGTTGATTATCAGAGCCTGCACTTTAAAAGACTTTTGGAACATATTGTAACAATGAGCTCAGGAATATTCCACCAGCAGTGGATGGAAGTGCCCCTTTCCTCACAAGCTCATGGAACCAAGTGTTGCCATTTTTTATGTTTACTGATATGAAACATAAAATTGCATAATGTTTAATTTGTAAGACTTCGTTGGACAATTTATATATTTCTTGGCCATTTGTACGTATTCTTTTTTGTTCATGTTTTTAGCCTGTTTTGAGGTGTTTAAGATTTTCCTTATTGGTTTATAAAAGATGTTTGTAATATAGATATATTAACTCTTAATCATCAATATATATAAACAACCAGTCAACCAGTAGCTATGGTGCGCACTGACCACCAGGAGGCAGACGCTCAATGCAGGAGCTGCCCCATGGTGTTCATTGTGCTCCCACAACGGGAGCACCACTTAGCGGACCAACAGGCGCCAGATGCTGGGCTCATGGCTGGCAAGTGCAGCCTCGCCCCTCAGACACTCCCCCTGCACACCCCTCTCCCATCCGAACCAGGACCGGGATTGGGACCAGCTTTAGGACTGACTGGGTATGAGCTTGTGGCTGCTTCTCGGTCATGGGCGCGCCAGTACGGCCCTAGGATGGGCATGCAGAGACCTCAGTGGAGAGGCAGCAAACCTACTCAGCAGTGGCAGCGGCAGGCGCAGCAGGCCGGAATGAGTGGGAACAGCGCAGTGCCTGGCCTGGGCTTGGGCTCGGGCTCCTCCAGCCGCCTACCCCTTGGCACTACTACATCCCTTGGGGGTGTCGGAGAGCTGGTTGATCCCTGCAGGCCAGGCCGAGGGACCCCACTGGTGCACGAATCTGTGCACCAGGCCTCTGGTATATATATAACAACTGTTGGGTTTATCCCCCCAGTATGTTATTTGATTTTTAAGGATTATTATTCTGCTTTTCAAAATTGTCCAAAAAGTAATGAACCATTTATCCATCCAATAAACACTTATTGTATGCCAATTGCTTGTCAGGCTCTGTGCCAGGCACGGGCATTAGAAGAGGGAAAAAAAGCCCAAATATCTGCCCTTTAAGAGATCACATAGTTTAGTGGAGAACAGGCATTTTTTTCAAAAGCGCCTTCAACATAGTGTAACAGTTGTTATAGTCAAAGGAAGTACTGAGAGCCTTGAGAACAGAGTGAGGGCATCCTAATACAGTTGGGAAAGGAGTTGGGAGATGAGGGAAGGCTTCATGGAGGTGGTGACATTAAAGTCTACTCTCAATTAAACAGAGCAAGGAGGACATTCTAGGAAGAGGCAAGAGTACAGGCAAAGATCCCAAAGCATCAAAGAGGCTCAATCTTTTCAGAGATTCCAAATAATTCAGAGTGACTAAAGTATATGATATAATGCCTGAAGAGGAGGCTCATTCAAGGAGGGAGATTGGACAGCAGCAAAGCTGGACAAGCAGGCAAGGGCCAAATGAAAAAGGTCCCTGGATTTCAGGATAAGGAGCTGAAATGTCATCCTGGGGACCATGGATGGATTCTGGGCTGGGAAGGGGCTGGATCAGAGTTAGGTATGAATGTTGAGGCATAGACCAGAGGCAAGAGGCCAGTTAGCCGGGAAAATGAACTAAACCAAGAAGGAAACTTTGTTTCTAAGAAGGCAGGCAACTCTTCAATCTCCTCTGGGAGGTTCTGGGATAAACTAGTGTAACTCTTCTGTGCACGCATAATCCTTTCCTGGAAAGATTAGCTGCTTTTGCTAATAACCTGGAATCAGATTCAAGATTCTGTTTCCCAATTCAGCTTTGGCCAACCAGTGAAGTTGCAGTCCTGGTTCCTGGGATTGCCCATCCTGGGAGGGCTTGGCCCATAGCGGAAAGCAGAACCAGAGACCTGAGAAAGAATCCTTATGACACTGAATCAGATGTAACTCTCAGCTCTTCTGTCAGTCACATGAGTAAATTTTTTTTTTATTTAACCACTGAAGAGTGCCATTGTAACTAAACATTTCCAGCCAACATCTTTTTTCCCCCTAGGCAACCACTGCCCAGCTGCTTCTGAGCCCTCCCTCCCTTTCCCAATCCGATCTCAGCTGCCTGCTATCTGCATGCACGTCCTCCATCGAAGAATGCAAATTTCAGAAACCAATAGTGCCCAAGGCAAGTCTGAGTGAATGGAGCCAAGTTTGATAATGAATTCCTGCTCGCTGTGTGAGCCATTCTGTGGTTATTCAAAACCCCATTCAGTGCTTTCCCCGGGTAATAATAAGTACACTGTTCTCAGTGTTGTGTCTGTCACCAGCCAAATGATAGTGATATTTCTGCTCAGGATCTTGGTAGACTTGTGGCTCTGAAAATGATGCCTGGAAGCGTAGGGCAACGGATGTGTGTGCACTGACTGTGCTGGAAGCAAGAACCGCTGCCCTTGAGGACCTGCTGAGGCCTGGCCCCACTGCCTTCAGAGATCCTGGCTTCAGAAGGCTTTTCTCTCCCTGTGAAGCGGAGACCGCCTCCTGGAATTAACATGTGCAATGTGGGCAGTGGGGCTGCCGGGTTGGCTCAGATTTTGGTTGGATCTCCAACATCTGCTGCTTCAGAATTTCCGGGAGAAATTTCTGAAAGCCCCATGCCCTACAAGACTCCGAGTCAGTAGGCCCAGGGTACTCAATCCTGATCTTTCCAAAGCTCTCCGATTCTAAAGGGCAGCTGTGCTGGAGAGGCATAGATATGAGATATCCACAGGCCAGGGTCCTTGTCCTTTCTCTCACTGGGGGCTCCCCATTAGTCCCCCAAGGCCACTCACTGGAACCCTCTGCCTCTATGGACTGCCCAGAGTTACCTTTGTGTGATCAGAGGCTGTTGGAAGCAACAGTAAAAAACAATGATATTGTGCAACCCTGTAACTTTCCATTTAAGGAAACCAACCAAGAATCAGAGAGGCCAAATAGGTTTCCCAGGATCACACAGCAAGTCCAGGGCTTAACCAGGCTACAAACGAGGGAGACTGGACTGTGAAAACTCCCCTGGTCCTGGTCTTGCACCCTCTGAATTATGGGAGTGGGGTCCTATCCTCCATCTAGCCCATTCAGCCTCCCAAACCAGACTCCCCATCCTGGTAAGAGGGAAGGGCTGCCCACTAAGGGAGGGCAGGGGCTTCTCTCAGTTCCCCTACATACAAGCTTTCAGCTATGTGGAGGCTGCTTGGAATTTAACAGGTGGCTCATTGCGCTACACCACCTATAAGTAAACTTCCTTTCCCTCTCCCAGCCGGGGGTGACCCTGGATGGTTGGGTACCCACTCTACCTCTACCCAGTTCCTTCTTCTGCCCGTGCCCCCAGCATTCCATATACCACACCACCAGTCACTCAGGCCAACGTGTCGGCAACAGTGAGTGATGGGGCCCACAGACCATTGTTCCGGGGAGGATGGTGCTGAGTCACGATGGGAGACGCCTTCCAGGCTGTGCTGGGAGACAGAATAATAACACCCTTTGGACTGGCCTCTTAAAAACAGAACGCGTGATGTCTACACCCTACACCCATGGGAGGAGAAGTCCTGGGAATCGGGTGTCCTGGGTGCTTCTCCCAGTTAGGTTACAATTCACTGTAGGATGCTGGCTCCTGGTTTGCCCAGGGGTAATTGGAGAGTGTTGTGCCAGGCCTTTTTTTTTTTTTTTTCAGTGTAAGCAAATGAACACTTATTGAGCACCTGCTATGTACCAAGCCCAGTTAAGGGCTTTACATATTTAATCTCTTAAACAAAGGAGTTTGCTCTCTTGGCTCCTGGCTCTCTTGGTTCAAGCTCCCATGCTCTTGCATTCTCCCACACGGCCCACACCATCTGGACCCCACATAGAATGGACTAATGGACTGCAACTAGCCTGATGCTGTACCGGTCTCAGTTCCAACATGTGACAGATACTCTGGACACTGGCTTTGCCTCTAGCTCAGCTGGAACTCCAGTTATACTGGATTAAGGAAAATGGGACTTTGGAAACCCAGGGATTTAATTCCATGCAAATAAAAATCACGAATCCTTCCATGCAAGTCTCAGAAAATTCTTTTTCTCGAGATATCATAAGGCCCGGACCCCCAGCCCTCAGTGAGGAAAGGGATACCCCACTTCCACTGATACCCCACTTGCACTATCACCAATAAATTTTATGTAACCCCTTTATGTCTTCCATTTTGATTCTGATGTATAAAATACCAGTAAGTGGTAACACAGACATTTTCTGGAGCATTTTGTCAATCTGTTGAGATTCTGTTTCCTGGCAATGGTCATCAGTGTGGCTCAAATAAACTCATAAAAATTCTTACAGGTTTGGATGTTTCGTACATCGACATAATATATCGTCCACCCTTTAAAGCAGTGGTTCTCAACCTGTGGGTCGTGACCCCTTTGGGGGTCGAACGACCCTTTCACAGGGGTAGCCTAAGACTATCGAAAACACATATATAATTACATATTGTTTTTGTGATTAATCACTATGCTTTCATTATGTTCAATTTGTAACAATGAAAATACATCCTGCATATCAGATATTTACATTACGATTCATAACAGTAGCAAAATCAGTTATGAAGTAGCAACGAAAATAATTTTACGGTTGGGGGTCACCACAACATGAGGAACTGTATTAAAGGGTCGAGGCATTAGGAAGGTTGAGAACCACTCCTTTAAAGCATACAATTTGGTATTTCAAGTATATTTATAAGGTTGTATAGCCATCACCACTATCTAATTCCAGAACATTTCCCTGGTCCCCAAAAGGAACCCCATATCAGTTAGCAGTCACTCCTCATTCCCTCTCCCTGCAGCCCCTGGTTAGTCAATAATATGCTTTGTATCTCTAAAGATTTGCCTATTCTAGACATTTCATATAAATGGAACTGTTCAATATGTGGTCTTTGTGTCTGGCTTTCTTCACTTAGCATGTTCCTACTGAGGTCCCTCCATATTGCAGTGTGGGTCAGTACCTTATTCCTTTTCACAATCAAAAAATATTTCATTGTATGGATATGTCACATTTTATTTATCCACTTATCAGTTAATGGGCATTTGGGGTGTTTCCACTTCTTGGCGCCCTCTCTCTCTCTCTCTCTCTTTCTCTCTTTGGTGTACTAAGTATTAGTGACATTTCTTTTGTGCATGTGTTTTATTTTTATATTCAGTTTACTTTCAATATCACTTTGTATTGGTCCCAGGTGTACAGCATAGACAACCATATACTTTACAAAGTGTTTCCCCCTGGTATTTCCAGTACCCACCTGACACCATACATACTTATCACAATACTGTTGACTATATTCCCTATGCTGTACTTTACATCCCATGACTATTTTGTAACAGCCAATGTGGACTTCTTAATCCTTTCACTCTTTCACCTAGTCCCTCAGCCTCTCCCCTCTGACAACCATCAATCTGCTCTCTGTGTCTATGAGTCTGTTTCAATTTTTTTTGTTCGTTAATTTTGTTCTTTAGATTCCACATATAAGTGAAATCATATACCATTATCTATTTTAATCTTCATCCCATCCTTAGAAGTGTATACTACTCTCCATTGATGGATTTAGTAAATTGTTTTCTTAGAACATCCAAAACGACCAGTCATCCCAAGAAACCATTGATTAGACGTAAAAATCCCAGAGACCAGTCAAGTGCTTGTTATGTCAGGGAAGGATAGCGTAACCGAACAGAAACCTCACTTCTTTAAATGACTTATTTTCCTTTTGATTCCAACTGGCCTCACCCGGCATCCTGTTTCACCTGCAGCCCTAGCAATTAACAGGAGTGTGATTTTGGGAAAGTTACTTAACCTCTTTGAGCTCCAGTTCCATCACTATGGATTTAAGATTAACGATACTACTTCAAAGGTGCTGTCAGAAGTTGTGTTTAAAACAGTGACTGTCATATTGTAAATCAACCACTGGCTTCCAGTGTCTCTGTTCCTGGTAGGGGATGGCTCTGTACCAAGTTGTCCCCTCCCCCAATCCATGCATGCTGGTCCCTATCCTCCTGACCCCCCCCCCCCCCCCCCGCCGCCCCCCAACACACACCTCTACCCCCCACTGTTCTTTTCTGGCTAACTTCTCATTCTTCTGATTTCACTTTAAATGCCACTTCCTTGGGGGTGGGGGGGCTTCCTTATTCCTTCTTAAAGCACCCTGCATTTTCCCTTCAGTGTTTATCAGCTTGTAATTTTAGTTAATCGCTGTTGTCTTTTTTGTCCATAAACTGTGCGCCCCACCTTGTCTGTCTTGCTCTCGCTGTATCCTCCGCACCTCCCATCAGCGCCCTAGGATCACGGCAGGCATTCACGAAATACTTATGGAAACAGTTCAATCCTCTCCTGAGCCCGGGTTCAGAAAAGGAACATGTCCTCCCCAAACCACAGAGCAGATCAGAGGCAGACTTGAGTCCAAGTCGCCCTTCCTTTTCCCAATCCAGGCTCCTTCCAGAGCCTGGCAAGAATGTTCCTAATCTCCCCCACAATATAGTTGTCCCAAGGAAAGTTCCAGAAAGGGGGAGAATAGAGCAGTGTGCAGAGCAGAGTAAAATCACTTGGCTTGGCTCCTCCTCGCTGGACCGTAACATGGGCACCCTGTCAAACAGTGTAAAGAGAGGGATCATGGCGATAACGACGTGGCATGGCGGCGACAATGATCCTACCAGCTGAGGGAGAGACACAATGGAAAGACCGCGGGACTGTGGACCGGAAGAAGCGAAGACAATGCCCGCGCAGGCGCAGCAGAGACGCTCCCTCTCCCTTCCGCCCCGCCCCTCCTAGTTACAGGACACCACAGGCAGTCAGCTGACCCGGCGATGCAGAGATCACGTGACGGCAGACGGGGGCGCCGGCGCAAGGCGCATGCGCAGATCTCGGGCGGTTGGGTCAGCTGACCTACGGGGCGACGGAGCGGATTTAGGCCGCTCTCCTCTTGGGGGGTCGCCGCCGCCATGGCCAGTCAGTCGCAGGGCATCCAGCAGCTGCTGCAGGCCGAGAAGCGGGCTGCCGAGAAGGTGTCTGAGGCCCGCAAGCGTGAGTTTCGGGGTGGGGCGGCCGGGCGGGGCGCGAGGCCCAGGAGTGCGGCCAGGCCGCGGGAGGTGGCAGGTGGTGAGGCCCGAAACACTGCGGGGCGGAGGGGTGGTTCCAGTCGCGGAAGCTGCGCGACTCGAAGGCCTGGATCTGAGGCTCTGGAAGGCTTGGGGGGCGACGGGAAGTTGCCTTCTGGGGTAATAGATCGGGCGTGGAGACATAACAATGGGCGGGCGTCCTTCTTGGTGTCTGGGACGCGAGTAAAACGGGTTATTCAGGCGAAATTCATTGTCTTTCCCCCTCCCACTTGCTCCTCTGGGGGTTGCCCCATCTCAATGAAGGGAGCCACCATTTGCACAGTTACTCCGTCTAGAAGGAGTCCTCTTTGCCACATCTTCGTTCGCCACCTTCATACCAGGTCCCTGCCGCCACCATCTTAGTCCAGGCCATCAGGTTCTCTGAGGCTCCCATAGCAGGCTAAATCCTTGTTTTTAAATTTTAAATGTTTTTAAAATGTGGCCAATAGGTGCCAAGCCCGGTGCCGGGTGTACCTGTGGCTTCCATCATCGTGGTGTTTAGAATCGCAGGGGAGGAAGCCGATGCTGGGTAGGTCAATTGCAGGCGAGGTGGGAGGGCTACGGTGGAGAAATGCGAGATTGCTAAAGAATTGAGCAGGTAGACCTAGTCTGTGTTCTAGACCGGTGAGTGGGAGAAGTTTCCTCTCCTGCAGTCCGTTCTCGCTGGGGTTCGCACCCCCTGACTGTCCCACCGCCTTTACCGGCAGCAGACACTTAGTGCCTGCGGAACAAAGCCCAATTCCTTATTAGGGTGCTGGAGGCGCTTGGGGATCGGGCTCTTGCTTTCTCCCCTAATATCACAGGTACGCTCCTCCCTTCTTTGATGTCCCTGCGGCCTTTGCATAGCTGTTTGCTCTGGTGGCGAGAGGTTTGCCCGGTTTGTTCTCTAACCCTAAATCTTCCTTCCCGTCTCAGAATGGAGGCAGTTCTTCTAAGAAGCCTTCCCTGGCTTTACCCTCTCCCTTCAGACTAGGCTAGGAGTCCTTTCCAGGTGCTGTGTCTGTCACCATAGTGCAGTAACCTGTGTCTTCAGTCACTCGATTAAACAACTAGAGATCAGGGACTGTGTTTAGCTTATCCATTCAGTTTCCCATCTGGTGAGATAGATATTTCTATCCCAAGTTTACAAACGGGAAAAATGAGGCTCGGAGAGAAATGACTTGACCCTATCCTGGGAAGCAGCATAGCTGAGGTGTAGAGGGCTCCATTCTTGTGCAAGGATAAAATACCAAGAAATACGTATTTTAGTAATTCTCTGGTATTTCTCCTAGTATAAGACTTACACTCTTTGATCCAAGTACATGGCTCTTGTACTTACAAGAGCGGTTATGTGATACTCTATATTTCATAGGGGAAGTTTTCTTTGAGGGAACTGGGGATGGGAGCAAGCCTTTCAGTCTTGCTCTGGTGACTGGGAAGTTCTGTGTTCTTCACAGAATATTTCTGATTATGTCCTTGATACAGTATTTCCAGAATGACATCCCACAATTAGTCATGTGATGGCTCATCAGTAACAAGTTGTATCTGTTAGGAAGCATATAAGAATATTTGGGGCAAGTGCAGGAACAAATACTTGGAACATGGTAAGAATAATTCTGAGTGCCTTGGAGAAATGGGTCATGTTTTACACCTTATTTTATTTTTTAAAATGTTTTCTTTTTTTATTGATTTCAGAGAGGGAGAGGGAGAGATAGAAACATCAATGATGAAAGAATTATTGATCAGCTGCCTCCTGCACGCCCCCTACTGAGGATGGATCCCAAAACATGGGCATGTGCCCTGGCCTGGAATCTTTTTTTTAAAAAGTATATTTTTGATTTCAGAGAGGAAGGGGGAGGGAGAGAGAGATAGAAACATCAATGATGAGAGAGAATCATTGATCAGCTGTCTCCTGCACACCCCCCACTGGGGATCGAGCCCGCAACCCAGGCATGCACCCCTGAACGGAATTCAACCCGGGACCCTTCAGTCCACAGGCGGGTGAGCCATCCATTGAGCCAAACCGGCTAGGGCTGGCCTGGAATCTTAACCTCACCCTCCTGGTTCACAGGTTGACGCTCAATCACTGAGCAACACTGGCTGGGCAATCTCAGATTTTGTGATTACTAGCAACAGAAGTATTGAGAAGAACTAAAATTGGAAAATTATTGCCTGCCTTGATTTGTAATTATAATTGACTTGCCCAATTAGGGATTGGAAAGAGGCGAAACATGATGTGGTAAAATGGTCCAACCCACATTTTCATGAAATTGTTGCTTTGAACCGTAATATATATGAATTTAAAAATTGTGTTATGGTTTATTTCATTGGAATAAAACATAACACTGGCTTCCATATATAAGGTCCACTAAAAGCAAGATTGAAAATAAATATAATTTCTGGTTCAAATATTTTTAGTTTTCAGAGAAGCCTATCAAAATTGAACATTGAAGATGTTTGCTGATAGGCAGAGAATATATTAAGTGATTAAGTCAGGGAGCCGTGGGAGTTGGGAGTGATCAGGAGAGTGGTATTGTGAAATTATGTGGAGCTACTGCATAATGTTTGGTGCATAAATGTTATTTGTAGATTGTTCGTTTGGAAAAGATCTTTGGCTTTGAAATAAGGCTTTGAATATACCTGATGAGGAGGATAGCATGTGGAGCACTGGGGTACAGGTTGGTTTGAGCAGAGGACAGCAGTAGGCCCTAAGCCAGTGATGGCGAACCTTTTGAGCTCGGCGTGTCAGCATTTTGAAAAGCCCTAACTTAACTCTGGTGCCGTGTCACCTATAGAAATTTTTTGATATTTGCAACCATAGTAAAACAAAGATTTATATTTTTGATATTTATTTTATATATTTAAATGCCATTTAACAAAGAAAAATCAATCAAAAAAAATGAGTTCGCTTGTCACCTCTGACACGCATATCATAGGTTCATCACTGCCCTAAGCCATACTGAAGTAAATATACATGCAGAAATAGTCTTGGGGTGCTCAGAGAGAGAGAGAGAGAGAGAGAGATCTGTTGGTTGTTTCGGACTGCCCCATCATGGGGTCATTAGGTTCCAACTAATTTCTTAATTAGGAGATGGAAGGTTAAATTTAATTTCGTTCATTCACATGAGTTGAGTAAGATTTGGGCAATTGATATACAATGATGTATAATAAAGCTTAGTTTTAGATGCAGGATGTTTTATGCTCGTAAATAGATGTTCAAATTGTTCACTTAGGACCTTTTTTTTCTGTTTGAGTATCTGAAAAGTTAGTGAACAGGATTACAGTTATCTGTTGGTTGGTCTTGGGGTCTATTTTTATATAGGCTTGGTTAGAACCTAGAGAATTTTCCCATCTGTGTATTAAACTAGTCTCTTCTACAAACCAGACTGAAAGGGTTAAGAAGAATAAAACGGGGCAGAGAAAAACTTATTGTGTTTAGCAGATACATTGCAGAAAGCTTGCAGCCTTGAACACCACATACAGAAGACACCTGGCGGTGGGAGGAACAACGGTTATGTCAGCCAGCCGAACTGCTTGCAGCCAGCAATAGCTGATAAAAGTCTTCCCCCTCCCTGCACTCTCTGCTGACTCCCCTTTGTCCATTCAGCCCTTCTGCACCCAGAGGACTGCAGTAAAAGCTTTTTGGTACATTATAGCCGCATGTCATAGGCGCAACCCAGGCCCACTCCAAACCTTTCACAGACCACCTGTGTCTCCTCACCTCTCAGATGCTGTGCAGTCTTAACTGTCCAGTGCGCTCTGTGGAGGATGCCTTCCCAATACCACTTTCATTCCTTAGGGCCTGTGCACGGGCATGGTTTTTAGTTTCCAGTGTGACATCATCTTTTCATTTACTTAGGTTTTGAGAACCTGGAGGGCAAGGGAGAAGAGGTTGCTGTCCCTTGGGAGCATATTAGTCTCCTTGCTAAGCTTCTAAGCAGAGCTCCAATCGCAATCAACAGCATAATTATGTGTTTACTTCTTGGGAAGAGGAAGAGTTCCTTAGATGGTTAATGTCACCTATTTGATGTTGATTCTTAGTAGTTGAGATTGGGAGAATATTCTTACACATTCCAAAATTTTTCCCCATCATTTTTACTGTCTGTCGTTAATGGCAGTTCTTTTTATCTAGTCATTTTCTAGTTAAAGCCTGCAGGAGGCAGGAACCTGTGCTATTAGTTACCTCTGAATTCCCTCTCTCCCCTGCATGTCTCTTGAGACTATTTTAAAAACTTTTTTGTTTACCATCTCAGTCTCTGCTTCCTTCTCTTGTCTTTTAACCACTTCCTGATGTAGCTCTTTCTTTTGAAAACAGGAAAGAACCGGAGGCTGAAGCAGGCCAAAGAAGAGGCTCAGGCTGAAATTGAACAGTACCGCCTGCAGAGGGAGAAGGAATTCAAGGCCAAGGAAGCTGCGGTGGGCCCCATTTATTTTCATTACTGCTTTGGTTTCTTGAGACTTCCCTCTCCTCCCCTTCCCTCCAGGCTCTCAAAGTACCCAGCATAGCTTGGTAATGCTCATTCTGATTGGATTTTAAAATGTTAGTTATTGTATGTTTTATTGGATGCTTAGGCTGAATCTCTTAGGGCTGTGGTTGGCAAAGTGCGGCTTACGAGCCACATGCAGCTCTTTGGACCCTTGAGTGTGGCTCTTCCTAAGCCTTAGGAGTACCCTAATTAAGTTAATAACAATGTACCTACCTATATAGTTTAAGTTTAAAAAATTTGGCTCTCAAACGAAATTTCAATCGTTGTACTGTTGATATTTGGCTCTGTTGACTAATGAGTTTGCCGACCACTGTCTTAGGGTGATCAATTTTTAATTAATAGTGAGTCCTAGTATACACTTATTCATTCATTTAATAAGTATGTTGAACAGTTAACATGTGACAGGTCCTGTGCAGATGCTAAGGGCCGAGCTGTGAACAGAAGTAGACATGGTCCTTGCCTTCATGGAGCCTGGCTTACGGGCTGGTGGTCAAGGAGACTCAATGAAATGCAAGTCATGGAAACCTGCAGCTTGAACAGTGTGGTGGCAGAGACACACAAATCTCTCGGAGCCTCATGTTAGTGTAAAGACACGTACCAGCTATAGGCTAGATGACCATGCATAAGATGTATACAATCATAGTACAAAAATACATCACAGAGAGTACAAGGGAAGCAAGGAAAATTCTGGAAAGGGGAAAGAATGGAGGAGGGCTTCACAGAGCAAAGAAATTCTATTAGGACTCTTGGATGTAGGTAACAGAAAACAATTCAAACAAGTTTAAACAAAATGGAATTAATTAAAAGCCCCGGGCATACCCGTAGACCTTGCCTGACTGTGCTCATGGCCAGGCAGGGGGGACAGTGTATGCAAGAGTAATTTGGAGTTTGTGCCAGTTCTAGCCAGCCTACTCAGTGGCTGGATAAGTTGCATTACTTCAACATTTACAAAAACACACACACAAAAAAAACAAAAAAAACCCACAACAATCCAGATAAAAGGCTAACTTGATTTTGATCTGGAAGTTTAAATAATGATTTGAGGATGCCAATTTCATCGCTCAACTCTGCCTTTGGCTTTGTGGGCTTCATTCTCAAGTTCTACATGGTGCCTCTGCTAGTTCCAGGTGCACATAGCAGTAAGTAGCAAAAGTTTCATTCATCTTTGCATTGGGTGATGATAGTGTTATTAAAACTTAAAATATTTCTCTGACTTAAACTGGGGCAGATTGTAAATTGTCAGACTGCCCACAGAAGAGTGTAGAAATACTCTTGTGTTAGAACAGCCATCTCATCTCATTTTTACATCACTGCTGTAATTGTTTATAGAGTATCGGTGTTGTACACAGTGTTCCAGTGTAACTTCAGTTTTGAGTACTGGGGCTTGGCATATAGTTTATATTCACAGAATAGAGCTAGTGGCTCCCTCATCCCCCCGGTAGGGGTTATGGACTTTTAAAAGATATGATGTAGCAACTGAACTAACCATTATGAAATGCTTCAAGGTATTCCTATACTATGAACAGTTCTAGTACTCCTCATAGGCTATGGAGGAATAGATAACATCTGAGAGAATGCTTTGTAAACTCTCTGTGTTATACAGGTAGAAAGGGATATAGCTGTTAACATATGTAGTGAGGCGACAATAGGAGATACAAAGGGTCAGACACAAAAAAGTTACGTCTTCAAGAACCAGATAGGTCACTCTCTAATAACGTACAGCAGATAAGAAAAAGCCAGCCATACTGTGAAGGCAGTAGAAGATAAATGTTAGCAATCAGTGTTTGTTAAATTGTGAATGGAGACGGAAGGGGTAAGATAGCCATACAGTAAAATATTTAAGCAATTAAACGGGGCAACAGTGAGAAGTTACTTTCCAACCCAGACCTATAGTCCTCAGAGAGAGTCACTGTTAAAAGTATCTTGTGTATTCTAGAATATTTATATTCGAAAGAACAGATGTTATGTATTCATAGTAGTGGTGAATCTACTGGTAAACTTAAGAGCTAAAACATTAGCCCTATAGATTTGGCTCGGTTAAGCGTCGGCCCGTGATCGAAGGGTTGCAGGTTCGATTCCTAGTCAAGGGCACGCACGTATCTTGGTTGCAGGCTTGATCCCCCCGACCCTGGTCAGTGCATGTGTGGGAGGCAACCAATCGATGTGTCTCTCTCCCATCGGTGTTTGTTTCTCCCCCTCCTTTATCCCTTCTCTTTTCTCTAAAAGTCAATGGAAAAATATCCTCAAGTGAGGATTAAAAACATTAACCAGTAATAGTGAAACTCTGTATATTCTTTTTAAATTGTGTCCCCCTTGTGCCTTTGTGTTTATTATTTTTTTTAGAGTTTTTTTTTTTTTTTTTAATATATTGATTTTAGAGAGAGGAAGGGAGAGAAGAAACATTGTTTTGTTGCTCCACTTATTTATGCATTTGGTTGATTCTTGTATATGCCCTGACCAGGGATCAAACCCTCAACCTTGGAGTAGTGGGATGATGCTCTAATCAACTGAGCTACCTGGCCAGGGCCAAGAGCTTCTTAAAAAAACACCATATGTCCCCCACTTAAAATCACACAAGGAAACTTCTATACCAACTACACGGATACCACTCTGTATCTTGCCTTTTTCCCCTTAAACTGCATGCTTTACAGGTCATTTCTTCTTGCTGTGCACATTGACCTTATCTCTTAAATGGCTGAAGAGTATGCTCTGGTGTTGATGCACCATCATTTGTTCAACTAGGCTTCAGTCCTTGGGCCTTTAGTTCATTCCAGTCTTAGGCTACACATTAGACCAGTGGTTCTCAACCTGTGGGTCCCGATCCCTTTGGCGGTCGAACGACCCTTTCACAGGGGTCGCCTAAGACCATCCTGCTTATCAGATATTTACATTACGATTCATAACAGTAGCAACATCACAGTTATGAAGTAGCAACGAAAATAATTTTATGGTTGGGTCACAACATGAGGAACTGTATTTAAAGGGCCAGAAGGTGGAGAACCACTGCTCTAGAGAGATGGGAATATGACATTCTCTGGGATAATTTCCTAGCAGCGGAAATGCTGTGCAGTTTACTTTCTGATAGATGTGGTAAGGTTGGCCACCAAGTGATTGCATCAAGTTTTGCTCCCATTAACTCTGGGAATGCCAACTTCCTGCATGCTCTTCAGAGGCTCCATTGCCTAATGCTGATTGTTTACATTCACTGATGAGACTGGGTTACCAGATGTGGTTCCTAACATTCCCTGTGTGTCATTACTCCTCGACTCAGGCTCTGGGATCCCACGGCAGTTGTAGCACTGAGATGGAGAAGGAAACCCAGGAGAAGATGCTCACCCTCCAGACCTACTTCCGGCAGAACAGGGATGAAGTCCTGGACAACCTCTTGGCCTTTGTCTGTGACATCCGGCCAGAAATCCATGAAAACTACCGCATAAGTGGGTAGTAAAGAAGAAAGAAGCACCTGTTCTATGGGTTGGCATCTTACATGCCTCCATGGAATATGAAGCTTTTGCAAAGCTTGAGTTACAATCTTGTGAAAAGGCATTAAATTATTTCTGTGTACTGTATAGTAGGTCCTTTTGCTTTTGGGAGAACAGCAAATCTAGTTTCTTTCTATAAATTTAGAGTAGAGTTTATCCAAAGATTTCATCTTTTTACCTCATATTTCTTAGAAAGTTAATGAGTATACTTTGTCTGTTTTTCTATGCCTTTTAACTGAAGCAACACATAAATATATATAACAATACTGACTTTTTCTTTCTTAGACATGGTAAGAAACACTTTTTTTTTTTTTTTTTTTTAAAGAAAGAAAGGGATTAAATTAATTTTTTCCCTTAAGCTTTCTTAAAGGTCAGGGGCTTTATCTATGAAAAAGTAGTAAATAGTTGTTTGTAACCTGTGTAAAGCAGCAGCCAGCCTTAAAATACGAGTAGTCCTTTCTGGTGAAGGGTTAGAACAATGAATAGTGGTATAATTGTTTGGGCTGCTTTTAGTATTAATCCAAATTACTAGATGATAGAATTCAAGAACTTGTTACATGTTGTTACTTGGTGTACTGATAATCATTTAAAAGTAAAGACTTTGTCGTGCATTTCTCTTCTCTGGTTCATCCTTTTTGATAATGCAATGTGTACTTTGACCCAGACATTTTGCAGAATTTCACTGAGGAAATTAAATTAGCATGTGTGGCACACACATTCCCACACACACTTAGAAAATATTCTTGGTCTGCATCTTGGCAAGAAGGAAAGAATCACTTTTGCACTTACATTTCCTAATCGTTGTAACAACTATGTTACGAGATATGAGGCAGAGAGGTTAAAGAACCAACTCACTCATGTGTTAGACCAGTGATGGCGAACCTTTTGAGCGTGGTGTGTCAGCATTTTGAAAAACCCTAACTTAACTCTGGTGCCATGTCACATATAGAAATTTTTTTATTTTTGCAACCATAGTAAAACAAAGATTTATATTTTTGATATTTATTTTATCTATTTAAATGCCATTTTACAAAGACAAATCAACCAAAAAAATGAGTTCTATCATCTAGTGTCATAGGTTCACCATCACTGTGTTAGAGCCAAGATTCGGATTGGCAGTCAGATTTAGTAGAATAGGTCCTTGCGTTATGTCGGAGGTCTGTTCTTACGGACGGACGTAATGCGATTTTCGCCGTAAGTCAGAACCCACCTACATAAGCACCTATGTCACGCACATGGAGCGCATAGCAGTAATGAAGTGAAACAGTAAAAAAAAATTAAGAGAAAGATAACAATTCCTGACCTTGTGGTAAATAGATAATAAAAAACATAAAGCAATATGTACATACATTGAAATGACAGAACTTTTTTTTTTATAAATACTGTAAATGGGAGATTGTAACGTAACCATGAAATGACGTATGTCGAGTCCGACGTAACCTGAGGACTGCCTGTATCTGCTTAACCACTCTGCATATGCTCAGAAGTGAGGTTATCATACACCTTTTATGTACCACACAGATTTCCTTCATCTCCCAAACCCTAGATTGATTGCTCCTCTGGCAATTTCATGTCCTGTCTAGAGAGAAAAATACCCCCAATATTGCCCATTACAAGTACAGAAACTGACCATTCCACTTGGTGCCACTGCTCAGACCTACTCAAGTTCTTGAAAGAAGGCATAAAACACTGGCATCTTATACAAGTTCCCTGAAGATTGACCACTTCCACTTTCTGGGTGGAAAAAAACCTCTTGAGGTTCTGAAAAATGAAGCAACTTGTCAGGCTGTGCAGTGAATCTCTGCATGCTTCTCGTGAGGGAGCTCTGTTCTGTGTCCGGCACTTTTTGTAAACCTACAGCCCTGCAGGGTGATCCCACTTCCACGGGTGGGAAAGCTGAGGCCCAGAGAGGCTTGGAGAATGTTCAAGGTCTCAGAGCAAAGGAGTGACAGCTGGAACCGAGTCCATCAGACCCGCCAGAAGGCTGCAAGAGTAAACTGACCATGCTTTTTCCTTGGAATTTGGTGAGCGGGCACTCTGTAGCTAACTTGCATTTCTTGGCACATTTGTGCAAACAGTGATGGAGTGATGGTTCCAGAAGTCAAGGAAAGTTGTTTGGCGGGAAGGGCCTGTTGGATGAGTCTCGCATGCCCCAGGTTTTTCACCTTTTCAATTTTCTCCTTCAAGCACCATCTGGCAGATCTCAAGAGTGTTCTTCTCCTGTCAACTGATCTCACACCATTTCAGTGGCTCTGAAGTTACGGAAAAAGCTGCTGCACAGGCAGGCAGTTCAAGTCTTGCTCCCCTACGAGTAAACCGGTCTTAGGAGGCAGGAGAGGCACATTCACTATTGAAAGATTAGGCCAGTGGTTGGGGAGAGGAAGCTGCCTGATCATGTCAACGTCTATCTTCTATGGCTTTTTAAAAACCTGAAATGACACTCACTAGCTCCTGGGTCAAGTGTGAATTCAAGGCCATAGCTCACAGTATTTGGGTGATTGATGGAGATTGGTGGGCTTAGAGGAAACAGACAATATTCCCCTCTCGCCTTTTCTACTAGAAAAGAACTTACAAAGGGAAGAATGGCAGGGAGTGTAGAACTGATGGCAGCAGTGAAGATAGGATTAGGAGAGAAGCTAGGCTGGTTGTTCTGAAAATATGATGGGGTTGTCTACTATTGTCTTACAGAGTATTTAAAGATAAAAAGACCCCAGAGTCTAGTTCTAGTTAAAAGCCCGATCACCTTTTTTTTAAAAAAAATTTTTTTATTGATTTCAGAGAGAAAGGGAGAGGAAGAGAGAGATAGAACCATCAATGCTGAGAGAGAATCATTGATTGCCTCCTGCACGCCCCATACTGGGGACTGAGCCTGCAACCCGGATATGTGCTCTGACTGGGAATCAAACCATGACCTCCTGGTTCATAGGTCAATGTTCAACCACTGAACCACCCGGCTGACCAGGCTGCCAAGTTTTCATTGACCTTCCCTCCTCTCCCAATCAGATGTGAGTGCTCCCTCTTCGAATCCTGCCCCATCTCATTCCCTTTGTACCTGCCAGTGGCTCTTATCTTTCAGCACATAGTGTGGAAATAGATTTCTGACTTTTCAGGGGGGTTGCTGGCCTCGCTGACAGGAATTCAGTTTCTTCTGGTTTTGACCCAGTTTCCTGACAAACAGTACATGACCTGTCTTACTCCCTGCACATTCGTGACAAGCACAGCTGTGTGTTCAGTCCCAAGTTCTTGCATGTGTATTTTTTCATGGGGTGCTCATAGCATAATGTGACTTCCAGGATTCAGAATCAATTTAATGCAGCCATTAGCAAGGGAACATTCTTTTGGAAATGGACGTGCTTTTGGGAAAAAGTTTAAAAATAGCTCTATTAGTGGTAAAGGCTGGATCTGAACCCAAGTCTATCTGACTTCCCAGCCTGAATCACTATCCGATTTAGCTCAGTTTGTTCAGGCCCTGGTAACATTTCAAGCAATATGTTTCTATAAGAGCTAGAAGGTCGGCAAATCTACACCTGGCAGACCCATTCCGAAAAACAATATCTCATTTTTGATGTTCGCTTTTCATTTACTCACCCAGAGGTTCTGAGGCTCTCCCTTGTCCCATCGGCTGCCACGCTTGAAGTTTCTGCCAGCCTGGGAAAAATTACATTCCTTCTTACTTCATCCAGGTTACCAGATAGTTGGCAGATGGCCCCCAAACACTGGTCTGTAACCCTTATAAACACAACAGGACAGATGGTGCAACTGCTGAGTAAGGGTGGCTTTGGCTGGGGTTTGTGGTTACAGTCATGCGTTGCTTAATGATGGCGATACATTCTGAGAAATTAGTCCTTAGGGATTTCATTGTGCAAGCATCATAGTGTGTACTTACACAAACCTAGATGGAATAGTTTACTATACACCTAGGCTCCATTATAGACTTTTGGGACCGCCCTCGTATGTGCAGTTATTATGGGGTGCATGACTATTGGAATTTATCTGTAGTTGAGACCCTGATGATTTCACTCATAGCTATTTATTCAATAACTCAAGTGCATGAGGGGAGGGTGCAGAGGGACAGATATGAACATGGGCAGAAACAATTCTATGCCCCATAGGTTTATTTATTTATTTATTTTTTTGGGAAATGGGACATTGGCTGTATGTTAAGCAAGGGTCTATGAGAGTGGGGGACTGGCCTGGGCCCAGGACAGGAAAGGGCTCCCAGAAGAAGGGTCCTTTTACCTAAGACCTAAGAACGTGTCATCAGGTGATGAGGTGGGGATGAAGTTTGGGGTTACCTTCCAGATGGCGAGGGATGGCAACCACTGAGAACTAGAAGTGAAAGAGAGTGTGGGGTGAGGGAGGAACTGAGAGATGTTCTGCAGTCTTGAAGTTTAGGGTTTTTAGTGGTTAAAAATTAGTACAGGGCAGACTGGGGGTGGGGAGGGGCTTGGGCCCAGCACATAGAACCTTGTGAATCCGTAGAGATAGCTTTCCTGGAGTCTGCTTTCCAGCGGACTTGACTAGGTATTTCTCACCTTTTACTGGATTTTATTTACCTTCCTCCATTCTACATGGAGCCCCCCACTCCCTCATGCTATCGTACCAGGCCTTGCAAAAGGCATGATGCCTTGTTGCCGAAGACTAGCAACTCTTTACTGAGCACTTTCTAAGCACATCATCTTCTCATTTAATTCTTAAGGTTTTGCCAGTATTCTTTTCCTTCTCTTACAAATGAAGAAATGGAAGCTCAGAGAGGTGAACCGACCTGTGCAAGTTCACATGCCAGTAAGTGGCGGAGCCTGGTCAGCCGGTTCCAAAGGCCCATGTCTTCTGTGCCTTCCCAGCCGAGGAGACTGATGTGTCAACCTGGAAGTCCATGCGGGCGTGGGAGGAGCAGTGAGAATACCGAGGGAGGCAGCCTAGCCTGGCAGGAAGAACAGGCGAACGTTATCAGGCTTCATGGAGGAGGTAGGCCTTGCTGGAGAGGCAGGATTTGGATGGATGGTGACCAGGCCACCCGTGTCAAAGGATCCCTTTCTTTTTTTTCTCAATATTTCTTTTGATTTTTAGAGAGGGAGGAAGGGAGAGGGAGAGGGAGAGAGAAACATCAATGTGAGAGCAGAATATTGATTGATTGATGGCTGCCTCCTGCATGGCCCATACTGGGGATGGAGCCCGCAACCTGGGCATATGCCCTGACCGGGAATCAAACCAGCAACCTTTTGGTGCATGGGAGGATACCCAATCAACTGAGCCACTGATCCTCCAACTGATCCTCCTCAGGGCCAGAGGATCCCTCCCAATATCCGCTCAGCAGTTATAAAGCTCCAACACCCCATGGACTCTTGCTTCCATTCCCCTGAATTGTATTCTGGGAAATCAGGCAAACTAAATAGGGATCTCGTATGTCTTGCTCACTGCTGCCCCGTACAACGCCTGGCATTTAGCAGGCACCCAGTGTCATTTCACTTGCCTGGGGAATAAGGGCCCCTGGACAGTAACTGCCGCTTAGTTCCTCAGCCACTGCTCTCTGCCCCCCAGCACTCTGCCTGTGCCTCTGGCCAGGCATGCAGTCAACTAAGTCCTGTGGTCTGAGAGGCCCCCCAGCAACTTGGCAGTATCTGTTGCATTAAAAATACACCCCCATTCTGACTCAGCTGTAGAACGCAGGCTGTGGCATGTAGCAGCACTGTGGCTGTGACCATCCAGCACAGCCTGTGAGCAAGAGTGGGAACCACCTACAAGTCCACTGGGGGGAGGGACCTTCTCACAATATATGGAGGTCTGTGCACCCCTTAAAAAAAAAGAGGCAGAGTGGGGTGTTCTGGCATGAGGTGAACGCCAAAGAACTTTTGTGGAATTAAAAAGTAGCGTGCCCAGCAGAACAGAATAGGACACACATGCGTGCGTGCATCTGTCCATCTGTGCCCTGTGGGGAAATACACAAGGTTCCTGCCTTCCTGGGGGAGGGGGCCCTTTGCACTGAAATCCCCAGTATGTCGCTGGGGCTGGCAGCCAAAGTCCAGTGGAGCTGCTAGACAGTTTCTGGCAGTTGCCAACACACAGATTATCTCATTAAAGCACAATCCCATGAAATAGTCTATAATCAGTTTTGTTTTTTAACAGAAAACTAAGGCACAGAGAAGCTCAATAGTTTACCGAAGATGATCTCAAAGGCCGAGACCTGGTGGCTTGGAGCTCACGTAACCTGGTCCCCAAACCGATGATCTGATAATACAGACACATGCAGTTTTCCCATGAAACACAAGTCCCTGGGACGTTCCTGATCCCCGATGTTGCCTCATCCACCGGGTCCCGTGACTGTCTGTGTTCCGCGGGGCTGGACCTCGGAGGTAAGCTGCTGCTCAGCCGAGGGGCAGACCACACCGAGCCTCCCAGAGGGGCCGGAACTGGTTCCGGAGGGCCACCCCCACCCCGCCCCCCACCCCCTGCGCCCCGGAATCGCTGCACGTGGTCGGCGAGCGCGGAGGCGCTTCCTGGCGTCTCGGGGGAGCCCGGGCTGACGAAAGGCCGCTCCCAGGTCGGCTGTGCCGGCCGCGCGGGGCGAAGGCTTCCCTCCGGAGCCCGAGGCGAGCCCGACGGGCGGTTCCCACCGGTGGGGTGAGCGCGCGGGGCGGCCCGGGGGCGGGACCGGGAGGGCTGCGCACCGCGCGCGCGGCGGGCCGGAGGCGGAGGCGCGGAGGGGCGGCGGCGGCCCCGACCTTCCGTGTCCCCGGGCGACGGCGGCGGCGGCGGCGCGGGGGTGAGTGTGCGCGCGCCCGTGCGGCCGGGAGTCCAGATTGGAGCCGCGGGCCGGGGCTGCGCGACCGCCGGTGCCCCTTCCTGGCTGCGGTCAGCTCCTTCCGGACGCACTGGGGCCCCTTCCCCCGCGTCCTGGGCGTGGGAGCTGCTCTCGGGCGGATCCCGGGAACCGGTGGCCCGCGGGGGTGATTTCTGGGGTGAGGGAGACCCCGAGACAGCAGACCCAGAGCAGGACTTGAGGGCAGGGACTGGGGCCAGACACAGCTCTCCAAGGCCAGGGCCAGGCCAGGGGGTCGTCCCCAGCATTCGCTGAATGGGCCCGGTTCCGTGTTGGTCCCGGTTCCGTGTTGGCCCCGGCCCCGATTGGCTCCCTGACCTTGGATAGTTCACTTTCATTTTTGGGTCTTAATTTTCTCATCTGTAAAGTGGAGAACTTGGGCCCATTGTTTCTCAAGGCTTTGTCATCTCAAAACGTCTGTGAAGGGTCCCCTGAGGGTTTCTTGGGACTTTGCAGTTTAACCAAAAACAAAACCTGACTAGTAAACCTGGGATCTTTCTTTCTGTCCGACCCCCCCCCCCCCCACTTCTCCCGCTCCCCCCAAATCTCAGTGAGGCATCTGGTTCCTGGGGAGGCTGGGCACTCATTGATTGCAGAAATGGAGACCTTTGTTCAGCAGGACTTAGGTCATCTGCCTTCGCAGGGACTTGCCACCTCCCTAAAAAAGACGGATAACTGGGAATTCTGGTTACATGCAGAGTCAGCAAAGGCAACTAAGGAAACTTGGAGAAGCTGCGTGGGGGATGGATGGCCAGTTATTTGCAGGAGCCCCAGAGCTCTGCTCACCCCGGGTTCCCCCTCCACCCCATGCTTGTCTCTTCCTCCTGTGTTCCCCATGAGACTGGTGCAGCCCTGGGCAGGGTCCTGAGCTCAGGGCACGCTGGTAGGTAAAGGGTCAATGTCTGCCCGTGACCAGTCTTGCCAGCACCCCTCCTGTCCTCTGCACCTGATCTGTACCTCTCCGCTTCTTGGCAGTACCTCCCTCACCTCCACCTCTTCCCAGCCTTCCCACGGCCTCGCGGTGCTGCTGCCCGGTGCTGCTGCCCACTTCCCGCTGACTGCTTTGTGTGGTCATAGACTCTTTCTTCTTTCTCTTTCTCTGAGTTTGTCTTTTCCCTCAGATGGTGATCCCCCGTCGGGAGAGCTGAAGGGGGACTTACAAGGTTATTTCTGGTTTTATAGTGGAGAAAGCACAACGTACTGTGCCTGGCACTATTTATTAGGGAATGTCTCTGGAGTAAAAATAACAGCTATCATCCTTCAGTGATTCCTCTTTGCCTAGCCCTGCTTTGAGTGATTTACTTGGAGGGACTCTTGAAGCCTAAACAACTGAGTTACTATTATTATCCCATTTGCATGCAAAGAGGGGGCAGAGAGACATTAAGTAACTTGCTCAAGGGCACACAGGTGGGAAGTGGCTGGCGGCACAACCAGTTACTTTTAGCCTTTGCGCTAAATAGCCTTTAGTGGGAAATGGATCTAAGGACTATTTTCCTGGTGGGCCTACCTAGGAGGTGAGCAGGTGAGGCAGGAAAGGGTTTCAGGGATTGCCAAGTGCAGGGCGGACATCCTTGGGTTGTTAATTGCTTTCATGTCTCTTGGGGGTACAAGGTAAGAGGAAGGAAGTAAGGGGTGATAGGACTGACTGGTAAATGCTCAACAATGTTTGGGAGTACCTGCTGTGGGCCAGGTGAGAGGCGATGGTCCCTGCCCTCCCAGAGTGCGGCATCTCAGGTGCAGGCTGGAATTTGTTGCTAGATCACACCTTGCAGACCCACTCCTTCCTTCCTTCCTTCCTTCCTTCCTTCCTCCCTTCCTTCCTTCCTTCCTTCCTTCCTTTCCTCCATCCTTTCTCTCTCTCTCTCTCTTCCTTCCTTCCTTCCTTCCTTCCTTCCTTCCTTCCTTTCTTCCTTCCTCCTTCCCTTCCCTTCCCTTCCCTTCCCTTCCCTTCCCTTTCCTCTTCCCTTTCCTCTTCCCTTTCCTCTTTCCTTTTCTTTCTTTCTAAGGTGGTGTAAGGAGCAGGCTCAGAGATACCCAGACCTGGGTCCTGAGGCTCAGGGACATGGGAGTTACGGGCTTGAACTCTGGAGCCAGATGGCCTGGGCTCACCTGCCGGCTCCACAGCTTCTAGCTTGGGCAGGTCTATGGGCAGGTCTCTTCACATCTTTGACCCTCAATTTTCTCTCCTGTGAAATGAGAAAAACCTTTAAGGAAAGGGGCCTGATTGGTGCAGGGTATTGGATGTTACACTTGCATTTCTTTCTGTTCTCCCCACAGCAGTTACGCCAGGGAGGCCTCCGTGAGCCCGTTTTACAGATGAGGACGGCTCAGGGAGTTAGTTAAGTACCTTGACAGTGAACATCACAGAGCATGCGAGTGGCTGAGTGGGGCTTCTCGTCCATGCTCTTTGGCACGGAAGCCCTCGCTCTTTTCCCAATAGTTTATTGCCCTCTTGCTTCAGAGCCTGATGCAGGGCAGTAAAGGCTCATTTTTGCATATTCTTGGTCCGTGGAAGGGGCTCCCGTGTGGTCTTTCGAAGCTTAAAGTCAGGGCTGGCTCAGGTGCATGCAGTCTGCTCAGTCACACAGGGCCCCCACTGAGTAAGACCCCCACTTGGCTGAAGGCTCTGCTGTCACTATCTTGAAATTCTTCATCATTTTTTAACAAGGGGCCCCACATTTCTATTTTGCACTGAGCTCCACAAATTATGCATCTGGTCCTTTTTAAAGGACCGAGAGGGTTGGAAGGTGGTGAGGGAGTGGGAGTCAGGTTCTCATTTTTAGGGGAACTGAGCGGTGGCGGGCACCTTGGGCCAGCTTGGAATCAAGCAGATGTGTGCTGACTGGACACTTCCTGGCTTCACCAGTGTCGAGAACCATGGCAGCAAAAGACAATTTTAGTGTTTTTTGTGTGTGTGTGTTTTTTTAAGACAGATAGGGCTGGTGTGTCATCCCAGGAACTTAGGCATGATTTTCCTTGGTGAGGGATGAGTCTTAGGCCCCAGGTGGACACACCACAGATAAGGTGTGCAGGTCCCACCCAGACTGTATGGCACTATAGAGACTGCATGTTGGTATCAAGGAAAGACACATTTCTGCTTTTGTTGATGAAGTGGCTAAGGGTCACTCCCGATGCACGTGCCTGACCTGGCTCCCGAGGCTTCGGAAACATTTCCAAGGTCTTTCAGTGCCAAGTGCCAAGAGGATGCATTGCTCCCTCACTCTCAGGGTTTTGTTTGTTCCCCCCTGTATTGGTAGCAGGAACTATTTAACTGACAGCATTTCCATTTTCTCTTTGGCCTCCTGGAGGCTCAAAACCAAATTCTTAGATCAGGCATGGCAACTGTGTCAAACCTCACCACAGCTACAACCAGAGAGAGTATTTATGGCATGTGACCTTTGTTCCATATGCTGTTAAACGTCCTTTATTTCTATCGTCCTATCGATTCTTTGCAGCAACCCTGTGGGGAAGGTACCACTGTTTAAGTATAGGGAAGCTGAAGCTCTTTGAGGTTAAACCACTTACCCACGTTTACCTAACCTGTGGGTTGTAGAACTGACCTTTGGACTGGATAGTCTGACCCTGGGGTTCATGTTCTTGAACCTAAACCTCTGCTAGGGACCCTGATTGCCAGAATATCTGGGTATTTTTATTCTTCATTATCATAACTTTAAAACATCCCCCCGCCACCACCATCCTGATTTTCTTTATCATTTGTATTTTGCAATGTCTCTGGGAAACTCTGAGATCCTTCGTATGAACAAGTCTCCCCATGATGAATGTACCTGTGCTGCCCTTAGTAAGGGAATGGAAATGCCTGGGAACCGCCCCCCCCCGCCCCCCCCCCCCCCCCCCCCCCCCCCCCCCGCCCCCTCGCCTCTCCCTGGGCAGCTCCTGAGTTCCCAGACTCCCTGATGCGTCCGAGCTGGAGCAGACCCGAGGCCGGAAGGGAAGTTCTCAGTCGCGGTGTGGAAGGGTTTTAGTTCTCACTCCCCCTGAGAATGTTCCTCAGCGTGAGGGGAGAGACCAAAGGCAAGGGGAGAAGACTCCAGTTGCCTCTCCCTGGCCTTGTGATGACTTGGGCTGGGGAGCCCAGCCTGCTCAGGTCCCGGCCTGAAGTTCTTTCTTCGCTGTTTTCTGAAGGTGAGTGAAGCTGAGCTGGCTGTTCCAGAATGAACCATAGCGCTGAGAAGGGGAAGTAGACCCCACTGGTTCTCTGCTATGGCCTGTGAGCCGCAGATGGGCCCTGGTGGGGCGGCCGGCCCCTTGCCCACCTCCTCTCCTGGCTGGAGTGCCCTGCCGGTGGGGAGCCCTCCTGGCTGGGGGCAAGGTAAGGCCATGACCTCAATTCCCCCCCCCCACCCCCCCCACCCCACTACTCTCCCCAGGATCCTGAGTATGGAGGGAGGGCAGTGGAGGGACACAGAAGTGCCTTTAGATGAGGGTGGGCATTTGGGGATTTGTTCCCAGGCCAGTGTCTGTCATCTCTACCCATTCTCTCTGTCACTACCTCCTTAGATCAGGCCACCATCACCCTCTGCTTGGATTTTTGCTGTAGCTTCCTAGCTGATCTCATCCCCATCTTGCCTCTTCTATCCATTCTTTAATTTTATTTATCTAAAAAAATATATATTTTTATTGATTTCAGAGAGGGAGGGAGAGAGATAGATACATCAATGATGAGAGAGGATCATCGATCGGTTGCCTCTTACATGCCCCCGACTGGGGATCGAGTCCGCAACCCTGGCATGTGCCCTGACTGAGAATCGAACTGTCATCTCCTGGTTCATAGGTCGATGCTCAACTGGCCAGGCTGCTATTCATTCTTTATATGGCATACAAAGAGATCTTTATTTATCTTTAAAGATTTTTCTTTTAATATTCCATGAAATAAATTTTTTTTTAAAAAAAAACCTTTATTGTTTAGAGTATTACAGATGTCTCCCCCCCCCCCCCCGCCCCCCGCCCCATTGCCTTCCTCCACCTGGATCCCTACCCGCCCCGGCCCTCACCACCTTATTGTCTGTGTCCATGGGTAATGCATATATGCATATAAGTTCTTTGGTTAATGCCATGAGATATCTTGATTGTATATTTTCCAAAGTACTTTTCCTGCCACATCTTCCAAAAGATTCCATTTGTCTTTCCAGTGCAATGAAAGATGCTGGATTCTAGTTCTGTCCTCGCTTCTCTTTTTGAGAGAACTATATTCCTAATGAATTCAATAATACCTTATCTAATAAGGAGAAACATTTACAGCTATCAGAAAGATGTGCATTACTTTTGAATGGAGTCAGCATTTTGTGGGTTTCCAAAAAGGCAGCAGTTTGAAATCACGACTGGTGACAAGCACGTGTCTGCTGAGGCAAGGGCCAGAGGGCACAAGGGTTCCTTTTTTTACTACTGTTATTAGGAAAGCAATTTACACATACACAACAGTGGAATGAAACGGAATGAAATAATTTTTCTTTAGAACTTTGAAGACATTACTCCACTGATTTTTGGCAAACCAGTTCTTATTTTGTAGGAACCCCCCCCCCCCCCCCCCCCCACTCACACATATACACTCGCTCACACACTTCTTTGGTAGCTTTTCAGATCTTTCCCCCTAATCTAGGTGTGCAAACAAGCCTTTCTAAGTGGAGGAATTGCTATTTTCACTTTAAGGAACAGATGAAGGACATGATTGCCAAGAATCTGGAACTTCTGGTTCGGAAGGCAGACAGAGAAACCGTGGGGAGTGTTTGCATTGCTTGGGCAAACATTTGTTCAGTGGCAAAGCGCCTGCTGGGGGAGCAGTTCCCAAGCTCTGTGTGGAGTCCAAGCCTCCGTGGGCTCCCCATTCCATGCTGTGTGATGGAACGGGGAGCTAGTCGGGGCCCCATCCAGCATGCGTGCCTGCATTTTGTGTATTACCTTTTCTCCTCCTCCTTCTCTTTCTTACTTTCACTTCCTCTGGTAACATTGGTCAAGTTCCTTTGTTCATCTTTCAAAGGCTCCTTTTCTTTTCTATGATAATGGTGTCCACCTCTTAGGGGCCCTTGGAGGAGTAAATGAAATCATGACTTGAAGCCTGGTACATAGTAAAGGCTCAAATCCCAGAGGCTATTCTTATTTTACTTTATTGTTCTATTTTTTCCTTATTTTACTTTATTGTTCTATCTGTCCTTATTTTCTTTTTGCCTAGTTTTTCTCATTTGCTTATTATTATTATTATTATTATTATTATTATTTTTAATCCTCATCCCCGAAGATATTTTTTCCATTGACTTTAGAGAGAGTAGGAGGGTGGGAAGAGGATGGGAGGGAGGGAGACAGAGAGAGGGAGACAGAGAGAGAGAGAGAGAGAGAGCGAGAGAGAGAAACATCGATGTGAGGGAAACACTTTGATTTCCTCCTGCATGCACCCCAACCAGGGCAAGATGAACCTGCAACCAAGATACATGCCCTTGACCAGTAATTGAACCCGGGACCCTTTGGTTCTTGGGCTGATGCTCTAACCACTGAACCAAACCAAACCAACCATGGCGTTATTATTATTTTTTAATCCTCACCCTAGGATATGTTTTTATTGATTTTAGAGAGAGAAGAAGGGAGAGAGAGAGAGAGAGAGAAGCATTGATTAGTTGCCTCCTACATGTGCCCTGACCAGAGATTGAACCTGGAACCTGGGCATGTGCCCTGACTGGGAACTGAACCTGCAACTTTTTTGGTGCATGGGATGATGGTCCAACCAATTGAGCCATCCGGCCAGGGCTCGTTCATTTGCTTATTTTTAAATCTAATTTTATAATTTTATCTTTTTAAAATTTATTTTGATGAAGCCACCTTAAATCCTTTCTGGTGTGGGAGTGAAAACAAATACAGTTGACCCTTGGACACACGGGTTTGAACTGTGTGGCCCCACGGACATGCTGATTTTTCTCAATAAATACCTGTGCTGTTTTCAGTCCGTGGTTGGGAGTCTTCGGATGGGGAAGGCCAACTGTACACCGTTTCATGTAAGGGACTTGAACATCTGCGGGTTTTGGTATCTGTGAGGGGTCCTGGGACCAATCCCCCGTAGATACTGAGGGGCAACTTAAGTTACACCTGGAGCCAAAAGTTGCGCTCGGATTTTCACACTGGGAGGGGCTGCCAGTAAGTCCGTGTGCGCCTTCTACAGTTGCTATAACGAATTACCGCTGGCATAGTGGCTTGCAGAACATAGGTTACCTCTCCGGGTTCTGCGGGTTAGAAGTCTGCCTTTGGCCTCACTCAGTGGACGTCCTCTCTGTGTCAGCAGAGCTGCATTCCCTCAGGAGGCTCAGGGGAGAAGCTGGTTCCTTGGCTTTCCCAGCTGCTAAGTAAGGCTGCCCACATTCCTTGGCCCATGACCCCTTCCCCCTCTTCAAAGCCAGCGGTGCTCTGTCTCTGTGCCTTTCTTCCAGTCACATCCCTCCTGACTCTTTTGTCTCCCTCTTCCACTTTTCGGGATCCTTGTAGTTATATTGGGTCCACCCAGATAATCCAGGCCAGTCACCCAATTTACAGTCAGCTGATTAGCAACCTTAAGTCCATCTGCAACCTTAATTCTCCTTTGCCGTGTACGTAACACATACACAGGTTCTGGGGAGTGGGGTGGGGATCTCTGGGGCCCATTGTTCTGCCTACCACAGTTGGTTATCTGAGACTCTGCACCCACTGGGAATGCAAGAGTTGAGCAGTGCTTGAATGAATGTCTACTCCATCATCTCCTCACTGTAGTTTATTGTTGTCTCTGTTGAAACATCCCTTGTGATGGGGAGCTCACTACCTCCCATTCTGTGTGGACAGCTCTCATTTTGGGGAGGTTCTTCCCTACATGGTCTCCCATTGTGTCCTAATGGCCTCCATGCTCCAGCCCCCAGTTCTGCCTCCTTGGGGCTTTCCTGTCAACTCCAGTTCTTCTGTAGGGAGTTGAGAACAGCCACCTGTCCATCCTTGCCATGGGAAGGCTCTAGTGGCCAGAGGAGGTGACAAGTTCATCCAAAGTAGTAGTGATTGCTCAGCCAGGTGAAGCTCCTGTCTGCTTTCAGATCTCCGCAATGGCCAGGTCCTTACGGTTCTCCGGATCGACAATACCTGTGCACCCATCTCCTTTGATCTGGGAGCCGCAGAACAGCAGTTGCAGACCTGGGGCATTCAGGTGAGGGCTGATTTGATTACATCCTTACTGTTTTTCCTTCCTTCCTTCCATCCATCCATCCATCTGTCTGTCCATCGATCCTTTCATCTAGTTCTTCACAAAATATTTCATTAAACATATAGCATATTCTTGATATGGTAAGGGAGAGAAGGGAGATGTGTTAGAACTGTCCTCTCTCCCGCATTATTTCACTTAACAGACGTGCATTTTGGATACCCACTCTGCCAGGCCCGTAGCTGGGCACTAAACATGGGAGAGGTGAATAGGCCCCGGTGCCTGGGCTCACACTGCTCCCAGAGCCCAGTGGGGAGATGGACATATGTCGGGTGAACCCGACAGTCTGATATTAATGCTGCATGAGAGGACTGTGTAAGGCATGGAAGACGGCCTGCCCAGGAGAAAATGAGAAACCTGCCTGGTGTGCGGGCAGTGGTTGTAAAAGCTTCACAGAGGAGCAGATACTTGATCTGGGATCTTGAGGAAAAGTAGGAGTTTGCTGGGTGGACAGGGGGAAGGGCATTTTAGGAGAGGAAACGTTACAGGACTCATTAGCAGAGAATGCAGTACCTTTAAGCATAGTGACTCGAGGTCTAGGCATCACAGATCCATAGCTCTGGATGCAGATCGAGCTCTCCTTACTGCCTGTGTGACTTGAGACAGATGACTTAACCTCTCTGAGCCACAGTGTCATCATCATGAGGGCAACATTAATACCTGTTACATAGGGTTTTTGTGATGATTAAGTGAAATAATGCCTGAGGAACACGGCACTGTCTCTGGCACAGAGTAAATGTTCAATAAATTGTACCTATTGCTGTCGTCATTAAGTACCCCAGCTGCGGTTTTCTCCCCCAGCATGGGAGCCTTTCCATGCGCTTCCCAGGGAGGCTCAGTTATGGATGGGGAAGGTACACTGCTAATTTTACCCTGCAGGTTTTAGAGTTCACGTCTTTAAACTGAATTGCATTATTGTGAAAAACAACATTTTGTTACCCTTAAAGGGAAACTTTCCAAATCGATAGTACTAAGCCCACATCAGCACAACTGCTGGTTTATCTTCCCCCGTTTCCTTCCAGCCTTTGTTGAGAAGAACATTTTTCTTAAACAGTTAATCTTCAGATGGGGTTTTCTTCACCCATAAACAGTTTACATACTGTCTTGCTGTGTTCCTACACAGCACCTTTCCTGGTTAAATTCTGTTTTCCTTTTTTAAAAAAATACGTTTTTATTGATTTCAGAGAGAGGAAGGGAGAGGCAGAGAGGGTAGAAACATCACTGGTGAGAGAGAATCATTGATCGGCTGCTTCCTGCACGCCCCACACTGGGGATTGAGTCTGCGACCCGGACACGTACCCTGACCAGGAATCGAACCGTGACCTCCTGGTTCATTGGTTGACACTCAACCACTGAGCCACACCAGCCACACCAAAGTCTGTTTTCTTAAGCAGTCCACTCTTGTGGGGCCTTTTGCACTACGGCATTATTGTGTGGGCAGGAAGATGGGAGTTTTCAGTACTTTGGGCTGTATTAATAGGTACTGATATTGCAGTACTGATAATAGCACTTGTTCACCGTGGAACCAGCACTGGGCCAGCATACACATACACTTAGATACACATATCTGTCCAAGAAGACAAAACCAACTGTGGTCGGCAGAACAAAGGCCCCCAAAGATGTCCAGATGATATGTATAAACATAGTATATATATATATATATATATATATATATATATATATATATATGTATTTACTGTATAAGTACTGTGTTATCTTATTTAATAGGCACACCGCCCCTACAAGGTGGGCACTCTTACTATCCTTGATTTACAGAGGAAGAGTCTGAGGCGCAGAGAAGTGCAGTTACTTTCTCCAGGTCACACAGCACATGAGTGGCAGGGCCAAGGTTTGGACCCAGGGCCAGCTGACTCCCAGGCCTGTGCCTTAAACTTTAGGCTATCCCGGGTGGCCATGAGATACTGAGCCTCGTGCTGCAGGGATCTCTCTGTGGGATGTCCTCCTGGCTTTTGAGCCGCCCCACCTCACCGGGGAGGCCTGACATTTCCTGAGCCGGGAGTTGTGCCCTGCGGTCGCCATCAGTGCTCTGAGCTCCTCATTCTGCCTCTGGTCCAGCCCAGAGCCAGCCGGATCCCCCTTCCGCATGACAGTCATGTGAACTGGGAATGACATGCTTGCTGGCGGGAAGGAGGTGGGGAAGGTTCTCTGTGGCTGACTGATCTCTTTCCCTTGGGTGGCCAAGCAGGTCCCGGCTGACCAGTACAGGAGCTTGGCTGAGAGCGCCCTCTTGGAGCCCCAAGTGAGAAGATACATCATCTACAACTCCAGGCCCATGCGGCTGGCCTTCGCTGTGGTGAGGAGGGAGGTGGGCCCACACTGTCCTGCTGTTGCCCCTGTGGCATGGCTGGATTCGGCGTCTTCTGGTGAAGCCTATTGGCGTGGGTGCGGGTTTGGGGGCTGGTGGCCCCGCTGCCTGGCCGAGGGCAGCACCAAGGACCTGGGTTTGGGATAAGGGAATTGATGGCAGGGAGTTGTGGCCAGGTCCCCATGTAGAGGATGGGAGCAGGGTTTACTGAGGGCAGAGCTTGGCATTGTGGATCTGCAGACCCACCACTGAGGCTCTGGACTCGGCGTCTGGCTTTGGTCAAGACTTCTCTCCTCTCTGGGACTTGGTTTCCCCATTTGTTTAACAGGTAGGTCCATTTTGGCTCTAATCGTGTGTGTGTGTACACACGTGTATAGATACATATAAACATACATATATACCTACATATATACAAACACACACATGCATACATATATATGACATAGCCAGTATTTGAACCCAGGCACTCTGGTTCAACCCCTCTTAATCACTGAAACTTGTTGCTCCTCTATGGAAAATGGTCGAATACCACTCTTAACCCCTATGTCCTGCTTCTCAGGAAGGAAAAGGGACGGCAACTGGCTTTTATTAACTTTCTAATAAGTGTTATGCTGTTAACATATGTTATCTTCTTAATCCCTATATCAACCCTGTGAAGTTAGTATTATCCCCATTTTACAGATGAGGAAACTGAGGCTCAGAGCGTTGTTATAATTTGTCCAGGCCACATAGCTGTTGAAGGATCACGGTGGGTTTCTGCCTCAAATTTCTCTCCCTCCCAAGCCCCCTGCCTTTTTCTGCTTTATTTAAAATCAGTGCAAGCAGGGATTTGGAGTAATTATTCTTACCCCATTTTCCTACCTTCACTTATGATCAGGGAACAAGGGCTCATTCTCACAGGCCGCCATCAGTCTCTCACGGGCCCTGGGAGCTCTGTGCATCCAAGGAGGTGTCAAGTGTGTCCCCTTGAGTGGAGCTGCCTCGCGCGAGGACTGGCGTTCCTGACCTTGCCCTTGCCCCACTTCCCACAGGTTTTCTATGTGGTGGTGTGGGCCAACATCTACTCCACCAGCCAGATGTTTGCCCTGGGGAACCACTGGGCGGGCGTGCTGCTTGTGACCCTGGCCGCGCTGAGCCTGACGCTGACTCTCATGCTCATCTTCGAGAGACACCAGAGGAAGGTGAGATGTCCGGGGACCCCAGCCACGTTCCCTCTGGAGGGCTGTGCTGGCAGGAGGATCCCCAGTCAGAATTTTTCCTTTCATCCGCTTCAGCAAATTGCTGCAACCTTGAAATTCACACCGGCTCCTGTGCCCAGTGACTCAAAGAAATTAAGTCACGCATGTGATTAAATCCTCTCTGTCTTTCCTGTCGGATCCCTGTGGGTTGTTTCTCTGGAAACAAGCTCTCTTTTGAGAGTCTGGGAGGTGAGAGAGGGCACAGAAGGCCAGTATTTGTGTGGCACTTAAAGGTTCCTGAGTCCTGTCACCTCCTCCCCCCATGCTCAGGAGGGCTCTGAGCGAGGAGGGGATTACCGAGGATGGGGTGCCTGAGGCCGAGGGTTGAGGGAGCTGGGTGGGTGCTGGCTCTGTGCTCTGTTGACAATCACGTCTCATTTAACTCGGCAGCTACTTACTAGGCAGTGAGTGGGTGGTCAGAGTTGGGTAACTTGGCCCGATCCCACTGTGAGTGGCGGAGCGGGGGTTCAAAACCCGAGACCTCTGATTCCCCATCTCATTCACAAAGGAGATTGCTCCCTCCCGGCGTGTGTGTGGCTCACTAATGTATTCTGCTTCTTTAACATACTTATGGAGCACTTCCTATGTGGTTGATTGTCTGTTAAAGGCTTTACGTACATTAACTCATTAAACCTGCCCAGTAAATCTCTGGGTAGAGTCTTCCATAGTCATTTTACAGATGAGGTACCGTAGGCTCCAAAAGGCTCCAGGAGTAGTCCAAGGTCATGCTGGCAATAAATGGCAGAGCTGGAATTCAAGGCCAGGACACTGAGATTCCAAGCCAAGTTCTCAGTTAAGACCCGGCTCTCTTGGTATTTCATGGATGCTGTGGCAGATCGCCGTAAGCGTAGTAACTTAAACAACACAGATTTATTCGCTTACGGTTCCGCAGTTTAGAAGGTTGACACAGCAGGGCTGCATCCTTTCTGGAGCCTCCAGGGAGACTCCGTTTCCTCACCTTTTCCTGGAGGCCACCTGCATTCTTTGGCTCTTGTTCCCTTTCTCCATCATCAAAGCCAGCAGTGGCAGGTTGAGTCCCCCCGTGCGCCCCCCCACCCCAGATTGTTTGGAAAATTAAGTGACTTAATACATGCCAACTGCTTATAATCGTACCTGCTATAAAGTACGTGCTCAGTAAGTGTTAACTGTTACAATTATTGAGTCTTTTGGCCAGTGGGGAAAAAGGCTCAGAGAGGTTAAGTAACCAGTCCCTGGCCACACAGCTTCCTCAGTTCTTGCCTCAGCTCAAGGACTTCTTCCTCTTTGGATTCCTTGTCACTCATGACCATGCATATCCCTCTTCCTGACCATTGTCATCTTACTGTTAGTGGCCGACCTGCATTACGTAGCGTCCTTGAGAGCCTCCGCACTTTGTATATACTGCCTGCTTCCCCTTGTTTGGGGCATGAATATCCTTTCTCAAAATCGGAAGGTGTGTGGGGAAGGCAGGTAAGCCCCTGCCGTGTATCCCATACAGAATAATGCACGTTGCGAGGGCATGTGGGAAGGTCCTAAAAATATTTGTTGCAGCCAGCGTGGTACAGTGGAAAACACTGTGCTCTCAATTCAGTATCAGCATCGTAATGATATCATTACCTGACGTGCATTGAGTGTTTATTCTTCCCAGGGTTCTGTGTGGATGAACTCATTTCATCCTTATTATAATCCTTGCTATGACAGGGAGTTAGTGTCTCCAATTTGGAGATGAGGAGATGGAGGCAGAGACATAGTGAGTAATTTGTCCAAAATGATGCAGGTAGTGAGAGGTGGAGTCAGGTGATGCAGATTTCTGAAAGGGGAAACCACCCTTGCAAACATTCTAGGCAAAACACAATCCCTCCTTGATTTTCATAGTAGTGGCATTCCTGGAAAATTCGCTGTATTTTCAACCTGTTTGAAAACAAACCCACTTTGGGTTTAAATGTAAAGTGGAGTTATGTGGGCCCGCCAGAGAACGATGAGTAGAACTTTCACCCAGAGGACATTTTTAGTCCAGGTTGGCCAGGAGACGATTCTTCTGTGTGGGATTGTCTCTCATGGGGCATGGCCTCAGTGGGAGGCACGCAGTTAGCATCCCTGGCCCTTGTGCCTAAGGACCAGCTTTGCCATCCATTCCTGTGGCAGCAGAGTCTTCTCACATTTCCGAAAGCTCCTTTGGGAACCATTGTCCTTGAGCTGCTTTCTAATGGCATCTGAAGCCCTTAATGGGGAGGTCTCTTCCCCAAACCAGCACTGTGGACCCTGACACCCTTCTCCCGTCTCCCTAGCCTGCTTAGCTTCTACTTTGTCAACTAAATCTATTCTGTAATTGGTTTGGGTGGGAAAAGGAGACAGAGTTGCAGAGGGCACCCACGCTCCACTGAGGGCCAGGCACTGTGCTAGATGCTTCGGAAAGTAGGTGCCTTATAGACGGAGTAGGTGCTTTACTGACCAGTCCCCCACCCCCATTCTTTCCCCCATCAGCCCCCTCCAACTCTCCTCTATCCTCCCGCCATCCCCCTCCATCCCCCACCATTCCCCCTCCATCCCTCCTTCATTCTCTCTCCCCCTCCATCCCCCCTCCTCCTGCAGATACCTGTGGCACCTGACTGTGTCCCAGGCACTGGCTTAAGTGCTTCACACACACAAACTCAATTCAATCTCAGCACATTCCTAGGAGGCAGAGACTGTCTTTTTCTTTGTTCTCACGCCTGAAGAAAGCAAGACTCAGGGAAGGGACTTAACCTGTCCAGGGCCCCACAGCCCGGAAGTAGCAGAGCTGGGCTTCAACTATGCCTGACACTATTGAATGGATTGTCTCAGCAGCTCCACAATTCCATTTGATAGAGCGGACGTGGATGTGTCTCGAAGAAGAGGACTGTCCCATGGTGTCTAGGGGTGGGGTGAGGTGTGGTCATTTCTGGTGTCCGAGGGCTCCCTGGCAGCATGGAGGTCTGGCCACAGGGCTGGTGTTTGTCTTACAGGCCAACACCAACACGGACCTCAGGCTGGCGGCTGCCAACGGAGCCCTGCTGCGACACCGGGTGCTGCTGGGCGTGACGGACACGGTGGAGGGCTGCCAGAGCGTGATTCAGGTGCGTGTCTCCGAGAGACCTCTCCTTGACGGCCCACTTTTGGGCTGATGGGGAGTGGTGGCCCCAGGTTCTCCCAGTCTGCACAGTGTCTGCCCGGTCTGCTAATAAGACAGTGTAGGCAGCCCTTCCCTTCCTCCCTGCTCCAGTGTTCCTTCCTGGAGACTCTTCTCTGGGTGGTACCTCCATGGGGCAGGCTGGAAGGGAAGCTCAGGGACAGTCCAAGCCTCACTCATTCAGCATTTATTCAGCAAACCGTGGGGCCTCCTCTGTGCCAAGCACAAGCAAGGCCCCGGGAGAGGCAGGTCAGCTCCTGAAGGCATTGTCCACCTGGCTTGGTTGCTTTCTTTGCCCTAAGGACAGTGGGGAGAGCTTAGGTGACTAGTATGAGGTCACCCAATGGGTCTTGGCTGGGCTCCCCAGGTGGGATTGGCTGAATCTATTTAGCACTGCATCTGCCCCTTGCCCAGTGGGAGCACAGAGTGGGCGGGTGGCGGGAACCTGGGAAGAATCTCCTTGTGCGCATCACCTGTTCATCCTGCAAATATTTACTGAGAGCCTAGTGTGTGCCAGGCACTGCTCTAGACACACACAAATCCTTGTGTTTAGGGAGCCTGAGATGGTGTAGAGTGTAAGGGGATCTTGACTGACACCTGGGGGTGAACTCGATGGCATTGTAAGGTGTCTGGCAGTTCAGATGTGACATGGAGACTGACATTTCCTTGAACCAGGGGTCCTTTCAGCCTCACTTGTCTCTGAGTCCTCTTTATGGATTGGCACATGGGGTGACTTGGCAAGTGTTAGTTGGAGGCATAGATGGATGAATGACCCATGAACGGACACATCTTTAAAAATAATTGGGTTCTTTCATTTTCAAAGTAGTATCTTGGGATGAGGTGATACCATATCTTGGTTTTTTTTTTTAAATCATTGGGGTGGGGCAGGGTGGGTTGGGGGATGGAGGTGTCTGGGGTGAGTGATGGGTGGGGGTGGAGATGAAACAAGAGTAGCCATGAAGTGATAATTCCTGGGACTGTTGAGGCTGTGGCGGAAGTGGGGGTATTGGTGAGGTGAGAGGACTTCGTCCCCTGCTCCCCTCCCCCCAGAGCACCCACGTTGATTACCTCTGACCTGGCTGTGGGTAGTGGGGTGACAGCTCTGAAGGGTTTCATTCATTTGCATGTTGGATTCCAGACCAAAGGGCCCCTGAAGATGAAGGCAATAGCCCTGGATGGATACGTGATGTCCAGGGCGGCTTGGAGTCTATCAGATGCTTAGTGACTGTGAGAGGTGGGGCTGCAGCCTTTTGGGCAGGTGTACACATGGAGCCAGTTTTCTATACGAAGGAGACTTGCTCCTGCGTGGGGACTCTGGAGAGAGCAGAGTGGCATGTTCCCGCCAGAGGCCAGGATACATCCAGTGGGCCTCCAGCAAGGCGGCAGGAGACAGAAGACCATCTCAGGGATGGAGGGTTCAAGGTCATGCTGGCTTTGAGCCCCAGGGCTCACAGCTTCTTCTTTCCCCAGCTCTGGTTTGTCTACTTTGACCTGGAGAACTGTGTGCAGTTTTTGTCTGAACATGTTCGAGAAATGAAGACTAGCCAAGAGGTAAGATACCTTAAATGAAAAACAAACAGACAGAATAAACCAGGAGAACAAATTGTAGAGTTTGCCTTATCTCCATGTTGGGAAATGTCTTCGGAGAAGTTACTTAGAAGGAAGGACACCTGTGTCAAATCAGTGGTGGTTTTGCTGAGGGAATAAAGTCTTTGTAACTAAGCACATGGTAAGTAATCTCCTTTTTTAACTATTGGCATTTTCCACATTTCCTATAGTGAGCATATGTTTATTTATAATATAATAATAATGAATGTTAATAATAATAATGAGGATCCTGGTAGAGGCAAGTACCATGCATTTAGGCGGCTTTCACTTGTTCAAAATGCCTGCCCACTGTTTATAAACAAGATCAGGGAACTCTTGCTCTAATTCCACAGATGAGGAAACCAAGGCTCTGAGAAATCCTGTCGCTCTCGGGTGGTCATGGAGCCAGTTGGTGACTCCCAGTTTGGGACCTGGCCCTCCTGTCTCTGAGCCCTGGAGTCAGCCTTTCCCTGGGCCCTATGTCGGTCTTGAAGATAGGATTGTGGGTTAGCCCTGATCCTGGCCCATTGGGCAAGGCCTTTGAGTTTCAGTTTGCTCATCTGCAACGTACAGGGAAAGTTTTCCCAGGCTGCTTTGAGGAGCAAATGTGAGTATAAGGAAAAGTGCTTTAGAAGCTCTGAAGGACCGTACTTTTGTGGGGAATGACTTGGTCTCTCCAATGTGGCTCAGTTCCACCTTCTCCCAGCGTCTGAGTCTGTAGAAGGCCCATCCATCCTCTGTGATCTGCAGCTCAGGCAGCGCCTTGACCTCCCACGTGCCACCCAACTTGGGACACCACCCGGGCTCCCTCTGTTTCCTTTGCAGTCCTTGCTGAGACGAAGGTTGAGCCAGCTCTGCGTTGTCATGGAGACTGGGGTGAGCCCCACGACGATGGCGGAGGGGCCTGAGAACCTGCTGGAGGAAGCTCCCCTCCTGCCCAGCAGTTCCCGTCCCACAGAGCGGCCACTCATGCAGTCTGAGCTTCACCAGCTCGTTCCGGAGGCTGAGCCGGAGGTAATGGGCCCCCCGGGGCGGTTGGGCCACCTTCTCCCATGGGATATTTGCATAGACTCCAAGTGGGGACCTCAAGTTGTACATTCCGAGGAAAATGGCTGTCCTCAGTTGGTAGAGACCATACAGGTCTAGCCTACTAGTTTTGAATATTTTTTTTCTCATCCCCAGCACTTCAGAAAATAGTTTATAGGAGTTTTTTGTTACTCACTGGGTTTCTCCCCCATTTTTAATATCTTGGACATTCTTTTTGGCAGTTTCACTGGATGTGTAGTTGTGTGTTGATGGATCATAGATTGCCTTAACAGTGGTCGGCAAACTTCTGCTCTTTGGCCCCTTGAGTGTGGCTCTTCCACAAAATACCGACTTCTGTGCATGGGCCACGAAGTTTCAGTTGCACTGTACGTGCGTGCCTGCACGTGGTATTTTGTGTAAGAGCCACACTCAAGGGGCCAAAGAGCCGCATGCGGCTCTCGAGCCGCAGTTTGCCGACAACTATCCTAATCCTGAACATGTTGATGAATATTTGGATCATTTTAAAATCTTTTTACCAATCTATCTACATGTTTTGCAGTTAGATATTTAAATCTTAGCCGGTGTTGCTCACTGGATAGAGCATCAGCCCTCGGACTGAAGGGTCCTGAGTTTGATTCCAGTCAAGGGCACCCACCTTGGTTGTAGGCTCCATCCCCAGTCCTGGTTGGTTGCGTGTGGGAAGTAACCAACCGATGTATCTCTCTCACATCAATGTTTCTCTCTCTCTGTCTCTCCCCCTCCCTTCCACTCTCTCTAAAAATCGATGGAAAAATATCCTCTGGTGAGGATTAACAAAAACATTTAAAAAAAAAATTAAATCTTATATTCATCTCTGTTGAATTCCAGTTGCTCCAGCCCCAGAGTTCTGTTGGTCTTGCTAAGCTGTCTGCTGGGTTTGACCAGTGCTGGTAGACCAGGAATCTGATACTGTGTTTGTGGCTCATGCTGTCCTCTTCTCACTATGAGGATACACCCACTGTCTGGGAGACATGCAGTGAGGAGTGAGTTCAGGCATGGTGTGTGCAGGGAAGTGGGGGGCTTGCAAATAGGACCATTAGGAAAGAAAAAGATAAATATATTAATCTCTTTACTTGAACCTCATGGTCTTTTTAAAAATAGTTATTTTAAAAAATATAGTTTTATTGATTTGAGAGGAAGGGAGAGGGAGAGAGAGATAGAAACATGAACGATGAGAGAGAATCATTGATTGGCTGCCTCCTGCACGCCCCACACTTGGGATCAAGCCTGCAACCCAGGCATGTGCCCTTACCGGGAATCGAACTGTGACCTCCTGGTTCATAGGTTGACACTCAACCACTGAGCCACACCAGTCGGGCCCGATGGACTTTTTTTAAAAGCGCACGAAAGATGGATAATATCACGTACTCTATTGTGGCATGCATGTCTCGGTTTATGTGAAATAGCCTATTAAATGTGATGGGTCTTTAAATTATATTTTCAAATTCATTCAAATCAATAGTAGTACAATTTCCTGCTGAGAATATCAAATCTCAGCGTGTATGCACATGTTTGTGAAGTAGCTGCCCTTATAACTTAGTGAGAAAAAATATAATCAATGCCCACGTCTTAGCATGAGCCAGGCGTCGTATTTCAATAGGAAATCCATGCCTGTGAAAGACGGAGAGATAGTTATAATGACCTCTTACATTTCGACAGCTTTTTGTTTTATCATGCATAAAATTCTTTAGCATGCTTTCTGAGGTATGGATTAATTTTTCTTCTCCGATGGATGACTTCTAAGAAGTCAGCTGATGTGCGCAAGGTCACAGAGCAAGGGAGAATGTGGCAAAGCCAAGGGCGGAAGCCAGGGGGTATTCTGTTCCTGCCCACCCCCATTCACTCGTGCTTTTCTTCAGTGTGTTTCCTTGACCTCATGCATTTTACAGGCTCATAGACATTGGAAACTGGAAACAGTGTGTGTGTATGTGATTGGCTGGGATAAATCAGGGCTAAATTCTCTAGCACTTTGAGGCTCCGTAGTTTTTGTGTGCATATTATAATTGCCTGTCAGCAGTTAGGTTACCCACTTCAGAGATAAGGAAACTGAGGCTGCAGTTGCAGAGCTGGGGTTCCAGATCAGACCAGGCATCTTCCAAGAGCCCCAGACGAGGGCCCGGCCAGGTTCTTCCCAGGGAGCATCCCTGCCGGCCCAGGGGTGTGAGGACCGCTTGGCTTCCCCACGTGCACGAGCTGTGTCTTCGTGGCCCTCACTCTGCTTCCCTGCTTCTTCCAGGAAATGGCCCAGCAGCTTCTGGCAGTGTTTGGCGGCTACTACATCCGGCTCCTGGTGACCTCCCAGCTCCCCCAGGCAGTGGGGACACGACACACAGACTCTCCAAGGGTTCCGTGCCCCTGCCAACTCATAGAAGCCCACATCCTGGGCACAGGGTGCTGCCCGTTCCTGGCCAGGTGACCTAGGCACAAAGGTACTCATCCTCCTCCAGGACTGAAGGCGAGAAGTCAGGGAGGCCTCAGGAGCCCAGGGTGGCCCATGGTGAGCCCTAGGCGAGGAGAGAAGCATCTGGGGACACTCTGAAGGGTGTGTCACATCAGCAATGGGGTGTCGGGCTCACTCCAGGACCCTGCACAGAAGTGACTGTTGACATCCCCTGGTGACTCCAGGCCTTTTCAGAAGCAATGGTTGCCAGCTGCTCCCACCTGCAAGCTACTCTCCGGGATGCTTGGAACCGTGGGCCTGGAGGGAAGGGCCGCTCTGCCATCCCGTTCACTGTCTGAACAGCCCAGCAAATGTGAAGATGACCATCAACATTTGGTCTCTGCTAATGCCCCCATCTCCACCCTCTCACGTCAGATGGGGAAACAGAGGCCCTGGGAGGATGCTGTTCTATGTGGCCCTGCCTCGGGCCTCTAGGATGACAAGGCTGCCTCTTCCCAATCTGAAAAAAAGAAGTCGATTCTCAGATTGTTCTCCTTCTTTAAGTTTTCTCCTGTATTTAAGGAAAAACAGTGGTACATCTGCTTGTTGTCTGCCAGTACTCAGGCTACCAGGAGACAGAGGAAACAAAGAAACAGCACGAAACTGCTAGTGGGGCTATTTGGAGAACACCCGTTTTGAGGACTTATTTCGCTCAAAGGCCTGTGTGCTTGTGGCTGTGGTTTTATGCTGCAGGTGGAGAGCAACGCCCGGTTTCCTGGCCCTGGCCCTGTTCTGGAGAAAGCATCCGCTGTCACTCGTGGGTCCCATGAAGAGCTGTGCCTTCATTCGCAGTTTGGCCTCACCTCCCACGAAGTAAAGTTTCATAAGTTGAAACGTTTTGCTGGACTGACATACCTATGCCATAGTAGCTGTTGGCTCCTATGCATGCTTCAAAGCCCCACCTTTCTTACCCCACCTTTAGGGAGCTTTCCAACACAGCCAGGCCTGCTACTGTTTGCCTCCGTTTAAATTCTTGATGTAGCTGCTGCCTTTACTGATGTTTTATTTTATTGATTCTATTTTCCTGTACACATGCATATTTTCCTAGCTAGACTATAAGTTCCTCAAGGAAAAATACCACACCTGATCTTTTGTGAATGGCCTGGTCCTGCTAAGGGGTAATTGCTTTGTCATCTCCATAGTAGCTTTTGCAAGTAGCTTTTTGTGAGATCAAATGATGAGGTTGGTACAGACCTGGGTTCTGGTTCTGAACTGCCACTTCTAGCTGTGTAACTTTTGGCTGGTCCTCAGTTTACCCATCTATGTAAAGGGTAGATTCCATGACTCTTAATGGCCCCTCCAAAGCCAAAGTTCTGGAAATGTCCTTTTTTTTTGCTCCATTATGGCCCTTTGTCTCTCTGACTTCTTTGCCTTTATGTACATGTAGAAAGGTTCTAGAGCGGTGGCCACCAACCTTTCGGACCTCACGGACCACCAGTGGTCCGCGGACCACCAGTTGGCAACCGCTGCTCTAGAGCCCCACATGGATGAGGTGTCCCAGACCCGATGCACCTTTGGACAGAACACTGGCCTCGCTAGCAGGAGGCCTGGATTCTCTTTCCAGATCGGCTGCTTCCTAGCGGCGTGACCTTGGCTAGGTCACTTAACCTCCCTGAGTGTCATTTCCCTCCTTTATAGATGGATCTGGTGAACATGAAATGTAATAACATGGGTGACTTGCCGTGCAAGAGATGAGTCTAACTCTTGCTTTCTCTGGGCCAGAGGAGAGAAATCGTGTGTAGAGCAGCCCTTGGAAATGGCTGTGTTAGGCATTTCTCTTTAGCCAGCTTTTCGGGCAGCTTTGCTCAATGAGAATTATTCATGAAGGTGATTATTACTCTCTTTGTCACCTGCCACAGAGGAAGTGTGGGCTGTGAATGTGATCAGTAGAAGCCCGTACTTATCATCCAAGCATAAAATCCTGGTAAGTATAATAACAATAAAAATGTGTGGAAAATGACAAAACAGCAGTTTTCCCATGTTAGGGCTTAAAGGGTCCTTGCGTGTCCTTCCCTGCCTTTCCTCCGTTTCTAACGGTCTCCCCTGCCGGGTGGGGCGTTCAGCTGTGCCCACGAGGTACATGCTCAGCTTTCTCATTGAGGAAATTCTGTCATCTCTGTCTTGCCCACTTTACAGGGCTGCCAGGAAGATCAGGTTCCACAAATGAACGTGCACCCTAAGTTTGAAGGCCCTGTGTTCATGGCAGCCATGGCGATGGGGAAGGTGGGACAGTGTCTGAAGTGGGTGCTTGGGTTCTGGAGTCACACTGATTCCAATCCGAGTTCTCCCCACCCTTAGGTCTCACTCCTCCCGCGTAGAATGGGGATAGGAGTACCTACCTGGCAGGTTATTGTGAAGATCACATGACATAAAAAAATGTCAAGTGCTTGCAGCTTTGAGTTGCAAGCTTGAGAAAGAGCTCAATAAATGGTTGCTATTTTTCTTAAATCTCTCACTGTCTTGTATAGGTAGGTGCCCAATGGATGTGTTTGTTGATGTAGTAGGCCATTAACAGTTTATGTTTATTCAGTCTACATCAGACCTCAGTCACTCCAGCACCGTGGGATATATTTATGTGAATAAAGTCAAATCTTTCTTTTTGTTTTTAATGCTCTTATGTCAGGCCAAACCATATTTTTTTAAAAAAATATATTTTTATTGATTTCAGAGAGGAAGGGAGAGGGAGAGAGATAGAAACATCAATGATGACAGAGAATCATTGATTGGCTACCTCCTGCACACCCCGCACAGGGGGATCGTGCCCACAACCTGGGCATGTGCCCTGACTGGGAATGGAACCGTGACCTCCTGGTTCGTAGGTCGATGCTCAACCACTGAGCCACGCTAGCTAGGCAGATTTCTTTGTATTTATCCTACTTGGGGTTCATAGCACATCTTAAATCTGTGACACAATATCTTTCGTCAAAGCTTCTACCCTCTTCTCTCTCATATGTGTGTTAAGACCTTTTCACTGTATCTTCCCAGACTGTGTTTTCCCTTCTTTTGGTTCCTCATGATTCAGCCTATATTTTCTACTCTTGCCCTCATTAGTGTTTGATTGTTAATCCTTTCAAATTATTTCTTAGTTTCAGCTATTGTGGTACTTAATCCTAATTTTCTAATTGACTTTAACAAATTGTTTACAATTCTCAGCTGAATTATCTATCTTCACTGGTTTTCTTCAAGATTTTAAAGTCCACGTCTGCTATCTCCAGGATTTGGTTCTTCTGTAGATCTGATTCTGTTGCTTTTTGGTCAGTGGATATTATCTTCTGGTGTTCCTGGTAATTTTTGATTGAATGCTATATATATATATATTTTTTTAATGAAGAGTTATGCAAGACTATGGATATTCCTTCAGAGAGGAATTACTTTGCTTCTGAGAAAAGTGGGGTTGGGAAAGATTTGACTCTGGGTTTTAGTCCTGTGAGACCTGGTCTGTTTCTGGTTAGCTCTGACTTGCAGTTTATAACCCTTCAGGGATTTTAACAGAAAAAAACACTTTTTAAAACCAGGACTCCTTCTCCAAGGTGAGCCCTCAACCTCCAATTTTTGTTATTCCAGGCTGTGAATCTGCAACCCCAGGCATGTGTCCTGACCGGGGGATAGAACCATGACCTCCTGGTTTATAGGTCAACACTCAACCACTGAGCCACACCGGTCTGAACAGACAAAGATTTAAAGGGATCAGCTTTAGTTTTTGAAAAGCAGGCAAGGAACGATACATTTGGAGCCCAGAGAACAACTGAATGGCATTCTATCATCATTGTGAAGGGCAGCCTAACTGGTTCGTTAAAAGTATAGATTCTGAAGTCAGGCTTCCTGGGTTCAAGTCTCAGCTCTGCCATTTACTATTATTATAACCTTAAGAGACTTTCTAAGCTCTCTGACTCAGTTTCCTAATTTGTAAAATCAGGGTAGTAATAGTACTAACACTGTTGGGTTATTATACTAAGTTGATCTTTATAAAGCACTTAAAAGAATAAGCAATATACCAGACTTTATGCATTGCTATTATTACTCACACTCCTTCCTTAAAATTGCAGCATCTTTTAAAATTCCTCTCTTTTCTGGGGTTGGGGCAGGACCAGGGAGTGCTAATTTGATGAGTTGTCCTCTTAACTCACCATGTTCACATTGCAAGAGTCAGAAATCTGGCAATGTTATTTTGTGGCTTAAAACTCATCTGTGGCTCCCCAGTACCTTCAGAACAGAGTCAGCTCCCTTTCCCTGGATAGTAGGCTCTCACTGCACCGCCCCGCACGTCCCACCACACTCTGGCTCAGGTTTTCATTTCCACACATTGAGGTTCACTATTCTCATACCTCCCCCCAGGCTATGCATTCTGTTTCCCAACTTTGCGTATTTCGTTCCCTCCTCCTGGGGTATGATTCACCCTCCTCTTCAGTTGGCCAATTCCCTTTTCAACCCTCAGGAAACTCAAGCACCATCTCTTCCAGAAAGCCTTCCCTGGATCCCCGAGTTGGTTGCAAAATGCCCCCCCTCATCTTTTTGCTCTCCGAGTTGTTCTATGACGATGAAGTGATCTGCTTCTGTGCCTGGCGCCCTGGCTAAAATGAAAGGCCTTCGGGATCCCCTGCATGGTACTCATGTTTGCGTGCTCTGTGCTGTAGCAAATAGTTCCGTGTAACTGCACTATCACTCTAGGGCTGCTAGTGGCACATCCGATTTTTGCACAACCTGCCCACTGCTCACTGTGGTCCTGAGCACCAAATGGAGTCACACGGCAGGTGAGCAGAATTGTGCCCGCGAGGTCTAGTCATGTATTACAGCATCCATGGATGGCCGCCCGTTACACTAGCTGGCCTCTCTTGGACGCGTCCTTGCTAGGTGGGTTAGGAGCGACTGAAATGTTTTAGAATGATAAAGCCGCATTTCTTTTTAAGGCACTAGGTTCTAATTGCTCCATATGCAAGGGAATCACTGAAGTAGGACTGGTGGAGGGGAAAGGAGGGACACAGTCCTATGATGCAACCAAGGACTTTAATTGGAGGCAGCTCCTCCAGCAGTGCCTTTCTCAGGAGCTGAAGTGACTTGCTGGCAGCACAGGGGTGGCTCCGACATCTTCTCCTCCTCGAGGGAGTTTCTGAATCAGTCTTCATGGTCCCTGTGCGCCTCCCTTTTCCTCCCAGAGTCACTCCCGCAGCTGTGACCTGCGTGGGGCTGCTTCCTGACTAGAACCCTCAGGGTCTCCTGATAGTGCATGGCCTCATCATCGTGTTGTTGGGGTGGGGGCACCTCTTTTGACCACCATTTCTGCCAGAACTTGCGTTTAGATCTGAAAGGGAAGGACAGGGCTTTGAATCACACATGAATAAACAATCGTGGTCATATCGCATTTGGGGATGGCTCATAACATGGCTTAATACAATTCTGCTTGCTTGAGCTAAGAATAATCCTAAACGGGGTTAAACAGTTGAGATCTTTGAGTTTACTTGTCACATCAGCATAGCCTAGCTGGTCCTGACTACTACACGTACACAGTTTCCATTTGTTAAGTACCGTCGTGTGGGGCCGTATTCTAGGCACTTATCTATGTTGCCCCATTTCATCCTCCCAACAGTCCGAAAAGTAGACGGTGTGTTATCATCTTCATTTTACAGAGGAAGATGCTGAAGCTCAGAGAGAGATGCACTGACATGCTCCAGCTCAGTAGGTGGCTGAGGCAGAACTCAAGCAGGTATGTCACAGGAAAGCCAGTGATCTTTAATATCTAATAAATACAGTCTTTAGGATGACTTCACAGGTTTAGGTAATTACTTCCCTCCTACACCCCCAAAAGGCTGAAAGAAATCTGAGGGTGTTCCAGCAAAAGGTGGCTGGGGAGGCTCAGGTGTTCTTGCCAACTACCTCACAGCCACGACTGGAACCTACCGAAGGCCCGTGGATGATTCTGTTGGTTCATTCCTGCATTGTTAGGAGGCTCCTTGCTGGCTTCACAGCAACAACAGAAGAACTTTGACCCCATGTTTTGGTGGGCTGTGGGGAAAGGAAAGGGTACTGGGGTGGGGCTGGCTCTGCAGCCCCAATCCCAGAAGCTCATTGTTAGTTCAGCGGTGTGTCATACTGGGCCAGCCTTTCCCAAGGTATCACCCCTCCCTCCCAGACCTGAGATCCCTGTGGTCAGCAGGCCCAAGCTCACCTGCAGGGGCCTACCTCTGGCCAGTCCTTCCTCCTCTTACCCAAGAAAGGGCTCAGAGCCTCAACTCTGATGGTCTACCTGCAGAGGCATCCTGTTGAGTCGGCAGACCTGGAGGTCTGAAACAGTTCTCTGGGCAGGGCTGTTTCCTGAGTGAACGTGAGACTGGAAAACGCCAGCAGAGCCCAGCACACGCACGCTGCAGCGCCCACGGAGAAGCCCGTGTTTAGAAGTCAGATTTACCTTCTGCTTTCTAGTGTCTGCTCCTGGGCTGATTCTGTAATCTCTTTGAGCCTCGCTTTCCTATCTGGAAAACGGGAATAGTGGTACCCGCCTTGGAAAAAATGGTTAACTGTACGTGAATGACCACGGTGATGGCAGGTGCACCTAGGTGCTGGCTCAGTGCTCACCCTCTTTGCCTTCGCTTTCCTGGGTGTAGCTTATTGGCTCCCATCTATTCCAGCCGGGCCTTGGTCCCATGGGAGCGTGACGCTGCGGCTCAGTCGTGCCAGTGGAAAGCCTGGCTCTGCACTCACTCTCTGTGTGGCTTTGGGTTAGTCCATGCCTGTGTCTGGGCCTAGGCTCCCATCTCTAACAGGTGGTGGTTGGACCTCATCCTCTCCAAAGATTCAGCTATTACGATCCCCGTTCAAAGGTGGTACATCCTTAACTCATTTCCAACCTCCTTTCTCTCTTCCGGGCCCCTGGCCATCGCCTGCTCTCATTCCTGTCTCCCATGGCCAAGTTCATAGTCTAACACTGCCTTCCCCCACCCCTCCCTGCTGTCTCCTCTCACCCTCTAGCCCCTCCATTCTAGCTGCCTTTGCATGGGCTCCACCTTTGGCCTGGAGTGCTCTTCCCCAGAGGTCGGAGAGACTCAGTCCCTCCCTTCTTCAAACCTTGCTTAAAGGTCACCTTTCCTAGAGAGGCCTCTGGCCTGTTCACCCTATTTAATTCACCCTATTTAGACCTTCCTTCCCCCAGAACTCCCTCTTCCTTCCCCACCTCATTCTTCTCCAAAGCCTTTGTCATGTTTGGGAATGAGACGTTTGCTCAGCATGTGTTTATTGGGGACCTACTGGTGGCAGCACCGTGTAAAGGAGATGGCAGTGAACATGGGGGAGAGATTCTCGCTCTCAAGGAGGCAGGGATGGGTCCAGTGAATTGCTGGACCCCAGCACTGAGCACAGGGCTTGGCACAGAGGAGGTGCCCTCGCAATATCGTGTGAACAGACACATGAGCCTTCTCTTTTGGACAACAATGTGCCCAATATTATCTCCATCCTCCCTTCTACTAACAGGGGTTTTACTCCCTGCTCACAGAAATGGATAGAAACATCCTGATTCTGGACTTATCTCATTTTCCCAGTGACTTCAGTCTTAGAAGATACAGAAGAAAAACAGCCACAGTGTCAAGGACAGTGGCGTTCGTTGAGCATCTTGGACAGGTCCTTAGGCATCCATCAGCTCACGTAACTTTCAGTGTCATTCTACAAGGCAGGACTGTCTCATTTTCCAGGTTTCGGAACTGAACTTTCCCAGGTGTCACAGCCGAGAGCAGCAGTGGGATTTTAGCGTGGTATTGTCTCGTGCCAGAGCCTGTGTTGTCTATGGCCTTACCCTACAGTCAACTCCAGAGGAAGAGATGCTCAGAACCACCTTCGCAGGTTGGTGGCCGCTGGTTTTCACATGGAAGGGTTCCTCCTGAAGCTTGGCAGAGCAGCAGAGCAATGAAGAACACGCTTAAAAAATTTTTTAAAAATTGATTTCAGAGAGTCCTAACCGGTTTGGCTCAGTGGATAGCGCGTCAGCCTGCGGACTGAAAGGTCCCAGGTTCGATTCTGGTTAAGGGCATGTACCTTGGTTGCGGGCACATCCCCAGTAGGGGGTGTGCAGGAGGCAGCTGATCGATGTTTCTCATCGATGTTTCTAGCTCTATCCCTCTCCCTTCCTCTCTGTAAAAATCAATAAAAATATATTTAAAAAAATTGATTTCAGAGAGAAAGGGAGAGGGAGAGAGAGATAGAAACATCAATGATTAGAATCATTGATTGGCTGCACACCCCCTACCGGGGATTGAGCCCACAATCTGGGCATGTGCCCATGAGTTGGCACTGAACCGTGAACTCCTGGTTCATAGGTCAACACTCAACCACTGAACCACACCGGCCAGGCCATACAATTTTTTTACTTAAATGGAGGTGGGCTCTACTAGTAATTCTTGCTGGACCATGCTGTGTAATTTAGAGCAGTTTAACCTCCTCGGACCTCAGTCTTCTTAACTGTAAAATGGGGTTGGTAAAACCTACCCCAGAACATTTCTGTGAGGCTTGGGTGACAAAGATGTCTGGCACATAGCAAGTGCTCAATAATGCGAACGATGGTGATGTAGGGGAGATGCTGGCTGGGCCCGTGGGGTGTAGTGTTTCTTGCACTGCCAGTGCCCTCCTCTAGGTGGAAGCAGGAGCCAAAGAAAAGGTTGTCCCCTGTGGGCTCTGAACTCCAGTGGCTTTCTCAGGAGCTGGAGTGACCCCAGAGGAAGAATAAGGTCAGCAGGAAGGCTTCTTCTGGAGCTGAGGAGCCCAGGGGGGTCATTTGGCACAGGTATGGAGACTGGGACCCAGAGAGAGAAACCATGGGGTCAAGGCGAGGGAGAGTTACCTAACTTTGGAGCAAAGAGAAAAGGTGTCCAGGAGTGATGGAGACAGTGTCCCTTTAGAACCCCCCCACCCCCTGGCTGCCCCTACTCCTCCCTCCCCCCTGGCCACCCCTGTTCCCCCCTCCCCCTGGCCTTAGGTCTAACCTCCGAGCCTCACTCATCTGGAGCAGAGAGAGGCTTTCTGTGATGTCACAGAGCCCGGGCAGGGGCACTGAAATTAAGAGAGTTTTCTGTTAAATTAAGAAGAAATAGAGAAATTCATCAAAAAACTACACTCCAAAGGCAACAGGCCCAGATGGTTTTACAGGGGAATTTGGCCAAACTTTCAAAGACCAGATAGTCCCAATGCTACATAATTTGTTCTAGAGCATATACAACAAAAAAAGCTCCCAAGATTTTTAATGAAATGCATTTTTTATGATGCAAGTATATAATATTGATAACTAAGTCTGCTAAAGACAATGCAAAAAAGAAAATTACAGTGATATCACCTATTGATAACAAAACTATTAAGCATTAGTGAACTGAATCAGTCTTCATATTATCAAAATAATACATTATGATTAGGTGGACTTTATTTGTGGAATAGAAAGTTGGTTAAATATGATAGATTTTCCCCATAGATGCTAGAACAAAGAAAAAAAAAGGAAATTGATAGATATTCTCTTAATATGATATCTATCTCTGTCTCAATCTCTGGACAAAAAGAGGTACTTCTTATAAAATACAGAAAGAGCACAGATACCCACTATCTCCACTATTTAACATTGTACTAGTGGTATTAGCCATCGTAATTAGACAGGATAGATTAGAGATGTAAGAATTAGAAACGGAAGAAGCTATAGATGGCATAGAAATATTCCTGGTAAGCCATAAGGGAGTCAATGATAAAATGAGCCCAAACAATAATTCAGAAGGGAAGCAAGACATAAAATAACAGTTAATAGTGTTTGTACCCTCAAACAATAACTAGTTACAGTAATGACAGAAGAAAAACCCCAATTACAATGGCAACAGAAAAAATAAAGTACTTAGAAAAAAATTTAATATGAATTTTGCAAAACGTAAATGAATATTTAGAAAGAGCCAAGAAAGATGAAAAAAATGGCTTTGAACAAAGGAAAAGCCATTTGTAGATGGCAGGAATCAACACCACCGAGGTGCCAGGTTAAAGGAGAATAAGGAGCCGTGACTACCACATGCAGCCGATGGTCTTGGATTAGATCCTGGACTGGGCAAAAAAGTAGCTGTAAGACATTTTGGGGACAATAGGTGACATTTGAATAGTATTGTATCAATGTTGAATTTCTTTTTTCTTGTTAATCCTCACCCGAGGATATCTTTTCCATTGACTTTTAGAGAGAGTGGAAGGGATGGGGGCCGGGTGGAAACATTGATTGGAGAGAAATCCATTGGTTGCCTCTGGACAGGTGCCCAAACCATTGTTGAATTTCTTGTTTTTGCTGTGGTTATATAAGAATGTCTGTATTCTTGGGAAATACACACACTGAAGAATTTAGGGGTAAAGGGATACGCTATGCACAACTCACTCAAATGGTTTAGAATAAAGTTCCAAGGAAAGAGAGAAAAGAAATGGTGAAGCAAGCGGAGGAGATGTAACCATTGGGCAAATCCGGGTAAAAGGTGAATAGGAGTCCCCTGTACCATTCTTGCAACTTTTCTGTAAGTTTGATGTGATCTCAAAATGAAAAAAAAAAGGCTATCCAAAAAGTTAAAAAATTTTGTTTCAGGTTAGCTAGATGTTATGTTAGTGTATTTCAAAAACGGTAAGACGTTTTGGAAGACAGTCTCCAGGGTAAGGGGGAGGGGAAAAGAGAGACAGTCCTGCAATGTGACCAAGGACTTTAATTGGAGGCAGCTCCCCCTCACCCCCCAGTGGCTTTCTCAGGAGCTGGAGTGACTTGCTGGCTCACAGGGATGGCTCCGACATCTTCTCCTCCAGTGGGGAGTTTCTGAATCAGTCTTCATGGCCCCTGTGCGCCTCCCTCTTCCTCCTGGAGACACTCCTGCAGTGGTGCTGCCTCAGAGACCTGCGTGGGGTCCCCACCTAGAATCTTCAGGGTCTCCCAATGAGGCACGGCTGGAATGGCCACTGAATCTGCACGTAGCGGTCTAGGTTTCTCTTTTGAAAACCTCTTTGGGGAACATCTGTATTCACAGATGAAAGAAGAAAGGAAAACATGCTGATGAAGCCTTTGCTTTGGGCCTGGCTGGATGACCCCCGCCGCCCCCCCCCCCCCCAACCCTCTTTGTGTGATTCTGGAATCCTGTCTGAGCCAGGATTGTACTCCGTTGGTGCATTCAGTGACCGCACAGGGCCTAGCCAAGTGCAGGGTCTTGGAAAGTGGGAGAATTAGGCCCGTCCTGGTTCTGACATGATGCCACGCCCTGGTGGGCTTTTGCAAAGTTCTCTCCCTATACAACGAGATGTGGGTTTTTAAACTGGGTTCCATGGAGCCCTCTGGGGAGTGCAGAGGGGATAAGGAAGGGAAGGGCTAGCTAGTGGGGCTCCTGGCCCTCCACCCTCCTTTCAAGTAATGCGGGTCCCCCTTTGATCTATAGAAATTGTACTTTGTGTGAGCTTTTGTTGGCAAGGAGGGTTTAGCTGTTAGGAGAATCCTGGAATGACTGGGCTGCTTGGTTCTTAGTTCAACAGCTGGCCTCATAGGGAGGCTGTGAGCTATGTGAGCTCACCTGGGTACAGTGTTGGTGCCTAGCAATGTGGCTATGTTTTCTCTTCCTGGACTGTGCCCACTGTCTGGACCAGGCTTCTGTCCTTCCACAGCCCAGAGACCTTTTACCCCCATTGAGCTCAGGACTACGCTCACTTCCTAAGCATTTCCTGGCACTGTTGACTTTCCGTGCACCCGGCTGCGTTTGGGGGAACAAAACTGATATGGGCCCTGGCTTCCTGGAACTGACTGTCTGGTGCCCGAAGCAGACATTAAGCGATCACACAAAATACACATAGATGACAGTGCCACAGGGCTTCAAAGAGGAGGATGGGTGTGTGTTTTTTCCTCCTAGACCTTTGTAATGAAGGCTGTCATTACAAACTTCCTCCTCACTCTCTTCCCGTGTACACGCAGCCTTGCAAGCTGTGTGTCCTCCAAGATCTTCTCCGGGTAATGCCTCGCTTGGAATAGCATGCAGGCAGGTCTTACCCCTTTGGCCACTTTCCAGCATGTTCTAGAATATGACTACAGAGCCCTGATGGGAGTGATCCTGCCTCTTCTGTGACCTCACTTAGCTCAAATATCAGTGGTGTTTGGTCACCAGGACAAGGCCCCCTTGCCCGGGAGTTCCTGGCCAGTGTTAGATCCCAATTTGCAACTCACATTCAAAATCACTGCTGCTAGACCAGGAGTCCTTTTCTGACTGCGTCAGGGGTTGTCCCAAAGGCGAGCTGGAGGTTGCACTAGTGTACTTACTAGAAGAGTTCTGTTGGTCAAGCTCATTCGCCTGCAAACCTGGCAATGAAAATTGCATGTGGTCATGTGGGGAGGCACAGAGGAGATGCCAGAGGGGAAGGCATTCGGCCCACTCTGAAGCAGTGGGTCATCGCTGGTTATTTATGGGACGGGGAGCACCCCAATCTACCTCCTCTAGTCTCCCTAGTGCCCCCATCGTATGCAGGTGTTGGATTTAAGATGTGTATTCTTTTTAAAACATAAAGTTTACTTTTTTCCTGTTTATAAATGTAATTGCATATCCATCATAGAAAAGCTAGGAAATATTGAAGATGATGAAATAGGAAAAAAATGCCCTGAACACCCCTCCCCTCAGATATGATCACAGTTCCAGTCTTTTCCTATGCATGACTTTATAGTCCACCACTTCTTGTACATTACGAATGCATTTTACTTTACACATTAGATCATAAACATTTTCTCACGTCACTCAAATTTCAGAAGTAAGGGTTGCATAATATTCTATTTTAGGGATAGTTCAAGGTTTATTTAACCAATGTTCTATTGTTGGGTGTTTAGACTGCACATAAATACTATTGTGCTGTAGCTGGTTTGGCTCAGAGGATAGAGCAATGGCCCAAGGACTGAAGGGCCCTGGGTTCGATTCCGGTCAAGGGCACGTACTTCAGTTGCAGGCTTGATCTCAGTCCTGGTCGGGGCCTCTCTCACATCTATGCTTCTCTCTGTCTCTCCCCCTCCCTTCCATTCTCTCTAAAAATCAATGGAAAGATATCCTCAGGTGAAGATTAACAAAAACAATAAAAAATACTGTTGTGATGAACATTTTTGCATATAAGGCTTTGTTTTTATATGCTCCTAGATTCCTGAAAGTATACCACAGAGTTTTGTCAACAGACTTAGCTGTGTTCTGTGATAGAATAAATGGTTCCGTCAGATAGGAGCTGCATTTCTTGAGCAAATTGCTTCACCCCCCTCCACCTGTTCCCAGATCTGCAGAGTGAGACATCCGTTTTGGATAATCATGTCCACTTCTTGGAGGAATTGTAGGGATCAGATAATGGCACTTTACTAGTGTGTAAGCTCTGAAAAGTAGAGGAGTCATTTTATCTCAGCTAGGATTCTAGGGCCCAGACAGTGTCTTGCGTGTGATAGGGTCTCTGTAATGATCACTATTATTATCTTGGAAAAAGGGGTTGACATTTTAAAGCTGCTTGGTTTTTACTGTGAAACTACTTCCAGGGGAAGTATTTTAAAGACCACAGTACTGATTTCTGGGAAAACATACCATGTGAATTTTCCCTGGCCATTGAACTCTCTCTCTTGGCATGACTGTGCCAGATGCCAAGTCCCACACTGCCCACCACGTGCCCGTCAGTCCTAGCTTTGCCTGAGCTTGACAGTAAAGCTTCGGTTTTTTTTTTCCTTTTCCGTCTGAAATTGGTGATTTTGACCCCCCAGTCTTGTCCACTATGACCTTCATTCGCCCTGGATCATCAAGAAGGTCGTCATTACAAACTTCCTCCTCACCCACTTCCCTTGTACACGCCGCCTTGGAAGCTACGTGTCCCGGAAGCCCTGGCTGAAGACATTACATAAACAAGAAACACACTTTCATTTTGTAAACCATTGAGATTTTGAGACTTATTTGTTTTAACAGCAGAGCCTATCCTATCCTGGCCAAGATCCATATAGAGTTTCCATTTGTTGATGTTTGTTGAGTGGCTACTTTGTGCAGTCCCTGTGCCAGGTGCTTAAGTATATCACCTCATTTAATCCTCCCAGTGATCCTGGAAAGTAGTAACCCATCATGAATGTGCTCATTTTGCAGGAAAGGACACTGATACTGAGAGTGAGAGGTCAGGTGACTTGCCCAATTCTGTGGCAGAGCTGGTTAGAACTAGTCAGATCCCAAAGGGCAGGGATCTTAACCAATTTTTTTACCTTTAAGAAAGCATTTTCTAAAACTAGAATGTACATTCAGATTTACCCAGAGGCCATGTTAAAATGCAGGGTCTGATTCAGTAGGTGTGGACTGGAGTCTGAAAGTACAGTTCTAACAAGCTCCCAGGTGATGCCGATATTGCTGGTCCACGGATCTAAGCATCAAAATTTTAAGCTCTATTGTGCATTGGTTTGGGTACATGGCCACCCAACTCCCACTTTATCTTAGGTAGAAATGATCCCTCAGAAGCTGAAAGAAATTCAAGGGTATCTCAGCAGGAGGGGGATACGCAAAACGAGGTCCAGAGAGGCCTGGCACCTGGTCTGGTACCTACCACGTTGCTGCTCTTGGATTTGACTGGGGATTGAGGAGTCGTCTGTGGAAGAGGAGTCCTCGTCGTCGGAGTCTCGGCAGCATGAACAGAAGATCCTCGAGGCCAGGTTTCGGGAGGATGCTGCAGGAGGACAAAAAATGAGGGCCGTGGTGTGGTATCTGAATGCCAGGTGCCCACTGGAATTGTCTGTGATTGAAGGTCCTCTTGGGTCAGTCTCTCCCACAGTATAATAGCCTTCCCCTCTCCGACACCTTCTGTAGTTCCCCATGGCTGGCAGGCCCAGACCTGTCTGCTGAGGTTTCCTTCTCTTAAGGCATTCTCCCAATTCTTACAGTTTTCTTACCCATGGAAAGGAGTCAAAGCCTCTACGGTCCCAGCGTTGTCTGCAGTCAATGTTGAATTTGAGCCCAGTTCCTTGAGCAGGGCTGTTTCCTAAATAAACATAAGACCGAGGCTGAAAAATGCGAGTCCTTTGCCTGTGCCTACAGTCCAGGGAGGACCCCGCTCCGGCAAACTCGTGGCTCATGCAGAGATGCACCTGAGCATGCTCGGCTTTCAGGCAGGTCTGTGTTCTACCCCCTTTCTAGGGGCCTGTTTCTGGGTAAATTCCTTAACCTTCTTGAGCCTCACTTTTATCATGGTGCCTGATTTGCAGAAATAAAGGGTTAAATATATGAAAAGTGACCCCTGGGGTGCTAGGCCCACAACAAGTGCCAGTCAGTGGTCATCTCATTTCCCTCCATGTGACACATGGGCTGTGAATGATTCCAGCTGGCCTAGGTCCCACCAGAACGTGGACAGAAGCACATTCTTGTAGGTTCAGGTCCTGGTTCTATTACTAACTTGCGATATGGCTTTAGGTAAGTCCCTGCTGGTCTCTGTCTCAGACTCCTCATCACTAAGAAGAGTGTTAGGCTGGATGGTCTCTTCAAGGATCTTTCTAGTTCTGATGGTCCAGAATTATAAAGCCTATTTTAGTCCCAAACTTTTTTTTTCTGTGTACCTTTCTTTGTCCCAAACTCTTTTATTTTATTTTATTTATTTTATTTTATTTTATCTTATTTTTTGTCTCTGGACTTCCTTTCCCACTTCCCTATCTGTGGCAAAACTCCCTTTTAGGGAATTGGTATCCTGGTGTTGGTTAATGTCTCTCACAATATCCAATTCGCTATGTGAGTTATCTCCTCATGGGCACTTGCTTTTCACTTTCTCTGCTGCTCTATATATCCTGGTTCAAGCCACCATCATCTCTTGCCTAAATTATGGCAATAGCTTCCTAACTGATTTCCCTGTTTCTTTTACCCCTGACCTCTTAGTGATACAGAATCTTTACCTTCTTAAACATAAGCTATTCAAAATAGCACAATTTCTATATTGTGGCTAGATACATCCAGACAACTAGACACATACAGATGTCCCCATTGTGTGGGATCCTTGGACCAACAAGGTTAGACCCAGGGTCCATTTCGCCCCAATCTCCAATAGTCTTTTGGATCTGTTGCCAAGTGAATTTTTCAATATGATTTCAGCTCTGACACATGTCATTGAGCTCTCTTTAATGAACTTCTTAAGATTTATAAACAAATAGGGATTTATATAAAGCAATCCAATCTTTTGTTTTGAAGATGCACCATTTAGCAAAAATGCTTGCCCTTAATATGCGTGTTATGCTGCTTGCTTTAGTTTGTTTTCTTCATCTACTCATATAAACTCTTGCCTCCTGGGTTTTGCTTTGGTTTGGACTGGCTGGTGTATGTTGAATATGGAAGGACGTGTTTTATCATGAAGGAATGGAACAAGCCCTGAGAACTAATGGTTAGAGGTCTGTTAGGTGATTAATTTGTATAAACAAAGTAATTGCTAAAAATTTGTCTTGAATCCCTTGAAACGTTCATGGGCACCGTTTCTGCCTTGTCAAATTAATGAAAGAAGCTCACTTTAGTCAGCTTATGTCCTGGAGTCAGTGATTTCCAGGTTTGTTGATTGTGTAGCCTCTTTTACGCTCTCCTTGGCCAAGGAATTCAAGACACCATGCATATGTCTAAACTTTTGACATATGCATGTGTATTCTTTCCTTTTGCTGCCGCTTCCTGGAAAAACAACTGTTTCATATATATATATAGTTTCACTATATGTACTCTCCTGTGCTTATCTTAATAAATGGCAACATTTCACTACATGGCTTAGAATACCAGTTCCATTATGGCAAACTTCCAATGTCAAAAATAAGAGATTTAAGAGGGGCTCTAGAGCAGAGAGAAGACAAAAAGACTAAGCATGTGACAGAAGGCTTTTTTTTTTTTTTTTGGATTGCTGTATACTCTGGCCTGAAAAAGAAAGGAAAAGAAAAAGATCTCACTCCTACTCAAAACTTCTGAAACCTACTTTCTTTGCATCTCTCTCTCTCTCTCTCCACCTAGCTTTGTCGCTACCACCCACTCACACTCCTCTTGTTCCTTTCCCTAACTGCCTAAATAAACTTTCTTCAAGGTGCATTTCTTTAGAAAAGAACAATCAACATTGCACAATATTCTGCTAGACCAGAAGGTAGATCCAGAGAGGTTCAATTTAAACTCTGGGTGAGAGTTGAATGGAGGGCAAATTTAGGATAGTCCCAAATTTCAGAAAGACAGAAAGTTGCTGTATAAGTGAGAGTTCTGTTAGTTACTCTGTTACTCATTGTCCTGAACTATCATATTTGTGCCAGTTAGTTCACTTAACTGTTGACCTTCAACAATGGGGGAAATGTTGAAAAGCAGCAGGATGGAAAAGACCAGAAGATTTAAGTAACACACCTATGCATAAATTTTAAAAAGTAGACTTGAGAAGGTAAGAAAAATAGGAAACATACCACATAAAACTTTCAAAAGGCTTCCTCTTAAGGGTAAATTGGGCCAAGATTCAAAATTGCAAACAAAATCAAGATGAATCAGTAGGGGAGTCACTAGACTTCAGGACATTTTCAAAGAACATTATAGGGCAGACCAGCACCTTAAGAGAGCTTTTTCCTCTCTTTTTACAATGACAGACCTGAAATAGGGGATTAATATAAAATTAATTGGAATGGGATATGCCAACATAGATCTGATCATTTTCAAAGAGTCCTAAATAATTAACTGGAAATCAAAATAACCTTAGGGCCCCTTGGATACAACAATTGGCTCCAGAAATAAAAACAGGACCCAAAGTTCCTCTGTTCTTAAGGAATATGAGCCTGTAGGTAAGGACACTTTATTTACCGTGAGCAGAAAAAACATCGGAAGAACTCATGTTCCATATGGAAGGAGGACAGCTGTCCAAATCTGCCCAGTGATACAAACAAGTGTTGAGACCTTAGTACTCAACACTTTCCTAAGCTTCCTCTACACTCCCAAGGGGAACGGCCGATAAATACAGATGGACAAGGATACTGATTGCTTGTTGGACATGGTTTGTTTCTTATGTGGATATCAGACTGACTCTTCACTGCCAACTAGGACTAAGACTGATTGTTCTGTGTGACCAACACTTGGACCACTCCAAACATATGACTCCCCAACAGCCTGCGTGGACTACGTTTTCTTACACAGCATTGGGAGAAGTCAACCCAGCAGACTTCTGGGGACAGGAGCTCTCCATAGGAGCTGGACAACTCCAGGTGTTCACTATCCCTGACCTTGGCTGACATAGTATACAGCCCAACTAGGGCACACTGACCAACCGACAATCCTTAGCTCAAATAATTATGGATACTAATTAGAATACCTTTGAATTTTTAGTTTGCCTAATCAGGGGGAGCATGAACTACTGCCAGCACTTCATGCTGGTTCTGGATTAATACCATCTAGAGCAGTGATGGCAAACCTATGACACGCGTGTCATAGGTGACATGTGAACTCATTTTTTTGGTTGATTTTTCTTTGTTAAATGGCACTTAAATATATAAAATAAATATCAAAAATATAAATCTTCGTTTTACTATGGTTGCAAATATCAAAAAATTTCTATGTGTCACACGGCACCAGAGTTAAGTTAGGGTTTTTCAAAATGCTGACACGCTGAGCTCAAAAGGTTCGCCATCACTGATCTAGAGGCAACCTGGCTGTCGAAAGTAGATCCAGGGAATCATTTGAAGTGCATTTTCTTGATCATGCCTGGGACATCTAGGACCATGATTCTCTCCTTAAAATACTTTAAATTATTATTGTTTGTCTTATAAATGTTCAGTGGCTGTTGTCCAGAGAGTCAAATACTTTTATGCAGCCACTGTCTCAGCATATGATTCCACAGATGAGTCAAAGACAAAAGCAAGAAGACATCAGGCTAGTTGATGCTGAAACAGAAAAGGTCTCTGGAACTGGACAAATGGAACTTTAAAAAAAAAAGTTGATGACAGTGGTGGGGATCTGGACAATCCCTGAGGATCTCTCCTGCAGCTTTGGTTGAAGGAAGACCAAAAAGGGGAAACTGAGGATAAAAAAGAAGTTCTCACAGTCCTAAGTAAAGACAATTGCTCTGTAACCATGGTAACAGGTAGTCACCAGAACCTATTTTAAACCCACTCAATAATCCATTAATGAAACTCTGCCTTGGTGACTCTTCTCCTGAAAGTAATAGACACATGATAGTAGTTATGCTTTCCCAGCTGATAGTCTCCATTCCTCAGCACTCCTCGCTCTGAAATCTCACCTGCCCACCACTCAACACCTCCCCAACCTCCTTATCTATCTGCCCTTAGCTTTGTTCAGAGACTTTGTCACAGAGGCAGTAGTTCTCTTGTTTAACCAGAAATAAGTTCAGCAGTTGTTTCACATATTGGATGGAAGTCTCTTCCTCTAATGCAGCACTTTCTCCTCTGAGTGTTTATAGCAAAGAGTTTTGAACTTTTGAACCCTTTTCAGAAGTGCAAAGGCTCTTGGGGAGAGCAGCATAGCAGTTATTAGCACATTCTTTGAGGTATAGTTCTTTTTCTTTCTTTCTTCATTTTTTCCATCACCATTTATCCCCCTTATACTCCCTCCCGCCTCACCCCCCCACCCCAATCACCACACTGTTATCCATGCCCATGACTTCTTTTCTTTTCTTTTTTGCTCAATATGCCCCCTCGACCCACCATGGGATATCATTCTTAAAGATTTATTACTACTTATTAGCTATGAAATTTAAGTTTACTTCCTCAAACCTCAGTTTCCTAATTTGTAAAATGGAAAAGATAATAATAGTCTCTGCCCTAGGAAGTGGTTGTGAGGATTAAATCATGATGGAAAGTGCTTAGCACAGCTTTCTGGACATTGGAAAGGCTCAATAAACAAATGCCGATGTTGATGAAAAGTTGAGTTGATGCCAGCTGGGGCAGGTGGGGTGTGGTGTTTCTTGCACTGCCAGTGCCCCCCTCTAGAGGGAAGCAAGAGCCAAAGAAAAGGGCCCTGGGTTGTCCCCGTGGGGGCTCTAAACTTCAAGTCTCCAGTGACGCCACTGCACTTGGACTATAACAGGAAAGATCAATAAGATCAAACAGGAAGCCTTCTTTGGGCACTGGAGGAGCCCCTAGGGGTCTTTCAGCATAGGTGGGGACCCTTGGACCCAGAGAGCGAAACAGTGGGGTCAAGGTAAGTTAGAGTTACCTAACTTACTTTGGAGCAAAGAGAAAAGGTGCCTAGGAGTGGTGGAGACAGTATCCCTTTAAGTACAGAACAAATACCCCTTCTACTTTTAGGTCTAATCGTTGAGCTTCACTCACCTGCAGTTGGTGGAGCAGAGGGGAGGCTGCCTGTGATGTCACAGAGCTGAGGAACCAGGGAATGTGGGGAGGGGAGGCTCTGACTGGGCTGCAAAGGCAGGGAGAAGGGAGTAGGTCATTGACCCCCTCCCTAATGGTGCTTCCCTCTGTCCATGATGCCATGCCCACCACCACCGGGACACTGGAAGTGAGTATTCTTTGGTGCCTCTTCTGAAAACATCTTGAGGATGGCTGGGCCAGAAGGGGGCAGTACAGCATTAGAGGCAGACGACCTAGGTCTGAATTCTGTCTCCTACACCAGGTAAACCTTAGGCAAGTGGACTCTGCAACTGGGTTTCCTTAACATGGGAATTATTATAACAATTACATATCCTACATATATTTTTCGGGTTAAGTGAGATCAGGTAGACATTTACCATATTGTCTAGCTGTAGTAAATATTCAAGAAATGGTTGTTAATAATATGTGCAAAAACAAAGTGGCATTCTGTTCCCAATCTATCTTTAAGAAAAAAGGGGAATTACTTTATATTTGAGTCCTCACGGAATCTCTTACCCATCTGTTGGTGTCCCTGGGAGGAATTGACCTCCAGGCCAATTGGCTGTAAGGAGCAGCTGCAACTACAGTGGGAAAGCTGCTATGCAGGAGACGCCCCTATGGAGCGGGACTTGCTTCAATGGGGCTTTGGTGCTCACCGAGACTGCCCCTTGAGTGTGTCACTTAGGGATGTGTAGAGTTGTAATCTGGTATGGTCTGACACTGACCACTGGGTACACTGGCTCTTGGGTCTCTAGGGAGGTGCAAAGTCAGCCACTGCCTGAGGCCACCCAGTAGGAACTACAGAGAAATCTGAAGATTCCTCCTCTTTGTATCGAGTTTGCAAGTGCCCAGACGAGGCCCAGCTGTGAAGCAAGGCAGGTTGGTGCTGGTGCTGGGTCTTGGGCCTTTTTATTGATAGGTTTGAGGCTTTCTCACCCAGCTGCAGTTGTTTGAGAGATTTAGCCTTTTATATGCAAAAGCTGCTGCACACAGCTTGGGTGGGGTTATAAATTATATGAGGCGGGGTCTTAGGAATCACCAGGGCGAAGCAAACAGAAATGGCTGCCAGTCAGCCCTGTCACCAGGGAGGTCCCAGCACAGGAACAATGATCCCTGCGAGCACCTCCATCTGGGAGAAAGCCGCCCTGAGTTCCTGCCCTGATGCCAGACAATCCAGTTCCTCCTGGTATGTGTCTGTGTTCCCAAAGCCTCACCCTGGCGCTGGAGCTCAGAGGAAGCAGAACCTTGTAAGTACAGTTCATGGTGCTGGCCTTTTTAGAGGAACAGCTGGGTCTCCAGCAGCCTCTGTGTCACTGAGCCCCAATCCGCCCTGGTTTTTACAGCCTGTAGTTCTTACTGCCCATAGGGACTTCTTTTCCCAGCTCTGGGACCCTGGGCTGGGGGTCTGGTGTGGGGCTGGGACCGCTTGTTCCTCACGGGTGGTCTCTGCAGGGACAATCTCCCTCCCAATTAAAAAAGCAGCACAAGTCACACGGGGGTGCCAGCCCAGCCCAATCTGCGCCTCCGCACCTCCTACCAGTCTGTGTGCTTTCTTCTTTACTTATCCAATTGTAGTACTTCCATTCAGCCAGGTTTCCGGGGGCTCTAGATGATGGTTGTTCTCTATTTTAGTTGTAATTTTGATGTGGTTGTGGGAGGCGGCGAGTACAGGCCTTTACCTCCGCCGCCATCTTCCTTGCCTTCCCAAAGTCTTTCAACCTCCCTGGTAAAGCAATGTTCCTAATTGGTAAGATGGAAGGTTCTTGATTCTGGCTGCCCAGGAGGTTCATCAGAGGTGATTTAAGACCTAAGAACGCCCTGGAGCCTCACTTCAAACAGCTGAGGCTCTAGGGCAGGGGAGGGTGGAGGCTGGGCAGGGTGGAGGCCGGGCAGCAGCCGGTTCACAAAGCTTCCTAGATTCTCACACAGCTGTCCCTCTCGGGCTGCGGGTCGGTTCCCAGGTTTCACCCACCCGGGGCCAACCCGGGTCTGAACAGAGTCAATGGAAGATGCAAAAAGAAGCAGTTCGTAGGTTTAAATGGGTGCGCGCTGAGCACTGTGATGAAATCTCACGAGACCTGGGACGAGACTTCAGCGTCTCCAGCGTCTCCAGCGTCTCCACGCCCTAGACACGCCGTTAGTCACGTGGCAGCCAGCTGGGTTATGGTGGCGGAGGCGGTGTCCGGCTCTTAGGTTTAAGCCGCGCTTATTTCACTTCCTAATGGCCCCGGATATGCCGAGGAGAAGCCGGAAAGGGCTTCCTTTACGTGAAAAGGTGAAAGTTATTAATAAGGAAAGGAAAAAAAATCGTATGGCGAGGCCGCTAAGGTCTACGGTACAGATGGGCCTTGTGCACGTGTGAGGAAGGAAACGGAAATTTGTGCTAGTGTTGCTGTTGCACCTCCAGCTGCGAAAGGTATAGCCACACTGGGTGGTAGGTGCTGAGTGTAGATGGACAAGGCATTAGCTTGGTGGGCGGTGTACATGGACACAGAACGTGCTCTGGTTGACGGCAGCGGGCGGCACCAGACAGCATGGCGCCTAAATGGAAGTCCCCGGAAAGGAGTGACATCGCTGTTCACTGCCAGTGAGGGATTTTATCATCTCACATTGTCGTCGTCGTAAGAAGGGTGAGTACAGAACCAGAGATACTGAGAGTGGAGCGAGAGCGAGACCGTGTTCACGTCTTTTATTACAATTTATTGTTATAATGGTTCCATTTGAGGATTAGTTGTTAATCTCTTCATGTGCCTAGTTTATAAATTGAGCTTTATCATAGGTAGGTGTGTATATAGGAAAAAGTGTGGTACTGACAGGGTTGCTATTACCTGTGGTTTTAGGCACCTATTGGGGGGCTTGGAATGTATCCCCAGTGGATAAGGAAGGACGGGTTTGTAATCAAGACTGAGACCCACTAGGCCTGGCCAGTGTGACTTGGTTGGTTGGGCATCGTCCCAGGTACCAAAAGGTTGCTGGTTTGGTTCCTGGTTAGGGCACATGCCCAGTTTGTGGGCTCGATCCCTGGTTGGGGCCATAGATGGATCGATATTCTGCTCTCATGCCCATGTTTCTCTTCCTCCCTCTCCTTTTCTCTCTCTAGAAAAATCAATAAATATTAAATAATAAAAGACTGAGAACTATTGAATTACATTGTGGAAATCTCTAGTTATACACTGAAGCATCAGTTCTCAGCTCAGGCTGCGCTTAGAATCACATAAGGAACTTAAAAAAATGCCACACCTAATGCCCACGGCAGGCCAGTACAATCGCTATTTTGGGGCATTGGTAGTTTTTAATGCTACTAAGTGATTTTTTTCCCTTTAAAATAATTGAAATATAATTTACATATAACATTGTGTAAGTTTGAGGTGTACAGCATGTTGGTTTTGTACATTTATGTATTGCAATATGGTTACTAGTGTTGGCTAACACCTTTATCATGTCACATAATTATCATTTCTTTTGTGGGTGTGTGTGGGGAGAACAATTAGATCTAGTTTCTTGGTTACTTCTAATACACTATGATTTTACCTGACAGCTGGTATTGAGAACCACTGATCTATAGAGCAAACAAAACAAACAAAAACCCCTAAATTTTCTTGATGCTAAATAAATGGATCTTTTAGCTTTTCAGGGACAGCATAAAATAAGGATTCAAAAGCAATATTTTTCAAATAACTTAGAAATGAAGATAATACACACTGGAAACCTGTGTTAGATAAAAACTGTGAAGATGCTGGTGTTAAAGATGTGTATGAAGTGTTTGAGATTATTTCAGAAAGTGGGAGTGAGGATAGCAACATTTCCAAATTAATATATTTTACGAAATATATCATTGCAAACACCTATCATGTATTGAATCCTTGCAAATAGATGGTTGGTTATTTCATCCATAGCACTAAACATATATATTCAAGTTGACCAAAAAGTATATATTTTCATGGGGAACCTGGGAAATTGTCTTTGGCGTGGTTTACCATTCAAGCCTTGCTTCCTTCCCTTTGGGTCTGCAATAGGAGACTAGTCAGCAGGTTCCTGTGCTAATTCCTGGTCCTGGTAGGTAATAATAAACTCTTGAACTGCCCTATAACGAGAGGGTGAATTTAGAATCTGGTTATTCCACAGCATGTGGGCTCTGAGTCATATTGCCTTGGTGAAAAGCCTGTCCTTCTAATTTGCTGGATGACCTTGGCCATAGCCACTAACTCCTCTGACCCTCAGTTACCTTACCTTTAAAATGGGAATAATAATGGAGTTGATGTGAGGAATAAATTAAACCTGCTATGGAATGCTATAAGTGTAGTGCTGGAGAGAAGAAGCATTTAATCGATGTTCCTTCTCCTCCTCCTCCTCCTCCCTTTTCCTCCTCCTCATCCTCTTCTCTGTTTCATGGTCGTCTCCTGTCCTCTTTGATTTTGAGAGTTAAGGATGAGGAGGAATTGGGGCTGAGGTCCATACCATATGTCTAGCTTTCAGAATTGTTGCTGTGAAATTAGAGAATTCAGAAAGAGAAGCAAATTTTTGGATAAGGATACATTTAGGTTTTTAAAAAACTTTATTTTGAAATAGTTATAAATTTACTGGAAGTTACAGAGAAATGCGCCAAGTGGTTCCGTGCTCTCTTCATCCAGACTCCCCTATGTTAACATCTTGCAACACTAACAATATCAAAACCAGGAAATAAGCATTGGTACAATCCACAGAGTTTATTCAATGTTCAGCAGTTATACATGTACTCAATTGCGTGTGTGTGTGTGTGTGCGCGCGTGTGTGTGCAATTTTATCCCATATATGGCTTTATGTAACTGCCACCACAGTCAAGACACTTAACTGCACCACAAGGCTTCTTTGTGCTTTATAGCCACCCCCATCCCCACCATCTCTAACCCCTCGAAACCATGAACCTGTTCTTCAGTTCTATAATTACATCATTTCATGAATGTTACATAAGTGGAAACATGTATGTATGTGTCATTATGAGTTTTATTTTTAAAACTCAGCATCATTTCCTAGAGGTTCATGGAAGTTATATATAGAGTGTTTCAATAGTTCAATCCTTTTTATTGCTGACTTGTAGCCCATAGCATGGATGAACCACAGGTTTTTTTTTTTTTAACCTTTCACCCATTGAAAAATATTTGAATGGTTTCCAGTTTGGGACTATTACAAATAAAGCTACTGTGAACATTCATGTACTAGCTTCCATGTGAAATAAGTTTTTATTTCTGAGGGACAAATGCCCAAGAATGTAAGTTCTAGATTCTGTGGTGAATCTATTTTTTAGTTTTAAAAGAAAGTGTCAACTTATTTTTCAGAGTGGCTGTGCCATTTTAAATGTCTACCAGCTATGTATGAATGATCATATTTCTCTGCATCCTCTCCAGTGTTGTTTTTCACTATTTTTTAATCTTATGCATTCATTAATAGGTGTGTTGTGGTATCACAGTGTGACTTTTTGTATATTTTTATTGGTTTCAGAGAAAGGAAGGAAGAGGGAAAGAGAGAGGCAGAAACATCAATGATGAGAGAATCATTGATTGGCTGCCTCCTGCATGCTCCCCACTGGGGATCCAGCCCACAACCCAGGCACATGCCCTGACTGGGAATCGAACCAATGACCTCTTGGTTCAGGGGTCGATGCTCAACCACTGAGCCACACTGGCAGGCTCAATGTGATTTTTATGTTTGTGTCCCTAATGGCTAATGATTCTGAACATTTTTTCATGTGCTATTTGTCACCCATACATCCTCTTTGGTGAAATATCTCTTCATGTCTTTCCCCACTTTCTAATTGGATGGTTTTTAAAATTCAGTTTCTTTTACAATGACACTTTATTGAGATTAATTCATACACCACAACTTTCAAGCTTAGGCCTTAAAATGCCTTGCACAATGCCACTTATGCTCTTGTTCTCCTGCCACTGTCATGAAAGAATATGCCCCCATTAGCCCATTAGTCCCAGAAAGGAGGATGGGAGATGCAGATCAGAGTCACTCAGAGACAAGCTCTCCAGTTAAGCCCAGCTGAGATCGACCAACCCCCATGCAACTCACAGACAAAGGAATGAGGATATGACTGTGGCCCTGGGTTTGGGGATGGTTTGGGACACAGCAGTGGTTAAGTTGGGATAGAGGGCCTGAGGTTTCTTTATCTAGATCAAGTACTGTCTGCATTCCAGGAAAGATGGAGAGAGCTCACTCCACTTGCTTTCAATTGAACACTTCTGTTTGAACAAGAACTCTAATCAATAAGAGACCCCAGGATTTGGGCTAGATCAGTGGTCGGCAAACTGCGGCTCGCGAGCCACATGCGGCTCTTTGGCCCCTTGAGTGTGGCTCTTCCACAAAATACCACATGCGGGTGCGCACTTACAGTGCGATTGAAACTTTGTGGCCCGTGCGCAGAAGTCGGTATTTTGTGGAAGAGCCACACTCAAGGAGCCAAAGAGCCGCATGTGGCTTAGCTGCAGTTTGCCGACCACTGGGCTAGATAGAGCTTTAATGTAGGATTTTCCCAAAGTTGGGGGCACAGTCCCCTGGTGGGAAGTAAGATGATTTCAGGTCAAACATGGGCATGACATTACATAGCATTGGATTCCAGCATGAAAGAGTGACTCTCCTTTTAGTCCTTTCAGTTACTTACAGGGAGTCGTCCCAGAAATCCCCCCCCTCTCAGTAATATCTATAAACCATTGCTGAGCTCCGTTGATAACAAAAAGAAAACAGCCTGCAGACTCAGAGTCTTAGGCGGGTGACAGCATGAGACCGGAATTGAAGCACAATATATATATATATATTTTTAATTATACTTATTTGTGTGCTGACCTTTTCCACTTATGCAGGGATATGTACATTTTAGTGTAAAAAATGAGATGGCTTCAAGAAAAACATTAAGGAAATAATAGTAGAGATAATAGGCAGAGTCCCAATGATAAGTCAATAAATGGAGTGTAGGAAATACTGATTTGATGTACAACATATTATGGAATGAATTTGTTTCCATTCTAAGAAGCTGTGGAAGGGCATCCTTTTGTTTATTAACTCGTATTTCTTTCCACACTTTTGGAGCTGGAAATTTGGTTTATTCTTTCAAAGGATTTCAGCATCTCAATTTCCAGGAATCCTAACCACTGGACTCCCTTCAAAGCCCCCCAGGTGACTGTCACAAATAAAACCTTTCTGTGGTTCTTACATAATCGATACGTGAGAACCTTCTGGAAAAATCCTCCTCTGTAATCTCACATTCGAAAACAGGCTCGACTTTTGATTGTTGCTAAATGAAGACGCATTTTTTTCGATTACACTGGAGACAAAGAAAAAAATTTCCAGTATTACTTTGAGACTTGTGGGAAAATGGAGAGAATGAAAGTTTCACTGTTCTCGGTGAAGGTTTTGGTATTGAAGTTTTCTCGCATTGGCTGACTTCTGAGTGTTGTGGGGCTGGGGCAGGAGGAGGGGTACATACTGTCACCAGTCATTTAGTAGGTTGCTTATTACTCAGATCTGACACTAAACTCAAAGGCTGCAGCCAGAAGATGAGGCTCGCATCCCTGTTGCATACTGTGGTCCAGGAGAGCATCTCTGAAATGCTCTGGCTTCTCTGAGTAATTACTGAATCGTCTCCTCATTACAGTGAAACCTTACAGTGACATTGATTGCTGTGGGACACAGCCAGAGAGCTTCCTCCTGGGCCTTCTTGGGTAGCAGCAGAAAGGGCAATGCGTGCTCCTTTAATAGTCCCCCTCATGAGAGGAGCCTACAGAACAATGTCACAGAGCAGGCCATTTCTCAGGCGCTCCCGATGGGCAGTCCCTCTTGGGGCTGGATTTTGCCCTTCTTCCCTCTATGGGAGAGTGGGTGGAGTAGGAAGGAGCAGCCACAGGCACTGTAGGGTAGCAGGTCCTCCAGAGCCCAAATGTGGGCTCCCCCATTCCTCCCAAGGATGTTTCCCCCTTAAAACCAAGTTTTCTGGCAGCTCCATGGCCCAAAAGATTATTCAACCTTAATAAGGGGTGGATTCAGACTTCTGCGTTTCCCACCCAGGCCAAACAAGTCTCATTTGCTCATCTGTGACAGGGGATCCACAATTCCCTCCTTGCCCAAGGCAAGAAGGAGCAGTATGTATGAAGTTGCTGGCTGCACCGCACTGTATTTTGGAAGGACACCTGTACCTTCCCCGATGTCACACTGGCTGCCTTCATGCAGCCGTTCACCGCTCTATATTTTACTTATTTGCCTCTGGATAGCAATTATGAACTGTTTATGATGTCTCTTTATCCTACACGCAAGACTCGGCACAGTGCCATATGTACACAGAGGATGGTGCATCAATATACTTTAATTGGATTTGAGTAAGAATTTACATTTACTGTTGCCTTGATGCTTGCAAAAAGTAAACAGAGGATGTAGGAAGCTTTAGGGGGACAGAAAAGAAGTGTGTGACCAGGCAAAGGACAAAGTCTTACAGAAAAAAGCAAAAACAAATGAAAAAACAGCTGGGAAGGAGAGATTCAAGGTCTCCAAATCAGTAGATTTCCTGACTGGGGTAGTCACTTCCCTTCTTCCAATATTGTCTGTCTGCTGATGGGCAGAGGAACACCACTGGACATGAGGGTGCATCCATGTGTCATGTGCACCAACTTTTCCATCTCTGACATCTGAATGTTCGTCATCAGTCGTCTCTTCCACTGGACACGTTGGAAGCTGCTCCTTGGAAAGAAAGGTTGGAGACTCACCAGGTTGAGGCTCCACCCTTTCCATGATGACCCTTCACTTAGCCTTAGAACCTATTTTAAGACTGACTAACTCCCCAGGGCTATGGAAGAGATTAGATCTTAAGACTATTCTGATGAAACCCAACCTTCTCAGGAACCAATAAAATAAGACAACTTCTCTGCAGGAGAGCGTCTGGACTTCTCCCATGGAAGGGAGTACTCTAGACGCTGTGGGTTAGGGGATCCCCAGGACTCCCTCACCCAAATATAGGCAAGAACCTTTTTATGGGCAGTCAGCAGAAGAGTAACTTTTATGAGTGTCTATGTGCCAGGCCATGTACTAAGTGCTTGTTCTGGAGCCATGGCCTAGGACAGTGGTCGGCAAACTCATTAGTCAACAGAGCCAAATATCAACAGTACAACGATTGAAATTTCTTTTGAGAGCCAAATTTTTTAAACTTAAACTATATAGGTAGGTAAATTGTTATTAACTTAATTAGGGTACTCCTAAGCTGGCCTTTGCTAAAAACATCCTCAATCTGATTGAGGTACGTTCGCTGAGGTCGACCCCTTCCAACTCTCCCATCCACACTCATCTTGTATATTTGTTTTGTCTATCTCCTTTCCGAAAACCAACTTCTGCGCATGGGCCATGAAGTTTCAATCGCACTGTACGTGTGTGCCTGCACGTGGTATTTTGTGGAAGAGCCACACTCAAGGGGCCAAAGAGCCGCATGTGGCTCGCGAGCCACGGTTTGCCGACCACTCTCCTAGGGTGAAGTCTCAGCTCAGCTGTGCATCAGCTGTGTGACTTGAACAGATAATGTGGCTTCTCTGCTCTTTAGTGTCTTTCTGTAAATGGGATCCTAAGTCCTACTTTTCAGGGTTTTAAAAAGATGTTTTGAGACATTGAACCCAAAATCTAGATGTAGAACACTCAATACCTAATGTTACTGTTGTTGTTACTCATACATTTCACACAAACTTCAGGGCAGCCCTGAGTTTTGTGGCAGATGGACCATTCTGCTGGCCCTGAGTTTCAGTGTCATTTTGAATTATTTCCCCCATAGAGGGAGAGATGTATTTGAATGTTAAAGTAAGAGGATTTCTGAGTTGTAAATTAAATGAATATGATTTATAAAAGTAGAATAATTTTGACCACAAATTCAATAACAATGATTTCAAAGTAGATAAAGACAAACTCATAGACTCAAGCTTATTTTGGAAGATGTTCTTCTTTTTTTAATTCTCACCCGAGGATATATTTAGAGAGAGAGAAAGAGAGAGAGAGAAACACCAATGTGAGAGAGAAACATAGATCGGTTGCCTCCTGTACCCACCCCGACTAGGGATTGGGCCCTCAGCCTAGGTATGTGCCCTGACCAGGAATGGAATCCACAACCTTTTGGTGTATGGGATGATGCTCCAACCTACTGAGCAACCCAGCCAGAGCTTGAAAGATGTTCTTTTTTTTTTTTTTTTTAACTGCCAACACAATTTTATTAATTGCAATAGATACAACTTCCAATATACACCATTGAAATATGAACCTTTTTCATGTGCTTCAGTAAGACACGGGATGGGAGCATTTTGCTTGCGTTTCCCATTCTCTGAAAGATGTTCTTATGTACACTAGATGAACGAGATTTCTACTCTACAAGATTTGAAAGTCTCATGATATTGTCCCAGCCTACAAAGGGAGTAGGTAGTTTCTTTCATCACAGAACTGTAAAGCTTTATAAGACTTTTAGAAGGCCTTAAATAGACTCTGAGCAAAGGTTTCTGACCTTTATAAAGTGCACATATGGGCTATATAATTTGATGGTGGTAAATTAAAATATATTTGTTCTCTCTTCTCACCCCAAACAGGGCCACATAAATGTTGCCTGGCTGGATTTTGAATATATGACTGCTCCCTTCTTCAAATCTCTGTTGGTTTGCACAGCTTCCTTGTATTGGGTTCAGGGTGGGAATTGAGGGGCATAATTACATCTTTGTTCTTTGACCACTACTAGGTGCCTGAGGGGTATAGCTAGGTCAGTCTTAGGAGCTTCTAGGCCACCAAGCAGCCACATCTATGAAACCCAAGAAGCAGCAATGAGGGAGCGTAGGTAGATTCCTCTCTTTATCTGACTCAGGCCTCTGTGCTTGGCATTTGTCCTCTTGTTCACTAAATGTTCTCAGACTGAAGGGTGGAAATCACCTGGGAGTATAAATAGGTGTATGGGTGCCAGCCTCTGATGGAAAGCCAACCTCTTCAGAATATTTATGATTTTGGAAAGTAAAGAGCCAGAAAGAGATTAAGGTAACATGTGTGCCAACACTCCCTTATCCCCATTGTATAGGTAGACCTAAAGAAGGAAAGAATTTTCCCAAGTTTACCAGTTGAGCCCTTTAGTTGAGCTGTGATATGGATCTAGGTCTGTTTGATCCCAAACAGTTGGCACTTGCAGCAGGAACTACTGTTTCCCACTCTCAATCTTCCACGTCCCCCTTACTAATAGAACTTCCAATTTATGGCTGGGCATGTAACTGTCTGGAAGAAAGACTTATTTTCCTGTCTTCTTTGCAGTTGAGGTGGCTATGAGACTAAGTTCTGGCCAGTGACAAATGAGTGGTAGTGTCCTGTGCAATGTTTGGAAACATTCTTTTGTCCTTCTTCCATGTTGCTGGCTGGAATGTACAGGTGATGGTTAGAGCTTGAGCATCTCTCTTGGATTATTAAGTGGAGGCCATGTGTTGAGAATGATGGAACATCAGGTAGCAGGATCCTGGGTGCCTGACTTTGCAGAACACTATACCAGCCCTGGAATGTCCATCCTTGGGCTTTTTACATGAGAAAATAAAACTGTGTGTTTAACAGCTGTTATTTTTGGAAAAAATTTGTCCCATGTCCTTGAACCTTATCTTTACTGATACTCCACTACCACATTCTGCCTTCAGATCAGTTTTTGTTGTTATTAAGGGGGTAGAAGTTAGGGCTTGGGAATTCTGTTGTGGGCAGAGGGGCAAGATCCTTTTAGATAAAGAGGTGCTCTTTGTGTTTCTTCCAGCAGATTGGGATCCTTCGAGGGCAGGACCATTACTGATTTTTCTTTGTAGCTCAGAACCCAGCATAAGACATAGAAGACAGTGGTAACTGTTGTTGGATCTTCTGTTACTTATTGCCACAGTAATGCTGAGTAACAACCACAAAATCTCAGTGGCTTGTGATAATGCCTATTTATTACTCATGTGCCTGGGATGGTCAACTAGGCAGCTCTGCTGATATTGGATGGACCTGGTCATGTGTTTGGGGAGTTGGCTGGCTGCCTGATGATCTAGGGTGGCCATGGCTGGGACCACTGGGGTGACTTGACTCTGCTCCACATTCCCCTCACATCCTAGCAGGCTGGCCCAAACCAATGGAAGAGGCTACAGGTAATGAGTGGAAGCACGCAGGTTTTTCTTGCCTCTGCTTGGGTCATGTCTGCTAACATCAGGGCTAGACCCAGAGACAGAGTGGGAGGTGCTTCACTCTCATATGGCAAAGGAATGGGTAAAGGGCAGGATGAGAATTGGGGCCTTAATGGATCTAATCTACTACAATGAATGACTGAATGAGTGGAGGCCTGGATGGGGAAAGAGAATAAAAGGCAGGGGGAGAAAGTTCTATGTGCTGTGCTGTCAGTACAAGGGGAACCGAGGCGCTAGAGGGCAGTTTTCCAAGTGTCTGATGCTCTCTGGGGTTAGCCCTCTGGAGCCGTCTTGGCGTGGGGACTGCATGCAGCCTGGAGCTTTGGTGCAGACCAGGCTGTGGGGTGTTTGTATTATGACTTGCTTCTGTGCTAGGGGATCTTTGCTTCTGAGTGAGTCATTGTGAGAGGCTTCCTGAGCTTTACCTGGTCGCTGGGAAGAGTCTGTTTTGGGACGAGATGCCTTTTCAGAGAGAACTAATTCATAACATGAAGACAGTTATGCTGGGGCCTGAGAACTGAACCGGGAAGCAAGGAACCTCGGTGTTAGTCCTGCCTCTTCCAAGTCAGAAAGAACAACAAAAAAACCCACCCCAGAAACATGAGTTTCTCTTGGGCAATTTCTAAGTATCATAGGACTTGTCGGTAAGGAAGAGGCTAAAATAAAAGTTATTTTAAAAATTCCCATCCCTCCACACCCTCCCCTTTGGCAACCATCAGCTTGTTCTCTATATTTAGTAAGTCTGTTTTGTTTATCTTTTTTTAAAATATATTTTATTGATTTTTTACAGAGAGGAAGGGAGAGGGATAGAGAGTTAGAAACATCGATGAGAGATAAACATCGATGAGCTGCCTTCTGCACACCTACTGGGGATGTGCCCGCAACCAAGGTATATGCCCTTGACCGGAATCGAACCCGGGACCCTTCAGTCCGCAGGCCGACGCTCTATCCACTGAGCCAAACCGGTCAGGGCTCTTTTTTTTTTACCTTCAGATTACACATATAAGTGAAATCATATGATATTTGTATTTCTCTGCTTAGCTTATTTCCCTTAGTATAATACTCTGTAGGTCCAACCAAGGTGTCGCAAATAGCAAGATTTCTTTCTTTTTTTTATGGCTGAATACAATGGAATATGTGATATATCACATCTTTTATATGCATTCATTTATTGATAGACATCTAGGTTGCTTTTATAGCTAAGCTATTATTACTAGTAATGCTGCAGTAAGTACAGGGATACATGTATCTTTTCAAATTAATTTGTTTTCTTCAGATAAATACCTAGAAGTGGAATTCTTGTAAAAGTTTTTTAAAAAATATTTTTATTGATTTCAGGGAGGAATGGAGAGGGAGAGAGAGAGAGAAATATCAATGATGAGAGAGAATCATTGATCAGCTGCCTCCTGCACGCCCCCTACTGGGGATTGAGCCCTGTCTAGGAATTGAACTGTGCATAGGTCGACGCTTAACCAGTGAGCAACACGGCTGGGCAGCTTTAAAAATTTTATAGAATGCATTTTCTCCCAATCCTCATAAGTCTTTGAGGAATTTGAAAATTCCACTAGTGCTAATATATTTGATAATATATTTGATAATTTAGTATTCTGTTATATAAATATATATGATCCTTTATCATTAGTTGTTTCAAATACTTTCAAAAGAACATTTAAATTTCATATAAGTCATAAAGTGATGGCTAGTGTAAATATTAAAGTCACAAAACAAGGGTTAGTGAAAATTAAGACTAAAATTGTCAATGTGAAATTAATGATTCTAAATTTCATAGTAGTTGATGCAAGAAGGAGATATAACAGTAAGTGTAACCAAGTTTTCATCAGATTAATAAAACAATTTGTTTTGATGGTGTTAGTATGAACAACTCACTTGGTCATTTTCCTTCTGTTGTAGAAAGAAAAGTGATTCTGGCAATTTTCCTGGCCTTTCAACACAAAGTAAATGTTTGCTTACTTGGGTTAAAGGCAGTCAAAATTAGATCCAATTTCTTGGCATCTGCAGATCCTGCTGATTTTTCAGGGTCAAGGTCAAGGACACCAGAGCGACCAATTTCTGAGAAACTGAATGCTGGAAGCCTGAGATGGGTCTTTCTCATCCTCTTTCGGATCCTTCTCTCATCTTTAAATCCTGGGAATACTGAGGTCTGGGAGAGGAAAGAGATTTACCTACATGAGTCTTGGAGTCACCAGAAAACTAGATCCTCATCCTGGTTCTCTACACATTGCCTGGGATTACCTCCTTCCATCCTACAGCTCTTGGCCCTTTAAATGGTGAATTGCCAATTTCTAGATGCACTAATGCAAAACATATTTCTGTATCTGCTTTCAGTAGAGAGAAACAGAGGTTATATAATGTCTCCCTGAGGGAAAATGGAGCAATAGCTATTCTGTTTCCTCATCACTTGGTACACTCAATCTAACCTCCATACATTTGTTAAATAGAACCTGGGTTCATCTCATTTTGTCTCAATCTTTTTATCCCCTCCTTCTACGGCTTGCACTGAAATATGGAAGAGATGCCTTTTTGTCCGGTGCATGGTGTATGATTTCACTTCATTATGAATTCAGAGTGGGGGAGAGCTTGAAGGTGTCAGCAGCAGGCCCTGACAGGCCCTGACAGAGGGCTCCTGGGAGCGCCTCCAATCTCCTTCCATCTGAGGCCAAATCGATCTTAGGAGGAGGGTGGCCCAGGAATTCCTGTCACTTTGATTCACCTGGGATAATGATGCCTCTGGGAAGAATGATGGCTTGAAGAGAGGAGATGATTTTGAGATTCACTTGCTGATTCTTTGAGTCAAAACCTGCAGCTGGAGCCTTCCTGAGAGAGAATCAGCAGTCCTTGTCTTGCTTTTTAACAGTGGCCAGGATTGGGCATGCCTCTTGTATCAAGATTCACAACTATGTCTTTATATTTTATGTTCTTTCAAATAGGATGAATATGAATACCCCAAGATTATTTGCTTTGATGGCATCTGGGGTGTTGGAGTTCAGAGAGTCTTCAGAGACCCTGAAATCCTATGACTTCCTCATTGGAGTCTGTAGAATTATCTTCCTTTCTCTGACCTCAGTTTCCCCACTGCTAAAACGGATATCCATGTAGATATCACCCCAGGGGGTTAGGGAAAGGGTGAACAGAAGGGGCTTTGGCCTCTTGCACAGGCTGCAAGCAGAGCAACTCCATTTTTTATCAATTTTTAAAAATTGAGAATACGTGGACGATCGCATTCAAGCAAAGGATTCTGCTATTGCCATAAAGCTTGAACTCTTCCCCACCCCTTTTTCAAACGTGGCCCATGATTGATATTTGGGAACTTCTTTCTTTAAATATTCCCAGGGACATGTGAGGTGGTAGTCAGAAACATAATTCCCCAAACTTTTCGTTGTCCATGCCATCTCAGCAGTGAGTAGATTTTTGTAGTATTTTGCAATGTTGTCCTCCCATGTGGGAATTCTTTCTTTATATCTCTGGTTGTTGGCCTTGGTTTGAATCCCTGAATATCTGCTGAGTAGTGAGTGACTAGACTTGGGAACAGACTCATTTTGCCCAAGTTCAAAAGAGACTGATGTGAGAGAAACCAAGATGGCGGCATAGGTTAACGCGGGAGTTTGCTGCCTCGAACAACCACTTCAAAAATACAACTAAAAGATGGAACGGACATCATCCAGAACCACAGGAAGGCTGGCTGAGTGAAAGTTCTACAACTAGGAGGAACCGAGAATCAGAGGAGGCGCAGTGCTGAAGTAAAATACTAAGGTGCGGAGTTCGCGTAGCGCGGGCTGGTGGCTGAGGGTGCGGTTGACTGTTTCAATCCGGAGGGAGCCTCAGACTCTGAGCTCCAGATCTGGGCGAGTCTCTAGGGACCCAGACTCAAACGGGAGAAGCGGGAGAAGTGGGACTGTCTGGCTTCAGTCCCTCCGAGGTTTGCAGCGGTTGCTGGGACAGAGAGGCAGAGCCCCTGGGGACGGACTGAGAGCAGCTGTAACTGCTCCCTCCTCCACCCTGTTGATCCTGTGGGACCCGCCCTGCCCAAGCCCTGCACAGAGCCATTTGCTGGATAGCCTCAGGCAAAGGCTAGATTAGCACCTCCCTAGAGGACAGAAGTTCTCCCACTGCAAACACAGCTGATTCTCACAGCCAGTTGGCCTGGAGGTCAAGTAGTAATTACCTACAACAATCAAGGCTTGACTACAAGACTGCTCACAGAGACCACAAGGGGGTGCACCAAAAGTGTCTACCTCAGGTATTTGGGACACTGAACACGGAAAGCCACTCTGTCGACACAGCGAAGCATGAAAAATGCCAAGACAAAGAAACAGGCCACAAAGGACAGAACTGGAGGAAAGCAGGCTACTGGATATAGAATTCAAAACCACACTTTTGAGGTCTCTCAAGAGGCTTCTAGAGGCTGTCGATAAACTTGATGAGACGTACAGGAAATCTAATGAGACCCTCAATGGTGTGATAAAGGACCAACTAGAAAGTAAGCATACACTGACTGAAATAAAGAATATTATACAGACTCCCAACAGCAGACCAGAGGAGCGCAAGAATCAAGTCAAAGATTTGAAATGCGCGGAAGCAAAAAACACCCAACCGGAAAAGCAAAATGAAAAAAGAATCCGAAAGTGTGAAGATAGTGTAAGGAGCCTCTGGGACAGCTACAAGCGTACCAACATCAGAATAATAGGGGTGCCAGAAGATGAGAGAGAGCAAGATATTGAAAACCTATTTGAAGAAATAATGGCAGAAAACTTCCCCTACTTGGTGAAAGAAATAGATTTACAAGTCCAGGAAGCGCAGAGAACCCCAAACAAACGGAATCCAAAGAGGACCACACCAAGACACATCATAATTAAAATGCCAAGAGCAGCAAGTCCCAGGTGACTCCACCCTCAAGCTCTGAACTTTGGTTTTTCCGTAAAAGATCAAAATACTCCTAAGTATGGCAGATCTCATGAGGTATAGGTTCATTAATCTTGATTTTGTTCTCAGGGAGTAAGTAGGCTGAACCTCTAGATTTGACTGTTTTTGTCACTTTTATGTGCTGCCAACAATACTGCTCAACATAGGAGAAAAGGGAGTGAGAATAGAATCCAGACAAGGACAGGAATTGAGAGTGACCAGTCTACTTACAGTACTCATGGCAGACACCAGTGCTCTCTCCTCAGCTTAGCTCACATGCACCCACAGCCTCCCTAACAGAGAGCTCCCTACAGTCACTGCCATCTTTTCCTGAAAGGAAGTGCCCCTGGGGCCACAGATAGAGGTTCTGTCCTGAGAGACCTCTAAGGAGAGAGGCGAGGCAGTAGAATGAAAGGAGCTTTGATCTGGGAAGGATGCAGGCTCCAATCCCAGCCCTGTGTGCGCTTAGGCAAGCTGCTTTTCTTTCTCTGGACTCAGTTTCCCCATTGCTACCAATGATACCTGTGATGAAAGACGTGGGTTTTAGTTTTGGCTCAGCTGTGTCCTCAGTCGATTCGCCTGGCCTTTCAGAATGTCATTGTTCTTATCTGGCAAAACAGGATCACATTTTCTCCAGTGACTGAGACAAGAACGTGATCTGGAAACTCTGAAGTGTCAGAGAAATGCAAAGGGCCTTCATCCGAGGTCTACATTTTGATCGGTCCTGGGAGAGCCAGAATTCATTGGGGGTTCTCATTGATCTGGAAGAAGGCAGAGGACTGGAAACAAGTAACTCTGGTGCCCCCTTCTTGTCTGACTCCTAGTGTTTTTGCAAACTTCCCTCCCAGAAGAGGGGAAAGGCCCTGTTGCATGTTGGTGTGAGTGTGCACGTTGGAAAAGAAAAGAAAACAAAACCCTACCACTTCCTAGCCTGGGGCTAGAAAGATTTCTCTCTGAAGAGAGAAATCAGGGATGCCTCGAAATTGAGAATGTGGCAGGAAACTGAGACCAAGTTGCTCACAACACCGTTACGTGACGGATGCTCAGTCATATCAGGACCCAGAAGATGCGTAGATCCCTGCCCCAAGGGCTGTTTGAAGGTCACACCAGCTCACCCTGCTGGGAAACAAACTTGGTGTCTCTGTTTGCGGGTTCCCTGTGCTGAAGGCATGATTCACTGAGGCTCTGGGTCCCCTATTCTCACTGTTGCCTGGCCACCTCTGCCACCCCCTCTGACCCCTGTCCCAGAGCCCCTCTTGCTTGGGGGTGACTTTTAATTTTTTGTACTCGCCTCTTGCTCTGTGTTTTCCTCAAAATTTGTTACAGTGGGGCCCAGGAAATGCGGCGGTGGGCTGAGGCTGGCCCAATCTAATTGAAAGAAAGACGTGATTCATCTTGGTCAAGAAGCTGCGGTCTTCAGGTTTGGTTGCAACCCCTTGGGGAGTGAAACTGGAATGACCTCTGTCACTGCCCTGGGGTCACTAGGACACTCAGGAAGGTGAAGGGAATTGGTTTCTATAGAGCATCTGCTATGCAGCATTTTATCTATGCTGTCCCATATAAACCTCACAATGCACATCGTAGGGAGGGAGGTATTATTACCACCCCTTTTTTGCTGATATGGCTCAAGGAGGGAAAGAGCACAGCTCAGGGGGAGGGCCCCAGTGGTCACTCTGCCCTGGCCATGGGGAATAAGTAGACCCTCTGCACCTCTGTTTTCAGCCACTTTGTCTTCAGAAATGTGTGTGGGGGAAAAAGCGCAATTGGTGTGGCTCAGCAGTTGAGTATCAACCCAGGAACCAAGAGGTCTCCAGTTGGGTTCTTGGTCGGGCTCGATCCCCAGTGGGGGGGTGTTCAGGAGGCAGCCAATTGATGATTCTCATTGCTGTTTCTCTCTCTCCCTCTTCATTCCTCTCTCTCTAAAAATCAATAAAAATATATTTAAAAAAAAAGAAGGAAATGTGTGCAGCAGAGGTGAAGGTGTCATTTCCATTCTGCTCAGTGTCTTTAGGAAAATCCCTTGTCCTCTCTGGGCCTCAGTTTCTATTTCTGAAAAATAAAGTCCTTGTTATTCTCTGAGCTCAAGAATCCTGTATTCCATGCCCATAGTGCTTACATCACTTCTCTCCAGCTCCAGGGCAGGTGCCTGACTTTTTGGAATGTTGGCATTCATGTCAAGGGGGGGATCCCACGGACAAGTGTGGGCCTCGTTGAGAAGATGTAGAGGTTTGACCTTGAAGTTGTAGGAAAGATGGTGAATGACTTTGAAATAAAACGAAAAGATTACTGGAAATAGTGGAAAACAGGGTGTTTCTATGAGAACTCTGTGCCTTTCATTGCCCTTGAGCGATTTCAGAACTCTGCAAGTTGTAGATAAGCGAGAGCAATGCAAATCGTTCTTTTTCAGAGATACACAAATAATTTTTTTCCACTGGAAATACAGTTGGTTTACCACACCCCCTGTGGAATAAGCCAGTTGTACATCTATTTGTGAATTCATTTCAGCATTTCTTTGTGTGTGCATGATTCTTTGAACCTCTTGTGATATCTTATTGGTTCCCTCACAAATTAATGAGCTAAGTAAAATCCTTGACACCTGTTTGTTTTATATTTCTGTGAGGGCCATGATTATATCCCTTTTTAATAGAAATTATCCTTTAACTGTGCAAGTTGTAGATAAGCGAGAACACTGCAAATCGTTCTTGTCCAGAGATACACAAATAATTTTTTTCCAGTGAAAGTGCAGTTGGTTTACCACACCCTCTGTGAAATAAGCCAGTTGTATATAGCTAACTTACAAAACCAATCTGTTGGGCATTGTTGGTGGGGGTAAGGGTTGATGGTGGGTGTATATAACCTTTGTGTATACTTCCAGCCTAGAAGCTTTTTCCCACAAAACACTCTTCACCCACCCGAGTTTCTCTCTTGGCATTTTCTGGAAGGTAACACATTCTTCCCAGCTCCTCAATTCTAAGCCTCTCTGGAAGCCTTGCTAGCCTACCACCTACTTCTGTGTTCAGATTTGAGCCACCATGATTGAAGGGGTGTAAGTACCTCCCCTAGGGCAGCGATGGGGATTCAGTTAGGCTGTGCGTGTCTGAGGTCATTCCGGGTACCAGCTGAGGTGGTCACTCAAGGGGTGGATGCCTTGTGCTTGCCCCTTGTTTGTTTGTAAGAATTGGGCCCCCCTGGCCCCAGACCACTCTGCTCCCCTCATATGGCCCTTAGCAAGGCTGGTGGAGATGCAAATAAAATGGGATTGATCCTGGAATATTATCCCTTGGGCAGTGGGACCCCCCTGGGTCTCTCTCCCTGGCCATATGGGTAAGAATGCATTTGGCTGCAGGTACCAGCAAAACTTGATTTACAGTGACCTAGAAATTAAGGAGTTATTTTTTTCTTACATAACAAAGAGTTTGGAGATAGATGTCTCCACATGAGGGTCAGAGAGCCTATGATTCTCTAGCCCTAGCTGTCCAATAAGATAGTCACTAGTCAGTGTGTGGCTACTTAAATTTGGGTGAATCAAAATTAAAAAGATTTCAGTTCCTCAGTTGCCCTAGCAGCATTTCAGGGGGCTGCTGGCTGTTGTGCTGTGTCAGTGCAGGCACAGAACATTTCCATCGGACAGTAGCAGCAAGACGTCTCCCACAGCCTAGGTGTAGCGTGTCAGCGAGAGGACGTTTGTTCCTTTTTATCAAGGTGGGAACTTCAGTGTCTTACTGATTGACTAACTATGGCACATGGCCCTTCCTAGCTGCAAGGAAAACTAGGAAAGTGAGGATCTTGAATAGCGTTGGGCACTTTTGACCCTGAACAGGATTGGGGTTCTGATTAGCAAGATGAAGGGGAAAAGAATATTGGGCAGGCAATTCTGCAGTCGGAAGAGTCTCGGCGCAGTTTGTTCATTCAGTGTTGGGTTGTCTCCATGTGTGTTCACCTCGTCTATCCCACTTTCCCCAGCAGCTCCTCTTCCATTTGCTCAGAACAACACCAGAAATGCTCACACAAGGCTTTTATGTGCAGTACACTCTAGGAGAGGTTTGAGGGACATGAAGGGCGCTTAGATCCTATTAGTGCAGAGTACTCAATGCTGACATCAGATGTTCCTGATCTTACCATTCTGTCTGTTCCACACTGCTGTGTCTCTCTGCCATCCTGTTTCTCCTCTAACAGCCTCTTCATTTCATTATTAGGACACCCCACCTGCTCGGCTCCCCAATTCTCTTCCTTTTATTAAGTAGAGCAATATAGGCCAACAGTACAGGCCACATGGCCTGGGGGATGTGTCTCCCTTTGCACACTCCAAGACTTGGAAAAGCAATGCAGTCTTCTACAACACCCCCTGCCTTTTCACTAGTGTAAGAGAACAGTCTCTTTCTTCTCTCCCTACCAGCTTTGCCAGACAAGAGAGCGCTAACACAGATTTCTTTGCTCTGATAGAAATGATTTCTGTCTTTGGAAGGCAGAAGCAACCACAGCTTGTTTTGATTGGAAATAACGTTTTTGCTTCTATCATATTCATATACAGCATTTGCACTATTGGACATTGAAAATGCAATTAATCAAATATTTTGGTTAAGAACCAGGAGTTAACAGATTTTTGAAGAAATAAATTAAAGTATTTTTAATCCTGGAGGCAGAATTGCCCAGGAGTCAGATCTGAGTATGAGTGACAGTCCTGACCACTGTGTGACCTTGGACAAATGTATTGAAACTCTTTGGACCTCAGTTTTTCCATCTGTGCAATGGAACAGTTGGATAAATCAGAGATTCACAGACCAGGGCCGTCTGGCCAGATTCTGCCATAGGCCTGTTTGTGTATGGCCCCTGTGCTGAGAATAGTTTTTACAATCATAAAGGGCTTTTAAAAAACAAAGCAGAAAAAAAAAATAAAGCAGGGACTGGATATGACCCACCAAACCAATCATTTATTCTATTTGGGCTTTTACAGAAAAGGCTTGCCCATCCTTTTTAAAAGGCTGCTGAGTTTTTACAATTTTCAGGGCCAGTCTGGGATCCTGGTAGCCTAGATGTATAGGGCCTTATGGAGTGGTTTCCCTCATTTCTGGGGGGTCTCCATTCCCATGTCACAGGGGAAATGGGAGGGTCATGACTGAGTAATCGGGTTGGGGCTGGAGACTATGAGATGGTGATTTTACAATAAACCCGCTGACGTGGTCATGGAGATTTCCCTCAGCAGGTGAGCAGCAGCGTGTACGTCAGATCCTGGAAACTGTGGGGTAGAACATTCTGGCTTTCCAGCCACAGTCGGGCCTGCTCATCCGGAACAGGTGTCAGCAGCTCCGACTGCGGTCAGCTGGGCAGCTCTGATACCAGGCCCTGGCTCGGATGTGTGTGGGGGTGGGGGCAGTTGGATATGGGTTAGTCTGGCTGGGGGAACTGAGTCATATTTGCTTCCCTGTGATCATACTGAAGTCTTGAATTCCACCCTGGGTGGGTAGGGGACTTTGTATGGGGCCTAGCACCCTTGACCTCTCTCCTTCTGAGGCCTGGGAAAGCAGCCCTTTAGTGCAGGGCTTGTGAGGGACCCGTCTACACTTCTATTCATTCCCATTGGGACTGGAGGCAAGTCACTTCACTTCTCCCACTTAGTTTTCTCAATAAAATGGCACCAATGAATTCTAACCCATAGATCTTCTTGGGTCAATGAGAGAACAAGAGAAGATATTATATGGAAAATCAGTTGCAAAAGAAAAGTACTGGAAGGCCTCAGAGGTTCAAGTGGAGCTTTCTTTAATTACCGTTTATTGAACACTTATTATGTGCCAGGCACTTGGTAAGCCCTTTACACAGTTTTATTCATTTAACCCTCACCATAATTCTCTGGGACACGTATTATTTTTCCTATTTATGGATCAGGTGTCTCCGGGTCACATGCATTTTAAATGGCAGCGCTGAGATTTGAACCCAGGTGTGTATGATGCAGTTTCTGACTCTTAATCTCTTTTCCAGACCTAGGAAGTAGATAAACTTCTGAAGTTGATGTTTTGAAGTGGCTCTGAGGAGTCCTCATTGCATTTGTGGGAACAACTAAGTGTTGATTTCAATTGGCGTCATGTTTGTTGTTTAAAGAATTTTATTTTGGCTCCTGACAAATCACATGGACAGTTGTTCCCATTAAAACTCTTAACTGGACTGTTTATATTATTTAGTAACATTAGAGAAAAGAAAAAGACAAATGTTCTCAGGAAATAAATACTGTTAATTCTCAACCTAAAATAAAGAATAATAGCAACACAAAATAGTTAGGTTGGAATTTTGATCTTTTGACTGAGTGAATTTTGTGCCATCAGAGGTTTCTAATCCTTTGACTTCATCTACCTCTCTCACTGCTAATTTTCATCTCTTTTCTGTCTGCATTCTGGGTAATTATGGGTTGAACGCAGTTTAGAAGCATTACAGATTTTAGACCAGCTAAAGGGATGGTCTAAAAACATCAAGTCTTGTCAGTTGGGGCAGGTGATGTGTGCGGGCATGCATGAGTGTCCTCTTTTTTTCTCTCTCTCTCTCTTTTTTAGCTCAGGATTCATGATTTAATAACATTTATTAAGTCCCTCTAATACCTTGAGTTCACTGCAAGGTGTGTATCTATGATATGCATTTCTGAGAGGAGGAACTGGAGGCTGAGAGATGTGCTGTGACTTGCCTGAGGTCACACAGCTGGCAGGGGCAGAGCTAGGATTACACTCAGGTCTCTCTGGCATTGAGCCAGGCCACCTGCTGCCTTTTCCCTCAGTCCCGGATCCCCTCCTTTTCAAGAATTCCCTGCCATCCTTCTACTCTGATTTGTCCACAGGACCATCTTCTGGGGCAGTCCATGCCAGGCCCAGACACGAGAAAACTCAGTTCCAGACACCCCAATACTGCTCCTGTGTATGTGCTCTGTGGGGTCGCAGAGCTCCTATCTTTCAGTCCTCATTCCCTTATCAGCAGCTTGTGTGGCCTGAGCAGGTGGTCCCAGAGAGGATTAAAGGAAGCAACAGCTCACAGATGCACAGCCCCTCCCAATCACATTCACGCTCCACAGGAACTGGGAAGGCTCACACACTTCTTGGGTGTGTTCCCCTTCCAGGTGGGCTTCTGGGTTCTGTTCTACACTCTGCCAGCTGTCTTCCCGTGACCTTGGCTTCCTGTCTTCCCCTTTTTGAAACTTAGCGTTTCCATGTACCAATGAAGGAGATCCTTAGAGAGCGCTGAAGGAATGGAACTGAGGCCTCTGTCTTCTGGGTAAAACTCTGTCTTACCTTTGTCCTTTAAGCTTTGATCTGTGTTGAAAGACTTTATTTAATATTACAGCAACACCCCAAACAAGCAGCAACTCTTTCAATCCTTTTTTGTTGGGGGAGGGTTGGAGAGCATTTTTCTTATTATCGTGTAACCTGTGCCCAAATAGAATTGATTGTTCTCATCTACTCTACCCGCAAGAAATGGGGAAGAGAAATTTAGCTTTGAGGCAACTACCCCTAATCAAGCACAAAGCTGCCCTCTGTATGGTCAAAAGCTGAGCTCCCAACAGCACATCGGAATGAAGACACACACATTTTCCACCTAGGGGACTGTCTATTTTTGTCACCAACCTCATCCCTTTCAACAAGGGCTCAATTCTTGGACAATTTCGAGAGCTTGTTTAGGGAAAAGCCCATTTTCCATCTGACTGCAGAGCTTTCTTTTTGAATCAGCTTTGGAAACTGCAGCCCAGGGAAAAAGATAGCTTCTTTTGCTTTGCCAAATGCATTATCTTCTCCCTTTATGGTTGTGTATTGTGTGAACATCTCTTTTCCCATCACTCCCCCACCCTCTCCTCTGTCTATCTGGAAGCATGGATGTAAGATGGTAAATGGGACATCCAACCTGGGATAATTCTTACCAGGCTGCAGGAGAGCCGAAGGTGAGGGGTCTCTGGCTCCATTCTTGGTCACTCTGTCCCTTAGAGCTGCACAGCATCTCCCGGACAGGAGGATGTTTTCCTCATCTCCTCTGAGCACCATAGGCCAGCTGTCCCTTCCCTGTGCTTTAGCTGAACTCTGGAGGTTTGCAGCCTGAAGGTCTTCTTTTTGTCCTCAGGAGGCATCCCCCTGGGCAAGTAGATTTGATTGGAAAAAGTGCAGAGTTGACCAAGAGTGGTCTGCTGAGGCCACACTGAAATTACTGATGTGTTGCTTGCCCCACCCACGAAGTCTGGGGCTGCGGGCTCTTCCGGGTGTGTGCTAACCACCTAGGGCTTTGCATATCAAACATTAACCTAGCTGTTTGGTCTTCAGAGGCCACAAGATAGGCTGGTAAAATACCACTTTCCTAGTGTCCCTGCTTGGCTCAGGAATACTCAGTGGCTCCTCATAATAGTTTTCTGTTTCTGTGTAACAAATACCCCCCTCCCTCCAAACCTAGGGGGCCAAGAATTTGGGAGCAGCTTAGCTGAATAGTTCTGGTCTCAAGAGTTCTGGTCTCACCTATACACCTCAGCAGGAGAGACAGATTTATTAACAAATAACGATAGCTATAATTTGTGTTCCCAGCTTTGGGTATAAACACGGTCAGAAAAAGTTACTAGGAAATATATTTTAAAAGCAAGAAAAGCCTAAAGAATAATGTGAGATATTGGTATAACCAACCTATCCTAAGAAACAAAATATTTCCAGTACTGTGGAAACCTTTCCCTGTGGCATCTTCCCCACCATGTCTTCATCCAACATGTAACTAGTTCCGTGAATGAGGTCTTTATCAGTCCCAATCATTCTACTTTTGCTGCACCAGTATGTATACGGTATATCCTAAGCAATGTATAGAACTCTTTGCAGGCTTTTAAAAACATTAAATTATGTCGTACTGCATGCATTTTTCTGCAATTTGCTTTCTTTTCTCCCAATATATTTTACACATATTACCTTTGCCCATTTTTCACTGCTGTATAGCATTTCCCTGTATGGATATACCATATTTATTTATTCATTTTCTTGTTGATGAATATATGGTTTGCTCATAATTTCTTCCAGATTAACTGCAAGAGCTCTCCTTGACCTAATTAGCAAAAAGTTCTCTGTCTCCCACCTTGAGGCTCTATGCCACCTGCCAGAATGGCTTAGAATCTTAGTGACTTTCTTAGTCATGAGGGATGAGTTCTGCTGAAGAGTTGAATCTGTTTGTGGCTTCTCTGTCTCCTGTGATAGTTACATGGTGTCACTGCTCAAACTTGTTCCGGGTGGCCCAGTGTGTCCTTATTCCCTGATATGGTGACAGCCCTAGGGAACAGTTGTGGTGGTGACTACGAATGAGAGCTGTGACCTGGAGTGTGAGCCTGGGCCATTGCTGACTCCATACAGGGATCCAGTCATCAAGGCTGTCCCTGCAGCAGGGCATAGGGACAAAGACTCCGTGAACAGAGTCCCCCAGCCCAGAAGAATATTGATCCCGGTAAAGTGATCATAATCATAGCTCTAGCCACCTTGTAGGTTGGAATGCTATTGCAGAGGCCTCTAGAAGCACAGTCATTTGTTGGGTCAGCATTAATGAAAGTATATCTTTATTTTTTCAACAGCAGTCTCTTAGCCTCTGCATTTGATTTCTTATCTGTAAAGAGTGAGTTATTCCCACAAGATAAAGAAAATCATAATCGCTGGATTCAGCTTCACTTGGTAGAGGGACTCAGCCCCTACCAACCCTTCTCTTTTCCATATGCAGTAATTCTGGCTGGGGCTTCCCTGTTAGGCAGCTGTTAGATCCTCTGTGATGGAGGGCCTGGCCAGACAGAACCTCTGTGATGTGAGGCATGGCCAAAATACTGCTCTTGGAATGAGAAGACCTATCTTAGGTGCCTTCCTTCCACATTCTATCTATTCCACATTATATGATCTTCATACTCCTTAACCTCTCTGAACCTCAGGTTCCCCATTTGTAAACACAGAACTGCTATGAAGATAAAATGAGACAATGAAAGGACTCAAGAAATTAGAGCAGGTGGGGTGAGGGTCTTTTTAGCTTTGTAGGCAGCACATTCTTTGGTTGGACAGCTCTGACTTTGCAAACATCTAAGTCAAGTCTTGCTTCACTCCAGCAGACTCTGGACAGCCTTTTGTGAATTCAAATATGCCCAGCATGTTCAGCCTCCACCCCCAATCTCTTCCCTGAGGAGAAGGTTTCTTCTCCAGAAAACCTTCCCTAGTTCCTTCAAAAATGGTATTATAAGCCACAGTTTCCATAAAAAAAAAGAAAGTTGTGAAATATAAACTGCTTGAAAATATAAAATATAGTTCTAAGGCGATATCATTGCTAATGAGCATGTATTGTCATCACAATGGTGAGAATGACAATCGCCCCTACTGGGAGCAGAGGCCATCAAGACATCCATGTCCCTAAATCCAGGAATACCTTTTAATCCTCATCGGATTTAATTTCTCACCTGGTCATGTTTCTTAATGCACACTTTTCTTTTGCTTCCTGTGACACTGCTGGGTTTCCTCCTGTTTCACTGGCAGCTCCTTCTCAGGCTCCTTTGCTCCCTCTTCCTTTTCAGACAAGCTCTTAAATATGGCGATCCTCAAGAATATGTCCTAGGTGCTCTATTCTCCCTTTTCACACCATCCTGGAAAGTTCACCTGTGCTCATCTATTTCTTTGGCTTCAATTACCATTCTTGTGCTGATGACTTCCAAGGTCATCCAGGCCATTTTTCTTTCCTGAATAATAGCTTTATAGCTCCATCTGTCTGTTGAACATCTCATTTTGGATGATGGGCATGTCTTGTGGGCATGTCATTTTCCATGAGTCCTTTTGCAACCCTAAACCTTTTCTTGCTCCTGTGTCCTATATCATCTCAGTGAAAACCACTGCCATCCATCCAGTTACCCTGTCCAGCAAACATCCTTGATGTCTTTCTTGCCTTCTATTCCACATGTAGAGAATTGCCAAGTCCTTTCAACACCATCAGTTTCTCCATTCCTGTTGACACTACTGTATAGGAATCATTTATTGCAATAGCCCCTTATCTAGTCGCTCAGTCTCTAATATTACCCACTTCTAATTTAACTTTTACACTACAGCCACAGAGATAATTCTAAAACAAGTCAATCATGGGAATTTCTAGATAAATGGCTCACTCCACTCCTCCCTGCCCCCTCTCCCACCCCTGCCACCAAACCTATACTCTGGAGACACCATGGAAGAGAGGGAAGTGTGGAGGTGCCCAAGAACTAGCATAAAGTCTAGGTGGGAAAACTCTGGGACATCCTGCTCTGCATGCAGGGAGAACATAGCCAGAGGCAGAGGGGGACAGAGAGCCTCACTAGGGGACAGGTTTGACTCTGGTTCTTTCCTCTTTCCCACTCCTTGCCTCTTGGCACAACTGTGAAATGTAAAAGTATGGGGGAAACTTGGGTTATCACTGCAGTTGAAGCCATGAAAAAGCGATGAGAGATTATATTCCTGAAGTTTATATTTAAAAGTCCTAGCCCCCAGAACCTTAGAGTGTGACTGTATTTGGAGATAGAGTCATTAAAAAGATAATTAAGTTAAAATAAGGTTTTGAGGGTGGGTCCAACTCCAATATGACTGGTGTTCTCATAAGAAAAGATTAAGACACAGACATGCACAGCAGAAAGACCACGTGAACACAGGAAAAAGAGTCATCTACAAGTCAAGCAGAGAGCCTCAGAAGAAGCAGCCCCACTGACACCTTAATCTTGGACTTCTAGCCTCTGAAATTCTAAGAAAATACATTTTTGCTGTTTAAGCCTCTAGTCTGTGGCACTTTGTTATGGCTGTCCTAGCAAGCTAACACAGAGGTGTAAAGATTGGAGGAAAGAGATAAAGTTCTCATTATTCACAAGTGCTATCTATGACAGTGATGGCGAACCTTTTGAGCTCGGCATGTCAGCATTTTGAAAAACCCTAACTTAACTCTGGTGCCGTGTCACATACAGAAATTTTTTGATATTTGCAACCATAGTAAAACAAAGATTTATATTTTTGATATTTATTTTATATATTTAAATGCCATTTAACAAAGAAAAATCAACCAAAAAAATGAGTTCGCGTGTCACCTCTGACACGCATGTCATAGGTTCGCCATCACTGATCTATGATCATCTACATAGAAAGCAAACAGCAGATCCTCTTTTAGAACTAATGAAAGGATTCAGCAAGATTTCCACACACAACATCAACTACTAAAAACCAATAGCATGTCTCCACACCAGCACATCCAACCATAAAATAGAATAGCTTTTGGCTTGGAGGAGGCTTAGGTGCAACTTTCTTCGGTCGTCCCGAATCTGAGTTCATCCGACATCAGCTGCCTGCACCGTGCCACAAGTTTGACTCAAGGAGATCAAAGTTGCATGCCTAGGGTGCACCAATGGGGAAATAGGGGCCATGTCTGCCCTGGCCCCCAAGATCGGTCCCCTGGGTCTGTCTCAAAAAAGTTTGGTGATGACATGGCCAAATCAACGGGTGATTGGAAGGGTCTGAGGATTGCAGTGAACACTTACCATTCAGGACAGACAGGTCCGGATTGAGGTAGTACCTCTACCTCTACCCTGATCATCGAAGCTCTCAAAGAATTGCCAAGAGGCAGAAAGAAGCAAAATAACATTATACACAGTGGAAATATCACTTTAATGAGATTGTCAACATTGCCTGACAGATCTTTAGCTAGAGAATTCTCTGGAACCAGTAAAGAGATCCTGGGGACTGCCCAGTCTGTGGGCTGTAATGTTGATGGCCACCACCTCATGACATCATAGATGACATCAGCAGTGGGGCAGTGGAATGCCCAGCTAGTTAAGAACTATAAAGGAAAATATATCAATTAAAGATCATTTGACAACCAATAAAAAATATAGTAGAAAATGTCATTCACAATAGCTACAAAAACTATTATCTACTTAGCAATTAGTTTATCAAGAAATAAACAAGTGCCCTACAGAAGAAAAATTTAAATTAAATTAACATCAGAGGAAGTTTTGAATAAATGGAGAGATATTCCATGTTCATGACAGAATAATATAACATTGTCAGTTATCTTCAGATTAATTTAGAAATTTGGTACAGTTACAGTCAGAACATTTCAGATAGGTATGTTGAGGAAAATGACAAACTTATTCCCAGATTCCTAAGTATAAAGGTTGGCAAGTAGTTGAGTCAACTTTTTTAAAAAGTGGATGGACTTGGCATGGAAGAGATGCCAGCCAGCTGAGAGTTCTAGAATCACTGGGCCTATAACACACACTGCCAGGAGTCTCCACTTGGCATCAAGAGTCCTGTCTCCACACCTGCCTTTTCCCTCATTGGTGATGGATTGGACAAGTCTCTTTCTGTCTCTGGTCCCATTTTCCAGGCTCTACAATGCAAGAAAGTGTGCTATTCTCCAAGATCTCTGGGATACTATAGGCCAGGGGTGGGCAAACTTTTTGACTCGAGGGCCACAATGGGTTTTTAAACTGGACCGGAGGGCTGGAACAAAAGCATGGATGGAGTGTTTGTGTGAACTAATATAAATTCAAAGTAAACATCATTACATAAAAGGGTACGGTCTTTTTTTTTTTTTTTTTTAGTTTTATTCATTTCAAACAGGCCGGATCCGGCCTGCGGGCCGTAGTTTGCCCACGGCTGCTATAGGCTCTCACTGCCAAGGGTGCCTGCTGCTGGGGCTAAAACGAGCTGGATATTTTTTTGAACAGACCCATTCAAAGCAAAGCAAAGGAGGTGAAGTAATAGTAAGGTTAGAGGCTTGAGACCCTCCCTTAAGAGCTAGGGAGCCTGTCTCAGACCTGAAGCAGCACAGGAAGAAGTTGCCTCATGTGGGCTTTGTGCTTTAATAGAAGAGGGAGGGGGCTGCGTTTCCCCATCCACCTCCATCTCACTCCAAAGTAAGAATTTACATTGTGTTTAACTTTAGATTAATTTTGAGAGCTATCATCTAAAAACGGTTTGGTCTTCAAAGCACAGGCTGACCCCCCTCTTCTTTTTTGCATGTTTAATCAGGGGTAGGCAGTTTCCATGATGTGACTGTGGGTCAGGTTGTCATTCATTCTTCAGAGTCTGCTTGGAATTCATGATTGTAGGCTCCAGGCAGTGGGAGAGATGGGATGGCAAGGGTTGAGGTTAGGGGAAGCAAGAAGAGCAGGAGGAACACAGAAGAGGGACATTTAATTGAGCCTGGGGGTGGGTTGAGGGGTGAGAGAGCTCTGGGATGCTTCCTGGAAGAGGTGATATCTGAGCTGGGAGGTGGAGAATTTCTACAGGTGAGGGTATGGGGTGGGGGGCCAGTGGGAGGAAGCACTCTAAGCAAAAGCCTAGGAGCAAGTTTGTCTTCCTCTGACTGGGCCAGGCTCAGGGAGGAAGACAGAGGGGCTGGCAGAGCAAGAACACAAGGGACCTGGAAGGCGGTGGCAAAGAGTGAGCTCTTTTCTGAAGGCAATGGGGAGCCAGTGAAGAGTTTGAGCAGGGGAGTGACTAGGTCTGACTTTATTAGTTTGTTCCTTTGTGTGTTTTGAGGAAGTGGGAATTGGACCTAGAGTGCAGAAAATATATGCATGTTGTCCATATTTCATCTTTATGAGCACCTTTCTTCTTTTTCCCCAATTGATTTACTTTTTGTTGAGGCAATAGAGATTTACTGTTCAGTTTCACCAAGCCTTCCAGGCACATATAAAATGTGGTTGCAACAGTTGTTTTGTAGAATAGACTGAAGAACAAAGATTACCTATCTCATTTCATAAGGCTATAACCTTGATACTTAAATCCAGTAGGGATGGCACCATAAAATAAAATGTAAGACAAATTTAAATATGGCCATAGAACTAATTATTGAATTTATTGAGGTGACTTTGGCTAATAAAATTATATACATTTCAAGCGTACAATTCTATAATATGTCCTCTGTATATTGTGTGTTTACCACCCAAAGTCAAGTCTCCTTTCGTCACCATTTATCTCCCCTTTACTCTCTTTTCCCTCTGGTAATCACCATTCTGTTGTCTGTATCTATGAGTTTTTTTTTTTTTCTTTTCTTAATCTCATCACTTTTTTTCATCCAGCCCCTCAACCTTTTCTCTGACAGCTGTTAGTCTGTTCTCTGTATCTGTGTTTCTGTTTTTCTTTTTTTGTTCATTAGATTCCACGCATAAGTGAAATCATATGGCATTTGTCTTCCTCTGATTGGATTATTTCACTTAGCATAATGCTCACCAGGTCCACCCATGCTATTGATTTTCTACTTTTTTATGGCTGAGAATTATTCCATTGTGTAAATGTACCACAGCTTTAAAAAAAATATATGTTTTTATTGATATTTAGAGAGAGAGGAAAGGAGAGGGATATATAGAGAGAAACATTGATGACAGAGGAACATCATGGATTGGCTGCTTCCTGCATGTCCCCTGCTGGGGATCAAGCCTGCCACCAAGGTACATACTCTTGACCGGAATCGAACCTGGAACCTTTCAGTCCACAAGCTGATGCTCTGTGCACTGAGCCAAACCGGCTAGGGCATACCACAGCTTTTTTATCCACTCATCTACTGATGGGCACTTGGACTGCTTCCGAATCTTGACTATTGTAAATAACGTTGCAATGAACATAGAGGTGCATGTATTTTTTTTCAAATTAGTGTTTTGGGTATCTTTGGATATATTCCCAGAGTGGAATTGCTGGGTCATAAGGCAAGTTTTATTTTTTATATTTTGAGGTAACTCTATACTGTTTTACACAGTGGCTGCACCAATCTGCATTCCCAACAATAGTGCATAAAGATTCCCTTTTCTCCACATCCTCACCAACACTTGTGGTTTGCTGACTTATGGATAGCCATTCTGACAGATGTGAGGTGATATCTCATTGTGGTTTTAATTTGCATTTCTCTGATGGTTAGTGACATTGAGCATCTTTTCATATGTCTATTGGTCATCTATGTACTTTTTGGGAGAAGTGTCTATCAGGTCTTTTGCCCATTTTTAAATTAGATTGTTTGGGGTTTTTTTGGTGTTGAGTTGTATACATTCTTTATATATTTTGGATATTAACCTCTTCCCCTTATCAGATGTATCATTGGCCTTGTAGTATAGTCTGATATCAGATAGCATGATTCCTCCAACTTTGTTCTTTTTTCTCAAGATTGCTACGTCTATTCAGAGTCCTTTGTGGTTCCAAATAAATTTTTAGAATATTTATTCTAGTTCTGTGAAATATGCCATTGGTATCTTGATAGGAATTGTGTTGAATCTATAGATTGCTTTGGGTAGTATGGACATTTTAATAATGGGAATTCTTCCTGTCCATGTGCATGGTATATGCTTCCATTTACTTGTATGTTCCTTAGTTTCTTTCTTCAGTGTCATAACTTTCCGAGTACAGATCTTCTACATCCTTGGTTAAATTTATTCCTAGGTATTTTTGATGCAATTGTAGATGGGATTGTTTTCCTAGTTTCTCTTTCTGATATTGGTGTATAGAATGCAACTGATTTCTGGATATTTATTTTGTATCCTGCTACTTTATTGAATTAATTTTTCAGTTCTAGTAGTTCTTTTGTAGACTCTTTAGTATTCTCTATATACAGTATCATATAATCTGCTGCCCATAGAATGTTAAAATCGTATATAAAATGCCAGTGATTTGAATTTGGCAATGATAAGATATCTCATGATCAAGTACTTCCACAAGGATATTCCTCCAGAAAATCCATTAACATAATCTATCTATTATGGCTAAATGGTGTCCTCCCAAATTCATATGTTGAATTCCTAACTCCCAGTACCTCAGAATGTGACTGTATTTAGAGATAGGGTCTATAAAGAGATAATTAAGTTAAAATGAGGTCATTAGGGTTGTCCCTAATCCAACAGAACTCGTATCCTTAGAAGAAGAGGAAATTTGGACACAGACAGGTACAGAAGAAAGAGGTTGTGAAGACAGAAAAAAGATGGCCATCTATAAGCCAAAAAGAGACGCCTCAGAAAAAAATCAAATAGAGAAGCCTCAGCAAAAACTAACCCTAATTATACCTTGTTCTCAGACTTCTGGCCTCCAGAATTATGAGCATATAAATATCTAGTGTCTCCCGACACCTCTTGAACTTTTCTTTCCTTTTTTTTTTTTAAATCCTCACCTGAGGATATTTTCCCATAGATTTTTAGGGAGAGTGGAAGAGAGAAGTAAAGACAGAGAGAAACATCGATGTGAGAAAAACACATTGATTGGTCGCCTCCTGTACGAGCCCTGACCAGGGCCCGGGCCTGGAAGGAGCCTACAACTGAGGTAGGTGCCCTTGACTGGAATCGAACCCGGGACCCTTTGGTCTGCAGGCTGATGCTCTATCCACTGAGCCAAACTGGTTAGGGCAAACTTTTCTGCTTGGATCTCCTGCTGTCAGGGATGTGCATCCTCCCTTCTCTCACAGACCAGAAAACTCATGCCCCTTCCTGACTTCCCTGTTTACATCCTTGGCACCCCTGCCTGCTCCCCCACAATGGTTGCACTGCATAGGAATAAATTTCCTGATCACCTTGGCCTTCCCTTCCCTCCGGGAGAAGAGTGGGTGTGAGTTGCAGCCTTAGGGAGTGGTTAGCAAAAAGCACAGCGCCTCTAGCCACAGGATTTGAATACCCAGTAGGAGGTACCTGTGTGAGTCATGACAGATAAAACCACAAGGCCCCACTGCTCCCCCACCTCTCATGTTTTTCTTGGAATTGGGTGTGTGGGTGTGAGTGTCCTCTCACAAAGACCTCTGAAGCGGTGTGTCCTGAAAGGAGGCTAACAGCTGACCCACACAGAGCGCTCTGGAGTTTACACAGCAGTTTCATTACACCTTGACTCATTTCCACTTTATGACAGTCATTGAGGTTGTGTTTATTATTCCCAGTCAAGAGCTGTAGAGACTGAGAGTGACTTGCCCAAGGTCATCACCAGTAGGTGGCCAGACTGAGACTCAGAGTCTGGTCTTCCTGCTTCCAGGTGGAGGAAAAAGGGTGCACTGGGCCACTCTTACTGCCAGGCCCTTGTCGGTTGTTACTTGTTACATGGGAAGTTGAGGCTTAGCTAAGTGGGGTGATTTGTTCAAGGTCTTCAGCTGATGAGTGTGGCTTCCCTTTGCCAAGTCCCTGGCACAGGCAGACAGCTGTGGCGGGACAGGAGGACATGTCTGTGGGCTCATGAAAAGCAGGCTATGTGTCCTATAGGACCAGAAGACTGAGTATTCAGGTTCAGCTCCTCCAGCTGCCTCTTGCTAGATCAAGTGTTACCTGAGGACAGCTGCTTAATATTTTGAAGCATCACTTTCCTCATCCATAAATGGGGATGATGGCAATGTTTGCCTCCTTCAGGTGATATGAAGACCGACGACACACTGCCTGCCTGAGTGTGCCTGAGCAGATCCTCATGAATTCTGGCTGTTGTTATTGTTGCGCCTGTGTTTTTTAATCCCAAGCTCTGGGCTGAGTAACAGGTGGAATCCAAACCTGGTAAATGCATTTTAGTTGGAAAGATGCTTAAAAGGTTTAAAAATGAGGTGTGTAGACATTGAAGTCAAAATTGTATAAAATTCAGTTGGGGTGAGGATAAAAGAAGAGAACCCTCACCTTAGCGTTTGCTAAGTTATTCTACGATGACAAACACCACCACCATCTATATCATAGGCTTACAACACTCAAGGTTTGTTTTCCTCGCTTTGTAGGTGCTTGTGAACCAGCTGTGGCTCTGCTCCGTGTGCTTGCTTTATTCTGGGGCCCAGGCAGAGGGAAGAGGCAGGGGATGGACCACGAAGCTCCTGATCACACCTGCAGGCCACACCAATCACACAGCTAAGCCCGATGTCTGGGATAGGGTAGGGGCAGCGGTTGTACCTCCCCCAAGGATGCACTGCAGGTCACAGAACAGTGAATGGGGAGTAAGACTACTCTGACCACCCTCTGGTCTGAGAGCTTTGGTTATTGTGGGGTCATGGTCTGATGCACCCCTTCTAGCTCACTCACTTTGATTCTCCACTCCCAAACCAGAACAATTGCCTGAGGAAATTTAGGGGGCTCTCAACTAAGAATAGATAACAGAGTGATCTGTGAGGGTCTCTTGTTCTGCAGATTTGGGTCATAGGTTTCAACCTTTGAAACTCCCATCATGGCAGTGGGAAACCGGGACAGCCTGCATATTCAGCCATAGGGGAATGGTAGGTGAACAGTGGCTTGTTCATGCAATGGGATTCTATACCATTTCTAAAAGAAATAAACTACAGCTAAACATTGAATTGAATGGAAATAGGCAGTTCCTCAAGATGTTTTATATATGCAGTTATGACCTAGCAGTTCCATTCTTAGTATAAACCCAAGAGAATGGAAAACATTTGTTCATACAAAACTTATATATGAATAGTCATAGCTGCATTTTCATAACCCAAAAGGGAAGCATTCTAAGTGTCCATCAACAGATGAATGTATAGACAAATGTGATAGATCCATAAAAGGGAACATTGTTTGGCAATAAAAAAGAATGAAGCACTGATACATGGTACAACAACGTGATAAACCTCAGAAACATCAAGCTAAGTGGAATAAACCAGACACAAAAAACCCCCACATATTGTATGATTCTGTTGATAAGAAATGTCCAGAATAGGCCATATTATAAAGAAGATTAGTTGTTGCTAGGGGCTGGGAGAGGAGGGAGTGACCGCTTAAAGGGTACATACAGGGTTTCCTTTCAGGGTGATGAAAATGTTCTGGAACTGGATAGCAGTTGACATCGTGAATGTAATAAATGACAGTGGATTTTCTACTTTAAACTGGTTAAAATTTTATATGTGTTTTACTACTGTAAGAAAAATAATACAGAACACCGTATCCATAGTGTGTATGAAAACTTGCACAGAACAGTATATATCAATATCATGATAGTTGTTGTCTTGGGAAGGAGGGAGGGGAATGAAGTAGTGAAGGGGTTTTAATTGTATCTGTCACATTTTATTGTCTTCAAATGTCCAAAGTTTCCATGTGAAAATGTCAACATTTGCCAAATCTGGGTTAGGGTGTGAATATTTCTTGTCTGGCCCTCTGCGTTTTTCCGAGTGTTTTTGTAATGTATCCTAATTAAAGGAAAAGAAAGCCCAGCAGCTTTGACAACTGCTTCTGGGCAGAAAAGTGTGAGCGTGTCTTCCACCCCCTTGTACTAGTACTTGGGGAGCAGGTGACTTAGGGAACAGGGAACATTAGATTTCATTGTATTTTTGCTTGGCTGCATCCCATTATTTTGGATTCTATTGAAATTAATGATGCAGGGATCTTATTTCTTTCCACCCAGACCTGGAACTTTGACTCTGATCAATGAATTTCATCTTCCGGAGGCACAGTGATGAGTTGGGGGTTTTAGCTCAGATAATTGCTTTTTTCTCTTTGTTTGGCCGAAGACAGAATTTTCCTTTCAGGCTGAAACTATTCATAGATAAGGCAGTAAACTTGTTTCTCAGATGTGAGGTTTTAAATGAGTTATTCCATCATCATTATAAGTGATTCTTCAATTTATAGGACCTCTCAGAGATGATGAAGTGGGAGAGGGAAGAAGCTCGGATGCTAATTTTAGATGTTACTGATTATGTCTCGGAGCAAACAAATTCATGGGGATGAGGCAGGAGACGGTCAGGAATTATTTTGCCTCAATAATATTTAATACTTCTCTGGGTCCTCTCCTTTTTCTTTGTAATATAAAGTGATTGTCCTCGTCATTTCAGAAGCACCTATGCAATAAAATTAACAATAATATTAATGACATTCAGTTAAAGTCATATCTCCAGCAACAAGCATAATGCCACTGGGGTTGCCACTGTTCACATCTTTCCTGAAGGTCCCTCCAAGGTCATGGTGTCCACCGAACAAATAAGAAAACTAAGGCCCAGTTTTACAACAAGCCTTGCCCAATACTCTAAAGCAGGGGTGGGCAAACTTTTTGACTCCAGGGCCACAATGGGTTCTTAAACTGGACTGGAGGGCCGGAACAAAAGCATGGATGGAGTGTTTGTGTGAACTAATATAAATTCAAAGTAAACATCATTACATAAAAGGGCACGGTCTTTTTTTTTTAGTTTTATTCATTTCAAACGGGCCGGATCCGGCCCTCGGGCCGTAGTTTGCCCACGGCTGCTCTAAAGTCTGTTTTTCTGTCAGAAGATCTGATTTCTGTGTGGTCTTCTCACAAATCTACCTTACTTGTCAATCTTGACTTCAAATGTCTATTGTATATTTCTAAAAAACAACAACAAAAAACCACCAAACTTTTCCTTCCAAGGACAGATTCCCCAGTAAAAAGACTTTTCTTAAGGACAGTTACGCTGTGAAAAAAAACTCTGCATGTTAGAGTAAAAAAACCTGGTTCAAATCCCTGCTTTGCCTGAGAATGTGTATGATTTAGGCCAGTCACTTCTCTTGTATGAATGTCAGCTTTCCACCCTACAAATTGGGCTTAAGGACCCCTAAATCCAAGGGTTGTTGTGACACAGCAGATGCTCCCTTTGCTTGAGAAACTTTTAATCAAAGAGAGAGGTCCAGTTGGGGAGAAATTGAGCATAACCATAATTTCAGATGCAACACAGACTCAGTCTTCCACATTGGTACATTAGCAATGAAAGCTGACTTCTCTCGGCCCTTACTAGCTGCTACACATTGTGCTTGTCAGTTTGTGGGTTTTCTTCTTTGATCCTCATATTGATGGGAAAATAAGGTACAAATAGGTTAAGCAACTTGCTAAAGGTCACACAGCTACGGAGGAGAAGCCAGAATTCACCACTGGGCCCGCTGGCTCCAGTATTTCTGCATGTAACCACAGAGCTGTCTTTCCTCTCTGCTTGCATGTGCAGATCAGTTAGATGTCTTCAGAAGGTGAACCCCAGACTTTCTTGTCTCAGTTATAAGAATCTTTGGAGCATTTCAGTGGGGAAAGTTGCAGCAGAAAGGAGTTACCTAGATGATGGTAGCCAAGCCCCAAAGTTTTCCTCCTTGACAGAGATAACCTTGCTATTTAATTCCTGGCTGTTAGCAGGATGATTTTTAACAAAAGAGCATGTGCCAGTACCCTACTGTTTTAATCACTGAAGTTTTGTAATATATTTTGAAATCAGGAAATGTGATGCCCACAGCTTTGTTCTTCTTCTTCTTCAAGATTGCTTTGGCTAATTAGTGTCTTTTTGGTCCTATATGAATTTTCTGATTGTTTCCTCCATTTCTGTAAAAATGCCATTGGCATTTTGATGGGGATAGCATTGACTCTATAGAGCACTTTGGGTAGTACGGACAATTTAGCGATGTTGAGTTTTCTAAACCATGAACATGGGATATCATTCATTATTTGTGTAAAGACAGATAGACAGACCAGAGGAACTGACGGCTCTTTGACAGGGTTATAAAGAACACACAACAGGAAAAAGATGGTGTTGGGAAAATTAGATGTTTGTCTGCAAAAGAATGAACCTGGACCCTTATCTTCCCCATGTATAAAAATCAACTCAAAATGTATTAAAGTTTTAAATGTAAGACCTGGAATTGTAAAACTCCCAAAAGAGAACATAGCAGAGGAGTTTCTTGACTTTAGTATTGGCAGTGATTTCTTGGATATGCTATCAAAAGCACAGGCAACATAAGCAAAAATAGACAAACTAAAGAGCTTCAAAGCAAAGGAAACATTCAACAGATCGAAAAGGCAACCTATGGAAGGGGAGAGGAATATTTGCAAACCTTATATCTGATAAGGGATTAATGTCCAGAATATATAAAGAATTCCTACAGCCTAGCCGGTTTGGTTCAGTGAATAGAGCGTGGGCCTGTGGACTGAAGGGTCCCGGGTTCGATTCCGGTCAATGGCATATGCTTGGATTGTGGGCTCGATCCCCAGTAGGGGTCTGTGTGCAGGAGGTAGCCAACCAGTGATTCTCTCTCAAAATTGGTGTTTCTATCTCCCTCTCCCTCTCCCTCTCCTTTTCCCTTTCCCTTTCCCTTCCTCTCTGAAATAAATAAAAATATATTAAAAAAAGAATTCCTACAACTCAACAGCAAGAAACAAAGGACTTGAATAGACATTTCTCCAAAGAAGACATACAAATAACCAAAGTGCGTGTGAAAAGGTGCTCAACATCACTAACCATGAGGGAAATGCAAGTCAATCACCATGAGATATCACCTCATATCTCTTATCAAACAAACAAAAGATAAGTATAGGCAAGGATGTAGAAAAATTGGAACCCTTGTACATTGTTGGTGGGGATGTAAAATGGTACAGAAGGTATGAAAAAAAAACAGTATGAAAGTTCCTTAAAAATTTAAACAAGAACTATGGTATGATCCATCAATCCCATTTCTGGTATATATCCTAAAGAAGTCAGGATTTTAAAAAAACTACCTGTACTTCTGTGTTCATTACAGTGTTATTCACAATAGTCAAGTTAGAGAAACAGCCTAAATGTCCATTAACAAATGAATGTACTAAGAAAATGTGGTATGTATATACAATGGAATATTATTCAGACTTTAAAAAGTAGGAAATCCTGTTATATGTGACAAAATGAATGGAGGACATTACGCTAAGTGAAATAAGCACAGAAAGACAAATACTGCCTGATTCTACTTCTATGAAGTATCTAAAATAGTTAAACTCATTGCAGCAGAGTAGAATGATGGTTTCCAGGGGCTTGGGGCAGGGGTATTTGGGAAGGTGTTCTTCAACAGGGATATAATTTCAGGTATGCAAGACAAGTTCTAGAATCTGCTGTACAACATTGTGCCTATTGTTAACAATACTGTATTATGCACTTGCATTTTTGTTAAGAGGGTAGAGCTCTTAAGTGTTCTTACCACAATAATAAAGATAAAAGAGCTTGTGGAATTTCACTTTCTTAAGATAAAGAGAGGCTGAAGAGGGAGACCACATGCATTGAAAGGATGCTTTGAGAAGGTGACCCAGGATAAAATGCTCTCGCCTTCCAGATTCCAGGTCAGAGCAACTTTCTCTGCACCACCTGCTTTCACCTGCTCTGTTTGCACCAGAAAAATATCAGATCATTGATTTGCCTAACAGGACTTCTGACATTCTCCCCTGTGGACAGAGCTCCCTGGGGGTTTCACAGAACCACTGTGAATAGATTTGGGCTCTGGTGAGAGCATTTTTGGTGCCCCCAGCAGGGACTCATGTATAATGTTTGCATGGGGTTTGCAATGCATGTTGGGTAGTCATGACCTGGACCCCCTTCTTTACTGCTTTTTGGGGTCCTGGTACTCTATCCCTGTTCCCCATCTTAGGTGGCCTTAGGTCAGAAGGACAGTAAAGAAGGAAGTATGGCCCCGTTTTCTCTTTCCCACCTTCTCTGGCTCTCCCTGCCCTCTCCTCACTTGCTTTTCCTTTCAGCCATGTACTTAAAGCCTCCTGGACCGAAACTCCTATAGCCCTGGGAATGTCCCAGTCCTTGTTAGGATGTATTTTACAGGTTGGTAAAACACATTCTATTGAGTGCTCTGTTTTTTTTTTTTTTTTTCCCTAAATGAGGTCCAGATAATGAGGCCCTGTCTTCTCATCAACCTAAAAGTCTTCTATGTGGTTTTGTTGATCGTTCAGGTACTCATCCGTTGTCTGTAGTTCTGAAATCTGTGATGCTCTGTCAACCAGAAGTTCTTCAGCTGGGAAAGTTCTTTTTCCTAACCTCACCTAGACTGATCCAAGGCTCTTTGTATGATTTATTTATTCTACTTAGGATGACTATGCATGTGTTTTGCTGCAGATACTAGTATGTTTGAGTAGCAATGCTGCCCCAGACTTGGCTGGGAATGATACACAATGCAATAGAAGCAAGATATAGCTTTTCTAAAATTGAAAACACTTGACTTGCAAAATACATCAGGCCCTAAGGGTTTTGAATAAGAGATCGTGCACCTATATAATGTACCACATGGGTTTTCACTTGTTGCTATGTGTTTATGATGTTTTTAACTCGGCACTATCAGATAAAGAGTCTGTCACTCAAAACCAACCCCTCCTCCCTTTGGGATTATGTCCTTGGGAACACTCCCCAGAGTGGCATTATTTTATCAGAGGGGAGGAAAAGTTTTATAGCTCTTTGGCCTGGTGCCAGGTTGGGTTCCCTAAACTGTTGGGTTTGTGACTTTTACCCCTATGTGGCTACTCTCTCCATACTCCACGGTTGCAGTGAGGACTTGCATGAAGATGTTATGCTATCTTACTCAGAGGAGGCTGTGAGGATGAGTAAGCTGCAGGACTTATATAGTTACCATGGCTTCTTGGATTTCCTGGATGCAATATGGTCGCATCAATTCTGTTAGTTGGATGAGGCCACAGATAGTGGCTGACTTTCTAGGGGGCAGAGGTGAGAGTGTAGGGATGGAGCTCCTTACTGCTTCATAGAACTTCAGGCATGGCAAGGGCCTTTGACAGTGTGGTTCTCAGGAGGAGAGGGAGAAATATGCATCCATGCATCCATCCATTATCCATCTTTCATGGGATACTTATTGAAGTGCTTTCCTCATAGAATTCTGGTCAGGATTGAAGTAACTCATGCATACCTCTTAGAATATTGCTATTGTAAACATTCAACATCAGGTATTGTTGAGTAATAATTATAAAAAATAAAGAATTGAATCAGGTTAAGCTTTAGGAGTTTGTCAGGAAATGAGAAGAACAACCAGGTTATTTCAGTATGGGTGATTAAAATTCTGCACATTTGTGATGTTTGTGATACTGGGATGCAGTCCCCTAGATCCTCTCAATAACCGTGCAAGGCCAGCAGGACCTGCTAGATGGGCTTTAGGGACTGGGGTCTGGCCCCGGCTCTGACATTTGTTCTTGGATGACCTCAGGCAAGTCACTCTCCCTCGGCCTGTTGTCATTGTCCCATCTATAAATGAGGATGCTAGACTGCATGGTCTCAAAATCCCTTTCACTTTTGGAATCCCAGGATTCTGTGAGGTCAGTGTTTGTAGCTTTGTAGCCCATTTGAAAACCACAGCCTATCCACTTAGGTCCACCAGAGGGCGATGTGACCCATGTGTTGGCCCTGCCCCTGACCAATCACTATGGTAAGTGCCCTGAAAGAGGAAAGGGGAAAGACAGGACCCAGTCCCTGCCTTCCACAGAAGGTACATGGAAAAAAAAGACACGATTGAAATTGTCCCTTAGGCCTAGAATTGACAAGGGATCTTCAGTCTATTGGTTTTAATCTCACATCATTTCCCTGGGCCAGATGCGATCTTCCCATTTCACAGGTCAGGGAAGTAAGGCCCAGGGTATTGAAAGGACTTGCTTTGGGCTATTGTGTTTCCAGTGGTGGACTCAGGACCTTATATCTTCATCCCCACTGATTCCTCTGGCCATTTTCCACCGGACTTCAACAAGGTGCCTCCGTTTCTAAGGAGATTCTGTTGAGTTGAGAAGACAATTTACACATAAGATGATTAGGGCAAAATTTGAATCGATATTTGATAGAGCTAAGAGTTAGAAATGAGGTGCCTGGATATACTAAAACTTCTTTCCAACGAAGCTCTTCTTTTGGGATTTAGACTAAAAGATCAATAATAATATGTGGTAGCTGACAGGAGTTAAAATGGTCCAGATTATAAGGTGCAGACAGTAGAATCCGCTCTGGTTCGTTCATGTACAAAGGCATTTTTGAAAGGGTATCAGGAAAGTCTCAGAATCTCCAGGAGAGCCAGAGAGTGAGAATCTAAAATTATGCATCCAGAAACTATGACCAATCCCACTGCAGGGACTTTTCTAGGAAAAAACACTGTCACAGCTGCTTGGCACCTGTGATGCCTGGGACTGGTAGCAGCATTGAACTACTATCAGTTGAGTCTCTCTTTATGTGCTGGTCATATTTCTTATCTCAGTTGGTCCTGCAGAATAGGTATCATTATCCTTCCTTTACCCATACTTGCTTAGATAAGCCCAGGCCTCTCTGACTTCAAAGTCTGGGCTCCAGTAGAACAAAAGGGTATGGACCATTGGGCTAGAGATAGGGTCTAGCCCCAGTCCTCAGAGGGCAATTTCAGAAGATGAGGGACTTTTCTTGGTGTTTCTTGCTGCCTTTATAACCCTGTAGTAACAAGGAAAGAGGAACAAAAAGGAATAGATTTGGCCCCGTGTAACAGAAAACCCAAAATAACAGTGACTTAAACATGTTTGGATTTCTTTTTCTTTTTCTTTTTCTTTTTTTAAATCCTTACCCGAGGATATTTTTCCATTGATTTTTAGAGAGAGTGGAAGAGAGAGGGAAAGACAGAGAAACTTGGTGTGAGAGAAACACATCGATTGGTTGCCTTCTTCACGCGTCCTGACTAGGGCCTGGGTTGGGAAGGAGCCTGAAACCAAGGTATGTGCCCTTGACTGGAATCAAATCCAGGACCCTTCGGTCCATAAGATGACACTCTATCCACTGATCCAAACTGGCTAGGGTAGGATTTATTTTTCTTAACCTAAAAGAAACTTGAAGGTTGGCAGTTTGGGGTTGGTACAGAAGAGTGATAAAAGTCATCTGAAACCAGGTTTCTTCTGTCTTTTATCCCTGCCATTCTTACCATGGTCAAAATTGGCTGCTGGAGCTCCAGCCATTGTGTTCACATCCCATGTGGAAGAGCAGAATGGCAAAAGTGAGCCAAAACTTAGACATATGTATCTGCAAGGAGCCTTGGAAGAGATTTTCAGCTGGTCATGTTGCCTGTAGTCCTTGTATAAAGAATAAAAGCAAGAAAGAGAAAATGGGTGTTGGATAGGCCTATTGTCTTCAAACATTTCTGCTCAGATAGCCTTAAAAGAATTTTGAAATATTAGTAACCACCTTGTACATTTTCATATTATCCCTGAAAAATATTTTTTTAAATCACAGATGTGTATGGATACGAAGGATATAATTTCTGGCCCATTGTAAATATTGATATACAAGATAAAACTATTATATCACCTTTTAAAATACATCCAATGGTATGTAAATTAATTATAATTTATAGAATATATCCAATGGAGTGTAAATGCTATCATAAGATTAGAACCATTAGTAATATATCTAATATGTACTTCAACTTAAAAAAATAAATAAAATCAAAACAAGATAATGACTAGAATAATAGTACCATTATAATCACATTAAATAGAAAAGCTTCCATCAACATTAAAAGAATGTAGCAAATACAGTATAATTCATTTAAAAAATATTCCAATCAATTTTATAATTGATTTTTCATAAAACTATTTCTCAGAAGAGAGGCTTCAGACACCCATGAAAAGATAAGAATTCAGATTAGAAATATGTAACATGCCAGGATTTGCTAATTTACTGTTGAAAAGTACCTATATTTGCTCTTAGATATTTTAAACAAATGAGTAATTATTATATTTCATACATAAGACAGATGGTACTTACATTAGAATTATATAAACCTTTAGATGTATATTTAAATTATTTTACTTTGAATTTTATAAGTTAATTTTTATTTCTTTAAAAGGCTGACCAGGTTATTAGCCAATACAGTATTAGGATCAACAAATGTTAGACTGTACTACATTTAGTTATAATATATCTAACTTATCCAATTTCAAGTAATATATGAGAAGTGACACACTCTTAGTTTGTATTTAGATATGTCTCTTTGAAACAAAATTATTTTTATGAATGTGATAAGAAACAGCCTTATTCATTAAAATGAGCAGTACTGATAGCCCAAATATAACTCCTTTGCTCTACCAAGTTTTGGAGTTTTTGGTTAATGAAATGTAATTTGTCCTATTTTAGCTCAATTTACATTTCCAATTTTCTGTCCTGTAATTTTCCAGCATAGAACCGTTGCTCCATTAACATTCCTTAAGAATACTTTATATACTCCTTTCCCTGACTCTTTCTACTGCCTTTTTACTGTTTTTTTTAAAACTCTTCCTTATTTGCTATAGACATAGTAAAGTTATACCTCCTCCAGGAACCCTCCCCAAACCACCCAAACTCTATGTGTGGTGTAGTGGCTTCAGAATTTAGTAAACCTAAATTCAAATCTGTTCTTTGCTATACTAACTAGTTGGTTGACTTGTGTAGATAATTTGATGTCTTTGAAGCCTGTTGTATTCATGAATGAATGTTAGATACAGGAATGTATAAACTCCTAAACATCAGTGGCTTATCACAATAGAATTTTATTTCTCACTCAAGCTCAATGAAGGGGCACTCTGCTCCATACAGTGATTCAAGGGATCTGACCAAAGAGTATTGGTCCTCTTCAACATATGACTCCCAGGATTCTACTATGTCACATTTAAGATGTGACATAGAGAAGGTGAAAAATGAAGGCTCACACAGAGCTTTTATGGGCCAGGTCTGGAAGTGGCACATGTACTAATAACTTCTATTGGTTCGAACTCATCCCCAGAACCATTCCTGCAAGGGAGATTGAGAAATGTCTACATGTATGAACAGGAAGCTGAGAAATGAATTTGTTCAAGATTTGCCAGTCTTTGCCACATCGAGTTTCTTCTCCCACTGCATATTAAAAATAGAAAATAATTTTTATCTCATGGCTTATTGTGAGGATTGAATGTATTGCCATATAGAAAGTATTAACATAGTACTGGCATATAGTAGGTACTCAAAAATGTTTAGTTTCTCCATCTTTTGAATTTCTGACTTTAATTTTGGTCTTATACATAAAACTGCCTTGGCTTATAATGAGTCTTCTTTATCACTGAGCTTCCATTGTGCCAGGCATGATGACTGGTGTAGAGTAGGTATTTGATGCAAATCTGGTGGTTGACTATTTGCATTTGTTGAGAAGGGGAGAAGGTTGAGGCCTGCATACTCCAAAAGTTCAGAAGTTACAGACGTCAGATAGTCTGGATTGAATTAGGCCCAGCTCTAACGGAGAGAAGTGGTTTAATAATTGTGGCATGTTACTTCCTTTTTGCACAATTGTTTAAAGAAGCGAAATGGAGTGGACAGTGCTATGACTCCAAGACCACAGTGGCCAAGGAACCATGGATGTGCAAGGTGAGACTAGGGAGTAGGTGGGGACACTTCTGCAAGAGGAAATGCTACCCTTTGCCTCCCTACATACAGGGACCATTTTAAACATGGAATGAAGAGCTTGCAAATTGTGCGGTGGGGATAAAGGAAGTCCAGGCTCCAAGTCTGTGCAGTGGGGAATTTAAGATGGACAAAAATGACTTTATGTGATAGCTCTTGGGTTTCTGCCTTTATTCCCCTAAAAGGGAAGTGTGAGCTTCCAGGGTGAGGGTAATGATGATCAGCCCCAAGTTGTTCTTTGGAACTTGGCCTCGTTGGGTATCCCTTGTCCCTTGGGGGCCCTGGTGTTCAAGAGGAGTTCTGTCCCAGTTCCATTTCTTCCCGACTTTATGGCCCTTCACCTCCTAGACTGAAAGTGTCTCCTCCATTTATGAGATGGGAAGAGTGTTACTTATTTTACAGAGTTGTTGCAAGTGGTATATAAATAACACACAATATTAAGCATATCACCTTCCTATCCCTGAGCCAAACCTGTTTTCACCCTAGTGTTGAGTATCATCATGCACTCAGTTGCTCAAGCCAGAAACCTGAGCATCCTACTTACACTTCCTTCTCTTTACACCATTGCGTTCTATCAGTTATCAAGGGCTGTTGAATATGCCTTCTTATTATCTCTGGTCTTCTTCATTCACCTTTCCATCTCTCTGACAATACTTTAGTCCAGGACACTGTTACTTCTTCACTGGATGACAGCAACAGCCTCCCAAAGATCTTCCTGACTCATCTTGCCCCTGACCAATCTTTCTCCTGAGTGCAACCAGAATAATCTCTATGAGATGGAAATCATATTAAGTTATTCCCCTGTTACAAGTCCATTCACAGACCCCAGGACCCTCTAGAGCAACGGTTCTCAACCTGTGGGTCGTGACCCCTTTGGGGGTCGAATGACCCTTTCACAGGGGTCGCCTAAATACATCCTGCATATCAGATATTTACATTACGATTCATAACAGTAGCAAAATTACAGTTATGAAGTAGCAACGAAAATAATTTTATGGTTGGGGGTCACCACAACATGAGGAACTATATTGAAGGGTTGCAGCATTAGGAAGGTTGATACCACTGCTCTAGAGTGTTTCAGAAGACCAAAGAAAAACCAAGCGATGCTTTAAAGAAAAGGAGGGACACTGTTTAATATGCCAGCAGACTCAGGGAATAACTTTCCAAATCTGAGTGAAGAAACATGCAGGGGACTTCTCTTTATATCTCCCTGTGGTTTTTGTCCTGCAAATATGGATTATGCTTCCGGTCCTTTTCGCAGGCCTTGCAAGAAGGCCCCCAGTGTTGGGGGTCTCCAGGCCATATTAGTAAATGGCAACAGCAGCCATGAAAATGCCAAATCCCCCAAAATTAGTGTTAACCATGACTTCTCTCTTCCCCCAACCCCACATCCAGGCCAGTATTAAGTTTGTGGGATCTATTTGAAAAACGTAATCCAAAAGAATCCAAATAACCCATTTTTCTTGAATCTGCATCTATACACTGTAGCCTCATTTTCTTTTGCCTTGGATCATCCAGTCTCCTAACTGGTGTCTTTCTTTCCTTGCTTGTACCTATACAATCTATACTCTAAACTGCAGACAGGCTGCTCTTTGAAAATATCATTCAGATTATGTTACTACCTTGCTTACTTAGAATTAATTCTGGTTGCTTGTAGATGAAAGCCCAACTCTTTCTCATTAGATAGTGCCCTACATGATCTGGCTCTTATATTCCTGTCTGACCTCATCTCCTACTACATTGCCTCTCCATACCACCTCTTCTTTTTAAAAATACTAGAGGCCTGGTGCATGAAATTTGTGCACTTAGGGGGGGCGGTTCCTCAGCCCAGCCTGCGCTTTCTTGCAGTCCAGGAGCCCTTGGGGGATGTCTGACTGACAGCCCGCAGTTGGACATCCTTAGTGTTGCTTTGGAGGCGGGGGAGGCTCCCACCACTGCTGCTGTGCTTGCCAGCCGTGAGGCCAGCTTCTGGCTGAGCGGTGCTCCCCCTGTGGGAGTGCATTGACCACCAGGGGGCAGCTCCTGCATTGAACGTCTGCCCCCTGGTTGTCAGTGTGTGTCATAGCGACTGGTTGTTCCGCCTTTTGGTCGATTTGCATATTAGCCTTTTATTATATAGGACTAGAGTCCCGTTGCATGAAATTCATGCAAGAGTAGGCCTTCCTTCCCCCGGATGCCGGCACCGCCTTCCCTCTGGCACTCGGGACTCGGGCGTCCCTCTGGCACCTGGGACCCAGACTTCCCTTGCAGAGGGAGGCCCTGCCCACCCACCACAGCCAGCTGTCAGTGGCCTGGGCCTCCCTCTATGGGGTGATCGTGAGGCAGTGGACAGGTCCCCGATCAATCGCATTGCACCTGCCTTGGCTGGCCTGGCGCTAGAGGGTGTTATAGTGTGGTCCTGGATGGTTGTCTGAATGGTCATCCGGAACGTCATCCGGACAGTCGTTCCGCTGTTGGGTGTCCAGTCTAATTAGCTTATCACCCTTTTATTATTATAGATTGCCATCCTAATCAGGTGAGATTTTAAAATCAGAAAACCCTTCAGAAGGCATGGCTCTGAAGAGTGACTCTCAACATGTACAGCACAGCCAGTTTTGTCTCTAGTGGGGCTGCTGTACCTCTAGTTGAGCAACATTGTCTTTCCATTACTGGGCATGCTGTGCAGACAATGCATATCTACACCCATAAATGATGGAGCCACCTTCAGTTCACACTCTGAAAAGAGGCAGAGTTGAGACTCTTCCAGGGTCCAGCAGCATCACAGCTATTGACGTGGTTGAATACCCAGTAGAATCCCACTTGATCTAATTTGCCAGTTTTGTGTTTGCAGGCAGTAGTAACCATGGTTTGTTTGGGGTTTTGCCCATTGACTGCCTTGTTCTTAAAGCCTCTTACATTTTATTTCAATAAAGAGTGTTGTGATTAACATATCGAAATCACAGCTCTCTCTACACATTGTTTTCTGTACTTCAGCAAATTGCTGAATTTGCATAATGCAGTATGCATATGCAATATATCTTGGAGAGGATCTGAGGCTTACAGTGTAATTATGGCTTTGAAATTTTAGGAGCAGGAAATTCATCAAATATGCCATAATATACAATCATGAAAGATGACCCATAGCATTAAATCAAACTGTTTAGACTAAAAAGAATGCTATTGAGGTGCTCTTTCTTCCTTTTTATTCTAACTTCTCAGAGTTAAAGGCTATTCAATCAGCAAGGTCCAGAGAAAACAGGTTTTTAATGGAATAAACTGAAATCAGCTTCATTAAGCATTGAGTGTGAACTGACTAATTAGCATATCTAATCTCTTGTTAAAATTCCCCAGTGAATTTTAAGAGGAGGATTTTTCCTCTGCTTCACAGCATGTCAACAGAAAGGACCTGTGGGCTTGATGTCATTTTAGGAGGCCAATGCATTTAGCTCATTCATTTAGTCAATACTGTTGAGTGCTTACCTTGTGGCAGGCTGTGTCCCCACATGCATGGACTATAACCATTGACAACATAGGCAGGGTCCTCTGCTCTCAAGGAGCTTATGTTCTAGTGGAGATGGAGAGAGACAGTTAATAAGAATAAACAAACATGATTTTGGATATTGCTGTGTGCTCTGTATGGACAGTAGGAGCAATGGAGAGAATTATGGCAGAAGGGGGTATGGATCAGGCTTACTAGGGTTGGGGAAGGCCTCTCCAAGAAGGTGACCTTTGATCTGAGATGAACTGATGGAAAGGAGGAAACCACATGACATTTTGGGAAGAACATTATGAGCAGGAGATCAACTGGTGCAAAGTGTTGAGAATTCCTGGAGGAGGATCATAGGAATAGTGGTCTTGGCAGGTGGGGTCCTGTTATGTAGGACCTGGTAGACCACAGTCACCAAATCCCCACAGGGGACATTTGCTTCTAATTGCAATGGGAAGCCATTGGAGGGTTTTATGCATTATTTAGACCTTTTGAGAAGTGTGTACGAGAGCAGATAAAGGCCAAGGTGATGAGGACAGAAGATGTTTGGCTGGGCTTCCCGGTGAAAGAGAATTGTTGCAGAAATGGGGCTTCAGACAGGACTGGATGATTCATTACTCTTGCATGGAGGGTCCATTATTTTCCCATTGCCTCTTGGATTCAAGCTCTGCCTCACACATTCCTTAGGAATAATCAAATAGAAAAAGAGCCTTTTTTTTTTTCCTTTTCTAAGATGGTCGGAATGGATATTGGTGCATGGTCTTAGAATTTCCAAACGCTGTACCTTGTAGATTTCATTTCCAGAGTGAGATGTCTTTATTGCCTCTGCGGGAAATTAGTGTGTTTACCCAAAAGTCCTTTAAAATTTTTAGCTTCTGTAATGCTCTTGGTCACGTCTTTAACCTTTTCAATGGGGGAAGTATAGTGACTGAGCTCCAAAGCCACACCAGGACGTGAAATAAAGCTTGGCTCTTCCTCCTGAATCTGCCCCAGGTGAAGAGCATCTTCTCCCTGGTTTTTAAAAAAATTTAATTTAATTTTTCTGTCTCCCTGGTTCTTTTTTTTAAAACATATTTTTATTGATTTCAGAGAGGAAGGGAGAGGGAGAGAGAGTTAGAAACATCAATGAGAAACATCAATAAATGGAATCATACAGTATGTACTCATACAGTATGTACTCTTTTGTGTCGTGCTTTTTTCACTCAACATAATGTTTTTGAGATTCATGCACATGGTTGCATGCTGAGTAGTATCCTATTGTATGTATATACTGCAGTTGGTTTATCCATTCTCTAGTTGATGGACCTTGGGTTGTTTCCAGGTTTTGGCTGTTATAACTGTCTTCTCAATACATTTTTTTGGGGGAATATTTACTTTAACTGCTCTTGAAAAAAACCCAAGAGTGAAGTTACATAGGGTCATACATAGGTAGATATATGAGGTAACCGTATAAGAATGTATGAGGGTTATAATTAGTCCATATCTTTGACAACACATGGTATTGTCAGTGCTTTTAATATTAACCATTCTAGTGAGTGTGCTGTGGTTTCTCATTGTGGTTTTATTTGCATTATTTTAATGACTAATGCTCTTAAGTACTTTTTCACATGTTTATTGGTTACCCTTAGTAACACACATGTTCAAGTTTTAGCCTACATTTATATTGGGTTGTCTGGCTTATCTGAGTTGTAGGAGTTCCTTATATATTCTGAAGTCTAACATTATTTTCCTTTCATGGTTAGTGTTTCCTGTGTCCTGTCTAAAAAAATCTTTGCCTGCGCAAGGTTGGAAGTTATGCCTTTTTACTTTCAGTTCTTACATTTAGACCTATGACTCATCTCAAATAAATTTTTGATGCATGAAATGAGTTATTATTTTTTGTATATATGTCTAGTCGTTTCTATGTCACTTATAGAAAAGACTTGCCTTTCCCCTTTGAATTATTTGGCTTTTTGTAAAAAAAAAAAATCAATAGAAAGTATAAATGTGGGAGTATTTTAAAACTGTATTCTAATCCACAGACCTATTTATCTATTCTTGTGTCAGTGTTTTGATTACCATAGATTTATCATAAGTCTTGAAATCAGGTAGAAGAAATCCTCTATCTATGTTCTTTCACAAGATTGTGTTGGATACTCTAAGTCCCTTGTAATTCCTCATGCATTAGAATTAATCTATCGATTTCTATGAAAAAGTATGGGAACTTGATTGCTATTATATTGGATTTATCAATCAATAATAGGGAGAAAGGACATCTTAATAAGATCTAGTTTTCTGATATGAGAAGTGGTAAATTTCTCCACTTTTTAAGGTCTTCAAGTTCTTTAAACATTGTTTAGCACTTTTCATTGTAGAGCAGGAATTGGCAAAATTTTATGGTAAAAAGCCAGATTGTAAATATTTTACACTTTGTGGGCCAAGAGACTAAATCAGATATCTAGGTTCTCATATAACAAAGAAAACAAATTTCCGACATTTTTTATTGACAAAATTAATAATATGGAGTATAATTTTTTTGTAATACAGATCTACTAATGAGAAGAATAGAATTCTTTTTTCAATGGATAACATTTTTGCTTAAATGGAGTTCAGAGTTAGTTTTCTCTACCATAAATTCAGTTGCAAATATTCATCTGTGAATGGTTGATCTGTAATGAGACTTTCTGTATTTTATGTTTGGAAAGAGTTGCTCCCCCCCCCCCCCCCCCCCCCGCCCCCGCCACGGATAGGTGCTCAGAATCCTGATACCAAACCATGAACATATGTCTGTAATTGAGCACCTTCACCATTCACCATTCAGAAGTCATTTAGCAAATCTATTAGATTCTTCTCTTGGCATTTTCCTTTGAGCATGTCCTTACAATGCAGATAAACCACCTCTAACTGAAAATGAGGTGGGAGCTCCTCAACTGCCTAGTTGCATCAGTTTTGAAATATGGACCCTTCCTTTGCACTTACATTGAGGTTTAAAAAACACTGCTGGAAACTGAAATTGGAGCTGAGAACACACTTATGCCTCAAATTTGTGTGGGAATGGAGATTTTCCTTCTTGTTGTAACTTCTGACAGCATGGTTAGTGCATAAAGTAGCTTGATGGTGTTTGTGATTTAGACAGTGTTACTTGTAGTCAAATGACTTCATTGCAGTATATGTTTCACAAAGACAGGCTGTTGCTTTACAGTTTCAGGTTGAACTCATCAAGAAATATTATTGAGCCCAGCTAGCATGGCTCAGTGTTAGAGCATTGGCCTATGAACCAGGAGGTCATCGTTGGATTCCCGGTCAGGGCACATGCCAGGGGTGTAGGCTCGATCCTCAGTGGGGGTTGTGCAGGAGGCAGCCAATCAATGAGTCTCTCTCATCATTGATGTTTCTCTCCCTCTTCCTCTCTGAAATCAATTAAAAAACAAACAAACAACAACAACAACAAAGCACCTAATGCTGGGCTCTGGGACAGGCACTGTGAACACTAAAAAAAAGAAAGAAATATTATTGAGTTTTTAGTAAAAGCTAATTTCTGAGGCCATTTAGTTTGATAATACTACTGGTTGAGGCAAGTTCTTCCTATTCAGAAAAATTTCAATCTCATTGATGAGCTTAAAAAATTTTGCAATACATGTTTACCACTGCTAAACCATGAAACTATTGTATGGTAGGGGAAGTCAAGATAGTCACTTTTATTTTTGACAAAAAATCATGGAACTGACATGGAACTTCTTTAACATAAGAGTGAATGAATTTAACCATTGATACTACTGATTTAATAACATATGATTCATTTAAGTATTTTCGGCAAACTACCTACTATTGAGTAATATAATGAATAAATCAATGACCTCAAACACCTTACATTTTCACAAGCTTTGTAAATTTGTCCAACTAAGATTTCTGCTCTACACACATTTTTACTACCCTCAGTTATAACACATCTTCATAGATTCTGCTGTAATTTGTTCTAAACTAGTGTTTTCTCAACCTCTTTGATAGTATTCTTTTTTTTTTTAATCCTCACTAGAGGATATTTTTTTCCCATTGATTTTTTTTTTTTAGGGAGAGGGAGAGACAGAGAGAAACACCAATGTGAAAGAGACACATTGATTGGTTGCCTCCCGCATGCTCCCAACCAAGTCCGGGAGCCTGCAACCCAGGTACGTGCCCTTGACTGGAATCTAACCTGGGACCCTTCAGTCAGCAGGCCAATACTCTATCCACTGAGCAAAACTGGCTAGAGCAGTGGTTCTCAACCTTGCTAATGCCGCAACCTTTTAATACAGTTCCTCATGTTGTGGTGACCCCCAATTTCATTGTTACAAATTGAACATAATTAAAGCATAGTGATTAATCACAAAAACAATATGTAATTATATATGTGTTTTCCGATGGTCTTAGGCGACCCCTGTGAAAGGGTCATTCGACCCCCAAAGGGGTCGTGACCCACAGGTTGAGAACCGAGCTAGAGCGATGATATTCTTACCTGTAGTTGTTCTACAAAATCTGTTCATAGAGGTCAAATGTTCAGTCATTTCAAATTTGGCAGTGACTTCTTGAATAAACAGCTGAGCAGTATTGGTAACATCTGTCAACTCATCAAGAGCCAAGGAAAATAAATCATTTGTCTTGTTTTTTAATTGACTACTGATGTTCCTCCCATTGTCCTCAACTCTTCAAGCAGCTGTTCTTGCCAAAAGATAAATAGTCTTAAGCAAGTTTATTTTCTGTGCTCTGAACACATTTCTTTAGCTGCTACAAACATGATTTAATTAACTCACCATTAGTAAATGGTTTTCCTTCCTTGGCTAACAAATGAGCCACTTGCAAACCTATTTTGATTGCAGCTTCATTTCTGTTATTTACATATTTTTTGTGAAGAAATTTTGCTGTGAGGAGATATTTTCTTTTCTATTTTTTTAAAAAAATATATTGATTTTTCATAGAGAGGAAGGGAGAGGGATAGAGAGTTAGAAACATCGATGAGAGAGAAACATCGATCAGCTGCCTCCTGCACACCCCCTCCTGGGGATGTGCCTGCAACCAAGGTACATGCCCTTGACCGGAATCGAACCTGGGACCCTTCAGTCCGCAGGCCGATGCTTTATCCACTGAGCCAAACTGGTCAGGGCTATTTTCAATTTCTAGATTTTCTGATCATCGCTATCCCATGAATTGGAAATTGTGTGACAAATACTTACTCTGGTAATGTTGACATACGTTGTATTCTATTAGAACAGCTATAGTGCTGTTGCATAATAAACACACCGCATTGCCATCTACTTGATAACAAAATAATTCACCAGCACTTGCCCTTCATGTGAGACACTTTCTCTTTAGTGAAAAGGAAGTGCAATTTTCTTTTTTGTTTGAACATTATGGATCTGTGCTGGTAACAATAAAAAAGTATGAGGCTCAAATGCTGTTAAGTGATAAGTGTATCACTGTGATCTGTAGTTTCCTGCACGGCAATGAGAGGTGGTGAGATATGGTTTCTGTTGAAGCTACTCAATGCTACGGTTATTGTGCAAAAGCAGCTATCGATGCTGCTGAGGCCAATGAGCATGTATTCTAATAAACACTTTTTATGGACACCAAAATTTGAAATTCATGTTGTGGAAAATTCTTATTATATTATATTATTTTTCTTTTGATTTATTTTGAATCACCCAACATTAAAAACTGTGAAAGCCATTCTTATCTGTGAACTGGTGGTGGTGGCAAACCAGATTTGGCCTGCTGGTGGTAGCTTGCCAACCTCTACTTTAAATAGTCCACTGTCTTTTAAAAGATTAACAAATTAGGTAAGATTTCTTTTTCTATTCCCTCTTATATTTTCCATTTCTGGTGTTTTCATGCCTTTGTGTAGATTTTTGCTATGGTATAATTTTCCTTAAACCTGAAGAAATTCCTTTAACATTCCTTTCAGTGCACATCTGCTGATGAACTCTCTAAGTTTTTGTATATTTTATTTTTTATTTATATTATTTTTTTCCATCACCATTTATCTCTCTTATATCCTCTTCCCAACTCTAACACTCCTTCCCCCCAGTTTTTGTATATTTTACATAGTTTATTTTGCCTTCATTATTCCCTTTTAAGTATTTTTATGTTCATAAACACAAAACAGCAAAAGCAGTACACCAAATAAAGACTATTATTAATGTTTGAAGAAAATTAGAAGTAAGGACATTGCTGATATAATGTAATTACATGTTTATATTCTGTCTTGCTCGTCAAAATATCCAGTGCTATTAATTTCCAATTAGCATTCAGATTGTTTATGAGAAACCTTTCCACTCTCCCTTCCGTGGTTCCCGGATGATGCTTGTAGATTTGTTTATGTGATGATGACATCTCAAGAGGCACTGTGTGAGTGTGTATGTGGATGTGTGTGATAAGTGAGTGCATGTTTTGGTCCTCTGTTCAAACTGTTAGAAATGTCAAGAAAACCTGGAGTTCCTCTTTCCTGGGGCTCCTTCTCTGTTACATTCTCTCAGTTCTCTGCATCACCAAGGCTTTGCTCAAGTGGAGGTTTAGTTTCATTCCAAAATATTATACTCCTGTGCTCCCAATTTAACCATCTACACTAATAAAAGACAAACATGCAAATTGACCATACCTTTGCCACACCTTAAGCCACACCCACCAGCCAATCAGAGGGGCTATATGCAAATTAACCCAACTAAGATGGCGGCTGGCAGCCATGGAGCTGGAGCAAGCAGGAGGCTTGGTTGCCCCAATGATGGAGGAAGCCAAGCTTCCCACCTGCCACGGCCGACTCTGAGCTCCACTCAAAGCAACAAAGTTTCAATTATAGAAGGTAAATAAACCCCAGATATCTGCTTTCAGCCGGCTGTGGCCTTGGAGCTGGAGCGAGCAGGAGGCTTGGGTTGCCCCTGGCGATGGAGGAAGCCAAGCTTCCCTCCCTCCCGCCCTGGCTGGCTCTGAGCTCCTCTCAAGGCTACAAAGTTTCAATTATAGAAGGTAAATAAATCCCAGCATAAAAAAAAAAAAAAGAAAAAAAGGAGAGGCTGGGAGCTTCCGTCACCGGGGGAGCTTGGCCAGCCTGAAAATGGCCCTCAGCCCCTCACCCAGACTGGCCAGGCACCCCAGTGGAGACCCCCACCCTGAAGGGGGTGTGACCAGCTGCAAACAGCCATCAGCCCCTCACCCAGGCTGGTCAGGCACCCCAGTGGGGACCCCTACCCTGAAGGGGGTGTGACCAGCCTGCAAACACCCATCAGCCCCTCACCCAGGGTGGCCAGGCACCCCAGCGGGACCCCCACCCTGATCCAGGACACCCTTCAGGACAAACCAGCCGGCCCCCACCCATGCACCAGGCCTCTATCCTATATAATAAAAGGGTAATATGCAAATTGACCCTAACAGCAGAACGACTGGGAATGACTGGTCACTATGATTCACACTGACCACCAGGGGGCAGACGCTCAATGCAGGAGCTGCCCCCTGGTGGTCAGTGCGCTCCCACAAGGGGAGCTCTGCTCAGCCACAAGCCAGGCTGATGGCTGCCAGTACAGTGGTGGTGATGGGAGTCTCACCCGCCTCCTCAGCAGTGCTAAGGATGTCTGACTGCAGCTTAGGCCTGCTCCCCGCTGGCAAGTGGACATTCCTCGAGGGCTGCTGGGCTGCCAGAGGGATGTTTGACTGCCAGCTTAGGCCCAATCCCCCAGGGAGCGGGCCTAAGCCAGCAGGTGGACATCCCCCGAGGGGTCCCACACTGCAACAGGGCACAGGCCAGGCTAAGGGACCCCCCCAAGTGCACAAATTTTTGTGTACCGGGCCCCTAGTAATAACATAAAATGCTATAGAAAGATATAAAGAGCCCTAGACAGTTTGGCTCAGTGGATAGATATTTCTATCTCTATGTCCCTCTCCCTTCCTCTCTGAAATCCATAAAAATATATTTAAAAAAAAAGAAAGATATAAAGAGAGGGCATGATTAAGTAAATTCTAATCTAGGAAGTAAATGAAAGGTGATGTGAACTTTAAAATCACACCACTCACTACAGTAAAACATTCAAAATATATAAAATGGCCCTAGCTGGTTTGGCTCAGTGGATGAACCATCAGTCTTCAGACTGAAAGGTCCCAGGTTTGATTCCATTCAAGGACATCCCCCGAGGGGTCCCAGACTGCGAGAGGGCACAGGCTGGGCTGAGGGACCCCCATCCTCGATTGCACAAATTTTTGTGCACTGGGCCTCTAGTTTTTTATAACTGTCACTCAAAAATAGTTATTCAGTTAGATAAAAATTAAAATTCTTAAGGTTACCCTAATAAAATTAATGTGTGCTTAAGATTCAGCATACAGGAATCTCTCCATTAAGAAGGAGAAAATATAAATATATTCTGGTTTTAAAGATTTCCTTGTGTTGAAGTTTAAGCTGCAGTATCTTAATATGTTTCATAGTTTTAATATATATATATATATATATATATATATATATATATTATATCTCAGGAATAGAATTAACATCCTTTGTAAATAAAAAAATATATTTTTATACTTCAATTTCAACTTAAAATTTAAAGTCTTATATAGACTCACTATAATTAAAATCAATAAAGCTACTCAATGCACATATTTAAAGATGTATAGTATCTAAATTTTTTTCTTTTAGTAAGCTATATTCCAATTGAGTATTCCCTCATTCTACACATTTTCGTTATGTATTGAGAGCACTGTGCCAGGTGCTGGGATTCAGCAGGAAAATGGCAGATGCTCTGCCTTATAAACACATAGAAATAAACCATGCAAGGGGCCACGAAGGAAACAAAAGAGATTCAGGTCTGTATGTAGAGTGATCAGGGAAAGCTCCACTAAGGGGGGAATCAGTGAATTGAACTACTTTGAAAAATTACTGATAAAAACATGGATGAGAGAGATGGTGTCGATAGGCCACCTGGGACAATGGTAGACTCTTTTCCGGTTGCTTGTGGCAATGGGACCTAGCCCTTTCATTCAGTCTTAGAAGTGTTCCTATATGTGGCTGCTGAGTTGGAGCCTCTGGACATTGTGCAGCTGATCTGCATGAACTGATGAATTGTTGGTGCACTAGTGCTGAGAAAGAGCAGCTGCTGAGAATTGTGGTCCAAAGGCCGATGGTAGTTTCTGAAGAGTCCACTGGTACCTGTGTACCAAGCCTATCAGACTCTAAGGAATCCACAGTAACTTGTTCCAGGCATCCAGATTCTGAGCTCCCAGATTTTAAAATTCTTCAGCTAGTGGTCTGTAAGCTGTAGAATTCGGAAGAGGTCCTAGTCCCTCTGGGGGGTTAGTCCTGGGCCTTAGATGCTCAGCTACTTCAGTTAGGGATACTTGATGATTTCTAGCAGTACAAGCAATTAATATTCCTCTCACTTGATATATTTTTTTAGAATCATCATAGTCATCTCCCTGTTTAAGATCTCTGTCCCCAGCCCAGCACCCTCTCCATTGCTCCTATTGCTCATACACAGCATGTGCACTTCTTTCATGTTGTGAAAGAAGTCTCCCTCCCCACCCCACGAGACTATAATCTTCTTGAGAGCAGAGCCCCTGCCTATGTTGTTAATGATATACAGGGTGGGGCAAAAGGAGGTTTACAGTTGTGAGTATGCAAAACATGGAATTTATTCTTGCATTATTATTTATTTATTATTGCATTCTTTTTCATACGAACAACTATAAACCTAGTTTTGACACACGCTAGGCCCAATGCATTTGGAACATTTCCTGCCACAAGGAAGTCCTCAACAAATATTGATTGAATGGATAAACTGAATGCATTGGCCTCCTAAAATGACATTAAGTCCACAGGTCCTTTATGTCAATATGTTGTCAAACACAGGAAAATTCCCCCTGTGCAGATTTCTCTGAGTTATTTTAAGAAGGGAATCCTAGTTACTCAGTTCACGCATGATTTCTGATCATGGAGACAGTATCACATTTACTTCATTGTTTCCATGAAAACCCTTCCAAGATTTTCTCTGTATTGTAATAAGCAGGAACATTGAATGATGAGAAGTTTTCCATGCAATTGTTCTCCATCATCCCCCAGGAACTATGCCTTTTTGCATTTTTTAAAGAGAGACTTTTTGGTAGGCGAAAGCTATTTCTGGATGAACAATGACAAATTATCCTTTTGATGATGGGTCAGTAAAGTTATTATCTCATACTATGAGATTTTAATATAAGGGCTTTAGAGTCATAATTTATTTTATTTACAGACAAACCTAGACTACTATAATTCTCTCCTGTCTCCCATGCTGCAATATAACCTCTATTTTGCCTTCATTTTTGAAGGAGAATTTCACTCAATGTAGGATTGTGTGGATATATTTTTTTTTCTTTCAGCAGTTTAGATGTTATTTGATTGTCTTGTTTCTACTGAGAAGTTGGATGCCATTTCTGTCATCATTTCTCTGCATGTAATGTGTATATTTTTTCTGCTGTTTTTAAAAGGCTGGATGAAAAAGGTGAAGGGATTAAGCAAAATACAAAACAAAAAGGCCCTCATAGATACAGACAATAGTATGGTGATTGCCAGAAGGAAAGGTAGTGGGGGGAGGTAGAGAGAGTAAAGAGGGGATAAAGGGTGACAAAACACTTGACTTTGGATGGTGAGCACAATACAGTATACAGATGATGTATTATAGAATTGTGCACTTGAAACCTACATAATTTTATTAGCCAATGTCACTCCAATACATTCAATAAAAATAAAAAAAAATCACCCGGACATAAAACAGATCTTTCTTTTCTTCATTCATTTAAGCATGATAAGCCTTATATTTGTTTTTCTCTCTTTTAAATCCTGTTTGTGGTTTATTAAGTTTCTTGGGTTCATGGGTTTTTGTCTTTCATAAAATTTGGAAATTTTGGCTACTATTTCTTCATGTATTTTTTTCTTACTCAATTTCTTTATTTTCTCTTTCTGAGATTTTAATTAAACCTATGCTGAACCTGATTTTGTCCCTCAAGTCATTGAAGTTCTATTGATATTTTTCAGTATTTTCTATCTTTATGCCTTAGTTCAAATAATTTCTATTGATTTGTCTTTAAGTTCACCATTTTTTTCTGCAATGTTTATTATGTTGTTAAGCCCATTCAGTGAATTTTAAATTTCTGATGTAGTGTTTTTTATTGCTAGAATTTTCTTCTCATTGTTTTTATAGTTTCCTGTTATTTACCAAAAGTCCTAGATATTCACTTATATTCATCTTTTCATTTAAAACTGTGAACATATTTATTATAGCTACTTGAAAGTCCTAGTCCCCTAAGTCCACAACTCTGATATCTCTGGGTATGTTTTATTGATTTCTTTTTCTTCCTGGTTATGTGTTTCATTTTTTCTGATTTTTTCCATTGTGTAGCAATTTTTTATTGTATACCGGATATTGTGAATGCTATACTGTTAACAGCCTGGAATTTTGTTGTCTTCCTTTGAAAAATTACTGATATTTTTTTTCTTTCTGGAAATCTCCATCCTGTCTAGGCTTGTTAGGATGAGATTGATGTCTACCAGTGTTTAGCCTATTCTTAAACATGGTCTTTCTACGTAGAGTCTCAACTGAATGCCTGGGCTTACAGTCATCTGTCTCTACCCTGTCTGGTCAGAATGCCATCCTATCCCAGTAGTGCGAGACCTCTGCAATCTCCATTTAGTTCATAGGCCCCCTGTAGCTGTTTTCTGTGATGCTACTGAATTTGCAAAGTTTAGTATTCAACCACAGGGACTTTCATGAAGATTTCAAGCTGTTCTGCACAGCATCCTTCATTTCTGTACCCTTCCCCACAAATTCTAGCTGCCTCAGAAATCCCCAAACTGGATATGTGTCTTCTCTACTTTGTAAGACTGTTGCTTCCCCGTTGGGCTCCACTTTTTTGGGACACTGTTTGGAAACTTAATAGATAGAATGCTAAGATTATTGGGAGGTGAATGTGGAGGGCATTCCTATATTTCCCTTCTCTTAAAGATCACAGCCCAATGTTGTCTGTTGTCCAATGCTTCAAAGCAGTTGCTTCATATATATTGTTCAGTTTTATAGCTGTTATGACAGAAAGTTTAGTCTTTTAGCCATTCCTCTGCATGGCTAGAACTGGAATTCCTAATGTCTTCTTTATCTTTGTTTTCTCAGCTTAGAGTAATGCTTAGGACTGGATGCCCATGTGAGTTGAATGAGTGCATAATAATTTTGTCATGTGGCCTGGCTGAGGGCACATGGAAGCGCAGTCCATAGACCTGATGTCTCTGGTCTCTTGGTCTGGGCCTTTGTATGCTGTAGTTCATGGGCTTCATTTTCTCCTGTCTGTGGTTCCGAATTGGGGCCCAGAGTTCACTTGACATACCTTTGTGGAAAGAAGGCTTAAGTTCCCCAGTAAAAGACTTCTTCTTCCCTCCCTTACGAAATTGACACCCACACTTGCAATGAAACCACATTTAACCTTTTGGGAGTCACTTTGGGGGACCGTGGGGGAAGCACAGGGAAATGCCTAGCGTTTTTCAGTACTCTCTTCTTAGCTTCCTTCTTCATTTACCAAAGCCACGGAACATTGCTTGGAGCGCCTATCTGATGCAATCTGGGCTACTTTCCTGAATTCTTGAATAATCCTAATGATTAGCCTGGTTTTTCTGGAACAACTGCTTATTGACTTACATTCTTTCAAGTTGATGCTGAGATATTGATTTGTACGTAAGCTATTTCCTAGGAGTGGCTACAGAGGGAAGCGGGGTTAGAAGATTGTGTGTCAGGTCAGAAATGTGAAACATGGAAGGAAGAAGGTCTCTGAAAGCTGAATTCTCAGTTTCTTCATATGCCCATCTACTGGTCAAGTGATTAACAAGGGCAAATATTTCTTCCCTTCCCTTCTTTTCTTTCACTTTCCTTTCCTTCCCCTCCTTCCTTCCTGTCTTTTTGCCTGCCTTTCTTTCTTTTCTTTCTTTCTTCCTTCCCCTTCCACCCCTTGGGGGAGAAAGGAGTGGTATATTTTGTTTACAGTGGTTAAGAGCACTTAAGAAAAAGACTGCTTTATTGAGTCATGACTGACCAAAAAACTATAGAGTAGCATGGTTTTTGCAGTTGGCCATGCCTCAGTTCAAATCTTGGCTCCCAAATCTTGGGACTTGGTAGAGTCACAGCACCTCTTCAGGCCTCAGTTTATTCAGCTGTGAAATGGAGGTAACAAGTCCTGATTGATAAGATTATTGTGCAAATTGAATAAAAATGAGTCTGTTTTGTGGCAGAGGGGATTCTCTCTTCTAGATAGCTCTGGATCAATCCCGAGGCAGGCTCTGGGATTAGCTGTTTGGATGGTCAAGCTTCTTCCCATTCTGACTTCCGCTCCTTTCTTGCTAGATACAGTTGGTTTGGAGTGGGGATGTGGGTGGCATCTAAACTTATATTTCTACAAAAACAAAAATGTTAAAAACCTATTTTGCAGATTTCCGTTGGAACCTTCCTCTTTCACTTTCTTAACCTTCGTCCAGCCCCCACTTAAAGCCTATTTTGGCTCTGGGCAGAATCCTTGGGGATAGATAGGATAGGATAAATCCTATAATTCCCATCAAAAATCATTAACAAACATAATATTCGCTTGGAAATTGGGAGACAGATGCTAACAGGAAGGTACTCTGCTTTTAGAATTATGTTTAATAGTTTCTTCCACAAACATGTATTAGAATCCACTTGATTCTAGTTCCCAAGGGAACTAGATGGAGGGAAGAGAGACAAGCAGTGAGTCAACCTGAGGTGGGGGTTGGGGGGTGGTATCTGCAGGAGCCCCTGGATGGGTCATTCAGGAAAGACTCCACAGAGGAAGTGAGTCTTGAGGAACAAATAGGAGTTCACCATGAAGTAGGGGGAGGGCCGGTGTTCTCCCCAGAGTAAAAAGTAAGCCCCTAAATGTGAAAAAACAGTGCCTTCGCCAGTGATGCTGGGGCCAGTATGTACCAACTCTTAAGAGCTGACTGTTAACTTTTCAGGAATTTTGTGAGCCGATCATTAAACATGGCCACGATTCAACATTAAATTCTATATACTTACATTTAAATAAATTATAATAAAACAAAGGTAATAAATACTCAAAACTTACCACTTCTTAATTACCACTACATTTTACCTTTACCCTCTTGAGATTATTTATTTCTATTGTATCAGTGTGATAAAAATATATAATGGTACACTACTACACACCCCCTTCCAATTCTCCATTCAGTGGCAACATATTGGCTGCTTGAAATTGGTCCTGGGGGAAATATTTACACCACAGATGGTATAAACCAGAGCTTTATTTTGGAGAGCTGGTTGTTAAACATTTACCAGCACATCCCTGTTATAACACAGCAGGAGGGGACACCTGTTGAAGCCGAGAGACTGATAGAGGCTGAATCTGAATGGTCTTGGATTTCCTCTTGAAGGGGATAGGAAGCTATGAGAGCATTTTAAAGCAGAACATAGAGTATGGCAAAAGGAGGTTTACAGTTGTTCAGATGGAAATAATACAATAATAAATATTAGTTCAGGAATAAATTCTGTGTCTCCTATACTCATAACTGTACACCTACTTTCTCCCCACCCTGTACATGGCCCAGTTTGTTATATAAGAGCACTCAGGCTGCTGTGCAGTGGGTGGACTGGTGTGGGCTTCACATGGGGCAGGGAGCCCAGGGAGGAGGCTGCTGTAACAAAAAAGATGTGTCAGCCTCAGTGAGTGATTAAATGTTGGGAGTAATGGAGAGTGACCCGTTTAAGGTGGCCTTGGGTTCAGCCTTTGGACACTTGGTGGAAGAGGGTGATGCCTCTGAAGTGCTTGTGCCCATGAATGAATATGTGAACTGGGAGAATGTCCTAGACACATGAGAAGGTCCCAGTGCCTCAGGGCCTTATTCCTCTGTTCCCGCCAGCACCAAATCCACAAGCACTTGGGATTTACTTTTACTGTATAGACTCCCAGAGTGGGTTATCTCTGATCCTTTTGCTCAGGGACTGTACCCTTTAGGGAGGTATCATGGGTCTGAGACCATAGTACTGGGGTTGATCAGACATGGCTCCTTTCATTCCCATGATTTCTTAGGCATGATGGTTTCCTCTCTGACCCTCAGTTTACTTCTCTGTAAAATGGGTATTGTCATCCAGACCCTATTCTACTCCCCATGGAATTCTTGGGAGAAGGGATACAGGCCAGTGATTTTTCTATGGTGTCAGATTGTGTTTCCTAGCGAAAGGGCAAAAGTAGGGAGAATGTACAGAGTAGCAAAGAGGCAAATGAAGTCTAGTTGGGTGTCATTCTTGAAAAACAGCAGGGAATGCCAAAAGGGATTCTGGATCCCCATGCAGTGGCTGCCAGGGAAATGTTTCCCATCTGAAAGTGTGGAGTGGAGCTATAGGGATCGGTGAGGTGGTTGTGGTTGTCACCAGCCATGCCAGAAGAGTCCATGGTGCAACTCATTTGATTTGGCTCTGGGACAGCTGGCAGCTGGCCAGTGCTCAGTCTTCTTGTTCTTTGCCCCTGAAGGTCCTAGTCATTAGCATTACCCACTGAGTGTGTCACACTTGCTATCAGTTAGTAATTGTATTGTGGAGTCACAAGTCCAAATGTTAATGAAATCAAACACATGGAATCACATTGAATCAAACACACTGAATCACACTGAATCAAACACTGAATCCTATAAAAGAGGAGTCCCCCTTGATGTACTCTGTCTTTTTTTCTATGTTCTCTGTCTTTACATCCTGTTTGTTTCCTTGCGATTGCTTATCGCAATGCGTTTTTATTTATTCCTTTATTGTACCCCCTCACAATTTCAACTCAATAGCACAGAAGCTTGGTGAGCCCAATAGCCATCCTTTTTTGTTATTAATCCTCACCAGAAGATATTTTTCCATTGATTTTTAGAGAGAGTAGAAGGGAGGGGGAGGGACACAGAGAGACATCGATTGGTTGACTTCTGCATGCATCCGGACCAGGGCTGGGGATTGAGCCTGCAACCAAGATATGCACCCTTGACTGGAACCAAACCCAGGATCCTTCAGTCTGAGGCTGACACTCTATCCACTGAGCAAACTGGTTTGGGCAGTCATGTCTTTTTCATTCACAGCACCCAGCAGGAGCCTAACACGTTGAGGGTGCTTATTAAATATCAGTTGAATGAGTGGTGTTCCTGGTTGCTCCTAAGCCCGTAAAAGGTGCAGGGGCTGGGTGAGCAGAGGGCTAAAGAACAGAGCTGTCGAAAGAGAACAGGATTCTCCAACCCTGGAGTTTACATCTCCATTCAAGTTACCTTTCTATTTCCTGCACTGATGGGGTGAAAAGTCCCCGAGTGCCAACTGGGGAGCTTTGCAGCATAGGTACATGGGGAATTTTGCTTTCTCTCGGATAAACACTCTTCTCTCAGTGCCCACCTCCCTCCCCCCCGCCCCTGAAAAAGGGAAGCTCATTTGAAGGTCAAACACAGAATTATTGAGACCTGTTTCTAAACTAGCTCACTTCCTTTGCCTGTGCTTCTGATTCTCAGAGGAGGAAATTGAGGCCTATGTACATGAAATGGTTGGCCCAAGGGCTCAGAATATGCCAGCTGGGAGACCTGGGCCTGGAACATAGGTCCACTGACTCCAGATCCACTGTGTTTTCTACTGTCCTACTCTGGAGCATTATTATTGACTAGAGGACCAGTGCACAAAAATTTGTGCACTCGGGGGGCGGGGGTGGTCCCTCAGCCCAGCCTATGCCCTCTTGCAGTCTGAGACCCCTTGGAGGATGTCCACCTGCTGGCTTAGGCCCACTCCCTGGGGGATCGGGCCCAAGCTGGCAGTCAGACATCCCTCTGGCAGCCAGGCAGCCCTCGGGGGATGTCCACTTACCAGCAGGGAGCAGACCTAAGCTGCAGTCGGACATCCTTAGTGCTGCTGAGGAGGCGGGAGAGGCTCCCACCACCACCGCTGTGCTGGCAGCCATCAGCCTGGCTTGTGGCTGAGCAGAGCTCCCCTTGTGGGAGCGCACTGACCACCAGGGGGCAGCTCCTGCATTGAGCGTCTGCCCTCTGGTGGTCAGTGTGAATCATAGTGACCAGTCATTCCCAGTCGTTCTGCTGTTAGGGTCAATTTGCATATTACCCTTTTATTATATAGGATAGAGGCCTGGTGCACAGGTGGGGGCCGGCTGGTTTGTCCTGAAGGGTGTCCTGGATCAGGGTGGGGGTCCCGCTGGGGTGCCTGGCCACCCTGGGTGAGGAGCTGATGGGTGTTTGCAGGCTGGTCACACCCCCTTCAGGGTAGGGGTCCCCACTGGGGTGCCTGACCAGCCTGGGTGAGGGGCTGATGGCTGTTTGCAGCTGGTCACACCCCCTTCAGGGTGGGGGTCTCCACTGGGGTGCCTTGCCAGCCTGGGTGAAGGGCTGATGACTGTTTGCAGGCTGGTCAAGCCCCTCCAGTGGGGACCCTCACCCCATGGAGGTTTGGGCAGCCTGGGTGAGGGGCTGATGGCTGTTTTCAGGCTGGCCACACCCCCTTTAGGGTGGGGGGGTCCCCACTGGGGTGCCTGGCCAGTCTGGGTGAGTTGGCTGAGGGCCGTTTTCAGGCTGGTCAAGCCTCCCAGCGACAGAAGCTCCCAGCCTCTCCATTTTTTCTTTTTTTTTTAAATTCTGGGATTTATTTACCTTCTTTAATTGAAACTTTGTAGCCTTGAGAGGAGCTCAGAGCCAGCCAGGGCAGGTGGGAAGCTTGGCTTCCTCCATCGCTAGGGGCAACCCAAGCCTCCTGCTTGCTCCAGCTCCGTGGCCACGGCCGCCATCTTGGTTGGGTTAATTTGCATATATTCATTCTGATTGGCTGGTGGGCATGGCTTACGGCGTAGTGAAGGTACGGTCAGTTTGCATGTTTGTATTTATTAGTGTAGATGGTGATCAGTGATGGTGGTGGTGGTGGTGGTGGTGGTGGTGGTGGTGATGATGATGATGGTGGTGGTGGTGATGATGATGAGTGTCTGTGTTAGTGGAAGCAATGTAAATAGGGATGGTAGTAAAAATATCTAACAACCAGTGTGCCATAAGCATCAGACAGTCAGAATCATGTAAACCAGAACAGACCCCACTCCTGGATGTCCTGACTGAATGTAACTGGGCTTTGATTGGACACTGGATAGCCACTACGGACGACTTGACAAACATCAGGAGAGGCAGTTGGTTAGTTTTGTTTCCTCGCTCCACAGTTCCCAGGGATGGCGAGTCCTTTTGAGAATTGACTGAAAAAGTTGCTTTTGGTGAGCTGGATTAGTTGAAGAACTGGCGTTGTGACTTCTGTATATGATTGGCTTTTAATGAATTTAGGGCAAGTAATTCATTTCTCTCCATAAGTGTAAAAAGTGTTTTGTTCGTATCATTCCTAGGAATGGATACAAGCTAAATGTGAGAGCTGAAATTAGGAAGGTCGCCAGTACATTCCAAGGTCTCCCATTGGGAGGGAAATTTTGGAGACTGATGTTTTGTAAGAGAGCCTTACCCTCTCCTCTCTTCATCTATGTCTGATTTTACCTACAACTATTCGATGAAAACAAGTGAAATTCTATGTGACCATTTTTGACCTACTGAAATGTCAATTTAATATGGTCCAAATCTAACATTGGCTGAGCTTCAATTGTGACTCTAGCTACTGTTCTGGAAAATGGGAAGAGATGGATAGGCTGAACCTCTTTGATTCGTGCTGATTCTTGTTTTCATGAGAGGCAGTGGGGTGCAGTGTAAGAGAGATCTGGGTCTAAATTCTGGCTCCATCAAATACTAACTTGGTTCTCTCTGGCCTCTCTCTCTTTTTTGCTATGTTGAGTTTAGGTGAGTTAGCTACAGAGTTTCCTAATTCATAAAAGTAACTCAGTAGTTTCTCTTCTTCTCTCCTTTCCTTCTTCTGACTAGTGGCACAATCTGTGGGGTTTCACAGTTAATTTGTTATAATATTTATTATAATCTGTGAAAATCAGTTGCATTCAAGAGCATGGAAAACTAGATACATTTTTAAAACTATCCTTCTGGACATCTTAACTTGAAAAAACAACAACACACGGATTAACAAAAGATTGACTCAGTTATTAAAATTCTATGGCTTTTAGTGCCAGTTTATTAAGTTACATCTATTAAATACATCAATACATACATTTCATTCACAGAGATTGGAATTGACACAGTAGTGTCTGAAGACATGGGCTGCATACCAGTGAAGTACATATCTAACGACATACAATATGCAGTTTACTTTGGGAGTGTGACGTTTTAACATAAAACATAAAATCAATGAAAGCACATGGGGCTTATCACTAAAACCACACAAACATGTACATTTGTTTAATCTCTATACCCCTGAAACAAATGAGGGGAAAGTTACACATTGGAATGACTTTAAGAATAAAATCATTTGATTAAGTTCAGCTACTTTATTTACTCGAAACTGTGTGTCTCCTTCCTCCTGAATATATGCACCATGAGAGTGGTACTTGCCTGTCGTGTTCCCTCTTGTCTTATCTCTCCAGCCTCTTTGTAAGTGCTACTATGTGAATGATCAAAACACACACAAAAAAACCCCCCAAACTGATTCATGCATGAAATGGAAAGACTGCTGGGCTCGCAGTTAGGAGGTATGGATTCTAGTCTCAACACTGCTACTAGCTACTGTCTGGCATTGGGCTGTTTTTAGCATCTTTCTGAGCCCGAAGACATCCTTAAAATGATGTAAGTTAGAGCAGATAAACTACTGATTGCATCAGCTCTAAAACACCATGACAATCTCTATTGGCCAAGATCTCTGAGTTACTTTGTGTTGGATACTCTCCGAATGAGTGGGAAATGGCACCTGCTTCCAGGCTGGAAGCCACTGAACTCCACGAGGCCTCCCAGGTACTTAATGATCAAATAGAACACACAGAAGTTAAACAATGGCATAGTCATAGATTTGGAAAAAAAAAATCCCAGATATCATTTGGTTCAATCCCTCCTCCTCCCTCAATGAAGAAATGGCTTCTATAAAACCCTTGAGCTAAGCCCTTTGCTTGAATATCTCCAGGGACTGAGAAGTCACTACTAATATCTGGGGATATTCTGGTGTGGGATAGAAAATTTCTTTAGTTATCAAGCCATAAATGGAGACCCTGTAACTGCAACTCAGTCGCCCCAACGCCTTCCTCCAGAGACACGTAGAAGAAGTCTCCTCTTTCCTTCTACACCATCCCATTATCTCCTTCCAATTTCTCTGCCTGTCATTAGAATGAATACTATTTTATTTGCTAAGAGCAGATGGTAACTAGATGTGCCTAGTCTTCTGACTCAGATTCACGAAGATGGTATTCTAGCTCTAGATCTGCCATTAACTCCTTGTGTGGCCTGACAAGTAACTTCAGTCTTGGCTGGTATGGTCTTTTCTTCTTAAAGTGGGGTGATGTAAGGAGTTGGGGGCAAATGTGTCTCAGATCTTGGGAAGTTGTAACTATGGTTGTTGGAGTGGGGCAGGGCACAGATGTGACTGCTCTGCCCCATACTCTGTCACCACTGGAGCAAAAGGACTCAGGGGTTAACAGTCCACTGTTTCTCCTCAGGCCCAGCTGCCAATGTGATGTAATAGCTGTTAATATACAGGCTAGTGATGCACACTTAAATAAACATTCTGCTAAAAATGGCAAAACACTTCCAGGACTCTGGGTCCTAAGAGAGCAAGAAATCTTAGAACAAGAGGGTTCTGCATGTGTTTTGCAAGGTGTGGAGTATAAACTACTCTGTCCTGAAGAATTAATCCCCAATGTCACAATCATGGAAACACGACTGGGAAAGGACTTGGGAAATACCTCGCAAGGGAACTTTGGCAGCAGGCATGCCTGTGCACAGGGAGCTGGTTGAACTTTTATAACCCAGCGGAGTTATTGACAAGCACAGAGGTGGAATTTCCTCTGGGGGTGACGTAGCTTAAATTGAAATGGAGCCAAGGGCTTTGGCATGCCTGTTACTGAACTGAACCAGACACTTTTCAGGATGTGAAAGGTGCATCTTTTCACATTCTACTATAGCCGAGTTAAAAGAGTCAGAAATTTTAGTACCTTAAACAATTCTGTTCTCTCACATAGATCTGAACCATGCTAGGGTCCTAATGCTGGTGACCCCATGCATTTTGATCATGACTCCTGGATTTGCTGAGGGACACATGCACCTCTGGGTCATCCATAAAGTTCTAGTATTTTAAAGAATGTTGCTGGCCATACTTGATAATAACTTCTCTTCACATTTGGCTTTGATAATGGATGCCACTATAGAAAACAGTAACTTTGTCTTTTCCCCTTTTATTTATGGAAATATGTCCTTGGGTAGCTATTTAAAAAAATCACTTATTGTATACACAAATCATGTTGTTAATGATAATCCTTCACCAAATGGCACCCATTTTCATAATGAGAAAATATCCATGTGCCTAAAGTTAGCTAATTAATTAGCTAATACAACCAAAATGAATGAACAGATCTACAGACAATGGAAGTACTAAGCAGTTAGAATGAACACATCGGAGACTAAAATAATTTATCTTTGTGTCTCCAGGATGAGTGGGTACTCAGTAAATGTGGAATTGATTTGAAGTTAGCCTTTTGCGAGACACTGAACCAGCAAAGCACTTTCCCCCTAAATTAACCATTTTCTGAAGCATGTGCGCATATTCTTTCGGAACTTTCTGGCCCTTTGAATGCACTCCTTGTACTCTTTTTAGGGGACTATCACATGGTCTTAAAAAGCATCTCCCACTTGATTTTAAAAACAAGGGCACAAATATTTGCCATGGAAATAATGCCTAGGACTTGAGTCCTACTAGGAATGTTTGACTGGGCCTTTCTGACCAGTAAAAGCTGTATCATAGGACATTTAATAAATTCAATCATGAAAACTTGAGCACAATACATTCTTCAGCAAATGAGCTTAGGATGGGAGCAAAATAAATATGTGGTAGGATCTTTCCAAAGCTTCAAGTCTTTTAGGATAGTAGGAAATTCCAATTTCTTGAATAAACTTCCAAATCCACCAGCTGCCCAATGGAACAGTGGGTGGGTTTGAGGACCCTGGGCACAGGGGTTCTTCTAGTGGAGAAGAGGAGTAGGCCACCCTGGCCTCCTCCATGCAAATTCTTGCCCATTCCCCAGGTCGCTTGGTGCTCTCATGCAGATGCAGGCAGAGCATTTTATTTTCTTAATGGGGTGTTAGTTCTGATCGTGGAGCCAGTGAGACTCATTGATGAAACATTCGTGATCCACCCGTAAATGTTGTACCAGGAGTCGATTGAGGAAACATTCACTAATCAAGCTGGCTTTATAGTTACTGAGAAACCTCTCCGTTCTGCTTTAAGGAAAGGGTAATTCCTCCATCTGAGATGCCCTTTCTCCAAGGCCATCTGTCGTCCGCCCACCTTCTTTCAGAACTCACTTCCTTCATGAAGACGCTTCTGAACCAGGTGGAGGTGACCACACCCTTGTCCGTACTCCCACTGAGCCCTGTGCTCATTGTTTTGAGAAGCTGAAGGCTTTGGAGCCTTAACCTCCCAACTGAGAAATGGAATTTTTGTTTAATTATAACTCAACAAATATTGGTCAAGTACTGCTGCACCAATCATTGTGCTCAGGAGCCCCGTCACACCCCTCTGTCCTCTGTAGTCTCCTGGCAACTAGGGGAAGAGTTGATTTTGGTGCCAGGTTTGCTTCCAGACCCATTGTGAGGTATCCTCCATAGGGAGCATTTATAATAGAGTCTGAAGTGCCATGTCACACTGCCATGCTCCCATGTGACACTGACATGCTCTCCTACTTCACAGAATACTCAAAGTTAACAAGTTTCATCCCCATGGACTCATTTGATACTGGGAAGTAAGTTGGTGGATTCTTGCTTTACAGACAAGCCTCAATGTCCAGCCTCTCCTCCAGGGAAGAAGTCTTAGCTGAGCTGATTAGCTAATTGCATATTTAAATCCCTTAGACTATTTTAAGAGACAAATACCCACATAACACTCTGAGGTTGTGAATCAAAATTCAAAGCGGATCTAGGTTAACTTTTCCAGATTTGGAGATTGACCCTTCCCCCCTTCCCCCCAAGAGAATAAGTCCATTGTCTCCTGACACCAATCAAGTTTGTTGTACAGTTGGTCTACTTAGCTAGAAATCTGTCTTCAAGTTTCTTGAGTTACCTAATCAGCTGGACAGCTTACATAGTCAGGAGCGCTCCAGAAATCTTGCTGTCAGATGATATGTTTTTTAGGCTTGGAGTTAGTCCTTGGTGCATGTTGAGACACATTTGACCAGGAGCCATCTAGTGACATTCATATAAGTTTTTAGTAGAGTCGGACTTGTTCATAGTGTCTTCTGGGTAAAGATAATGCCCAGAACATAACAGGTGCTCAAGAAAACTGTGGTGAATAAATGCTATTGTTGTATTTTTGATATGCATGTGTAACTCATACTTGCTTATTTTGATGCCTGTGTACAAAATAATGGGAAAAGTAGTTTCTCTTATTTGCCATAGATAGCATCATGAAAACCAATTTCTTTTTTTGAGGACATTCATGAAAAATATGAAAAATAGCTTCTTTCCTTTTCTTCCTTCTTTTTTTCTTTTTTTTTCTTTCTTTCCATGAAACGATGTATTTAGGGAAACTGATTAAGGATTTCTCCTCTGAAAGGTTTACACTGTTTTCTAGGTCTTTGGATTTTATTGAAGGCTCCCGAACTGAAGTGAATGCTTCATAATCAAACTGAACAGCAACTGAGCCCATTGGTGACAACTGTGTAGTAGGAAGCTGTAGAAATGTTCTGAGTAAATCATCCATTCATTTGGTAATGAGTGTACTAATGTTCAGAAATTCACCAATCTTCTAGGTAACCATGGTAATATGTCTGCTTTTTTCTCCCTTTTTCCAATTTGTATTCTCATCAGTAAGGCATATGAAGTGTGGGCTTTTGAGCCCTACATTTCATAGCTAAACCATTGTCTCTGTGGAACGCTTCAAGAAAGCCCCTGATTATAATTACATATGAATGAAGAAAATTAGGAACTAGGAGGAGAGGACCTTTACACAGTGACATCTGCCTTGCCCCTATAGCAAGAAGGCTCCAAAGAAGGTTTTATCTTCTTTAGTGTAGTCCACCAAAGAGATGTCACTGACGTTCACCATCAGCTTGTCCCCTTCTTGCAAGGAGAACATGGCTCCTAGATAAATGGGTTGGAACCAGTTGCTACCTATTTCACACACTGTCTTGGTCCCCATTAGGAGCTGAGTGGGTTCGGGGTAGTTCTCCGTTACCTTGGTGATGACCACAATGATGATGTCTGGCTTGTTTGCTCGGCTTCCTTTGCTGATTTCACCACATTTGGATGTGATACCTCGGAATGTGATCTGGGAGTAAACAAAGTAGTCTCCCGACTCTGGGATCACCAGGAATTTATTGGTGTAGTTCATCCGGTTCTTGGTGAAGGCCAAGCCAAGTTCATGTTCCCAATCCAGAACTGGGAACTGATTATTCAAGGGCTGTGTGGACGTTTGTCTCACAACTGCAGAGATAAGAGAGAGGTTTAATTTGCTTGTGTTGGAACTCATGGACTTTGCAAAATATGTCTCATTATTATTTTTAAATTTATTTTTATTGTTGACAGTATTACAGATGTCCCCCATTTCCTCCCCTCTATCCCCCTCCACCTGGCCCCTGCCCCACCCCAGGCCTTCACTGCACTATTGTCTGTGTCCATGGATGATGCATATATGTATATAAGTTCTTTGGTTAATCTCTTCCCATCACCATCCCATCCCCATCCCCTCACCTCACCCCCGCCACCTGCCCTCTGAGATCTGTCAGTCTGTTCTTTGTCACTCTCTTTTAACACTGTGGTCCAAAAACACATGAAACACGGATAGTAATTAATAAGAAATGTACAAGCAGGGAAAATATTGGAACCAGAAATCCAGGATATTTTGGAAATGCTTCTCCAATATTGACAGAGCCAAACTATAAGCCAATGTAATTGACTTGAGGAGTGGAAGGGATCAGGGCTCTGGGCTCTGTGGGCCCCATTCCAATCCAGACTCTACAACTCTAGGTTATTAATCAACCAAGTAGGTTCCTCCTCTCTGACTCTCAATTTCCTGTGTATGAATTGGAGATAAAGCTCCCTTATAGTCTTGTTCTGAAGGTCAAGTGAAGGAAAGAGACACGGACATTTTTATCTTGATGACTGGATACAACATTATTCAATACACATTTATTTTCTTTCCCCAAATAAACTAGCATCTTTCATTTCGACAGATTAAAAAATAAGCCAATTTCATTTTAATTTATTTTTTAATCCTCACCCAAGGACATGTTTTGATTGATTTTTAGAGAGAGAGGAAGGGGAGAGAGAGAGAGAGAGAGAGAGAGAGAGAGAGAGAGAGAGAGAGAGAGAGAGGAAAACATCAGTCTAAGAGAATCAATCAATCGGTTGTCTCCCATATGTGCCCTGACCGGGAATTGAACTTGCCACCTTTTGGTATATGGGATGATGCTCCAACCAACTGAGTCATCTGGCCTGGTCAAGCCTATTTCATTTTATATATTTTTATATGTTTTTATGTTTGCATTATTTATATGTATACATCATGTAGAACATATGAATGAATACTTTCATGCAGCATATACCTGTAGCAGAAAAAAATGAATAGAATCAAACAGATTTCAAATAGGATAATTGGCAATAAACTAATACTTTACAGTGAAAATAAAAACATATTTTAATTTCCTACAGCTACTTTTGAAACCCATAGTAATCACCATTATGTACTGTCAGCCACAGTTTTGGAACTAATTATGTTTAAAGAAGCACTTAGCAACCTTCACACCTGGTGGTTGACCGGAAACCTGGCTCCTGGATTTTCCTAAAACATCTTTCCCATTTCTGACTACACTATGGTTTCTTTTGCAACTGTGATACATGTTCAGAATGTGTGTAGTCTCCCCTGGCCCCTCTACTAAGTGGCCTCTGGAGAGTTCTGTTGCTTCTTTGCAAAATCTGTGCAAGGCATTTTTATTAGCCACCTGTGATAGTCTCTACTCCTTTGCAGTAGATTAAAAAAGAAAAAATTCCTCCCAAATGATACAAAAGCAAAAGTCATTTAGTCTCTAGATACAGCAAATTCTGTTAAATTGGCATGCAATTAGCTTTGTCAATATAGCAGCAAGTAGGAGTGTGGGTTGGAAGTATGTTGTATTGGAAACAGTGCAGTTCTGAGAGTCAGCGCATCCTAGTCATGTCACTTGGGATAAGTGAATTTAGTTGCCCAAGCCCCAGTTTCCCCATCTCATTGGGCTAATATGCAGATCAAATAAATCATAGATGTAAGATGCCTACTGCGGTGTCTGAAATGTATTAGAAATTCAGTAAAGCCTAGATTCCTTCACCAATTTCAACTCCCCCAGTCAATATGGCATCTCCATACTCAATTTTTAGGGTTTTCCTGGCCAGCCTTTTCAATCTCACCCATTCTTTATAAGCGAGTGGTAAGTGATGGCAACTTGGCATCTCCCTGATCCTAATCCTTGTTCAGGACTCCCCACAAACAGCTTCTTCTTGAACAGATGTCTTGGGCCCAAGGATATCCCCCTGTGGGTTGCATATTTTTCTTAGAGGTCAGGAGGCATTTTTTTTATGATTTCTTTTTAACTCTGGTTTTTCAATGTGTTTTTAACATCTTTCTGCACTGCTGTGCTCTTTTCTGTTGAGTCATAGAGTTATATACAACTCCAGGTGTGAGATGCCAGGAATTTCCACACTAGACTTGCGGAACTGGCCATCTGGTGATATTACGAGATTGCTCATAATCTATTCACATCAATGGGAATTCTTTGGAAATATCTTTCTGAGTGTAAATGTACAATAACTTCATTTTGCATAGGGCACAGATGGACTCTATATATTGGCAACTCAGGGTCATTCATCTTTGACCAGGTTTAGAATTATGAGAATGTCAGAGTCTGAGGAAAACCAGTTTGGAATGACTGCATGAGTGAAAGAGAGAAACAGTAGAGAAAGGAAGAGGGCTGATAGAATCTGAAAGAAAATACCCAAGAAACATGGGCTTTTGGGTCCCTCAAGGAAGGAAGACATCTGAAAGCCCTTGATTGAGAGGAGGAGTCTGTTACTAAAGGGGTGTCATTTCTAGTTTGAAACCATTTGAATGAGTTTTGGTAAACGCTGAAAGAAATCTCAGGCCCATGGCCGCCTGGAAAGAACACCGAGGAGAATTACCTGTCAGGTGTGCCCTTGGCTTATCTCCACTAGCTCTGGGAGGTGCGTCTGTAAAGAAAGGAGAAAAATGCTTTGTATGAGTCAGAGGGTGACTGGAGTGAACACAACATTTGGGGAGTTGCATGATGCCTGCAACTGGAGAGAAATAATTCCTCTTCTTGAGCTTGTTCCAGTTCCCCTCTTTGAAGTTTTTTTTGTTGTTTTGTTTGTTGTTTGTTTTTTGGTGTTTTTGTTTTTTGCAGTAACAGGGGAGACTCAGAAGAAAGTCTTAAGCATAAATGAATCTTGGCTTCATGACTTTGGACAAGTTATCTAATCTATCTCAGACTTTGTTTTATCATCTCTAAGATGGGCACATTAATTCCTACCGTGGATGGAGAGTGTTCAGAATGATTCCTGGCATATGATGGATGGGTGCTCAATAAAGCTCACCTTGCCTCTTCTGTCCTCCTCCTGCTTCTGTGGGAGTGAATTGTTCTTTTGCCTTTTTCATGGTCCCTTTAACCATATCCACTGAGGTATCTAATGGCCTAAGAGAGTGGGGTCAGGTCCCTTTCCCTTTCTGGTCCTCTGTTTCTCTGTCAGCTAGCTCTCCAGAAGACCTCACTTTTTGGGAGTTTTAGAAATGATTATATTGGACAAGTTTGTTTTAACTGCAGTGGTAATGATAATATTATTGATGTTAAAAAGGAAAAATCAATGTATCCTTTTGATGTGGTAGGCATTGTTCTACTATCTTTATGGGAATTAACTAATTTAATCTACACAAACCCTGCAGGTGGGTACTATCATAACCATTTTTATAGGTCAATAAAATGAGACAGAGATGGGTGAAATGATTTGCCCAAAGGCCATCAATCACAGGCCCTGCACTTAAGCCACGGCATCATTTTGCCTTCTTAGTGGCTGGGGAGGCCCCTCACTTCTCCTCTGGGTTTGCATCCCTCTGAATCCCCTATATATTAAGAACTACTGGATATGTTCTTGTTCCCCACAAGAAAGGCATCAAATATGAATATACTTACAAGCTCGCTGATGTGAAGGTCCAAATTCCTGTGCTTTTGGAGTCTGTTGGGAAAGAAAGATATGGTTCAGACCATCTGTGGTCCTTCTGACCCCAACATCCACACAGCTGTCAAAAGCATGGGTGGGATTAAGATGCTGCTGCTACCCCTCCTAGGCACTCTGAGATGAGGGAAATGGGCAAAATATTTGGTCCATGGGAATCTTGCACCCAAGCTCCCCCCTTTTCTCCTCAAGTACTAATGACCTTTCTCTCTCTTATGCTTGTCTCAAAGGTCAACTTAAAGGTTCTGTCCTGAGAGTTTTTCCTGTTCTATTCTAGGGCACTCTAACATCTTGTCAATGGTTCTACTATTTTAGTAAAAGGCGAAAGATTTATGCGATCTGAAGAGAAACCAGAGTATGGTTCTACTATTTTAACAAATGATGACACTTGATTCATTTTCTTTTTTACACCACAATTTGGAAATTGAAACTTTTTAAAAAAAAATGATACCAAAAAAGAAATAATCACTATGTTCTCCTTCTCCTTAGTCTCTTTCTTGTTTCCTTGCAATGCATGATGACTTTTTCTTTTTCACTAAATTTTTTAAAAAGTATATTTTATTGATTTCAGAGAGGAAGGGAGAAGGAGAGAGAGACAGAAGCATCAATGAGAGAGAAACATTGATTGGTTGCCTCCTGCACACCCCACACTGGGGATCGAGCCCACAACCCTGGCATGTGCCCTGACCGGGAATCGAACCGTGACCTCTTGGTTCATAGGTTGACGCTCAACCACTGAGCCATACCGGCTGGGTCATGATGTCTTTTTCTTCATTGCAATCCCAGTTTGTGAGCCATTTCAGAATCCACACGGTAATGGGAGAAGAACTGCTTTGGAGGCAGACAGACCTGGACTTGGATCCCAATTCCACCATTTATTAACAATATATTCTTGAGCAGGAGGACTCTTTTCTCCTCTGAGCTTTGTGGTCCTCATTTGTAAAATGGGAATATTAACACCCATAGTCCTAGATAACTCCCAGGTTTGAGATAAGGATCAACTCAGATGAGCAAAATAAACTAACAAAATAGAAACAGATTCATAGGTACAGAGAACAGACTGAGAGTGTCAGAGAGGAGTGAGGTTCGGAGCTGGGTGAAAAAGGTGAATGGATTAAGCAAAACAAACAAACAAACAAAACAACAACAACAAAATCACCCACAAAAAAAGCCCCTCAGACACAGACAACACTATGGTGATTACCAAGGGAAATGGGGGTGTGGGGAAGTAGAAGAGGGTAAAGGGGAGATAAATGGTGACAGTAAGAAACTTGACTTGGGGTGGTGAACACACAATACAATGTACAGATGATGTGTTATAGAACTGTACACTACACTTGAAATCTATCTCATTTTATTAACCAATGTCATCCCAATAAATTCAGTACATTAAAAAAAGAAAAGAAAATGTATTAGCGCAAAGAAGACATGGGAACGAAAGGAACTACCACTCACGTGCCAGAATAGAAAGCTCATGAGCAAAACTAAGCTTTTTGCTTAGGAATAAGATTACCATCTTACATTTTACAATATTTCCAAAGAATCCTCTCTGATATGATTTTGACTCAACCCAGGGCCTTCTGATTTGGTTTTCGTAATTGCTCAGTCCCCAACTGTAATCCTCATGGATACTTGATCAGTTTTAAATCTTAACATGCATACGTGGGTGTGAGTATACTCTTGTGAATGAGGAATTGTGTGTCTGTGTGAGTATGAGAGAAGATAGCTCCATTGGTGGGAAAGAGTTTTTGCACCTGTGTATCTAAAGTGTCTGTGGTGTGGTGGTCTGTGCATGGCTGTCTCTACATGCATATATGTGTGGCCATGTGGGAGTAGCCATGTTATTTCTGAGGCTAGGCCTGTGAACAGTTCTGTGATGCTGTTGGAACCCAGACTGTCAGGCTCTTTTTGCTTTCAAGCCACATGACCTAGCCTCTACTGGAAGCTCTCTTGAGGACAAAGATCTCGGCTTTGACAAATTGATTTCATGGTCACTCCCTTTTCTCTGTTTCCTAATTCTGTTAATGGTGCTACTACTGCTTTCCCTTAGTTATCAGGCCTAAAATTGGCTTCTTTCTTCTTCCATAAACCAAACTGTCATTTCTATTTTGCAGTTTTTCTCTTTCTTGAATCCATCCACATAAGGCCTCATCATACTGCTTGCCTGGATTCTTCCAAGAGCCTCCTACCAGATCTCTCCTGCATCTGTTTTATCCTTTTCCCTAACCCATCTCCTAGCCTGTCTTCAGAGGGCTTTTTCTAAAGCATCACATTATCTTGGAATTTAAAGTTCAAATTTACCATCCCAGTCCCAGAGGTGGGGGAATTGGGAAATTACCCCAGACCTGAGTCTTACAGGACCCACAGGTATTAGTCTGGTGGTAAAAGGTGATAACCGTTCCAGACCAGGCCAACGGCTGTGCAAGAGTAAGGAGGCCCAACAACTCATGGGAGCAGTTGGGAAACTGCAAGCATTTCTGCCACCAGATGAACACATTAGATACATTTGCATAGGGTCATGAGTACAGTGGTCTTTGAAAACCTATGCCCATTGATGTGACTACTTGTCCCGCATCAGTAACTTTGATGGGGTTGGGAGGTGGAGAAGCAGCCTAGAAATGAGCTTATTTTGTAGCCCGTTTCCTTAGTTGCTATTGACAGAGCTGCTAAAGAATCAGTCCTTTGGCAAGGCAGAAAACTGAAGGTGGGGTTCTCAGAGAGAATGAGGGAGAGCTTGGTTGCATCTCCTTGTGCCTGGAATGGTACTTTCCCTGACTCACCTTCTTCGACTCATTCATTCTGCTAAGAAATCTTCTCCAACATCTGCTAATTTTTGTCTAAGCAACACCCAGCTAAGAGTTTGGAGCATCCCTTTTGGCTCATAGAACCCTTGTCATTTACATGTATTTGGGATGTGAGCACATTTTTCTATTTGCTCTGATGGATTTCTATAACTTGGGAACACATTTTATTTTTATATATGGATGGATGTGTGTGCATTTTATTGGCCTCAGAATGCCACTACATGTCTGGAGGCTGTGATAGTGCCAGTTGGCAGGTGTTGAAGAACACAACATCCCCAGAGTCCCCAAGAAGAACAGCAGCTGGGATTCTTTTCCTGAGAACAGCACGGAAAGCCTCCTGTTGCTGTTTCTCTTAGTAATGACTCTCTCATGAGAGGAAGATTATTGCAACAGAAGCGAATGAAGAGGAGATTTGAGAGAAGAAATAGTAGTTTATTTGGGGAAAGGTTTGTGCATTTGAGTTGGTTGGCTCAATGCCTGATCTCCAGATGGTTGTTGGTGACACCAGGCCAATAAAATGTCTATTGTTGCCCAAACCTGACTCATCTCCATTGCTTTTGGGTTCCCCTGGGGAACCCAGGAGATGGTGACTCCCGAAGGTCAGTGCAACATTGACTTCCAAATCTGTATAGACACAGTATTCAAGAGCACCCCAGGAGAATGTGATTTATTTCCTGTTCAAGGCCTTCACAAACCACTGGCTAGGAACCAGGATCCCATCTTAGTTCCCTTCCTTTCTCATTTATCACTCTCTAGGGATATTACTTATTTGACTGTTACTGCTTTTCTCTCTCCAGTAGAAGTCAAGTTGCATGCAGACAAGGACCCGGTCTGTCTGTCTTGGTTACCACTATATTCCTGGTGCCTCGGACAGTGCCTGGCACTCTCACTGGATTATCCATGTTGGGAAAATATGCTGGTGCTTGGGCATCAAAACGACAAGCAGAAAAGAGAGCAGAGGATGGAGGAAGGCTCAGCTTTAGTGACTTCAGCCAAAAAACTAGGAAAGAGAACTTTTTATTTTAGAATGCATGCAAAGTTTTGAATTTTTGTTTACATTTAAAAACTTTAATTATGTAGCAGTAGGTAGCCCAGTCTTTCAGGACTGGGGCCTCTATGTGCTTTCATCAGGCTCTGCTTGGTGTATAGCCATGGCTCTAGAAATGTTTGTTGAAAGTTGGGAGCTTTGATCAGAGTCAGAGCCAGGAAAGGCCAGTATGTCCAGTGTGTATGAGGTAGGGGAAGCCTGCCACCACCACCATTTATTAGCCTGAGCAACACCAGCCAGGCTGTATCACCTTTTTATAGCCTTTGAAGCCAAAGGTCAAAGAATAAGTGGAGGGTCTGGTATCTGGACCTTTAGACCAAGTACAGACCCTGGCACATATCAGGAGCCCCACAAACCTTAGCTGAGCACACACAATGGAAGATTGAATCTGAAGCAAGATGGCCTTTGAGATGATCTTGGCATTTACCGGAAAAATCCCTTGAGTATATTTTAACTAATTACCTCTTTGGCCTTTCTCCCAGGTTTTGTAGTCAGTATATAGTATACTCAAAAATGGAAGAGCTATCCATTGCATATTTTGTAGTCACTGTATAGTTTACTTAAAAACGGAAGAGATATCCATTGCTTGCCCTCATAAATGCTGCAGGTGGAAAGGTCTAAGTGTTTTATGACCCATAATATCCTCCCAGCACTTCTAGGGGAAATAGACAGACGTTTGCCTTCTTGTCTCTCTCTCTTGCTTATTCCTGTATCCACACAAGGATAAATGCAAGCTAGAAACATTTTATTCCAAAGCCATTTCATTTCATCATCTACTAAGGTAGGCTGGGCTTTAATTTACAGGCAACTTTCAGAGCAGTGTAGAGCAAAGAATATGGTACTTGCAACAGAGCAAATGTGGAAAATCCCAAGTCTCTTATTTCCTGGTGGTCTGACTTTGGCATCTCACCTAACCTCACTGAGGCTGTTTCCTTGTTCGACAGAGCAGACAATGGTTCTCCCCTCCCAGGACTGTGGTGATGGCTAAGAAAGACCACACACGGAAAGTGGATATCCGATTCGTTTCCTTCTTTCTTTGGGCTCAATAAATACTTGAGGCATATGTTGTTGGTTCTGTAGAGCTTCCCTTGGGTTTCATCATTTCAGTGATTAACAGAAGCCACTCTGTGTCTCTTTATGACTGTGGCAGATTGGGATCCTCTGGAGCTCTGGAAGGCTTCCTCCTTCTCCCAGCAGGAGAGGCTTCCTCAGTCCACAGTTTGCTCCTGGACGTCTGCCCTCTCAGAATGAAAAGGGGTTGAGGGAATGGGATGTACTCCCCATGCATTTCAAAACCTAAGCTATTGCGGCTGTCAGCTGTGAGGCCTCATTAAAGAGCCCAGGCTGGGAGATGACTTGTCATAGCCATTGTCCTGCTGCAGAAGGGCAGTGTGGGGTCTGTCAGGTGTGACTGCTGGGCACTTCCTGATGTGTTTGTTGACTTCAATAGATGAACAAATGGGTCCTAGAATCAATCCCTAGCTAGGAGCTGCCACGGGTATTTGGGATTCACACCTACAACTTGCTCTTGCTTCCCTTGCACTTTCACAGCTTGCCTCTACAACCTAGGGTTTCTCTGCCCTTTGCCCACAGACTGACCTTTGGAGTGGGTTGGGCTTCTCTTCCAGGCACATCAGGACCTCCTGAGGCTACAGTAGGACAACTGACTGCAATTTACAAAACACTTTTATCTCAACTCTGTTTCCTCTAGACAACACAGGGGATTATTATAACTGTGCTCACGACAGCAGAGATAAAAGGGCTCACCCAAGGTGGAGCGGGTAGGGAAATAATGTCTGTTGAGCATTTTTATGGCAGTTGCTTTTTGGATATCTCCTTGCAGAATTCTCACACAGTGCTATGAAGACAGAGAGTACAAGGCTTAGAGAGCTCAGGTGCCTTGTGCATCCCTCCATCTCTCCCTCTATTCAACAAATACTTAATGAGTGACCTCTGTGTGCCAGGTGCAGTTAGGTGCTCTCCGGAGGAAAGAGACTAGTATTTATTGAGCACTTACTATGTGACGGGCACTTTTTAGGTATCATTGGTTAGAAACTCCTGGCTACCCCAGAAGGTGTAATTTGTTGGGCATATATTTAGAGGCCAACTAGCATAGTGTTTAGGAGGAATGTGTATGGTACAGTTGAATCCCAATGTCACACTCTAATTGTATGACTGGACACATGGCCTAATGTTTCTAAGCCTCGGTTTCATCATCTCTAAAATGGAGATAATAGAACTTTCCTCATTGTGTGACTGCAAGAATTGACTGAAAAGATGCATGTGATAACAGCAAACATGCATTGCATGTGTTTACACCAGACACCACGCTAAGGACTTTATAGATGTGATCTCATTTGTTAGTCTTAAAACTCTAAATACGAAAAAACTTGGAATGGAGTCTGGTGTATAATACATTACGTAAGACAACTGATGTGGTAAAGCCATGGCTTTCCTTCAAGTCCGTGTCACTCTGAAGCCTGAGCTGGCATCACTATGAGGTCCTGTTCTGGGACATGTATGTATGGGAGGGAATAGGAGTACAGGGAACAAGGACCAAGAGCCTTGCAGGGATTTTCAGGAAGGCATGGCATTGAGATCAGAGGGAACCAAGGAGAACATGGGGGAGAGTTTATGCAGATGTTTCTAGAAGTGGAACCTGGAAGGAAAGGACAGAGGTAGGGTGCTGGTAGGGAAATAATGTCTGTTGAGCATTTTTATGACAGTTGCTTTTTGGACATTTCCTTGCAGAAGCAACCCTGGGAATCAATGCCTTGTACAGCATCCCTAGCAATTCATTGCCTTAGTGCTAAGTACCCACTGTGCAGCAGGCTCAGGCTGGACATGTGGGGTGCATTCTGCCATTCCTGGGGCATAGTGTCTGGAAAGGACAGAGGCCTGGCCTGTGGACCTATCCTGAGGACTGTGGGAGCCATTAAGGACCTAAAGAAGGCCTAAGCCATGGTCAAGTGCACCTGGGTCAAGAATAGATTGGAGTGTAGGTTGAGGATGCAAGACCAGGGTAGAGAAGGAGGCATGAAGATAGCTCACAAATGTCAGAGACTAAGAACAACCCTTCAATGCCCATACCTGCTCTATGGCCTGGTGATGGCAGATTCCAGAACAGGTGGACAAGTTGTTCTCTATGATGTAATTTCCATGAACAGGGAAATTCCCTAGTTACCACTTACTAATCCCCCACCTTCTGCCAGACACTACATTTCTAATTATTCCCATTTCATACATAAAGAAGCTGAGGCCCAGAAAGGTTAGGTACCATGGCTCAGAAGTGGTTAGGTCGGAATTCAAACTGGGTTTGAACTTCTGGCCCATTATTTTTCTAAGATGCAAATCTACCTGACATTCTCCAGGAGTCTAAATATCGTAAAACATTATGCTGTCTATTTTTTTTATAGGTAACAGACATTTTGTACATTGGGTATATGTTTAAAAATGTATCTGTCTTTCCCTTGTCGCCCAGCCACCCAGTTCCATCTCTTGGACAAGAGCAGAGTCACTGGTCTCTTTTGTCCTCTTCCTGGAACAGTCTGTGCATTTATGCACACATTCATAAATGTGAATATGTATTACTTTTTCAGAAAATGAAGTGCTCTGTACTCTATCTGCTGTTTTGTCCTTTGCAAACCCTTTAACATATCTTAGAGAAATTTTCCATCCTTACATGTGGAGATGCTTCATTGAAAAAAAAAAAGAAAAAGATCATGGCAGTTGCAGTTTTGATAGCATGGAAGGACCATGATTTATTTAATCAATGCTTTATTTATGGGCACATCACCTAAAGGCACTTATCCCAAACCTTTTCACACCTAATTTTGATTTCTGCTCTGCAACTTACCTAGTAATGAGTTTGTCATATTGAATCTTTCCTTATACAACCAACCCCAGAAGGAAGAGTCCACTTAAAACAATGTTTTTAACTGTTTTTGTTGCTGTTAATAAAAACTCCAAACATTTCTACAGTTGCTGTGCTTTTCCAATGTCTGATCTGAGGACTTAGCAAGAATGGAGTCTGTCCTATTTGCTGGTGGATGAGGCCAAGTGACTGTAGAAATAGAAACTAATTTCGGCTCTGTCCCCCCTGACCTACTCTATGACCCTGAACTTTTCTTTCCCATCTCTGATCCTTGGTTTCCTCAACTGTAAAACAAGGAGATAGGGCTAGATCAAGGGTCAGAAAACTTTTCTATAAGGGCCACACAGTATACTAACTTGGCAGGTGATATAGTCACTGTCATGATTACCCAACTCTACTGTGTGGCTTAAGAACATCCACAGACAGTGTGTAAGTGAATGGGCGTGGGATAGGGTGCTGGTAGGGAAATAATGTCTGTTGAGCATCTTTATGGCAGTTGCTTTTTGAAAATGGGTGAGATTTGGCCTGTGGGTCATAGTTGCTGACCCCAGGGCTAAGGGCATTTCCATTTCTTAGTTTCTATCTATGGATCTGTGAAGAACTTTCCTCTTCTACTTAGGGGAAGGAAAGGGACAAACACCCATCCTAGTGTCCACATTGCTAGGCACTCACTGGGAGCCTTATGGAGATCACTTGGAATCCTCCTAGCACTTCCATCGGGTAAGTAATGTGGGAAAACTGAAACTCAGAGTGATGTGTACTTGGCTCACTCTCCTCCTTTGGAGCCCCTTTGAACCTCCTCTTCTCCAGCCTCAACTCTTTTTCAGATTAGATTAGAAAAGATTCTTAGCAATGCCAACCTCCTGTGGCTGTTCCAAGGATGGACAGAGGAGGTGCCTTAGAGGAGTTCTGGTAGAGGGTGCAGCCAAGTAAAGAGAGGGAACAAAAGAACACTTTGAATGCTGGCAACAGAGGAAGGCAGGGTGGCTGGAGGCCAGTGATGGGCTGAGGAGAGGAGAGAGAGGGTACTGGATGAGGCCACAGAGACAGGCCCATAGAACAATCCAGTGAAAGTTCTCAAATAATCATTTTGGCTCTTGTGTGGAGAATCAAGCCCTGGCTTGTCTTTACAGAATTTCTTGTTTTACATGAGGGTGATCCATTCATTCATCTGTAAAAGGGGTGGATGGAAAGTGCTTTCCATGATCACAAAGCTTCACTGTGAGTGGAGAGAGAGGCAACCTGGAAACATGAGGACCTAGATTTGCCAACTCAGAGACCTAGCTTGGTCCCCTCCCAGCTTTATGACCTTGGGCGCTCACACAGACTTTCCCACTTCAAGTTCCTCATCTGCCAAATGTGACTGCTCACCGCCTCACTGCATTTCTGGGTTGCTGCGAATGTTCAATGGGATTGTCTTTGTGAGAGCTCTCTGCAAATGTGAAGTGGGAGTTAATATCATGTTATTGTTGTTGTTGTTATCATTGGCTTATCCTCTGCTGGCTGTGAATGTATTGGAAGGACTGGGTGACCCTCCTTTCTTACTCCTCCTTGTGTTAGAGTTGATTGCCTAGGGCCTGGGGCATTATAAATCCTTCGAAGACCAGATAGCCCCTCCCTTTTTTTTCAATGACCTGGGAGCTGTCTCTTTGAAATGTGAGGGGCAGCCTGACACAGTGGAGGGGATCCTGGAGCTGCGGTCAGATGGTCTGGTTTGTAGCTGTAGGTTGTGCAATCTTGTTACCTCCAATGGCCTGTGTTGTCTGACATGCTTTTATCTTTAATGGAGTCTGTGGCCTGGGCCTCAGGAATAGTATTTTAGCCACCACTGGCTTCCTTCCCCTCTCTAGAAGCCCTTTCATGAACCACCTCTTCCTCCAAGGCTGGGCTAGGAGAACATCTGGAATTCCAGAGCACATAGCCTATTTCCTTGTCACACATCAGGCTCAGAGCTCCTTAAGGTCAAGATCAAGTTTTCTTGGTGTTTGGTGCTTCGCATAGAGTGACAGTCATATCGCTGTAACTGGGTGAGTATAGTTCTCCCTGTTGTCAAAGTACAAACTGTTCCCACACATGCCTTTCTTATTAGTGCTGTCAAAGTATGGGTATTAGTATCCTCTTTTGGTAGAAAAGGAAATAGGCAGGGAGTCACATGCCTATTTCACACGGCCAGAGGTGGCTGAGCTGGCAATCAAACTCAGGTTTCTAAGAGCCACGACATTTCACTGCTACGTCCACGCCCACACAAGTTCGCTCAGTGACCTGGTTTTCCCTTCTTGAATCCCATCTATTTTTTAAAGGCAAATGTTTTTTATTTATGTTAAACTGAATATCAATTATTGTTCCCTGGGCAACCACTTCTTGCTTAAATTACAAGTTAATTTCATGTTAATAAAACACAGACGGATCCCATCTTCTTTAGTCTCCTCTGAGCTTCTTATTGTCCGTTAGCTACTCTGGATCCACCCTTCTAGGCCCTCCCTGTGCCCTTGGAGGCTGACCTCAGGGCACACTTGCCAGCTAGGAGCAGAGTGGCCCGAGTTTCTCTCCCTCATCCTCTTCCCTCCGTGCTGTTGGCAGACTTCTGGCTCCCCTTTATCCATACTGCAGGCAGGCCCCTCCTTCACATTGCGTTCCCCTAAATCTCCTTCCTCCTTTTGCCCCTTCAGACCAAGGTTTGGGGACCTGCCTCCCTCTGTTGCTAATCCCCAGGATGCCTCCAGTCCTGGAGGTTTCCTTTAATCCATCTGCATCTCGGCACGTAGACCCTTCTGTGAACCCATTTTCAGTTCTTTAAACAGTCTTCTTTAAACTCTCTTCTTTGAGTGGGCCAGCTGTTTCTTATCAGGACCCCAGTTGCTGCGTGTGCACAGCCTCATCCCCATTTCCCTTCATCTTTCTTCTGACACACCAAGAGTTACATCTCCTGGCCAAACCACAGCTCCAAATGTCTTCGCATGGCCAGTCTCCAAGGAGATTGGTTTAACTACAACGGAAAGTAGTTTTAGCCTTTTCATCTCTTTCGTACCTACAATAGGGCAGACACTCAGCATCTTCCCTCATAGGCTTCCTGTCTAGCCACAGCTCTCATCTCAGACTTTCTTCCACTCGCCCTCTCTGGATTGTGGCATTCCACCCAATGGCCTTCTAGATCAACGGAGGTGCTTTCTGGCTTCTGCCAACATAGGGGACCTCAGACATTGTTTTTGGCAGAGGGAGTGTTTCCCTTCAGAAGGCAGGAGAGCGTAGGCTACTGGAGTCACCCAATGTCTTCAAAACAACAGTCTCTTTCTGGATAAAGATGGACAGCATCCCAGAGTGTCAAGTGGACGCTGTAGCTTGGCTTCCCAGGAAATGGCACCATGGTGATCTTGGGGTCACAGCTTGACCTCTCACGCCCTGCAGTGCTCCTCTAACATGAACAGCATTTCCAGTTGGCTTGCCTATGTCTACATTTTCTGAATGATGGCACGTGGCCTTGGATGCTGCCGCCTGAATCAGGCACAGTCTGTTTGCTGACCCTGGTGTGTGGTGAAAGTTATACCATGGCCATGGCTTGCTTTCTGTGTCTCTGCTTCGCAGTTGGCCAGCATTGCTTGGAAACCAGTTAAACCAATGGAAAAGCCTATGGAATGTAACACTTGAGACTGAAATTAAACCAGTCACCCACAGATTATGCAAAAGCATTTTTAATAAGGGGCATTACTTGAAAGGCACATTCTTCAGGCTTTAAGGTTTTTGATGTTCCTAGGTCAGTGCTATAAGTTTCTGCATTGACACCTGTATCCTCTCATTGTTCTCCGTAAATCCTATATATATTTTTGAGTAAGGTCCCCCCAAACCCTTTCCCTCCCCCAGCAAGACTGAATGATAGACAATCTGGCAAGCAGTTCTTTCTGGAACATTGAAAAAGAATTGTACTGAAGCCAAGCAAGGGGGTTGGTTATATAAATTATAGCACATTCATATATAGTAATATAATACAACCATCTATATCCTCATGCTGCTGTGAATTTATTAACAATAAATTTAATTATAACATATTAAGATACTCAAAACAATCCCATATTATTAAAATATATGAAATTATGTATCCCCAAATGTTAACATTTTATGGTGGTTACCTCTATGAGGTTATGGGTAAGGATAATGATCTCCTTTGCCTAATCTGTACTTTCTAACTTTTTTTAATAACCATGTGTTAAGTTATGCAATTTAAAGGGTATGTTGTATTCTTTTCAAAGAACAGGAACATTCCCTACTTATCAGTGCACTGTGGTTATAATTATCTAGAAATATGAGGCTTGAAGTTGTTCCCACACAAACATAAAAGGGGACAATTCATTCCCTGGAAATATTAAGAACAAACACCCCTCCACCCCTCCCTCACATTCTGCATTTCCTTTGTATGTTGAGGCAAGGGAGGGAAGGAGGGTGATGGATCAGGGAGCCCTGCCCAGGGCTTCCTCAGCTTGCAGATCTATCCACACTGACCAGGGCTGTATAGGCTAAACTGCCTGCAGGGGTCTGCTGATCCCCAGGGAAGCTCCAGGTCTTGCTTACCTGGAACACACAGGCTTCTCCTTGGGTTCTGAGCTGGCCAACAAGCAGGTAGGCGGTGAGTCCTGCCAGGATGGGGAGTGACACCAGGCAACAGGTGAGAGCCCAGCCGGAGCTGCTGGCCCTGGCTGCCAGCTTAGCTCTGGCCTTGGGCCTGCAGCTGTCATCCTCGGGCAGCATTTCCACGCTGGCTGTCTCCCCAAAGCCCAGCCCCAGGTCCTCTGCCATGCTCTGGCTGGTCCTGGAGACAGAGCTGACTCCTCTTGCGCAGGGAGACCCCCCCATTAAATAGAAGACCAGCTCTCACAGTGTGTGAATCAATCACTGCCTACTCCTCCCCCTGGCCTCTCCTCTCCCCTCCACAGCATACTGAGCCCCGCCCTGTTAGGGAATGCACCGCCTACAACAGAAACCAAAGTTTGGTTTAAGGAAAAAAAAAAAGAAGAAGAAGAAAGCTTCCCAAACATATTTATATACAGTGTGCTCATGTGCTCCTTCTCTCGCTGACAGAAGGAAGTCAGGAAAGTCCCTGGAGGAGGAGAAAAATAATTTATCAAGTCAGTGGGTGGGGCACATTACAATATACCTGTTTCTGTGGTGGAGGCCTGCCAGCTGTGCTAGTCTGAAGCCTGCTTCTGCTGGAAGTGAAAGTGAGGGATGGGGAGGTGTGGCCATGGCTTGCAGACTGGGAAATGGAAATCAAGTTTGCATCACCACTGCGCAAAGTGCTGCCAAGCCCTCCATCTGTTTTGAGCTTCATAGGAGCCCATTCCCATTTCACAGATGAGAATACCGCAGTTCTGGAAGGTAAAGGCATGTGTCCTAGGTTATCCCGGGATTCAGGCAGAGGAACGAGGAAGATGATCTAGTTCTTCTAAATCATGCTTTGGGGTTCTTGCCTCTAGCACACAACTCCCTGGGAAAGGAAAGTGTATTTCTAGTCTGTGTTGACCAATTGTCTAAGCAAAGAGTATGAGGTCACATTATTGACTGTCTGTGAGGAGAGGATATTGACTTCTACTCTCTGATTAGTCCTCAGCTGATTGAGCACCAGTGATAGGCCTTGCCCAGAATTGGGTGTATATGGGGGCCATAACATATAACATATAATAACATATGAACATTTATTAAACCTTTGCTTTGTACTAGTGACTCTCTGAAGTGAGTTCAATGTATCAGTGAAATGATTCAATCCTAAGATAACCTTTTGATGCAGTAATGTTATTATTCCCATTTTGACAGTTAAGGAAATTGAAGCGTAGAGGGTAAGCAGTAAAGCTTGGATTGGGATCCAGGCAGGCTGACTCCACAGCTCCTAACCATTACACTACACTGCACTTGCTGCTGTATAGTGCACACACAGGGACCCCTGCACCTGTTCTACCTAGTAGGGGTCACCCCTTCCATCTGCAGGAGGGGAAAGCTTCCTGGAGAAAGAGGTGGTGCTGGAATTAGACCTTGAAGCTTAGGGAGGTGGATATTGGAGAACAGTAGGGGTTCTCTGCAAAAAAAAAAAAAAAAATGCAGAAAGAGGAAAGCTTAAGGATATCCTCTGGCATTTGGTGGAAACCAGTTAGGCTAGCACCTCCATTCAGTTGCTTCTTCTCCTTATCTCACAGCCTAACTCCTTTAGGCTATTTGCAATGGCCTTTTATGACCTGGTCCCTGCCCGCCATCACCCCTTCCTGATGTCCAGCATCATCTCTTACTACTTTCCCAAGTTGCCATTCCCTGCAGTGCACTATGGGCCAGCTACTCCGTTGCACATGCTGTTTCCTCCACTGTGAAAGCTTCCAGTCCTTTCTCTTCATATCATCACATGTCCCTGTTTTTCAACTTCATGTAAAAAACTTTCCTGCTTCTTCTGGCCTCCAAGCGTGGGTGAGATGCTCATTTATGTTCTTACCCTATTATTGAATATTTTGTACTAGACTGTGGTTGACTATTTTTTCATGGCCCCTATGAAACCATCAGATCTAAGAGGGCAAGTACTTGATTATATCCCTTCCCTGTGGCTGTAGCACCTAACATAGCAACTGCCACATAATGGACTCTTATCCAACATCTATGGAAATAAGCATCTAACATATTTTCAAAGAATCCCAGTAAATAATGATTCTTATGTCCCTTGGTTATCCATTATTGGTTAACAAGTAGAGTAAGAAACTTTTCTCTGAGATGAAACTAAATTTTTGCTGTTGAACTTTTAAGTACACAATCACATGTAATAACTGATCATCTTGAAGAGATTTACAAATGTGTTCTTAGCCTTATAGCTCTTATTTAGAAAGTTGATGTGGTTGATCAAACCAGGGTCTTAAAAGTAGTAAATGTATGCGCTCAAATGAAGTGTTTCGTATTATCATCCATAATATAAAAAGGCCTTGAAAGGTGGTAAATGCTAAAACACCAAATTGGGCATCTGGAGAGCTGGGTTTTAATTCCTCTATTCTGTGAGCCTGAGAATTCTAGCAGGCTGTCCCCGCCTTAACGTATCTGGCTACTGCTAATCATGATAACTAAGCTTGATATAATTCTGTTTAAAGTCAGTGTCACTGGATTCTGAATTTGTGCCTGGGAATATCCTTTGGGAAGAGAATAAGTTTTAGGTCATGGACCTAGAGACATAGCTTTGAGATAATTGTAGAGGTAGATTTACATGTAGTTGTAAGAAATAGTACATTTCTCAGTTTTTTCCAAAGGTAACTTCTTTCATAAGTATAGTATAATGTCACAACCAAAAAATTGACATTGATGTTGATATTCAGATTCCACCACTTTTATATGCACTCATTTGCATATACATATTTAGTTCTGTACAGTTTATCACATGTGTAGGTTCCTGAGACCATCACCAATGTTAAGATACAGAAAAGCTCCATCATCAGTATCCCTCACTCTGTTTTATAATCACAGCTACCACACTCTATCTCCTACTCCCTTAACCCTTGGTAACCACTAAGCTGCTCTCTAATTGGATAAATATTGTTTTACAAATGTTATATAGGTGGAGCCATGCAGTCTATATCCTTTTTTGAGATTGGCTTTTTTTCACTAAGCATAGATTCCTCGAAGTTCAGCCAAAATTATTGCATGACTAATGGACCACAGTTTGTTTAACTAGTCACCCAATAAAGGACATTTGGGTTATTTCCAGTTTTTTTGGGTTTTTTTGCACATGCTTTTTATTTTCAGTGAGTAGATGATCTCTTTTCAGATCTTACCTTTTTGGTGGTTTCAAAAGAACTTAAAAAGTTGTAAATAAAATACAGTACAGATACTCTTATCTTTCCCAATATCACTCTGATTATTCAATTTAAAAGGTATTTCCAGTTTTGAGCTATTGTGGATAAAGCTGCTATGAATATGGTGTATAGTTTTGGTTTGTTTTGTTTTATTGTTATTGTTTTGTTAATCTTCACCCAAGGATATTTTTTTCCATTGATTTTTAGAGAGAGTGGGAGGGAAATAGGGAGGGAGGGAGGGGGAGAGAGAGAGAGAGAGACAAAGATAAAGAGAAACATCGATGTAAGAGACACATCGATTTGTTGCCTCACACAAGTACCCTGGCTGGGGATTGAAACTGCAACCCAGGTATGTGTCCTTGCCTGGGAATCGAACCCAAGACTCTTTGATGTGCAGGCTGATGCTCCAACCACTAATCCACACTGACCAGGGCTGTACAGGTTTTTGTTTGAACAGGTCTTCATTTTTCTGGGGTAAAAACCCAAGAGTGAAGCCCTAACCCAGCGGTTCTCAACCTGTGGGTCACAAACAATGAAAATACATCCTGCATATCAGATATTTACATTATGATTCATAACAGTAGCAAAATTACAGTTATGAAGTAGCAACGAAAATAATTTTATGGTTGGGGGTCACCACAACATGAGGAACTGTATTAAAGGATTGCGGCATTAGGAAAGTTGAGAACCAGTGCAACCAGTTTGGCTCAGTGGATAGAGCATCAGCCTGTGGACTGAAAGGTCCCAGGTTCGATTCCGGTCAAGGGCACGTACCTTGGTTGCGGGCACATCCCCAGTGGGAGGTGTGCAGGAGGCAGCTGATCGATGTTTCTCTCTCATTGAAGTTTCTAACTCTCTATCCTCTCTCCCTTCCTCTCTGTAAAAAATCAATAAACTATATTTTTAAAAAAACACACACACAAAAAAAACCAAGAGTGAAATTGCTGGATCATATGGAGGCACCTGTTATTTTTGTAGGCAACCACTACATCTTTACCCAGAGTAATGTGTGAAAAAGCCAACATCCTCTCTGCGCCCTCTCTCCAGTATTGGTGTTATGCCTATTTCTTTTATTCTAGCCATTTTGGTAGGTGGATAGTGATATCTAACTGTGGCTTTACTTTGCATTTCCCTAATGGCTAACAATGTTGGACATCTTTTCATGAACTTATTTATTTGCCATCTGTATAACATCTCTGGTGACACAGACATCTGCTATTTTGACTGCTACAAGGTACTTCTCACTGCCTTCTTGATTCTCAGTGGATTGCAAGGTGAAATTATACAGCTTACAGATAAATGATGAGCTACTGTGCTTGAGTGTTAACTGTATGCAAGAGAGGGTTCTGGGTATTAGGTGATAAAGCAGTGAAAGATAACAGACAAAAATCTTCACTTTCATGAAGCTTATATTCTAGTGGAGGAGATGGCCGGTAAATAAAATAAGTCAAATTTATAGTATATTAGATGGTCTTAGTGCTTTAGGGAAAAAAAAAAAAAACACAGAAAAGGGAGATTGACAGTTAACCTTAGTTGTAATTTAAAATAGGATGGTCAGGAAAGGCCACCTTTTCAGAGAGGAGATGTTTGAGTACAGACCTGAAGTGAGGGGAAACCTGTGGGTGTCTGGTAGGAGACTGCTCCTGGCCTTGAAGCAGGTGTGTTCTAGGAGCATCAAGGTGGCCAGGATAGCTGAGGAGTGAGGAGGAAGAGAGAGGGGCTGATGAGGTCAAACAGCATCGCAGAGGCTGACCATGAAGGGCCCGGGGCATGGGTAGGACTCGGCTTCTCCTTCAGGGAGATGGGGAGTCTCTGGACAGTGCAGGACAGAAGGGTGGTAAGTTCTGATTTCACTTCAAAAGGGTCATCCTGGCTTCTTTGCTTGGAGGAGAAGGGTGGAATCAGGGAGACGACTGCATTAGTCCAGGCGAGGCAAGATGGTGGATTGGATAGGGTGGTGGGTGACAGCGAGGGTCACAAACAATGAGAAAATTCGGGATATTTTTGATGTAGAGCAGACATAATTTTTTATCAAGCTGCATATGAGGTGAGAGAGGGAGCAAAATGTCTGGATCCAAGGTTTTTGGTTGGAGTATTGGAAGGGTAGAGATGCTATTAGTATGCACAGGGATGGAAGCTTGAGAGCTCAGGTCAAGACATGCACCCTTTACGTTAACCCTTAGATAACCAAGCAGGGATGACATGCTGCAGAGGCAGTTGGATGATGAGTCTGGGTCCCAGGGAGAGGCATGAATGGAATATTAATTTGAGAATCTCTGACACAGCAGTTATCACAAAGTGCTTCAAAGTGAGGGCTCCTCTTGATCACAGGTCCTCAATTCCTTGATCCCAAATCCTTGGGGCCATGTTTTAGAAAAGCATTAAGTGGAACCATATGAAATTGCCATTATCTGGTCATTTTTTGATCTACAGTAATAAATTCACATGGTTCACCCTAATATTATACTCTATATGCCTTATATATTACATAATACTCTCAGTGGGGTCTGGAACAGCACCCTGTCATCAAACACAGAAATATTTCTGCAGCCCAGCATACACACACACACACACACACACACACACACACACACACAGCTTTTGTTGCTAACTGCTTCCTGACAGCTTTCAGATTTTTTAGAGCTTTTTGGATTTTGGACTTTAGGCTTGTGTTATCATCATCATTGTTGTTGTTGTTTGACCGTTCTGTGGGGGCATCCAGAGAGTTGAAATAGGCCAGGGAATGGAAGCTACTAAGAGGCACATTTCAGCTCAGATTTAAAACTATGTCAATGCTACTCAAGGACACTTCATGCCTCTTCCAAAGGTAGGAGCTCTTTGTCCCAGGAGTGAACTCAGGATGGGAACAGCCACTTATTGGGGATATTTTGGAGGAGATCCAGTTCAAATTCAGAGATGACTGGAGTTGATGTCTTCTACAGCTCTTGTCTCACTGAGATAGGATGATTCTCAATCATTTCTGATCTTCAGGCCTCATTCTCTTCATCTCTAAAATGGGGCCCAAGCGTTTGAACAGTGTGATTGCTGAGGATGCGTCAGGCATTAATATTTTCAGGGCCTCTCTGCTTCTCTGTGTCTGCTCTTTGCCCACTGGTTGTTCCCCCACTCACCTCTACACATCCTTGCTTTCTGAGTCACCCTGTTTCCAGACTGTACCCTGGCAATTTCCCCATACTGTGTAATGAGGAATTAGACTGGGCAGCTGGGATGGGGAAGCAGACGTTTTCCCTATTGCTTCCCAAATTGGTAGAAACAGTCATTTTTCAGTAATCACTTCTTGACATCTAAGCTTGTTTTGGTTTGTGCAACATTCGCAGGCTTCCTGCCAGAGGGCTAATCCAGGGCACAGCTCCATCTTCCTGGAATGGTGCTGTTGGTTGCAGGCCTCCCCTTTCTGGTGCTCTTAAGAAATGAGTTGTACATACGAGGTAAGAATTGTTCAATGATTGACACATAGCCCTCGAAGGGACAACCTAAAAAATGCAACCATTTTGAATGGAAACCTTTCTAAAATATAGTTTACACCTTTAAAACGTTCACTTTCTTTCTGATTATAAAAGAAACATATTTTGACTTTAGGAAATTGGGGGGGGGGGGGACAAATAATTATCCGCACTCTCTAAAAGGGGCGTTTAGCAAATTTTTTCTGTGCAGTCAGATGGTAAGTATTCTAGAATTTGTGAGCCAAGGAGCAAAATTGAAGATAGTCTGTAGGTGCTTAGATAACCATTTAAAAATGTAAAACCAGTCTTCGTTTGCAGGCCACACAAAACTGGATTTAGCCTGTGGATAGTAGTTGTCTGACCTCTGCTCTAAACCTTCTAGACTAGAATCTGGTATTAACACTTAAGCGTATTTCTTTCCAATTTATATTTCTATACGTTTAATTCTAATCATTGTTGTGATCTCCTTGTGCATCCCATTTTGATTTCTGCTCATCCTGTTGAATAGTATTTCATGAATTTTCATGAATAAAGACGTTAAGGACTGTATCAGTCTGTCAAATGGAAGTATGGTCGTTTGTAGAGTACCTACTGAAAGTGCATTTGGATTGTTTCTATTAGTTTATAAAGAGAGCACAGACTGGTGTGTGTGTGTGTGTGTGTGTGTGTGTGTGTGTGTGTGTGTGTTGGGGTCTTGCATGGAGTCCCAGGAGGGGCATCTCTAGGACAGAGGATATTAGAGGCTCTTCCTATGTAGAGGGTACCATGTATCAGACCATTTCTACCAGAATTGGGTATTTTCCTAGCACAACATCATTTCAGTATTCAATGAGATACCAAGGCTGATTTCACTGTATCTGAATAATTCCGTTTCCACAATGGACATCACTGCTATGTCTGTACCTGTGTCCCCTGCAGCCATCAAATCACAAAGAGCAATATGTTCCAGTTCTCAGTTTGCTCCCAAATTCGGCTTTTAGAATCTGCTCTTCTTTTCCTTTCTTTCTAGTCCTCCCCCCGCCCCCCCCCCCCCGCTTTGTTTAGACCTAACTGCCCTTTAGATATATCTTAAGCGTTAGAGCTCTCTAGTCCACTCCTAGGCACATGCCCCAGAGAGATTCTTGTGCATTTTCAACAGGAGATACTTACAAGGGCCTTTGTCATAACACATGTCCCAGTAGCAAAAACCTGGATGTACACCCTAATGCCTGTCACCAGGAAAGTCAGTAAATCAAGCCACCCAGTGGTCCAAAGGAAGGAATAACAGCAGTGTGCTCAATTTGGATGAATCTTAGCAAGATGATATAAAGTGAAAAAGTAATTTTTCAAAGACTGTATACAGCAAGATTATATAAAGTTAAAAATAATGCATGTGTGCACATACACAAACACATGCGCGCGTGTGCATGCACACACACACACACACACACAAATATATAGAGATACAATGAATTAAAAAGGAGAGTAAAGCAATGATGAATATGGGACTCATGATGATGGATCTCCTGAGCTGGGCAGTTCAGGAGTGGTTACGAGGGGGTTTGTATGGTGTCATATGCTACCTCTCCAGGTCTTGGCTTCCATCCTATGTTGTGGATTAGTTGGTACTTGCAATGTTATAACTAATTTCTGACTAAATAAAGAACAATCCAAGCATGGACCATGCTGACAGTGTGCCATGATCCAGGGTTTGTAATTCCAATCCTGTCTTTCTGAGACCCAGGAATAAAAAACGGAGATAAGTCTGTGGGTGCTGCGTGTGGTCCTGATAGGCTTTCCAGTGAATCATGTGGATGAGTATTAGTATAAAGATTTCAGGGTGTGTGATTTGCCTTCACAGAGGAGTGTTTTTATTTTCTTTTTAATTCTTGATACTGGTCCAGGCAGCAGATGTTGCCAGATAAATGAGGTCTTGAACCTCATTTAATTATTAAAGCTAATAAACATTCCCTTAAAAGGGCCTGGAGTTGTGATTGTGTATGTTGACCATTCAGTTATGGTAAGAATATAGGAGGAGGAGGAGGAGGAAGAGAAGAAGAAGAAGATGGTGGAGGAGGAGGTGGATGAGGATGAAGAAGGGACATGTTTCTGGATGGATGACCCACTCTGGTTGGGAGAAGAGTGCTCAGGTGGAGAGAGGGTTGGCAGAGGTCCAGGAGTGATAGAAGGGAGAGTAGTGGCAGGGAGTTGTACCAGGTAGTGACAGAGAGTCTGCAAGCTCAGAACAAGGTAGATTAAGCTAGAGAAGTTTGGCCAAAACACCAGATTGTTTCTTTGGATTCTTCTTTCTCTGACCTTTATGTTATTAGTTAGTTTCAACCAAGAATACTGTTAAATTGTGAGGCCTGGCTGTGGGTGTGGGCATTCTCTCATTTCTCAGGTACTCACCCTGTGGCCCAAACTCAACCAGCAACTGGAGACACAGATGTGACCCAGATCTGAGGTTGAAAATAATTATTATTTTGTCCATGATTGTAGCCCTACCTCTCAACATGGATAGTATTGGCTGTTAGTGCTGAATCAAGTTAAGCGAGTCTTGCAATAAAGGAGCAGAAGGCTAAGCTATAGAATTACATCACAGGGGCAGCCCTAGGTAAAGCTAGAGCTCCCTCCTGTCAGTGTGTCCTACCCACACCTCAATTACTGACATCTTATCACATTGCATTGTTTGATTTATTTATATAGCTCTCCCACCCACTAGCCTGTGAAGAGGTGAGCATCTCAAAGATAGAGACTATGTCTGGGGGAACACCAAGTGTTACACCTGTTGTCAGCACTGAGTGAGTGGAACCTCAAAGTACAGACAGATTATCATCATTAGGAAGGGTTCCAGGGAGCTCAGAAAGGAGGGGGTGGTGTGGTTTGTGTTTTAAAGTGGGTTTCATGGATGGAGACAGAGGAGGAGGGACTGTGGGAAGGATGATAGTAGTGGGGGTGGAGATAGTCAAAGTAAATAACAACAGAACTCCATTGCTGCTGACCCACCAGAGTAGACTCTGGTGGTAAATAGTCAGTACTGCTGTCTCTGTGCTTACCAGCTGCAGGTCAGCTAGCAGATGAAGAGAGACGTGGGGTTTGGGTGGTGACGAGGCAGAAAAGGAATAAGTGTTTCACTGTCACTGTCTTTATTCCAGCTCTGCAGCAGGAGCTTTCTGTACATGTTCTTACTTGATTCTCACACAACCTTGGCAGGTCAGCACCATGACTCCAATTTTTAAAAGGTGTGATACAATTTGCTCAGAATTGTCCAAGAGGTAAGTATTAGAGATGGGATTGAACCCAGACCCCCAAGATGCTAAGCATATGCGTTGTTCTCTCTGTCATCCTGTCATACTGCCACAAGTGGAGGGTGTGGCCATGGGAGGTCATGATGAAGCCAAGGCATAATAAGGTGGGAGCCATTAGACACATCAAGGGACTGTGCAGGGGAGGAGGCTGCAGCAGAGGGCTGGGCAGCTCCTTTGGCTGTCATGGAGTCTGCGGTCATGGACATTCTGTTTGGAATCTGTAATCTTCCATCCTTCATGGCCAAGAAAGTCCAAGTGACCACACCCTTGCTATAGTCTTTCTTGGGATGTTTTTGAAACTGGGCAGAAAGCTCAGGCAGGGAAAGAGGATAAGGCACTGTCCTGGGACCAGGACCAGAGACAACAATTTTGTATTTAGGAGAAAGAGGTTGAGCACAAATTTTTAGCCATTGGGGTTGGAGATGAGTAATGTCTAGTTAGAGGAGGAGCTCTATTCTAGGGATGAAAAGAAAGTGACAAAAAAAGGAATAATCAGAGACTGAAGATATGACTGAACAAGTTAATGGCTTTAGTGTCAGCTATGGTTAGAGAGAAGTTTAAGGACTGTTTTCATGGGGCCACATGTCATAAAAAACATCTGGGTGGTATATTAATGGAGGCAATGTATGTGGGCAGGAGATAGAGGGAAGTTTGGGAAAGAGGAAAAATGTTTCACAGAAACAGAGGCAGATGAGAACGAAGCAGAAATATACAAAGATAAAAGAAAAATACAAAGACATGGAGACACAAAGAGATAACACCCTAAAGATACAGGGGCACGTGAGAACCAGGGCAGTGAGAAAGAATCAGGGAGGTAGAGAGACAGTGACAAGAGACAGAGCTAGGAAGGACAGTGACTCAAACACTCAATGGTTAGCTGTGTTTAATGGGGAAAATACATGTGAACTTCCGGAGAAGGACTGCATCCTGTGACCCCGAGGCCCGCCTGGGAGGATAGGTTCTTTGGCTTAGCTGAGTGCTGGATGGTCCAAAGTTTCTGTGCTTTCCTTGCCGACAGGGGGGAACCCTGGGGTAAAAGGCCACCTGCAATATAGACTTTCCCTGTGATGACAGCATCTCAGCCCTGGAAGAGGCGTTGGTGCCATTTCCTCTCTTCTCATCTCAGGCCTCTGCTTGAACCTCTGTAGTTACCTCTAGTGACCAGTTGCTCAGTACTAACTCTCAGAACATCCTTCCTTAGGCTGGGCTGCCTCCCTTTGACTTCCAGTTTGGGAGCAATACATAAGCAAGTCTAGTACTGCTTCCCCACTTGGTTCTTCAGGTTGTTGATGGCAATGAACTGTGTTCCCAGCATGTTCTCTCTTCTTAAGGACCAGCACCTACAGTTCTTTTGCTGGTGTTATAGTCAGAACAGGCCAAGTTACACTGTAGTAACAAACACTCCCAATCTGTCAGGGGCTCTTAGGAACAAAGGTTTATTTCTTGTGTTAAAGGAAAAAAATATTGTGTTAAAATTATTCATGATACATTGAAGAATGATAAGGCCGACTTTTTATGAAAGGAAGGCTATTGTGAGTTTAGGGACCACTTCAGTAGGGTCTTGCAGATATTGGACTCAACTGCAAATACAGCATGGGCAATTGGAAGTTTACAGCTAAGAAGCAGGGTAGGGATCAGTGGATGGAAAATTACCAAGAGGAAACATCAGGAATAAGGGGGATTTTGACCAAACTGACCTAACAGGATTCTTACTGAAGGTGGGACAGGGTGACCTGACATCACCTGGGGGATGGAGGTTGAAGATCCTGATGAGATATTAAGCATGTCTTGGAGTATGGAGGATTCTGGATAACCTGACTTGGCAGGATTCTTGCTAAAACTGAGAGACAAAAACACTGAAGCTCAAAAGTCAGAGTTTGTCTAATGAGAGAATCTTTGTCACTTGCTCACACTGTATGTTCATTGCAGGCCAGGGCAACTGCTCCAATTCATATTCACTCCAGCATCCAGGCTGATGAGTCAGCCTCTATTGAAAACACTGTCGGCTATGGTGGTTGAATGAAAAGAGAACATGAGTCCCCATACCCTGGTCCCGAAAGCTTCTACCAAAAGTAGCACACATCACCTTTGATCAGGTGGCATTGCCCAGAGCCTTCTGTCAATGAGTCAGGGAAGGGAACTCCACACTCAGGATGGGGCAGCAAATATTTATTTGAATAATTACAAGTCTACAAACAATAGCCTATTTCTAGCTTTATAAGCTAGGCCATTGTTTCAGGAGGATCCTAATTTTATTGATATTTGGGATCCAGTTCTGGATAAGACACTTGCAGGTAGGTGGTGCTCATGGGGCACCAGGTGATCATGAATGGTCCCTCTCTATCTTATAGCTATGCCATAGAGAATATGTGTGCACCATGTTTGCCAAGGCCACAGAAGAGGGAGAGAGAGGAAGCACACCTTTAATTTGATCTTTCTAACAAGATTTTGTTGGGTCTTTATTGTTCACTGCCTTTCAAAATCTTATCTGTCATTGCTGGGGATCTAGAAGCTCCAAGATGGAAAAGGGCAGCCTATCTTCATTGGACTTCGAGTGAGTGAGAAGCAAACCTTTATTGTGTTGATCCACTGAAATGTTATGATGTGTCTGTTTTGACAGCTGCTATTAATTATTTTAATGCAGAAATTTGTACAAGAAGTAAAGTGCTCCATAACAAAAACAAAATACATGATGTTAGCTCAGTGATCTGGGGACAGGTAATAGGAAACTGAATTGGAGGCTGAAAAGATGGCGGTCAGTGTATTCAGGGGCAATGTAGTTGTAAAGTTGTTGCCTATGATGACTTCAAAAAGCAGAAATCTCTTTTTCTCCTGAACAGCTTATATACTTTTTTCTCTCTAATGGGCATTGTGAGCCTGGTAATGGAGTGATTTTCTTAATTGATTTGGCTTCTAGGAAGTTCATTATAACAATGGTTCATTGCTATTTACTGATATTCCCTAGCTCGGGTTCCTATTTGACTTTCATTTACTGAACTTGTCATTCCAGAGGAAGAGGTAGGAAAATGGAATGATGCTGCATGGCTGCATTTGGCAAGGTATTACAAGCACGAGATGAGCTCTGGGAATGGTTAGGTGGATTTCTAGCAGAAATGAAGACGAATAGAGAGAGTCCAGAAATGTGAGGCCTTACAGTTGGGATGTCATACTGCTTTAGATACCACACAGTAAGAGATGGGATCCAATAAGGATTTAAGTGGCAAAGGCCCTGTAAAACCTCATAGTTGTAAAAATGACTCAGGGCATAGCTCACATGTAAAAAGCAGACTCCTGATCGATTTTTCCATAGAGCCTCAAGGTAGCTGCCATTAGTTAGAGAGAGAGAGAGAGAGAGAGAGAGAGAGAGATTGATTGATTGAGAGAAAAGAATGAGAATGAACCAAGGAAGTGAAAAATTAAGGAAAAGGACAGATTTGAAAAACTGTATCTTAAAAAGAATTTTGGGTGTGGTCACTGGGAATAAATCAGAAACCTATTATTATGTTATTGAGTAAAATGCAATGCCACCTCCCCCCCCCCCCCCCCCCATGTGCCAGGTCTAGAAAATGTTTGAAGTTTAAAACCACCCTTGGGATGCCAACCTTTTATGACAGGAAGTAATCTAAGAAGACTGCAATGTCTAAGGAGAGCCAAATCCCTAACACTCACTGCATATGTGTCCAAGGAAGGTAGGTCATGGCTCCTGAAGGGTGGACCAGGGGTCATGAGTTGCCCTGAGAGGAGATTCACAGCCCCTCACCCAGAGCAAGATTTCAGAACTGTTCCCAACCAGCAACTCTTGTATGTTTCCCATTCTTACTGAGCAGGCACATTGCTTGTGGTTATCTTGTCCCCTATTCCTCCATGGTATCTTGAATGTATGGTGTGTATGTTGTGGAGTAGGAGTGGCTGGCAGAGAGGGATACATACTTTGTCCTGTTAGCTCATAGAACGAGGGTAATGTTTTTTCACCTGGGGGACATTTGGCAATACCTGAGGGCATTTTTTAGTCACAAATCGGGGAGGGGAGCTTGCTACTGGCACTCAGTGCGCAGGAGCGAGGGGTGCTGGTTAACATCCTACAGTAAACAGGATAGCCGCGCCGCCCCCCCCTCCCCAAGGATTGTCCAGTAAAACATATCAATATTACCAAGATCTAGGGAATAAAAGGTGTAGCATCCCAACCTAATAGCCAGATTATGGGACATCCCCTGGAAATCAGAAAGCCATTCCTTCATTCAGTCCTTAACTGAGTGCCTTCGAAGGGGAGAGGGAGATGGGGAGTGGCAGTGAAGGGGTCGGGGTTGGTCAAGGAATTATTGCTAGTTGATAACAATAGACAACCTCCCAAATCTTGGTGTCTTAAGCAATAAACATTTATTTTACACATCATGTTTGGGGAAAATCTCTTTTTCTCCTGAACAGCTTATATACTTTTTTCTTTCTTATGGGCACTGTGAGCCTGGTAATGGAGTGATTTTCCTAATTGACTTGGCTACTAGGAAGTTCATTGTAACAATGGTTCATTGCTGTTTACTGATATTCCCTGGCTCGGGTTCCTATTTGACTTTCATTTGCCCATGACTTTGATTTTTTTCCCTCCCTGTTAGTCCTCCCACCCCATATTGTGTGCTCTTATTTGTTGCCTTAAAGGACATTTGGGGATAAGGTGAGTTACAGAGTAAATGACTGAAACAAGAGCATTCTTGCTGGAAGATGGCTTCTATTAAAGGGAAATTTGGGAACCAGTAAGTATCCCTTTCTTTAAAAAGGAAAGTGGAGCTTTGGGTCTTGTCTTAAAAATTTACAGAATTGAAACTGCTGTTTGGTCTTGGGATCTGCAAATAGCAGATCTGTATTCATTCTGTAGTTTTACTTACCCCTTTTTAAGTTGCTATTTTAACAAACCCAAGTCCCATTTGCTTTAACTGGCAGAGAAAGGAGACAACACACACACACACACCCCAAACCTTTTCTCCAAGGTCTTTGGGGAATCACTTCATGCAAATGTCTTTTGTCTCAGAAGGAAACTGCCCTTGGTTAAGCCTCTGACTACTCCTGAGAAGTCAGCATTTGGAGTTGCTGTTTTTCCTTTTGCTTTTCTGTTTCCTATTATGAAACCGATAAGAAGTCAGGAGACTAGCCACAAACTTGCTGTGTGACCTCAGGCCTTTTGCACCCTGCCTCTGGTCTCCAGAAGAACAAGTGGTCTGAGAACCCACCCAGATACCACGGTCAATGTACCCCAAAATGGGCTAATCCAGTGGCATGTGCTTTCTGATGATTTTGGCGAGTATGATTGTAGTGACCCCCCAAACCCAGTGTTTGGAAGAAGCTGGCTCTGCTTCTCATGAATATGGAGGGGATGATGCGTTTGGAGATTCAGGCCAGAGTCTCCCTGGTGACAGTCTTGAGAGATGGGTCAGCATGAACCCAGGAGCCTTACCGCCTGGCTTCCAATTCCCGCTGCATCCCTCAGTTGTGTAACCTTGGGCAAACCATGTTGCCTCCGTAGACCTCAGTGTCCTCATCATCCCCAATGGGATGACAGGCAACAGAACCACGTGTTGGAAAGAGTAAATGACAGAATGCTCACAAAGTGCTGGGCGCATTGCACAACATCTATTTCTGATTTGCTCCCTTAATTGGGCCAGACACTACTGGGTTAGGTGGGGTGTGGCCACCAGGAGGACTGAACCAGAATGACCTGTCTCAGGGCCTCACGGAACCATCCTTTCTCCTCTTCAAGGAGGATGGACAAGAATTGCTGTAGTCATAGTCCCAAAGTGGGATGACAGGAAGGGTACCGAAGCATCCTCACAGAGAAGCTTCCAGACAGCCAGCTCTCAATCTCCATTGTCCTTTTCCTCTCCGTCCAATCTGTCCTGGGGACACGAGTCCCTTTCTCTTTCTGGTTTCCATTTTCTCTTCTGTGCAATGGGAAAGTTAGATTGGCTCCTCTCTAATCTGATGTAGTTCACCCCACCTCAGTTTGAATATTTTATGTTAAATTAAAGCAGGATTTCTCAGCCTTGGCATTATTGACATTATAGGCCAGATAATTTTTTGTTGTCTTATGTATTGTAGAATGTTTGGAAGCAGCCCTGGCCTCTGCCGACTAGATGCCAGTAGCATCCCACCCCCGCCAAGCTGTGGCAACTAAAAATGCCTCCAGACATTTGCCAAATGCCGTGGGGGTGGGGCAGGAAAATCCCCGTGGCTGAGAACCATTGACTTCAGAGCCCTTATATGTCATAATGCTGATCACCTTTGCCAAGTACTTCTTTATGGCAGCCACAGTGCTGAGAGATTTCCATCTTATTTAATCCTTATAATATCTTTGTGAACTGGGTATTAATATCCTCTGCTTTGCAAACAAGGTTGTTGAGTGCTAATAACAGATGAGATTGGGATTTGAACCCATATTTTCCCAACATCAGAGCCTGTTATGTGTTACTAGTTTCAAGGCTTAGAAATTTTTGAAGAGCAAGGCAATATGGTTTATTTAGTAAGAACACAAGATTTGGGAACAGGCATACCTGCTTTGGAATGTCAGTGATGAGCTGATCATTACCTCCTCACTGAGCTCCATTTATGCCATCGTTAAGTTGAGAGTCACACCAGCCTGGTAGGTTGTTGGAGGACAAAATGAGGCAGAGACACCTGGCGCATCAGGTTCTTCTCCGGTTCAATTATCTGCTCAATAACAATGGAGGAGCCACTGTTGACATTGAATTCATTCCTTCCCTGCAGCCCTGGGTGTGGTGCTCTTTTCTGCTCCCATCTTCTTTTGAGCTCCAGACCAGTGTGGACTGCAGTCTGTTGGATAATCCATACTTGATAGAACCAGAACAGAAATAGTCCTATTGCCCCAATCTGCTCCTCCATCCCTTCCTCAGTGACCACTGTCATCCTAGGGGTCATTCTTGATTTCCCCCAACTCCTCACTTTCCATAGCCAGCATTATCCATTGTACTTGCCCACAGTACTCCCTCCACCCGAATTGTGACCACCAAAAATGTCTCCAGCCATTGCCAGTTGCCCCCTTGCATTTGTCTGCATCTCTCATCCTCTCATCTGGCTGTAGAGTAGCCTCCAGTACATAGAATAAACCAGTCTCATTGCCTCCACTCTTGCCACTTGCCCTTGGGAGCCTTCCCTGATCTCTAAACCTGGTCAAGTGCCTCCGCCATGGTGCTTCCCTGATAAAGCAATTACTCTGCTCCGCTATACCATCTGTTGACAGATGTCTCCCCCACTAGATGGCAATTTTTCTGGGTAGCAAGTGTGCCTTTTTCTGTAATCCCCAGTGCCCATTACAGGGCTCACTAAAATAAATATTTGTAGCACGAATGAATGACAAGCAATGTTGCATAAGTTAAGGAGCAGCTGTGAGAAGGAGGGAAGTAGATAAGTGAGTTATAGAAACTGACATATGACGGTCCGTGACGAGTCCCAAAACTGGCGTGGAGGCCTCTCTTTCCGTTTTGAAATCCACAGGAATTCAACAGAAAGATTATTCTATTAGGTGGAAATGTGACTCAAGGTAACTTTATCTTTGAAATTAAGACAAGGAAACATCTTTGTCACTGACAAAGAGCCTCGTTTCTTTTTGTGGGATAGATGTCAGGCAGAGAGGGTCAAAGAACAGAGCTATGTGACCTAGGATCCACTTTTAGCTTAGCCATCAGAGAATTTGTTAACAAGTCTCTTGGATGATGTAATCTGAAAAAGCAGGTGAGATTTGGTTGCTTTAGAGCAACCTTTCTCAGCCTTGCCAGGACTGACATTTTGGGCCAGATACTTCTTTGTCATGGGGCTACTCCATGCATTGCAGGTGTTTTTGCAGCATTCTGGCTTCAATTCATCAGATGCCCACAGTACTCCCTCCACCCCAGTTGTGACCAAAAAATGTCTCCAGCCATTGCCAGTCGTCCCCTGTGGGGGAAAAAGTCACCCTTGGATGGGAACCACTTCCCCAGAGGATTTGGACTCGGAGTCCATCCAATGGAGCCAAGGAAGCACTGGATAAGTGTTGGATTTCAGCTTCTTTGCCAAGTCTGCCATTTAGTGAAGGTATATTTTATAAGTATTCTATGAACTTAAAGACCAGGATGTTTGAATTTGGGGAATCAGCTGGCCCTCCTCAGCTTACAGCCTTTTCATCAAGCCCAGAAGGTTTTGGATACTTCCAAGTTCAGTTTTGGCCTTAGGAGTGATCAGGGAAGTGGAGTGAGACTTGGGACACGGATCGGTGACCTGGCAGCTAGTCAGGCGGTGAGCTTCAGGCCTCTGCTTGCTCAGGGTGGCCTGTATCCACAGGCCAACCCAACTCTTACCCCAGAGCTCCTCCAGAATGACCCCAGGTGACTGAATCAATCAGCCACTGCTTGGCTGCTCTCCCTCCCCAGCAGCTGGCTGTCAGAGCTGCAAAGTGCTTAGAAACATTTGGTCTGAGCCCTTTGTTACAGAGGGGCGTGGTGATGGGAGAACGAGGCTCCCTAGAGAGAAGAGACTTAGCCAAGGTCACAACGTAGGCCAAATGCTAGAGGTAGGCTCCCTTATCAACCCAGTTTCTTTCTTTTTGTTAAACCACTTTATTGAGATATGATTGACATATAAAACACTATGTATTTATTGTATAAAACTTGATGGGATTAGGGATAAACAAGGCCATAGACATATATACCCCCAAAGTTTCCTCCCACCCCCTTTATATTATCAATATTTTGTGGTAAGAACACTTAACATAAGATCTTGACAGATTTTAAGTATACAACACAGCACAGTTAGCTACAGGCACTCTGGTGTATAGTAGAGTTCTAGAACTTGCCAGTTTTAATTATGAGCCAAGTGTCTTGATTCAGAGTCAGATATTCTTTCTCCCACTCTCTGTGCTACCTAACTCTGGGATACTTACTTCCAGGTCTGTTCTGTCCTTGGTGGAAGTTTTTATTGTAGACTTTTCCTGGAATTTCTTTTTATTTTGTAGAAACTCACATGCATTTATCTTTGCATTCTGATTTTTGCTTGGTAATAACCATCTAATGTCAAAGTAGTTCCAGAACACTTTAGCAATAAAAAAAGAATATGGTTCCTTGACCTTCCAAGAGAAACATTTGGCTTTTAATTGAGCTCTAACCTTATGAAATGAAATTAATAGTAGGAATCTGAGGCACTGAGCTAGGTTTAGAAAGACTTTTGGAGCAGCTAAATCCTTTTGGGAAAGTCCCCATCTTTGGAGGTCATGTAGACTAACATTGTACATAGAGTTGCATTCTGGGGATGTTTCCCATCATGTGATTTAGAGGAAAGAACTTGGGCTTTGGACATAGGTCCAAATTCCAGCTCCACTTCTTCATAGCTGTGTGAATTTATCACAAAGATAATACCATTTAGAATGGTTACTGTGGGCTGGTCACATTACCTATGTTATCTTATTAATTCTTACAACAACTATGGGAAGAAAGGATTACAGTTTATGGATGAGAACACTGAGTCTCAGAGAGTTTATGATACAAAGTTACATTCAGTAATAAAATTAGAAGTGGCAGAGCTAGGAGTTGAACACAACCAAGGCAATTGGGCTCCAGATTATAAATGACAAAACTGAGATTTTAAAAAAATTTAGGCATAACATATATTCTGTGAACTTCAGTTTCTCAGTATGCTGAACTGGGATGATCATATCTCCTTAGAAGGATTACTGTGAGGATTAAATAAAGTAATGCAAGTATAGCATGTGGCACCCCCTTAGTGTCTAATAAATAGTCTCTTTAGCACAAGTTCCTCTTGTTAATGTCAGTTTATTAAGTGTTAATTTTTTTTGTTTGTTTCAATCTTTATTCACTAGGATAGATTTCCAGTTTGGAATCGCTGGGCTAAAGGATGTGTATATTTAAAATTTTGATAATTATAGCCAAATTGTCTTCCAGTTTAAAAAAATCAGTATATACTCCCAGTAGCCTATGCAAATTTGTTTCCCTACTTCCTTTATTTTTCTTATCTTTGTGACTTTCCAGTATTTAACAGTGCCTTACACAAAAGTAAATATTTAAAAATGTTTGAATTGGATTGAATGTTCATTGCTTTTATGTTCCCTGAGAAATCTCACCAGTCTGTAGTTGACATGCTCTTGTTCTTTCTTTTTAAAAAAAATTTTATTATTTTTTACTGGCTTTATTTTATTTTCCCAGCACCATTTATCCCTTCTATGCCCTCTTCCACTTCCACCTACCTCCTACCCTGCAACATGTTCTCGTTCTTTCATTCAGCAGTGTTTTTTAAAAAATCCTCTTCCATGGATATGTTATGATTTTTAGAGAGAGAGGAGGGAAGAGAGAGAGAGAAACATTGATTGCTTGCCTCCCATATGCACCCCGACTAGGGATCAAACCCGCAACCCAGGTATGTCCCCTGACCAGGAATTGAACCCGCAACCTTTTGGTATGTGGGATGACACTCCAATTAACTGAGCCACCCGGCCAGGGCTCAACAGTTATTGATGGAGCAGTCACTGGTTCTGGACATTGTAGATGCAAAGATAAATTAGACATACTTCATTCCCTTACTTTACCCTTCTCTACTCTGTTGGTTGACACTTTTCTCTCACACCATGTTTATTTTAGATACTCTCTCCCTTCCATATTTCCTTTTGCAATGCTTCATGGGTATATTTTGCCCAACACTCAAATGATATTGTTCAGGCAGGGATTAATATCTCCAGGTAGCTGATGGGCACACCAAGGCTCAGCAAAGAAAAGAACCCTTCCTAAGGTCCCATACAACCATGCCTAGTCTTTGGGGCTAGGATCTAAGAAATAGAAACTGGGTCTTGGCTCTAATAACTCCATTGCTCTATAGGAGGTGCCCACTGGTGATTCTACTTTGTGTCTGGACCTTCATGAGAAGTGAGTGGCTGGTATGAAGGACCCCCTCCAGTCGTCCTCCAGGAGAGAAGTATAGGGCATGACCTCTGTGGTGTTGGACAGTATTGTCTTGGAGGCTAAGAAAGATCCTTCAGGGTCATGAGGCCTGCAGTGCCCAGTCCATATTTTAATAGAGGGAAGTCTGGATGTTGCCCAGTAGTATCTGTGGTCTCTATGGGGCTCCTGTGTCCTGCCTCGCCACACTGACTAGGAGTGCCAGGGGGCCCAGAAATGCTGCTGTTCCCCTTTTAATCCTTGATAATCTCTTGTCTTTATATGTAATGTGTCTTTTTTGTCCCTTCAGCTCTTTGCAAGATTCTTTTAAAAAATCTTTTGTTTTCAGCAATTTGAATATGACGTGCTTAGTAATTCTTTTTTGGTAATTATACTGCTTGGGGTCCACTGAATTTCCTGGATGTGTGGGTTGCTGTTTTTGTTCCAATTTGACAAAAAAGTTGGCCAATATATTTTTATTACGTGCTAACTTGGTGTGCGCAAACTGCTAAGAGATGTACATATGTAATTTCACTTAACTTTGCAAAAACTCTATGAAGGGAGGTCAGTATTACCCCCCCCCCCCCCCCCCCCCATTCCGCTGAAGTAATTGAGGCACAGAGAGATATAGCTAACAGTGGAGTTCAAACAGTGAGGAGAGGACAGTCAAGATTTGCATTCATGCCTGGATGATATCATGCTCTGCCCCCGTTGGCTGTGCTCACCCTTCTACTCAAAGCCACAAATGAGTTCCAGAAAATCTCAGATGACCCAAGTCATCCCCTTGGTCCGTTTCTAACCTTTCCAGTGTAAAATAAACCAAATTTTCATCTTAATTTATAGATCTTTTTCTGTTCAGGAGGTTGGTGCATCTGAGTTCTATTCAGCCTTAAGGATACTGGAGTCAAGTCTTGCTTGTCCTTGGTGATTTTCTAATTCAGACTTATATCCATCCCTCTCCCATCCTGCCCTGAAGGCCTCAGGGACATCATACTCATTGTCAGCCAAACTGTAGTGAGATCTAATTAAAGCTATTTATGGCCCTGGCTGGTGGCTCAGTTGGTTGGGTGCAGTCTCATACACCAACAGGTTGTGGGTTGGATTCCAAGTTGGGGCACATACACAGGTTCAATCCCAGGTTAGGGTGTGTACGGGAGACAACATCTCTCTCTCCCCCCGCCCCCCTCTTTAAAAATCAATAAAAACATACTCAGGTGAGGATTTAAAAAAAAAAAGGAGTTTCTTTTTTTAAAAAAATACTATTCATGGTTTGCACCCTAAGTACCTGACCAGCCTCATATTTCAACATACCCTCTCCTTCTGCTCAGCACAACCCATTCTCCATCTGATTCAAATTTCCTTTCTCCAAATCCATGTCTACAAGTCTGCAAAAGTTGGGTGGGGCCAGAGTCACATTTTTTTTTTTTTTCAGGCAAAAAATGATGAGACAGAAAAGCATTTATTTATGTATGTATGTATGTATGTATGTATGTATGTAAAATGCTCAATATGGTGCCCAAAACCGTAGGCTCTAATAAATGCCTCAGTGATTGGCAGGAAAGAAGCCAATCAGAGGATGAAAGGGACTAAAGCATTTAAAGCGAATAAGCAACTGCACAGTAATCCATTTGTGTTTGGGGTACTTTTGGGAAGAGATTCAGTACATTCCTAAATCAAGCTGTGTGGTTTGGGAGGAAAAAGAGTCTTGATTATTTTTGCATTGTGTGCCTTGACTTTTACCGTGGGGGTTCTACAGCCAAATTCTGCCTCCTCCTCCTCCTTTTTTTCAAAGTTGTGCTAAACCAACTAGTTATGTCTTCTTCCTTGGAGGCATTCTCCTTGGAAACCAGCGTCTTGCCTTGCAAAGCATCAAGGTATGTTGTGTGACCCAAAACAATAATTGGAGCCAAACTTTCTTTTGGTTTTCTGATTCTAAGCTCAGTGTGTTTCCTTTTTTCATGGCTGCTTTGAAAAAAGAAATCTTTCCTATGATTCAGATGCATCCTTAACAATTTAGACCAGAAACTGAAATATAAGCTTCATGAGGGCAGGCTCTTTTTTTTGTTGCTACTGAGTCACCAGGCCCTGTCTATGGTAGGAGGAGGAGAAGAGAGAGAGAGAAGGGAAAGAGAAAGAGAGAAAATGAAAAAGACCCTTAAGGACTTGTGTTGGGAGACCCTTAAGACATCTCTAGTTTTGCTTATAACCAACTGTGCACCATGGGCAAGTACACTCTCTGTATATTGGTTGGTCTGTAAAATGAAGTGGGTGGGATAAGTGAATGTGAAGAGGATTAAATTCAGTAATGGGTATGAAAGTATTTTTGGGGGAAATACCTTGCTTTTATCATTTTCCCTTTCTTTGAAATCTCTCTATGGGGAAATCTCCAATACGTTTGTTTTTGGACCAGAGTAGACCAACAGCTTTATACCAGGGTGGATTCTGTAGACATTGCCAGGTTCTTAATGATTGCTGAGTTATAACCAGATGAAATACACACAGTGGCTAAGTCTGAGGTGTTTTCCAGAAGTTTATGCTGAAGTAGTAATGTATGCCTTTCTGATAGATATGCTCTGGGCAGCATCGAGGGACCATTAATGTAGATGGGGAGGCAGAGAGAGCAGCATAGATGTTAGTGGTGCTGCTTTGGAAAAGCATTCCGTAAATCTTAAAGTTAGAAATTAGGATTGTTTAGGTCAAATTTGTATTCACAAAAGGGTGGAAAGGAAAATGAGGAAAGGGGGAAATATTAGGGTTGAGAGATTGAGAGAAAGCAAATGAAGAAATGAGTTTATGAGGAGCTAGTTAATGCTTGTCCTCCTCTAGTTGTGTGACCATGGTCAGGTCATTTCTAAAACAACCAGGCATTGTTTTAGGCTCTCTGGGGATAGAGATGAATATAAATCAGTCTCAGCTCTCATAGCCTTGGGAGAAGCAGGCAGATAAAACAAAGATGCCATTGAGAGAGATGACTGCTAAGATAGGGGGGTGTACAATATTCTGTGAGAATACAGAGTGGTTCTGGGAAGGTATTAAAGAGGGGAGGGTATTAGAGATGGGCATTAAGAGAGCAAGAAACATTTCCTAGGTGGATTAGGAATGCTGGTGGGTCAGGTGGCACTCTTCTCCATGGAGGGAAGAACTTGCACAAAGCAGGATGGGATGAGGTCGCATGGTGTTTTTGGGCAATGAATTGTGATTTGGCACAGCTCTAGCTTATATGGAGAAGAAAGCAGGGAAGAGAGAGGGCACAGATGATAAAAATCCAGTATAGCAGGCTCACAGGGACTTTTGTACCTGTAGGCAGTGATAAGCTATGGAAGAATTGCAGGCAGGGGAGGAGCATGGCCACATTTGCATTTCAGAACAATCCTTCCAGCACAGTGCATGGGATGAGTTGAAGTGAGAGAGGCTGGTGGCAGGCCCACTAGTGAAGCCTATGGCACTTGCTCAGGTGAGAGATGATTAAGGCCAGAGCCACAGACATGGGATAAGGAGACAGGAAAAAGTAAAATTAAGATATACAGCCCTGGCCAGTGTTTCTCAGTGGGTTGCGTGTCATCCTGTGATCAGTGTTTCTCTCTTTTTCTCTCTCTCTCCCCCCCCCTCAAATAATCAATAAAATATCTTTTAAAAAGTCAGAGATCTAGTCATCAGGGCTTCATATTCCCCATCTCTAAAGTTAAATAAAATTAAATATTTCTGAACCCAAGTTTCTATGATGGTCACAAAGATTAGAATGGAGTGTGACTATGGCTGGGATTGGAGATACCCTGGGAAATGAATGTTCTCACAAGGCATGCCATTTTGTAAACTCCCTGAAATTTTTTTGGTCGGATATATTGGGGGAGTGGAGTGCGAAAGGATTCTCATTTTCATAACAGCCTTGCTAAAGGATGAAGAAACTCTGTTCTGAAACTTGAAGGCTGGGTATATTTGAATGATTGTAAGAGAGTCTCAGAATTGAAGGTACCTTGAGAAGCCAACCTTTTGGGTGCCATCAACACCTTGACAACATGCTCACTAAGAGGGTGCCTGCTGGAACCAATTCCAGCATGTCATAATTTCAAAAGTTTCATCAAGAGGTTGATGAGACTTGGGGACTCAACAGGGTTGAGTCACACATGTAGTCACCTGTTGGGAATGGCTAAAGGCATTTCCCCAGACCTGAAAAGGGATTATTGCTTGCTGCCAGACAGCTAAAAGGCATCTTAATCTACATGTTATTGCCTCCTACTGGCCAAATACCTGTACAGCTGTAGGCTAATTCCCCAATTCTGACAATGGACTCTGTACTATACCCTGACCCTTTGAAGTGTATATCTCTGCTTCGCCTCAGGACAAGTTGTGTTAATAAAAAGCATGGGGTCCTGGGGACGAGGAGAGAACCTAAGAAAGACCTTAGACTTTAAGATCTTAGACAGCGGTTCTCAACCTGTGGGTCGCGACCCCTTTGGGGGTCAAACGACCCTTTAACAGGGGTCGCCTAAATACATCCTGCATATCAGATATTTACATTACAATTCATAACAGTAGCAAAATTACAGTTATGAAGTAGCAACGAAAATAATTTTATGGTTGGGGGTCACCACAACATGAGGAACTGTATTACAGGGTCGTGGCGTTAGGAAGGTTGAGAACCACTGCCTTAGAACTTAGCTCCTTTAGCTAAGCTCCTCTGACCCCCAAATGCCTTTCAAAATTATATTTCATCTCTGCACTCTTTATTAGTCCCTGGACTCTTTAATCTACACACAGCCTTTTCCAGATTCCTGAACCCTTCTTGATGCTGGGACAAGAACCCCGGCAGCTGCCCAGTCTTGTCTTGGTTCTTTCTGTACTGAGAAGATACTCTCCTCCCGAATAGCCTGCTCCATTGCTGAAAAGCCTCAACACTGGACATCAACCCATCTGTCACATTCCTACCCCGCCTTGGGCAGGAAAAGGAGTGTCTTTGAAAGATACTCTTAAGAATTCTTGCAAAAAAAAAAATGCCTGGTTAATGAAAGCATTACAAAAGCAAGCCATGGCCTTGATTGAAATTGATTTTCATTTTTTCTCATTTGAGGCCCAGCATTTCAAGCTGCGTGTCAGACACAGAAATATGATTGAGCTCAAGAAGGATTTTTGTCAAAATAGAGCTCTGGGGGTCGATAATTCTCATGCCTACAGTGCAGTTGAGATGGTTCCATCCATGATGAGGGGTCCATGTGGGGCAAGAAGAGCATAGCATACAGGCTGAGAAAGCCAAATCCACTCGTGGTGGTATTCTAGGATGAACATGGTAACGTTTTAAGAAATAAGGAAGAGCCCACTGCAATGAGTGTGACTAGAGAGTTGGAAAAACACTGAGGCCATGACTACACATGCAACAGGATGTTTACTGCCCTCTCTCACCCCCCACTTCCCTTATCCTCCTCCTACTCCAAACCTCTTCTTCCCTGTTTCTTCTCTTGTCCTCTATCTAAGTCGACTACCTTATTCCTCCTCTCTTCCCCACTCAGTTCTTTCTCATTCCAGGTTTCTGTCTCGTTCCCTGCGTAGAAGGAGGAATGCCTTACTTTTTAATGATGCTTTACAATTCACAAAGCCATTTGGAATACATGATCTCATCAACCTCACAACCACACTTATTGGGAGGTGCTGTCCCCATTCTGCAGATGATGAAAATGAGGTTAAGGTAGATGAAGTCACTTGGCCAAAGCCACATAACCATGTGATGGCAGAGGCAGGTGTTGGCCTATGTTCTTTTCTCCAAATATCACTCTATCTCTCCAACTTTAGGTTGAGTCTCAGGTATCTCAGGTGCTGACTTGTACTGGATTTTCCCTGAACAGAGGGAGCTGAATGATCTCTTCACTTAAGGACCCTGAAGGATGGCCATTTTGTCTTGGAGAAATTTTTAGAGAAGGTCAAAGGAGAATTTGTCTCCGTGAAAGTGGTCTTGAATTCTGGGGAAATCCTATTCTAAGTCATTGGAATCTTTCAGTGTCCAAGCCCACTATTTATGGCCAAACTCCATTCTGATGAAATCGCTGCTGTGGGCAGAAGTAGGCTAGAATCAATGATGTGCTGGAGCCAACTCACTTTGGCTCTTTTGTTAAATTTTCAGGAATTTTGCAAGTTGGTTGTGTGGGAACAGCCATTATTGGAAATTATATTAACTTATGATCAAATGAATTATTATAATGTAAGCAAGGTAAGAAATAGCCAAGACTTCACTTCTTAATTGTTTTGTTATATTTTACTATTATAATTACTTTACTCTGGAGTGTACATACATCTATTGCAGCGGTTCTCAACCTGTGGGTCACGACCCTTTCACAGGGGTCGCCTAAGACCATCGGAAAACTCACATATAATTACATATTGTTTTTGTGATTAATCACTATGATTTAATTATGTTCAATTTGTAACAATGAAATTGGGGGTCACCACAACATGAAGAACTGTATTAAAGGGCCGTGGCATTAGGAAGGTTGAGAACCACTGATATTGTATCTGAATGGTGAAAATACTATATAATGAAGCATTATTGATCATCTCTTCTTCTCAACTCTTGGTTCAGTGATATTACATTGGTGGTTTACTATTAGTCATGGGGGAGAAAATTTATACCATGGAAATGGGCAAAAACTATAAATCAGGGCGCTCTTCCTTCCTCAGAGAGTCAGTTATTAAATACTTATCAGGCCAGCACTACTAAGATGGATTAAGATTTGTGGTCATTGGTTCTCTAGAATCCTAATTGCCCAACTAGGTCTTCCTTCCTGCCAGCATGAGCTTGAGCAGAAGGGAGAATGGTGTCCAGAAAGGAATGGAGATATTTTTCCTCCCTTCCTCCACCTGGGTGGTGATAACACCAGCAATAGTATACAACACTTAATACCTGCTGTGGGCCAGGTACTGTATTAGACAGTTGATAGCCTGTTCCATTTAATTCTCATAAAAGCCATATGAGGTATAATTGTCCTCATTTTATAGGAAATCTAAAATTCATGGAAGAGGAATGAATTGCCCAAATTTTCCCAAAGAGAAAGTGGTAGAACCAGGCCTTGAGGCCAGTTCTGTCTGATTTCAAATCAGTGCTTTTTCTGAAATGTTGATATAAAGGGAAGTTGTGGGAACACCACGGACCAGCCTTTACATCTTTCCTCACCTCCAAAAGCTCTTGTGTGGCTGTCGATTGACGTTATACCAGGTCTCTTTTGTTAAAATGAATTACTAATTCCAAATAGAAATGAATTTGAGGCATCTATTCATTTATTTGAATAATTTTTTGAGTGCATATTGTGTGCCAGGCACTATTTTTGGAGCTGTGGATCCAGCAGTGGACAAAGCACAAAATCCCTGTTTTTGAGGCGCTTATGGACCAGCAAGGAATTGACTTTAGGCCTGGAGAGACACTCACAGATCTGGTACCCTCCTGCCATATCCCCAGAGCATGCTCTGAGATTACCACATTCAGAAAACTGGGTTACGATCATGTGATCTCCTGCAGTCACCAGGCCTGTCAATCTCCACCTCTGAAGTTAACAAAACTCCCTTTCTCTCCCCTCTTTCAAAACAAGGCTGTCCAGCAATTGTTAAGTTCACTACTGTTTCAGGGAAGGAAAGTGGCCTGGACACTGTCCACAGATTGCTTCCCTTTTCGGGCCAAGGGGGTTGGAGGAGAGGTGTGTACATAATTTCCTTAAGGTGGGGTTTTCTCTTTGGGTTTGTGGTTTAAATCCCTGTTTTTGGCTGTCACCTCTGCTAGAGACCGACTAATCCAGTAGCTATGTCTGTTTTATACCTTATGGGGCAGATTTGATATTAGTGGGGAGGTGTCTGATTTAATATTTTTCATTCTTTTCAGGGAGGGGAAGTGAAGCTAGTAGTTGGGGAAATTTTTTTCTTTTTTTTTTTTTCAAGGACAAGGTCAGGCCATCCTAGAACACTTTACTGCAAGTCCACTCAGGTTGCCTAATGGTGATATTTCCTGAAGCCTACATTTTGGCTGGGAAGCAAACTAGAGAAATCTTTTGGCGTAGAGGTGTTAGTCACTTTGATCTATGTAATGGCTTTTTCCTTAGGCAGGCTGGAGTCATTCATATTCTCTCTCTCTCTCTCTCTCTCTCTCTCTCTCTCTCTCGATGGTGATAGAAACCTCTTGAAAAGCCTGGAAGCCTACAGAGGAAACTCCCCCTCAGGAAACCTGACTGTCGAATGGGTCCAACTACAGCCTCCTTCAAATGTTATTAGTTCAAAAAACAAAACGAAACACCCAAAAAACAAAAAAATAAATGTGATTAGTTCAGTTACCTGAAGTCTTGGGCTTCCCATGCTGCCTTCTCCCCTCTTGCCAGTTGTAAAGAAAGGTGGATACTGATTCTACTTAAAAAGTCTGTGTAGAAGATGGCATTCATTCCAAAGGGATTATGGGAGTGGCATGATGGCACCAGGAAATAGTAGGCTGGGAGTCTAGAGAAAAAACAGAGGAAAGTACCAGCCCAGCTGGTAAGGTACCAGCAGGAGAGTCCCAGCCTGGCAGGGAAGGGCTGTAGAAGCAGGTGTGGTCTGAGCCAAACTGGCATTCCTCCCCCGGCTGGGCTGCCTTGCTTTCCCTTCCAACAGGGACATGGCTAGGTTCTCTTTGATAGCACTTCCCAAAGAGGGTCCTGCTTCAGAAACCCAGGCAAATGGGGCTATTTTCCCAAGGTGGAATCACAGTGGGGAATTTCTGTTCTCCAGAGTTCTTGACCTTTATATTGCTTGGATTGCATCTACACTGTCTCCTTGGAAAATCCTTGCCCACAGAGCTCCCAACTCTTTCTCATCAGGGACATTTTACTATTTGACAATTATGCTGCCCAGCAAACCTCTATATTTGAGAAAGGGAGAGGGAGAGAGAGATAGAAATATCAATGATGACAGAGAATCATTGATTGGCTGCCTCCTGCAAGACCCACACGGGGGATTGAGGCCACAACCCGGGCATGTTCCCTGACCAGGAATCGAACCACGACTTCCTGGTTCATAGGTTAATGCTCAACCACTGAGCTATGCCGGCTAGGCACAAACCTCTGTGTTTTGAAAGATGTTTTCTATTTGTAATTTATTTTCCTAGTTTTCATGAATCAAAGACCTTGGAAGAGATGATGAGAGCTTCTGAACTGTGTGAAATATTCAGAGAGACCATGCCAAGTTCATTTACTTAATGATCTTGGACAAGATCGTGGACACCTCACTTTGCATAAGCTTCTATTATTTAGGTGAACATAATAATAACATAATAGTATACACCTCCAAGAACTGTTGAATGGCTTTTAAAGATCAGGGTATTGCATTCTTTTTTTTTTTTTTTTTTGCTTAAAGCATTACAAAGGGTATTACATATGTGTCTTTTTTTTCCCCCCACCCTTGACAATACCC